>NC_136914.1:137753788-138953788 GCF_949752795.1 Hyperoodon ampullatus
AGGTGGCACAGTGGTTAAGAATCCGCCTGCCAATGCAGGGGACACAGGTTTGAGCCCTGGTCCAAGAAGATCCCACATGCTGCGGAGCAACTGAGCCCATGAGCTACAGCTGCTCAGCCTGCACTCTAGAGCCCGTGAGCCACAACTATGGAGCCCGCACGCCTAGAGCCCATGCTCCGCAACAAGAGAAGCCACCACAATGAGAAGCCTACACACTGTAACAAAGAGTAGCCCCCATTCGCTGCAACTAGAGAGAGCCCACGTGCAGCAGCGAAGACCCAACACAGCCAAAAATAAATAAATTTTTTTTAAAAAAAGAATTTTTTATCATCAGATAACTTTTTTTTTTTTTTTTTTGCAGATAGGATGCATTATAGAGGATGAATTAAAGAGAATACCAGCAGTAAAAGATCAGTTTGGAATCTATTGGAATAGTCCTGGGAAATAATGATGAGGCCAATGGTTGGGCCATGGAAGTGGAAATGGATTACACAACTGAGGGACAATTTAGAAGTAGAATCATTAGGCAGATTAGATAGAAATCAGGAAACCATCTACTATAGAGTTTTTGTTTGGGCAGATTATCTTATCCACCTCCCTGTTGTTGGAGATGAGACCACTGAGACAGTCTTGTGGTCAAGTGAATTGCATTAAGCCACATCACTGGTTAGTGACAGAACTGGGTTCCTGACCCTAGGATTCTCCCATATTGCACATCATTCCCACTGTGGCTCTAACAATTTTTGTCTTTAATCATGCTCTGATCTTACATTTGTTTACATTTAACAGTGCACTTTAATGTACATTATCTATTTTGAAGTTTTCAGCAACCCCATGACATAAGTAGAATAAGCATTATCCTCTTTCTGAAGGCAAGAAAGCCAAGTCAGAGTGGGTGCTTTGCTTATTCAGAAGTTGCTCAGTTTTATCATTACTATATAAAATATTACTCCTTAAGTTTTTCTTTTTAGAATATATGGAATTTTATAACTGGTAGATTTGTTGATTGATTCATGTAGTAGATGCACTCCTGAAATTGTCTCTAAGCTTAGATTTTACATCCATTAGTGTAAGGTGGTTTTGGAGTTGTTTTTGGTTTTGTTATGTCATTTGGTGAATCATTTTGCAAGTAGAAAAAATTTATGTCTAATAAACTCAGAGTTTTATAAATTCAGTTCATTTAAAGCAAAGCATATTCTTAAGTGCTTAATCGTATGAAATATTATTGGTATCACTTTTTCTGGTAGACAGTATATCATAGAGGACTTGGTTTAAATACCAATTTCATTCTTGTTTGTGAATCCTTGGGCAAGTTGGCAAACCTGTCACCCTCACTCTCTTGACTTCAGTTTGATATAATAATAGTACTTATTTACAGGTATTGTGTTAAGTGAAACGATGTCTACAAAGCATTTAGGACAGTTCCTGGAAACTAATAACTACCTGATACATTTTAGCTATTAGATTTTTTATTTCCTGTTGTTTTTATGCTAACCAATTATGTAATTATAAATATTGTTAGAGTCAAAAGTAATGAAGTAACATTTGCTGTGAGTTTTGCATCAAATAATTTCTTTAGGTTCAACAGCACTAATATGATTTATATTTATATTATATACATAAAATATAATTAGGAAACAAATATGGGGAGTTCCTACACTAAAGTACCTTCCTTCCTAAAACCCTATGTTTTTTTCCATAATCCCCATGTTCTGTTTTTACACGTAGTGTTTCATTGGTATAATATTAAAACTCTTTTTTTTATGTTTCAGAAAGTCTTATTTTTTTATTCGAAAATCTTTTTCTATGGGGAGTCAAGAAGTTATTGAAACTTATTTGATACTACTAGAACATTCAAAAACTTGTCCTTTTTGTCCTTTGCAGCTTCAGTCTCAGAAGAAAGTAAATATTAGACCATCTTGAGACAAATGTTTCAGTTCATTATGTTAAGTGATTATATAATACATACTTCTGGTGTTTAAGGAATGATCAAGGTGTTGAAACTTAGGTTCATTTTCATAGAAAGACCAATCAGCAATATTTCACTAACTCTGTTCAGGAAATTATATACATAACTATATTCTACTTAATGCACTGACATTCTTGTTAGGTAATTTATCAAGATGATAAAGTTCTTCAAGAAATCTATTGAATTATTTGAGTATAAAGCATAATTTATCCAAGTAAAGTATTAATGATTCCCACTTTGTACTCATCCCTTCAGCTATATTTTTTCTTCTTCACACTCTTCGACATAAAGGACTCTTTCAGTATTTATCCCTTACATTCATTTTAAGGTGTATCGTGGTTGGTACTGATTTTATCAAATTTAGATTTCTAATTAAAAAAATTTTTATGGTCTATGAAAAGTGTTTGTTGGTTTACTTTGTATTTTAGGCAAGCCAAGTTAGATCTGAGAGTTGCAGCAGCAAAGGTGGAAGAGTTAACTAAAGTGACTGAAGATCTTCGAGGACAGATGCAAAAGAAGGTATCTTCCTTTTTCTAAGACAACTGGATACAGATGCCTGTAGCTTTGTTTTATATGTATTTTATTGTTGATCTGTTTTGGATTAGGTGTTAAAGAGGATTGCTGGAAAATGAATTAATCATTTTATTGTCCTCAAAATATGAAATATGAAATTAGGAAGCTAAATTGTAACATTGGAAATAACTTCATTTCTATTCAGTGTACCCTGTCAATAAACATCACAATATCATAATCATCCCTAAACACATCATTACTGAAATGCATGTTAATGTAAGATCAAGTTTTAGTTAGTTGGTTATATGTAGATGGAAAAGGAGTATTTAATACTACGTTTTGTTTAATACTACATTTTGTGTTATTTGTTGGCATAAAAGACTGGCTCTTTTTACGTGTAATGGGGAAGTTTCAAGAAGGTGTCAAGGAAAGGTCAGTCTTTAAATTTAGATGGATTATTATTATTTTATTAAAATTAAAATTATTAAATTATTTTAATTCTAATTATTAAAATTCTAACTCTGGTACTTACTAGCTGTGTGACTTTTCTAAGACTTATTTCCTAGTCTGTAAAAGTTGGTTATAGATTTCCAATAATGGTAGACTTGTGAAAGGCTTATGGAAACCTTCTGATAGATAATAGTTATAAAAATTGGATAAAGTTTTTTTGAAACACTGCAGAGCACCCAAAAACAGTCACTGAAAGAGATAAGAATTATGAGTTTTTAACTTTCTGACCTGAAAGTTCTCCCTAATCCCCACAGCTATGGCTTCGGAAAACAAAAGCTTTATATGCTCTTACAGTAGTACCCAAGACCAAAGTTTAGGACTAGAAAAGCAGTTGAAAATTTAAAGAAGAAATATTGGCAGAAAGAGAACCACACACAAAAAAATTGAGACCCAAATTCTGAATGTAAAGTCTGACCAAATCCATGGCTGACAACCAAACTATGCACATGGGAGCTGGAGAGGATCCCCAGAAAACCCAATGAAAAAGTAGGCAGAGACCTGAGAGACATCTACTCTTGGAAGATAGAGCTATATGGAACTAGATGTTTAGGTTTTGCAGCTTTTTATAATTGAGTGCGTTCCCGAGATGTGTGCAACTTGAGCAGCCAAAAGCTGAAGCATCAATGTTTGAAGTATTAGTGGACAGAGCCCAAAGCTGGCAGAGCAGCTGAAAATTACAGGGGAGTCTGTAAAAGCGACAAAGCCACAAAGAGGATGAGCCCTACCTCTGCCCAAATCTTGACAGATCCTCAAATTATGCAGGCACAGTGAGTTGCCTGGGAGCCTAGTTAGAAGAGCAACAGTGGAAAGAAATAAGAACTCATCACAGATGCCAGCTGCTGCACACTATAGGGGACACACTTCAGAGTTTGAGTCTAGGTAAGATAATTGCCTAACTGAACAAAAAAAAGCTAATCTTCGAAAAAACAAAACAGAATCCAGAGAAACTGTGATTCGTTATCTTTATTATCCAGTTTTCAATCAAAACTTACTAGACACTAAAGTATGACTGGTGGGGGAGGGGGAGGAAGAAGAAGTTGATAGAAACTCATTTTCATTGAGTTTGGATTTAGCTGTTGGATTTAGCGGGCAAAGAAAGGCTTCAAATAAGCTATTATAAACATGTTCACGGAATTAAAGAAAATCTATTTTTAAATTAGAGTAAAATAAGATATAAGTGAAGGAATGGATAGAGAATGTTTAATTGAGAACTAGAAAATAATTTTAAAAATAGAAATTCTAGAGTTTAAAAGTACATCAACCCAAATAAAAATTTCATTAGATGGGCTCAAAAATTAATTGGAATGAGCAGAAGAAATAATCAATGAACTTAAAAACAGATCAATAGAAATTTTCCTGTTCAAAGAATAGAGTTTAAAAGATGAAAGAAAAATGAACAAGACCTCAGAGATCTGTGGGACAATATGAAGCAAGCCAGTCGAAGTGTAATTGGAATTGCAGAAGTAGGGGATAGAAAAGATGTTTAAAGAAATAATGACTGAAAACTTCCAAAATTTGGTGGAAAACATTAGCAAATCCAAGAAACTCAGTGAACCCTTAGTACAATAAACACAAAGAAAATCACTTTAAACACATCATGACAACACTGACAGCCAATTACAAAGAGAAAACTTGAAAGCAGCAACAGAAAAATAGGAACAGGGAACAGAGATAAGAATAATGGCTGACCTCTCATCAAAAAATTGTGGAAGCAGAAAACACTGAAGTAATATATTTGAAGTGCTGACAGAAAAAAATGCTCATTAAGAATTCTATGTCCAGGGACTTCCCTGGTGGCGCAGTGGTCAAGAACCTGCCTGCCAGTGGAGGGGACGTGGGTTCAATCTTTGGTCTGGGAAGATCCCACATGCTGCAGAGCAACTCAGCCCTTGTGCCACAACTACTGAGCCTGTGCTCTAGAGCCCACGAGCCACAACTACTGAGCCCACTCGCCCTGGAGCCCTCACGCCGCAGCTACTGAGCCCACATGCCTAGAGCCTGCTGAAGCCACTGCTGAAGCCTGAGTGCTCTAGGGCCTGAGAGCCACAACCACTGAGCCCATGCTCCGCACTGCTGAAGCCCACATGCCTAGAGCCTGTGCTCCACAACAAGAGAAGCCACCGCAATCAGAAGCCCGTGCACTGCAACAAAGAGTAGCCCCTGCTCACTGCAACTAGAGAAAGCCTGTGCGCAGCAACAAAGACCCAACACAGCCAAAGATAAATAAATAAATAAATAAATAATGGTATGTCCAGTGGAACTGTACTTCAAAAACGAGAGCAAAATAAAGGCATTTTTAGGTAAAGAAAAACTGGGAAATTTTGTCGCTTAGTAGAGCTGTCCTTCAAAAACTGCTGAAGGAATTTCTTTAGACTGAAAGGAAATGACACCAGGTGACAACTCAGATATAGGAAGAAATTAAGAGCAACAGGAGTTGTAAATATGAAATAATACATGTACATAATTTATGTTTTCTTTTCTCTTGTCAATACCTTAAAAGACTTGACTGGATTTATAAAGTATGCACATACACTATATGACAACAAAGGCACTAAAACCTAGGATGTTTCACGGCAATAAATACACTGTAGCAAGGTTCCAGTGTTTTCTCTGAATTAATATTAACTAAATAAATTGGGATAAGTTAAAGATGCAAGTTACAGTCTCTAGAGCAACCACTAAAAAATAATTCAAAGAGATACAGCTAAAAGCCAATAGAAGAACACAACAAAAGGTAGGATAGGATGAACAGGAAATTTTTTTTTGAGATGATACAAATAAAACCTATTAATTTATTTTAAAGCATCACTATTTAAAGTAGAAATATCCTATGATTATAACAGAATACAGCATAACCTAGCTAAGAGAACATATTCTGAGGGCAGATTATCTGCAACAAATCCCTGCGTTGTTTTTTTAGACTTGTGCTATAGAAATAGTTGGAATATTGATAGAAATCCATATGCAGTGACTGTTTTGATTATTGTTTTACTAATACAGAATTGATAGTGAGGTTCTCCTCCCCCTTTTTTAGTATATGCATGGTTTGTTTCCAAAGTGATATTGCTTTAAACTTACATATGAAATTCTAGCAATATAATAACTTTACAGAGTGAACTTTTCTTTATGCTGTTTAATGATGTATTGAATTTTGACAAACTAAAAGTAAACATCCAGTTTCTTTATTTTCTAGGAGGAGGATATGGTGTCTGCCCAAGGAAGAGAGGAAGCATCAGATAGGCGCTTACAGCAATTACAGTCTAGTATAAAACAATCAGAAACAAGGTAAACTGCTAAATACATCTAGTCTATAAGCTTCAAATGTTATTCCACATTAGAGTTTGTTTATGATTTATGATATCGTCTAGAATATATATTTTATAAATGCTAAAGAAACTGTAATCATAGGTTTGAAATCTGATTTGCTGGACATTGTTTATTAAAAAAAATCATATTCAGAAGATTGAACATGTGTTTTGAACATATATTCAAAGATCATTTTTGTCTTTGCCTTTTCTCCAAAACAGTAATAGTCAAGTTTAGTTAATCCCCAAATCAGAAATGTTCTTTTCATCTTAAAGCAGAAAAAAAAATAGTGAAGTTGGGTAAAAATTATACAGAAAAATCATTTCTTACTGAGAAATACTTGAGAAATCATTATAGATGTTTTTCCTGGAGTCTTATGGAACAAAAATTTTCAGTTACCTTTGAAGGTCTGAGCTACTTTTTTTTTTTTTTTTTTTTTTGCTGTACGCGGGCCTCTCACTGCTGTGGCCTCTCCCGTTGTGGAGCACAGGCTCTGGACGCGCAGGCTCAGTGGCCATGTCTCACGGGCCTAGCCGCTCCGCGGCATGTGGGATCTTCCCAGACCAGGACACGAACCCGTGTCCCCTGCATCGGCAGGCAGACTCCCAACCACTACACCACCAGGGAAGCCCTGGGCTACTTTTTAAATATATTCTGTAACTTTGTCTTTAATTGCTGTCTTAATGCAGATGTTCATTCTAGAATCTTTTGTTGTTTTCTAGTCCTTGTTGGATATTCCCTTAAGGAACTTGAAAATTGTCATTTGTAATCTATTAAAGATACAGTGACTAGAGCACATAAAATCACATTATGGTTTGTAGCTGAAAAATCTACTCTGTATGATTGGAATCTGTTACACTCAGAAATAGTCTACTGATCTGAGGACCTCAAAAATTGAGATCTCAGTTCTAGTCACAGATCCATGGCTAATACTGTTTGTTCAGAAAAAAATTAGTGTCTCTGAGCTTCTGTTTCTTGTTCTCCAAAATGCTAATAAAACTAATTTCTTTGCTCACAGTGGGTTCAGAACTAATTGATTTTAACTACTAACTTGAGATTCTGATGAAAGATGTAATTTTTAAGTGCTAGGGTTTTTTGGGTTTTGTTTTGCATTTTTCTAAACTTTTCAACAGTTGAATGATTATTTGACTGCTTTCTTGAACTTTTTTGTTAACCTTAGAGAAAAGTCTGTGGTTGTAGATTTTTCATTTGTTATTTTAGTAGCATTATGTGCTATGAAAATAAATGCTAGAGACTTGAAATAGTGAAATCTGAATATGTAAATTTCAGTTCCTTTGATTCTGATAGTATTTCATAAGGAATCAAGTTGTTAATCGATGCTTTAAGTTGTCTTTTTAGTACTGAAGTCTCTGAGATTTTTGTTGTTTTTTTTCTGCTTTTAGTATAAAGTTATAATATAACCTAACTGAAAGCTTCCTAAAGAGAGATTACTGCATATGTAAGAAAATCTAAGGATATTTTGTAAAGTTCAGTATTCAGCTAGCTGCCTTTGAGAAGAAAATTTTTACATTGGCTGTCTCTTGGAGCTATTAAATTAATGTTGTTTCTATTATGATTTAAAAAAGTTATATTTTAAAGTTTAAAAAACTCTTGTATTTTTATATAAGAGAAAGCAGAATTATTAGTGTAGTTGATATGTGTCTATAAGCAATGTTCAGCCAGTGTTTTAGGTGTGAATATATCCTGTCTAATGGAACTACCAGCTATGGAAAAGCTGTTTTTAATGGCCATCTTTGTTCCATAAAATCAAAGACACTTTGGCCTCAGTAAATACTTACTATTTGAGTTATTAAAATTATATTTACTATTTATTTATAAAATTATTATTTGTGATCCTTTCAAATGCCACAAACACCTAAGAAGCATAAATCATTTTCTCCCATCTTCCAAAAAAGGCCTCTGCCTCCCTGCTTTTCAGATGATTCATGGGTACTGGGAATTATCTCTAGGGAACACCAGTTCTCTGGGAAAGACTGCTGATTTGTATATTCTCTGTTGAATAAGGTCAGAGTGAAATGAATAGAATTGCTTTAAACTACCTCTTCATATTTTTTAATTTGGTGTTTCTTTCAAGGTAAGAATATGCCAATAAGACTAAGAATTCAAACCATTGTTCTTTCCTTGCTGTGATTTGTTGTCTCCACCTCCCTGCTCCCATTTTAACGGATACCATTCTCCCTCAGCTTCCTGAGTACACATGGAAGGTACATTTTTTTAAGACATTGTTTAGAAATATCTTTATTCTACCTTTAAAGGTGATAGTTTGGGTGAGTAATGAATCCTAGGTTGGAAATTCTAGGTTTTAAATCATTTTTCCTTAAAATGTTGACATTTTCCTCATATTATTTAGCTTCCAGCTGCAGAAAAAAAATTCCTTTGTCATTCGAAATTCCTGCTTTGTATGTTTGACCTGTTCCCCCACCCCTGTGGACCCCGTCCCAGAGACTTGTGGGATCATCCACCCACGACCTCCACAGTTAATATTCTACAATTGCAGATGTGCACATTTAATAAGAATATGTCTTCATTCATTTTACTGGGGACATTTCAATATAGAAATTCATGTTCTTCACTTCTGGCAATATTTTGGGATTTTCTGTTGAATAATTTTTTTTCTGTTTTTTCATTTTTTCTTATAATGTTAGCTGGATATTGGATCTAATGGATTGATTCCCTAATTTTCCTGTTTTTTCTCTCCCATTTTCCATTTCTTCATTTATTTTCTCCTTTCTTGGGGGTTCCTTTAAATTTTCTTCTAACTAACCATTTGTTGAATATTTTATTTTAGCTATCATAAATTTTTTAAAGAGCCATTTCTTATCCTCTGAATGTTTCTTTTTCTATAGTATCTTAGTATAAATTTTATATCATCTCTTAGTAAAATATATTAAAATATTTTTAAGGTTTTATTCTGCCATCTGCATTGTCTCTGATTTCTCTAACATTCCTTTTTTCGTTGTGCCTGTCTGTCTTCCTTCCAAAGGCTTGGTGATCCTTTCTATCCATTGATATTTAAAAATAAGACACCAAAGTGCCTACTTCACCAGCACATATACTAAAAACTGGAATATACAAAGAAAATAAGCATGACCCACACTCAAATCCATGAAACATTCCATGTTTTTAAAAATCAAATTCACAGATACAGAGAGCAGATTGATGGTTGCCAGAGGCAGGGATTGGGGAGGGGTGGGTGAAATAGATGAAGGTGGTCAAAAGGTGCATACTTCCAGTTATAAAAGAAATGAATCACAGGGATGTAATATACAGCATGGTGACTATAGTTAATAATACTGTATTATATATTTGAAAGTTGCTAAGAGAATAGATCTTAAAAGTTCTCATCACAAGAAAAAAATTGTAATTGTATATGTGGTGATATCAACTTGACTTATTGTGATTATTTCAAAATATATGCAAATACTGAATTATTATATTTTCGCCTGAAACTAATACACAGTTGTCCCTCAGTATCCACTTGGTTTTGGGTCCAGGACCCCTGTGGATACCAAAATCCGTGGATGTTCAAGTCCCTTATATAAAATGATACAGTGTTTGTATATAACCTATGCACATCCTCCTGTATACTTTAAATCATGTCTAGATTACTTACTAATACAATACAAATGCTATGTAAATAGTTGCTGGTGCACAGCAAATTTAAGTTTTACTTTTCGGAAATTTTTTTTTAATATTTTCAGCCTGGTTGGTTGAATCCTGTAATGTGGAAACCACAGATATGGGGGTTGACTGTAATGTTGTATGTCAATTATATCTCAATTTTTTAAAAAAGTAAGACACCAAAAAGTAGGTAGGTAGGTAGGTATGTATAGGTGGGCTTATAGTCTGGCACACTTACTATATTATGTTTAGGCAGTGAGCTGGCTTTTTCCTTGGGCAGTCCCCAGATATCAGAATCTGAGGGTGCTCTTTCTTGAGCCAATTTCTCCAGAGTAGGATCCATCAGTCTTTTGCCGTGGGCTGGGGCTGGAAGTGCACAAGCCTGAGTGTATTCCAAAACCTGAAGAAAGAGTCTGGCAGGTGATAATGTTCAATATGCAGACTTTCCTCCAGTGCCCTGGGTTTTGTTATGTTTCCTCACCACCAACTTAACTTGAAATGACAGCGCCTTGCTATATAGTTATAGATAGATACGTAGATCTGAATCGTTGTAATTTAGGTGGAAGTTTCTTTTTTTTTCCTCATTGGGGTATGAGTTGCTTTACAACATTGTGTTAGTTTCTGCTGTATGAATCAGCTATATGTATACATATATTCCCTCTCTCTTGGACCTCCTTCCCACCCCACCCCCAATCCCACCCATCTAGGTCACCACAGAGCACCAAGCTGAGCTCCCTGCACCATGCAGCAGGTTCCCACTAGCTATCTGTTTTACACAGAGTAGTGTATATATGTCAATCCCAATCTCCCAGTTCATCCATCCCCCCCTTCCCCCCACCACGTCCACCACGTCTCTATTCCTGACTTGAAAATAGGTTCATCTGTACCATTTTCTAGATTCCACATGTATGAGTTAATATACGATATTTGTGTTTTCTCTTTCTGACTTAATTCACTCTGTATGACAGACTCTAGGTCCATCCACATCTCTCCAAATGACCCAGTTTTGTTCCTTTTTATGACTGAATAATATTCCATTGTATATATGTACCACATCTTCTTTATCCATTCATCCATCGATGGACATTTAAGTTGTTTCCGTGACCTGGCTTTTGTAAATAGTGTTGCAATGAACATTGGGGTGCATGTGCCTTTTTGAATTATGGTTTTCTCAGGGTATATGCCCAGGAGTGGGATTGCTGGGTCATATGGTAGTTCTAGTTTTGGTTTTTTAAGGAACCTCATACTGTTTTCCACAGTGGTTGTATTAATTTACATTCCCACCAACAGTGCAAGAGGGTTCCTTCCCTTTTCTCCACTCCCTCTCCAGCCTGTATTGTATGTAGATTTTTTGATGATGGCCATTCTGACTGGTGTGAGGTGATACCTCATTGTAGTTTTGATCTGCATTTCTCTAATAATTAGTGATATTGAGCTTTTTTTTTTTTTTTTGCGCAGTACGCAGGCCTCTCAGTGCTGTGTCCTCTCCCGCTGCGGAGCACAGGCTCCAGACACGCAGGCTCAGCAGCCCATAGCTCACGGGCCCAGCCACTCCATGGCATGTGGGATCTTCCCAGACTGGGTCACTAACCCGTGTCCCCTGCATCAGCAGGCGGACTCTCAGCAGGCGGACTCTCAACCACTGCGCCACCAGGGAAGCCCGATGTTGAGCATTTTTTCATGTGTCTCTTGGCTACCTGTATGTCTTCTTTGGAGAAATGTCTATTGAGGTCTTCTGCCCATTTTTTGATTGGGTTGTTTGTTTTTTTGATATTGAGCTGTTTGTATGTTTTGGAGATTAATCCCTTGTCAGCTGCTTCATTTGCAAATATTGTCTCCCATTCTGAGGGTTGTCTTTTCATCTCGTTTATGGTTTTCTTTGCTGTGCAAAAGCTTTTAAGTTTCATTAGGTCCCATTTGTTTATTTTTGTTTTTATTTTCATTACTCTAGGAGGTAGGTGAAAAAAGATCTTGCTGTGATTCATGTCAAAGAATGTTCTTCCCTGTTTTCCTGTGAGCGTTTTATAGTGTCTGGTCTTACATTTAGGTCTTTAATCCATTTTGAGTTTATTTTTGTGTGTGGTGTTAGGGAGTGTTCTAGCTTTATTCTTTTACATGTAACTGTCCAGTTTCCCAGCACCACTTATTGAATAGACTGTCTTTTCTCCATTGTATATTCTTGCCTCCTTTGTCATAGATTAGGCGACCATAGGTGCGTGGGTTTATCTCTGGGCTTTCTGTACTGTTGAATTGATCTATATTTCTGTTTTTGTGCCAGTACTGTACTGTTTTGATTACTGTAGCTTTGTATAGCTTTGTGTAGCTTCAGGCTTCAGTATAGCCTGAAGTCAGGGAGGCTGATTCCTCCAGCTCCGTTTTTCTTTCTCAAGATTGCTTTGGCTATTCAGTGTCTTTTGTGTTTCCATACAAATTGTAAAATTTTTTGTTCTAGTTCAGTGAAAAATGCTGTTGGTAACTTAATAGGGATTGCATTGAATCTGTAGGTTGCTTTGGATAGTACAGTCATTTTCACACTGTTGATTCTTCCAATCCAAGAACATGGTATATCTCTCCATCTGTTTGCATCATCTTTGCTTTCTTTCATCAGTGTCCTATAGTTTTCTGAGTACATGTCTTTTACCTCCTTAGGTAGGTTTATTCCTAGGTATTTTGTTGTTGTTGTTGCAATGGTAAATGGGAGTGTTTCCTTAATTTCTCTTTCAGATTTTTCTTCATTAGTGTATAGGAATGCAAGAGATTTCTGTGCATTAATTTTGTATCCTGCAACTTTACCAAATTCATCTATTAGCTCTAGTAGTTTTCTGGTGGCGTCTTTAGGATTTTCTATCTATAGTATCATGTCATCTGCAAACAGTGACATTTTTAATTCTTCTTTTCCAATTTGGATTCCTTTTATTTCTTTTTCTTCTCTGATTGCCATGGCTAGGAGTTCCAAAACTGCTTTGAATAATAGTGGCGAGAGTGGATATCCTTAGGTGGAAGTTTCTATTTGGCAGTATAGCATATTTGTTAGGAACACTGACTCTGGACCCAAACTGACTGAGTTCAAACTCCAGCTTCACCAGTAACTAGATCAATAACCTTGGGCACCTTGCTTACCCTTTTTGTTCTTCAGTTTCTCTATCTATAAAATAAATACAATGATTTAACCTACCTCATAATTTATATGATATAATCTCATATCCTACCTCACAGGCTAATGCTATAACCTGTTTCATAGCATCATTGAAGATATTGAGGATTATGTTTTCTTTAATATATGTAAAGTACCTAGCACAAAGAATGTTCTTACAAGTGTTTGCTATTATCGTTGTTGTTGCTATTATTATAGAGTGGGAACTTGGCCCAGCTTTAGTAAGTTGGAAGAAAGGATTCATATAGGATTTGGCTGTAGAGGATATAGAAGTGCTTTATGAGAATAATAACAGGCGTAATACGTCTTTTATGTTATAAAATTATGGAAACCGTTAAATTATGAAGCTGATGATCTGAATCTACTTTCCTATAACTCCACCCCTAACACCAGTGTGACTTTTCAGAGCCACATGGTTGCTGCAACCGATGGACTGTTAAATACATGTAAATCCTTTAGTTGCAAGGCTTTTTCTGACATGTGTGGTTGTGAAGCCTGGAGGTGAGTGTCAGAGTGCCTTGACTGAAGATTGGAATTCACAGAGTCCTAAACAAAGCTTGCCCTGTTGAGACACATGGACTCTTGGGAGATGAAGATGGCGTAAACCCTTCATGAGTCCACCTCCTCTGCCTGGCCCCCAAGAGGCCATGGTGAAGTGAATGGGTGAACTGGTGCTAGTAAAGTGCCAGATGTCCTATACCTCTGTGGGAGAGGTAGAGATTGCTTCATCTTCTACCACAGTGCTTTAACCAAAGTAAGATGGAATGAAGAATGTCATATATGTAAATCATTAAAGTATGAAAGGACTGTATTCCATTAAAAAGCAGAGACCTGCAGATTTTGATTAAAGCCTAGTAATGTGTTATTTTAGAAAATACCTAAAAGAGTAAATGAGCTAGAACAAAGGTATCAAGAAAGGAAAGATGAAGAAGATTTGTTTTCAATTTAAAATAAAGGTGTTAGTGGAGAATATTAACAGCTGTAAACAAAAGGAAAGCAGGAATGACAATATTAATATTACATAAGGTAGGGTTTAATGGTAAAAGCAGTAAATAGAATAAAGAGGGCCTTATTTAATGAAAAAATAAATCATCATTTTGAAAGAGGTACAACATTAATAAACCTAAATATGGCAAATAATAGGACAGCTAAATGTGTGATGTAAAAGCTGGGAAATGCAAGGGTGACAATGAAAATACAGTTACGTTCATTATGGCTTCTCATGCCACCACTTAGAAAAGAAATGCCTGAAAAAAAACCAAAGAAACATATGTAATGCAAAGGAAGAACTGTCTTACCAAAACATATCAGGACATATTATAAAGCCACTATAATCAAGTTAATATGACTTGGGCCTAGACTAGACAAATAGATCAGTGAATCATGACAATCTATAAGTAAATCATGATATTTGCACATTTTAGGTATAAGGGGTTATTTCAATTCATCGGTTACTAATGGTACTCATACAACTAGCTATCAATCTGGAAGAAAGTTAAATTGGACTCCTGTCTTATAGCACATTCAGAAGTAAATTCTAGATTGATTAAAGATTTACAGGTAAAAATATTAAAGTCATAACATTTTTTTTAGGAAATCTAGGAGCTTACATTAACCATCTATGGATAAATGAGATCATCTTTATAAAAACTGAAATCCCAGATGTTGAAAAAAATAGTCAAATTTAGCTGTATTCAAGTGAACATTTTTAGTGTAATAAAGATTTCCTAAATAGAATCAATAGGCCACAACAAAAAAGTAGATTTGGGAAAAAATATTTGCAGCGTACAGAACAGACTGAGGGTTAAATATCTTAATATTCAAAAAGTTCTTATAAAGGAACAAGCAAAGTTAATAAGCCATCAGGAAAAAGTAGGCAAAGGATATGAGGAGGAAATTGAAAGACAGTTCACATGGCTAACAAACTTTTAAAATATTCCTAAACTCTCCAGTAATTAGGGAGATACAAATTAACAGTGAGGAGAAGTTGCATCCATCAGACTAGGAAAGGAAAGAGCTTCTGGATGTATTGCTTGAGGGGATTTTTACAAGGTGTTATTGAATGAAAAAAAACAAGTGCAGAAAAGGGTATATACTATGATCTTAATTTTTATAACACAAAAAATTGTGTTTAAAAACCTGTGGATTGATGTATATATACTGTGTATGTATATTTATGTGTATATGTATGTGTATATAAATATCATAGATATGATTTTGTGAACGTGGAGAAGAATATTCAAAGATATACATCAGTAAGTTAACATGGGTTACCTGGGTAGAGAGTAGTAAAGGGGAGCCAAGCAAAAAACTAAAAGACAAAAGACCATATAAAGAGAAAGAACAACTTATTCTTTAAGGGTTTGCTTTATAACACTGTCATGTAACTGTATAAGACAGTATGAGTTAACATAAGTAGGAAAGTGTAGAAAATGTAACATAATCAGAGTCATAATATCTAGGCTCAGTCTAAGCCCCACTGCTCATTATTCATATGACCTTAATTAAATGTTTAAGCTCTCTGGGTCTGTTTGTTATTCTTTTAAATGGAAATAATGAAACCTACTTTACAGAACTTTTGTGTGAATCAAATGAGAAGATACATGTGAAAGTGACTGGAATAATGCCTGTCCTGTAATAGATACTCTGTAAATCTCCTATCTCCCTCCTTTTTAAAAATATTTAACTTTCTCAACGTTACTATTAATTTTTAGGTTATGTGTGACAATCCAAGAAGCTACCCAATTAAGAGCAGAAAAAATACATTTGGAAAAACAGACCAGAGACTTACAAGCAAAGTGCTATGAATTAGAAAATGAGAAATACGAAGCTATTGTAAGAGCCAGAAATAGCATGCAACTCCTAGAAGAAGCTAACCTTCAAAAAAATCAGGTAAGAAAACTAGTAACCACATTTATAAATAATAATAAATAGATAATAAATAAAATAATGAAATACTGAACATTCCCCCATATGACCTGATAGTAAGGGAATCAGTAACTACAGAATTAACGCATAAAAATGAAATTGCTCACCATTAATAGACATACTATTGATACATTCTTGATGTTAAGACTTAACATCATAAAATATGATAAAATGTCAACCCTCTCCTAAAACTTTTATTAGACGTTTTTTATGTCGCCAATCCTTGTGTAACTAATCTTCATCCCCTGTAGTCTTATACTTTCAAAAAAAAATCTGTTAAAGTACTTACTGCAGTATGTATACTCTATATTTTAGTCACTTGAATCAGATGAATCTTATTAATCTTTATTTCGCCTTCATTACTTACACAATTACTCTAATAGAGCAGAAGCTTAATTGACAGGAATTAAATTAACTATAAAGATTTATTAACTGGAGCCTTCATGTCACTGCTCTTTTTTTTTTAACCCTCTAAAAATTGTGATTACTATGCTACTACATATCACATCTTTTGTCTTTTACCACTTTCTTTAATGGTATTTAGTTTATAGAAGTCACAAAATAGGTTTGTTTTTAATGTTGCTGGCTCCCTTACAAAGCAATCATTAAATTATTATTTCATTTAATCAATATTTATTGAATTCCTAGTGTGTGCATAGTACTCCACTGAGACGTATGGGGATTACAAAGGAAATACTTTGTTTTATTTATGTTTTCTTTTTTACATGATAGATGGTTTTCCAAGAGAGCTATTAAAAACAAAACAAGCTATAAGTTGCATGGTAAGAAGCTACTAAGAAATAAAAAAGAAACAGTTATCCAAATCTAAGCTGTGGGAATGCTAAGGTGCTTTTTATACCTTTCAGATACTATTCCCTTTTGTGATCTTTTAGACTGGATGAAAGGCACAAAATACATAATATGCTTGGGAATTCCTCTAAACGGCTCAGTTAACTAGAAAAATTATGAGCAGGGAGAATTGTTTCTCTCTCTCCTCCGAAGCCTATGAGCATTCTTAACATGAGGTCATAAAGATGAATATTTTGTGTGGAGCACAATGGACAGAGAAGTTAGTAGTAATAATACTCATTCCTGTCCCTTAAATCTTCTCATCCAAGTCTCAAGTCCACAAATTGGACTTGAACTGTAAATTGCCTGTTTATGCCTACAGTATTAAGTTCCCTCTTGACTTACTGCTTAATTGCCAGAGGGTTCCCACCTTCAGTTGCTTGTTCCAAGAAGTCAAGTTCTCTTAACCAATCATACAAACAGGTATGAAGTACAACCTTACCTTAGTTTCTTATGAAACTTCCCTTTTTCCCATTGTCCCATTCTCCATGACAAGATTGTTATATCAAAACAGCTATTACTTCTCCCTAGCTTACCTATTTAAGTAGGAGGAAATTTATTAAACAACAAAAACAGAGATAGGAATGTGTATGGTATCTTTGCAAGATAGTGGGATCAGAACTCAGAGCCGCTTACTCTGTAATGACATTTATAAAAAGAAAGAAAAAAGATTCATTCAAACCTAAAATTGGAGGAGTTCCAGGCTCAGGAAGATATTTGAACTAGACATGTAAACTTGGGACTTGTCAGCATATAAATGGTATTTAAAACCGCAAGATTGGATTAGACCACCAAGGGGTGTATGTGGATAGAGAAAAGGACCAAGGACTAAGACTTGGGTAGTTCGATAATAAAGAGGTTCAGGAGAAGAGGAAGAAACGGCATTGCAGACTCAAAAGGAATAATCAATGAGTTAAGAGGAAAACCAATACTAGGGTGCGCTAAAAGCCAAGTATAGAAGGTAAAACAAGGAAAAGAAAGTAATCCATTATCTCAAGTGCTGCTTGACAGATCAATAAGATAATTACGCAAAATTGACTCTCATGGGTTAGCAGTATAGAGATCATGGACAGTGAAAGCCTGATTAGAGTGAACATAACAGAAACTTCTGGAAATGAGCAAGTGCAGACTTTAGAGGAGTTTTGCTCCACAGGGAAGCAAAGAAATGGGATGTGACTGACAACAGAACTAGGCTTATAAGAGTATTTTTTAGGTGAGATGAAAATGATTGGTTGGTTAGAAATTTCATGGAGAGGAAGTAGGTGGTGTCTACAGTGATGGAGGTATGAGGTGACAAGGGACATAATTTGAATAAAACCAAATAATGGAAAGAAAGGGAAATCTAAGAGATTTTTCCAAGAATATAGTATTTAGATTTGATTATTTTCCATAAGGAATGAAGGAGAAAGAAAATTAAAAAATAATCCTAAATTCCCAGCCTTAGAGATTAGAAGAGTGATGGTACTGGCTGAAACAAATATCAAAGGAAAAGAATAAATTTTTATTTAGGACAAGGTCAGGTGAGGAGGTTAAGGAAAATAAATATCATTCATAACTTAGGCAAGATCTCAAAGTGGAGATGTCTCAGAAGTTTCGCATAAGAGGTATGCTTTCAAGAAAGTGATTAGGTTTTTACCCATTTATTACATAATCTCTATTAATAATGATGTGACCTATAATAACATCAAATTACTGTTTTCTGAAGGCTCTGCTTGAGGAGAAGCAAAAAGAAGAAGATATAGAGAAAATGAAAGAAACGGTTTCTCGGCTTGCGCAAGATGCTGCTATAAGAACCAGGAAGGAAGTAAGGGGGTTTTAATTATATTTAAAATTCAAAATTTTACAGAATTTCACAGCTTAAGAGTAGATACTACCTGAGTTTTTGCCTCGTGGACCTAGCTAATTAATTGTCAACTGATTGTATCAATTGTGCTAAATTTCAAATAAAAATCATCTCATGATAGTAGCCCCTA
This sequence comes from Hyperoodon ampullatus, assembly GCF_949752795.1. NCBI lineage: Eukaryota > Metazoa > Chordata > Mammalia > Artiodactyla > Ziphiidae > Hyperoodon > Hyperoodon ampullatus. The sequence continues at coordinate 137,772,633 of NC_136914.1, forward strand.
ACATTAGTGCCAGGGTGAGGTAGAGGTAGGGGGTAGGGCAAGTGGGAAGGAGAGAGATTTAGACTAGGAATATAGTGAAGATTAACACACCTGAAGTATGATGTAAAGAAGAAGGGTCAAAAAGAAACTTAGAACATACAAGAAGCAAGAGAAGAAAACCTACTGTTATTTGTAGTATATTAGAGTATCTTAGGACTGGAGTACCAGAGAAATCTGCTTTAACCTCTTATTTTATTTGTAATGAAGCTGAAACCCATGAGAGGTTATTGGCTCGCTCAAAATTGTACACTAATTAAAGCCAGAACTTAGACTCACACCTTCTCCTTGCTATACTGAGCCCAGCGTTGTTTCAATTGCATCACACAGATACCTATATGATTTGTGAATTGTGTTGTTCTTTGCAATTCCATTATCAAGACTAAATCTTATTTTTTTGTGTTAAAGCAATGAGTTGTTTCTTAGTTTGAATTGCAAGCCTTATGAAAGTTAAAAGTGTCTTGGAAATATGTTTGCTTTCATATAAAGAGAGAGGGAAGACATACATTTATTTGCCTTTTCCTCTGGTATGGATATGAATTAATTCATAAGTGGTGAGGTAAAGTTAAAAAGTGTAAATGAGTTTAGGAGGAAGAAACAACGAAAACCCATTTTAAAGATGAAAAAACTGAAAAACAGAGTAGTTAACTAACTTGCTTAGGGTTCCACCTCTAGGAAGTAACAGAACTGGGTTGCAGATGAGCTCTACTCTCAATCACTATGAGAAATTGTTTATCGTGGGTTTTGTATTTTTTTTATTTTTAGAAATTTTCAAACCCATAAAAAGGAAAGAGCTGTATAATGAACACTTATTTTCCTCTCACCCAGAAAACTCTTAGTGTCTTGCTACACCCATTCCATCTCTCTTTATGTTACATACACATTCTTCCCTTGCGCCAAACATTCAGACATAGGCTGCAGGCCTCATGACACTTCATCTTGTCATCTGTTTCCCCAGAAAAAGGACATTTTGCTACACAACCACACCACAATTACCATGTCTTAAAAAAAATCAACATTACTTCAATTCACACTCGAATTTCCCTAAAATATTGTTTATAGCTGTTTGGTCTTTAAAATTCAGGATCCAATCCATGTTTACGCATCATTGTATTTGACTACCACATCTCTGTAGTCTCCCTTACCTGAGTCCCCTGCCTTCCTTTGTATGTGACAAAGAATCCTTTGTAGAATCCTTTAGAATATTCCACATTTGGATTCATGTGACTGTTTCGTTTTGATTAGATTCAGGTCATTTCTGGCAGTGATATGTATACCTACATCCCACTTCATCACATCAGGAAGCTGTAATGTCAGTTGTACACTGGTGATGCTAAGCTTGACCATATGATTAAGGTGTTAAGACCAGATCTTTCCATTGTATACTTTATAAATAATTGGGGAAGATACTTGAAGACCATGCAGCTATCCTTTTCCACCAAAATCTTTCATCCAGTGGTTTTGTCATCCATTGATAATCCTTGTCTAAAATAAATAAATATATGGGGTAATTAGAAATTCTAATTCTGTCAATCTTTCTATACATTTATTAGCTGTTATTTTTTGGTTAGGGCTAGAGTCCTGCCCCCTTTGTTTGTTATGATGGATTCGTTTTTATTTTTTTATTTCATGATTCATTGCTATTAGTCTTCATTTTTTTTCTCAATTTGTCTCTCTAGTTTTCCTGGATAAATGATATTTCTCATCTTCTACTTTCCTTGCCTCAGACCTAGAATCAGCCAGCCACTTCTTCAAAAAGCCTTGGTTGTAATTTTTAATTTGATATTTTGTCAGATAGATGAATTAGCAAAAGTAGAAATTCCTGTTTTCATTTTTACTGTAATATTTGCATTAATATGCTTTCCTACATATTCATAAAGACTATGAAATTATTAACATAAGTGATTTCAAATTATATATACTATTATGATCATAAACCCTCATGTTACCTGCATCATTTCTAGATACTAAAAAGAACACTTTTAAAAAACTATGTGAGAGACAGACAGATATGATCGAGCTTATAAGAACCAAAATTATTTTATTCTAGGAACCTTCATGACTTAGTTTCAGCCTGAATATTCCTTATCTATAATGGGGATAATAACTACTTCATCATGTTGTTGTGAGAATTAATGAGATAATAACACGTAAAGCACTCTGAACAGTTCATAACACATTAAATCTCAATAAATCCTAACTATGATTGTCACTGACCTGTAAATAGGGTGGGTTGATTTTTAATAAAATTTTTCATAGGAAAAGCTACATCAAATTATAACCTAAAATGGAACGGAAATGGACCCACATATAATATGCTCGGCAAGTCTTCCAAAAGATAACTCTAGTTTAATTAACTAAAGTGTATAGGAGTGTTGTAAATGTTCTAAAGAAGGTTTACATCATGTTTGAGAAATAATCCATTTTATAAGATGCTAGAAAATTTCCAAAAACCTTTGGGTCATAAATGTGTATTGATGATATATCATCAGAATCAATATTCTTCATGGTCTTTTTAAAAACATGAGTAGGGACTTCCCTGGTGGCGCAGTGGTTAAGAATCTGCCTGCCAATGCCGGGGTCACAGGTTCGAGCCATGTGTCCAGGAAGATCCCACATGCCATGGAGCAACTAAGTCCGTGTGCCACAACTACTGAGCCTGTGCTCTAGAGCCTGCGAGCCACAACTACTGAAGCCCGCACGCCTAGAGCCTGTGCTCTGTAACAAGAGAAGCCACCACAATGAGAAGCCCACACACTGCAACAAAGAGTAGCCCCCACTCACCACAACTAGAGAAAGCCTGCACACAGCAACGAAGACCCAACACAGCCAAAAATAAATAAATAAATTTATTAAAAACATGAGTAGATATTAGAAAAAAATATTGTCTTAGGAGCCACCCTGAGGAGATGTGACTAATTCTTGAAAATACTCTGTACACATAAATTCTACTATTTCTGAAGATATTTAACTGCTAATTAAAATAAAGGTTTTTCTTATAAAGTAATGTGGCACTGAAATATGATGTGTACTATAAAAATATTCTTCTGTTTATAAAACAAAAGTGCCTTAAAGTTATTAATTACATTTTTAGTGTATATTTCAGTTTTTCTCCTGACTTGCTCTGTGGTAGCAGATCTCAAAGTATTGTTCAGGTGGTCTGCAAAATCATACCTACTTTCATAATTATAGTAAAACAGTTTGCTTTTTTCACAGTCATTCTCTCATGACTCTGCAGGGTTATCTTCCAGAAATTGATGGTATGCAACAACACAACAGCTTGAACATGGAAATAGATATGAGAGTCTAGCTATCTTCTATTAAGCCATAGACATTAAAGAAATTTGCAAAAATGTAAACTAATACCACTTCTAAAGATTTTTTTAATTTTGGGGAAATACACATATTTTCACAAAAGTGTATTTTTTATGTTAACCTATAAAGGGTTATTATTTATAAAGGGATTAATAAGTAAATATTTTGAGATTTTCTGTTTTCATTTCTAATATGGTAAATTTTAATCGAAAGAGAACCCATTATAAAGACCAAAAATTTGACAAACACTTTAGGAGACATCATCATCCTGTTCACTTACTTCCACTGTTATGATAAATTCTTGACTCTTTAATACATCGTGTGCTTATCCTTTATGCCCTAAAAGTTATAATTTTATTTTTTATCAAAATTATTATTCTAAATGTTTTTATTGGATGTTAATTATTTTTACTGTAGGCCTAAATAATTCATAGATATCTTAATTTACAGGTTGCAAACACAAGAAAACAATATAATGTACAGATTTCTCGACTAACAGAAGAACTTTCAGCCCTTCAAATGGTATGTTAGAAGACTATACTCCTATTTTCTTCTGAATATTGTTTACTTTAAAAGCCAGAAAACATTTTTTTAACATCTTTATTAAGTTTAGTTGCTTTACAATGTTGTGTTAGTTTCTGCTGTATAACAAAGTGAATCAGCTATACATATACATATATCCCCATATCCCCTCCCTCTTGCATCTCCCTCCCACCCTCCCTATCCCACCCCTCTAGGTGGTCACAAAGCACCGAGCTGATCTCCCTGTGCTATGTGGCTGCTTCCCACTAGCTATCTATTTCACATGTGGTAGTATATATAAGTCCATGACACTCTCTCACTTCATCCCAGCTTACCCTTTCCCCTCCCCATGTCCTCAAGTCCATTCTCTATGTCTGCATCTTTATTCCTGTCCCACCCCTAGGTTCTTCAGAACCTTTTTTTTTTTTTTTAGATTCCATATATGTGTGTTAGCATATGGTATTTGTTTTTCTCTTTCTGACTTACTTCACTCTGTATGACAGCCTCTAGGTCCATCCACCTCACTACAAATAACTCAATTTCGTTCCTTTTTATGGATGAGTAATATTCCATTGTATATATATGCCACATCTTCTTTACAAGATACATATTATTGCACATTCATTTATTCAGAAGATACTTATTATGCCAGGAACTGTAATAGATGCTAGGAAAAGAATAAAAATCAAAGGTAAACATGTTATCTGCAGTCTTGGAACTTATGATCTAGTAGGAAAGATGGATGGCATTTATCACGTTTTACTATGATTACCTTTTTGGGACAAAAAATGCGCAGGGTGCTGTTGAAGCATCCATCTGTAGCTGATACCATATGCTGAGTTCATCTGAGAGACCAGGAAGAAAGAAAAAGTATACATGATGGTGGAAGAGAAAGACAGTCTTTCCAAAAGAAATGAGTACTCAAGGATGAGTAGGCAAAGAAGGGAGAGGAAAGAGTGCTTGTGTGACTAGAGGTGGAATTAAATATATAAATTTAACTTGAAGATCTGATGAAATGGAATTTAATAACCTTGCTCACAGGGGCATAAAAGTACAAGAATTTCCAGAGATTGGGAAGATATTTTCAACTTTACAAACTCATCTCTCCTGAATATCCATATCACTTTTAATCTTTCTTACAAAATTTAACAATGAATTATGTCTTGTAATAAATGTTATATTGTATTACACCTCTCTTTCTCTGTCTCCTTGTCTTCCTTCTCATTCCCTCCCTCCCCTGTAGAAGAGTCTTATGTTTTCCTTTATTTTCCCCATTGCCTAATATACTATTTTGCACAGTATGTTTTCAATAAATCCTTATTGACTGATTGATATTTAAACACCTCTGAAAGAATGATCACATCTTTTCCACATTCTACAAACCAGTGTACATCATGAGACCTTAGTTATTGTATGTGGGTCCTGAGAGTTTTAGAACAAGAAACAGTGTTACTTTTTGTTTGTTTAATGTCATTTGTTCTAACACTATAGGAACATTAAGTAAAATTAATGGGATGCAGTGTGGCCAATTAGTCATGTCTAATTGTTTGTTGTTTTTCAGTTTTACTTCCTCTTCTGTCACCTTGCTATTTTGCTTGTTCTCTCACATGGACTGATTTACTATCAAAAGATTTACAACTTTGAAAAAGAGGGGTTTTACCCCAGTCTAGGATTATTTAATAAATTATAAACTCTGGAGGGACAAGAACATTATTTATTTCTATTTAAGAATGTGTACTAGGTAAGACCTGCAGGGATTTTAAAAATAACTCTTAGCTGTGTAACAACCAGAGCTATGTAAACTCACTTTAGAGTAAAAAGAAGACATAATTTCAGATTATTACAGAACGTGCTTCTTAGGATTTATAGTAAAACATTTGTAACTCATAGCTAAGTGGATTTTTCTAAAGATATTAAATATTATCTGATGTCATGTTGGTTTGGTGAAAAAAACTGTACTAATTGAAGTGTTTGAAATATTAAGCATTTAGAGGTATATTTGAAGAAAGACATGTTCAGCTACTTTAAAAAGCAGATTTTCTCAGGAACTCAGACTACAGTTTGAGGCATAATAACCTAATGTCGACTATTGATTTCTATTCTTCATTACCAATTTTACCACCTGTGCACTAAACATGAATTCAGGGAGGGAAGTTAAGCATACTTTAGCTAACCCAAAGCTAAGTTATGCTTGCAGGAAAGATAAAGTCTTGTATTTTAGGTTAATGTGTAGATTTTTTGGATAGGTTTAAGAAAAGGCCAGAGGGAGTCTGTCTCAAGCCACATATCTCACTTTGGAGAGCAACATATGCAGCATATGTTTCTCTTCAAGTACTCAAGGTTTTACTTCTGCCAAGTAGCAGAGGTTTTTTGCTAATCTATAGCAAATTAGGGAGAGGATTGGTTATAAATGCCCAAATTTATACATGTAAAATGAAACATTCATTATGATCTTTTTTTTGATCCATGAATTTTTTAGAAGTCTAATTTCAAATTCCCAAATACATGGGTATTTAGACTCCTTTTTATTACTAATTTCTAATCTGGTTAAATAGAGATCACAGATCATGTTCTATATGATACTGATTCTTAATATTTGTTGAGACTTTCTTTATGGTACACTATGAGGGTATGATTTTGGAAGCACTCCATGAGTTCTTGAAAAAATTTCTAGTATCATTTGGTCATTTCTTGTCCAAAAGGTAGGAATATTGGTGGTGATTAATATCTGAAAAGCTTTTAATAGTAATTTTAAATGTTTGCTTTAGTTTTTAGTGTATCTCTGATAGAATTCTTATATTTCCCCTTAAAGGTTTCTACTTTTCTGTCTCATTTTAACTTTGTTATCTCAGGTTAAGTAAATATTCAACCATTGTTGTTTGGCAGTTAAATGGTGGATTAGATAAAGAGAGATTCATAACACATTTATAACATATCTTTCTTTATATGCTTCTCACCAGACCCAGAAGTGTGATCTAACCTTATTATTAATATCTACATTAAAAATCATATGGGAATCATATAATAGATGCAGAAAAAGCATTTGACAAAATACAGCACGCATTCATGATAAAAAAAATCTCTCAGTAAACTAGGAACAAAGGGAAACTTCCTCAATTTTGTAAAGAATATCTATAAAAAACCTACAGCTATGGAACTGAAAGCTTTCCCACTAAGATCAGGAACAAGGCAAGGGTGTCCCCTCTCACCACTGCTTTTCAAGATCATACTGGAAGTACTAGCTAATGCAGTTTGACCCCCCCAAAAAAAGGAAGTAAAAGGTATGCAGGTTGGGAAAGAAGAATTTGTTTTCAGATAACATGATTGTCTATGTAAAAAGTTCAAAAGAATAAAAAATAAAAACTCTGGAACAAAGAAGTGATTATAACAAGGTTGTAGGATACAAGGTAAATATACAAAAGTCAATTGCTTTCCTATATACCAGCAATAAACAAGTGGAATTTGAAATTAAAAACACAGTGTCATTTACACATTGTCATTTGCATTAGCACCCCCAAAATTAAACAGTTAGGTGTAAATCTAACCAAATATATATGAGGAAAACTACAAAACTCTGGTGAAAAACAGCAAAGAAGAACTAAATAAATGAAGATAGCCCATGTTCATGGATAAAAAGACTCAATATTGTCAAGATGTCATTTCTTCCCAAGTTGATCTATAGATTTAGAAATCTATATTCCAACTGAAATCCCACCAAGTTATTTTGTGGATATTGGCAAACTGATTCTAAAGTTTGAATGGAGAGGCAAAAGACCTAGAATAGTCAATACAACATTGAAGAAGAAGAACAAAGTCAGAGGACTGACACTGTACCGCACTTCAAGACTTACTTGAAACCTACAGTAACCAAGACAGGGTATTATCAGTGAAACAACAGACAAATAGATCAATGGAGCAGAACCCAGAAATAGACCCACAGAATACAGTTAGCTGATCTTTGACAAAGGAACAGAGGTAATATAATGGAGCAAAGATTGTCTTTTTTTAACAAATGGTGCTAGAACAATTAGGTATTCACATGAATGAATCTGGATACAGACCTTACATAAAAATTAATTCAAAATGGGTCACAGACCTAAATGTAAAATGCAAAACTATAAAACTCCTAGAAGATAACATAGGAGAAAAATCTAGATAATCTTGGGTTTGGCAATGAGCTTTTAGATACAACACCAAAGATATGATCCATGAAAGAAACAACTGGGAAGTTGGACTTCATTAAAATTAAATTTTTCTGCTCTGTGAAAGACACTATCAAGAAAATGAAAATTGAAATCATATATTGGGAGAAAATATTTACCAAAAAAACATATCTAATAAAGGACTATTACCCAAAATATACAAAGAATCCTTAAAACTGAACAGTAAGAAAACAAACAACTTGATTTAAAAAATTGAGCCAAAGACCTTAACAGACACCTCACCAAGGAAGATTTACAGATGACAAATAAGTAAATGAAAAGATACTCTAAATCCTATGTAAAAATGCAAATTAAAACAACAATGAGATACCACTCATTACACCAAATAAGTGCCAGATATACCTATTACAATGGCCAAAATCCAGAACACTGACACCACCATATGCTGACAAAGAGCAATAGGAACTCTCATTCATTGCTGGTAGGAATGCAAAATGGTACAGCCACTTTTGAAGGGAGTTTGCTCTTGTCTTACAAAAGTAAATATACTCTTATCATAGGATCCAACAATTGCATTCCTTTGTATTTAGCCAAAGGAGTTGAAAACTTATGTTCACAAAAGTCCTGCACATGGATGTTTATATTATAGCAGCTTTTGTCATAATTGCCAAAACTTGGAAGCAACCAAGATGTCCTTCAGTTGGTGATGGGTAAATAAACTGGTACTTCCAAACAATAGAATATTATTCAGCACTTAAAAGAAATGAGCTACGTCACCATGAAAAGACATAAAGGAAACTTAAATGCATATCACTAAATTAAAGAAGCCAGTCTGAAAAGGTTACATAATATATGATTCCAGCTATATGACATTCTGGAAAAGGCAAACTATGGAGACAGTAAAAAGATCAGTGGTTACAAGGGCTTAAGGAGGAGAAAGAGAGAGATGAATAAGTGTAGGCAAAGCACAGAAAATGTTTAAGAGAGTGAAACTACTTTATATGATACTATAATGGTGGATATATGTCATTATAAATTTATCCAAACCCATAAAATGTGCAACACCAGAGTGAACTCTAATGTAAGCTATCGCCTCTAGGTGATAATATTGTGAGATGTAGGTACATAAGTTTTAACAAATGTACCACTCCATCGTGGGATGTTGATAATGGGGAAGGCAATGTATGTATGGGGGCAGGAAGTATAGGAGAAGTCTGTAACTTCCCCTCACTTTTGCTGTGAACCTAAACTGCTCTTAAAAAATAGTCTATTAAAAAATTACATGAGGTAAGTTATGAACATAGGATAAATGCCAAATTTCACACCAGAAAATTACCTTTTCATAGATTAGCAACTTATTGTATGAACATATATGGAACATTAAAGTTACATTTCTTGGGGGGACCTTCAAGATGGTGGAGGAGTAAGACGTGGAGATCACCTTCCTCCCCACAAATACATCAAAAATACATCTACATGTGGAACAATTCCTACAGAACACCTACTGAACCCTGGCAGAAGACCTCAGACTTCCAAAAATCAAGAAACTCCCTACATACCTGGGTAGGGCAAAAAAAGAAGAAAAAACAGAATCAAAAGAATAGGGACGGGACCTGCACCTCTGGGAGGGAGCTGTGAAGGAGGAAAAGTTTCCACACACTAGGAAGCCCCCTCAGTGGCGGAGACGGGGAGTATGCAGGGAGGAAGCTTCGGAGCCACGGAGGACAGTGCAGCAACAGGGATGCAGAGGACAAAGCGGAGAGATTCCCACACAGAGAAACGCTGCTGACCAGCACTGACCAGCCTGACAGGATTGTCTGCTCACCTGCCGGGGCAGGTGGAGGCTTCGAGCTGAGGCTCGGGCTTCAGAGTTCAGATACCAGGGAGAGGACTGGGGTTGGCTGCATGAACACAACCTGAAGGGGGCTAGTGCGTCACAGCTAGCCGGGAGGGAGTCCAGGAAAAAGACTGGATCTGCGAAGAGGCAAGAGACCATTGTTTTGAGGTGTGCGGGGAGAGGGGCTTCAGATCACCACCTAAACGAGCTCCAGAGATGGGTGCGAGCCACGGCTATCAGTGCAGACACCAGAGACAGGCATGAGACGCTAAGGCTGCTACTGCAGCCACCAAGAACTCTATGTGAAAGCACAGGTCACTATCCACACCTCCCCTCCCAGGAGCCTGTGCAGCCCGCCACCACCAGGGTCCCGTGATCCAGGGACAACCTCCCTGGAAGAACAAACAGCACGCCTCAGGCTGTTGCAACGTCACACGGGCCTCTACCACCACAGGCTCACACCACACTCCGTACCCCTCCCCCCCTGATCCTGGCCTGAGTGAGTCAGAGCCCCGAAATCAGCTGCTACTTTAACCCCATCCTGTCTGGGTGAAAAACAGATGTCAGAGGGCGACCTACATGCAGAGGCAAGGCCAGACCCAAACCTGAACCCCGGGAGCTGTGTGAACAAAGAAGAGAAATGGAACTTTCTCCCAGTAGCCTCAGGAGCAGCGGATTAAATCTCCACAATCAACCTGATGTACCTGCATCTGTGGAATACCTGATTAGACAATGAATCATCCCAAAATTGAGGCGGTGGACTTTGGGAGCAACTGTAGACTTGGGGTTTGCTTTCTGCATCTAATTTGTCTCTGGTTTTATGTTTATCTTAGTTTTTAGCATTTAGAGCTTATTATCATTACTAGATTTGTTTATTGATTTGGTTGCTCTCTTCCCTTTTATATATGTGTGTGTGTGTGTGTATTTTCCTTTTTCTCTTTCTGTGAATGTGTAGGTGCATGCTTCTTTGTGTGATTTTCCCTGTACAGCTTTGCTTTTACCACTTGTCCTAGAGTTCTGTCTGTTTTTTTTTTTTTTTTAGAATAGTTTCTAGCGCTTGTTATCATTGGTGGATTTGTTTTTTGGATTCGTTGCTCTCTTCTTCCTTGCTTTTTCTTTTATCACTTTTCTATTTTTTTGTTTTAAAGAATATTTTCCTTATCTTTTATTTTACTAACTTTATTTTATTACATTGTATTAGTTTCTTCCTTTCATTCTCCCTTTTCTTCTGAGCCGTGTAGCTGACAGGGTCTTGGTGCTCAGGCTGGGTGTCAGGCCTGAGCCTCTGATGTGGGAGAGCTGAGTTAAGGACATAGGACCACCAGAGACCTCCCGGCCCCACATATTATCAAATGGTGAAAGCTCTCCCACAGATCTCCACCTCAACACTAAGACCCAGCTCCACTCAAGGACCAGCAAGCTACAGTGCTAGACATTCTATGCCAAAAAACTAGCAAGAGAGGAACACAACCCCATGCTAGCAGGGAGACTACCTATAATCATAACTTCACAGAAACTCCAAAACACACCAACAGACACGGACGGTCCTGCCCACCAGAAAGACAACATCCAGCCTCATCCACCAGAACACAGGCACCAGTACCCTCCACCAGAAAGCCTACACAAGCCACCGAACAAACCTTACCCACTGGGAGCAGACACCAAAAACAATGAGAACTACGAACCTGCAGCCTGTGAAAAGGAGACCCCAAACACAGTAAGTTAAGCAAAATGAGAAGGCAGAGAAATTCACAGCAGATGAAGGAGCAACGTAAAAATCCACCAGACCAAACAAATGAAAGGAAATAGGCAGTCTACCTGGAAAAGCATTCAGAGTAATGATAGTAAAGGTGATCCAAAATCTTCAAAATAGAATGGAGAAAATACAAGAAATGTTTAACAAGGACCTAGAAGAACTAAAGAGCAAACAGACAATGAGGAACAACACAATAAATAAAATTTTAAATTCTCTAGAAGGAATCAATAGCACAATAACTGAGGCAGAAGAATGGATAAGTGACTTGAAAGATAAAAGAGTGGAAATAACTACCATAGAACAAAATAAAAAAGAATGAAAAGAATTGAGGACAGTATCACAAACATATGGGACAACACTAAACACATGAACATTCGAATTACAGGGGTCCCAGAAGAACAAGAGAAAAATAAAGGGACTAAGAAAATATTTGAAGAGATTATACTTGAAAGCTTTCCAAATATGGTAAAGGAAATAATCAAGCCCAGGAAGCGCAGAGTTCCATACAGGATAAATCCAAGGAAAAACACACCAAGACACATATTAATCAAACTATCAAAAATTAAATACAAAGAAAAATACGAAAAGAAGCAAGGGAAAATCAACAAATAACATACAAGGGAATCTTCATAAGGTTAACAGCTGATCTTTCATTTGAAACTCTGCAAGCCAGAAGAGAGTGGCAGGACATATTTAAAGTGATGAAAGGGAAAAAACCCAGCAAGGATCTCATTCAGATTTGACGGAGAAATTAAAACCTTTACAGACAAGCAAAAGTTAAGAGAGTTCAGCACCACCAAACCAGCTTTACAAAAAAATGCTAAAGAAACTTCTCTCAGCAGGAAAAACAAGACAAGGGAAAGACCTACAATAACAAATTCAAAACAATTAAGAAAATGGTAATGGGAACATACATATTGAGAACTACCTTAAATGTAAATGGATTAAATGCTCCAATCAAGACACAGAGTGCATGAATGGATACTAAAACAAGACCCGTATATATGCTGTCTACAAGAGACCCACTTCAGACCTAGGGACACATACAGACTGAAAGTGAGGGGATGGAAACAGATATTCCATGCAAATGGAAATCAAAAGAAAGGTGGAGTAGAAATTCTCATATCAGACAGAATAGACTTTAAAATAAAAACTATTACAAGAGACAAAGACAGACGCTACATAATGATCAAAGGATCAATCCAAGAAGAAGAAATAACAATTGTAAGTATTTATGCACCCAAACATAGGAGCACCTCAATACATAAGGCAAATGCTAACAGCCATAAAAGGGGAAATTGACAGTAACACAATAATAGGAGGGTACTTTAACACCCCACTTTCACCAATGGATAGAGATCATCCAAAATGAAAATAATGAAACACAAGCTTTAAATGATACATTAGACAAGATTGACTTAATTGATATTTAAAGGACATTCCATCCAAAAACAACAGAATACACTTTCTTCTCAACTGCTCATGGAACATTCTCCAAGATAGATCATATCTTGGGTCACAAACCAAGCCTTGATAAATTTAAGAAAAGTGACATCATATCAAGTATATCTTCAGACCACAATGCTATGAGACTAGATATCAATTACAGGGAAAAATCTGTAAAAAATACAAATAGGTGGAGGGTAAACAATATGCTACTAAATAACCAAGAGATCACTGAAGAAATCAAAGAGGAAATGAAAAAATACCTAGAAACAAATGACAATGAAAACATGATGACCCAAATCCTATGGGATGCAACAAAAGCACAAAAGCAGTTCTAAGAGGGAAGTTTATAGCGATACAATCCTTCCTCAACAAACAAGAAACATCTCAAATGAACAACCTAACCTTATACCTAAAGCACTAAGAGAAAGAAGAGCAAAAAAACCCCCAAAGTTAGCACAAGGAAAGAAATCATAAAGATCAGAGCAGAAATAAATTAAAAGGAAATGAAGCAAACAATAGCAAATATCAATAAAACTAAAACCCGGTTCTTTGAGAAGATAAAAAAATTTAATAAACCATTAGCCATACTCATCAAGAAAAAACAGGAGACGACTCAAATGAATAGAATTGGAAATGAAAAAGGAGAAGAAACAACTGACACTAGAAATACAAAGGATCATGAGAGATTACTACAAGCAACTGTATGCCAATAAAATGTACAACCTGGAGGAAATGGACAAACGCATAGAAAAACACAGCCTTCTGAGACTAAACCAGGAAGAAAGAGAAAATATAAACAGACCAATCGCAAGAACTGAAATTGAGACTGTGATTAAAAATCTTCCAACACACAAAAGCCCACAACCAGATGGCTTCACAGTTGAATTCTATCAGACATTTAGAGAAGAGCTAACACCTATCCTTCTCAGACTTTTCCAAAATATCGCAGAGGGAATAACATTCCCAAACTCATTCTATGAGGCCACCATCACCCTGATACCAAAACCAGACAAAGTTGTCACACAGAGAGAAAACTGCAGGCCAATATCACTGATGAACATAGATGCAGAAATCCTCAAAAAAATACTAGCCAGCAGAATCCAACAGCACATTAAAAGGATCATACACCATGATCAACTGGGGTTTATCCCAGGAATGCAGGGATTCTTCAATATACACAAATCAATCAATGTGTTACACCATATTAACAAATTGAAGGAGAAAAACCTTATTGTCATCTCAATAGATTCAGAAAAAGCTTTTGAAAGAATTCAACATCCATTTATGTTAAAAACGCTCCACAAAGTAGGCATAGAGGGAACTTACCTCAACATAATAAAGGCCATATGTGACAAACCCACAGTTTTTCTGGTGAAAAACTGAAAGCACTTCCAGTAACATAAGGTACAAGACAGGGTTGCCCACTCTCACCACTATTATTCAAAATAGTTTTGGAAGTTTTAGCCACAGCCATCAGAGAAGAAAAAGAAATAAAAGGAATCCTAATTGGAAGAGGAGTAGTAAAGCTGTCACTGTTTGCAGATGACATGATACCATACACAGAGAATCCTAAAGATTCTACCAGAAAACCATTAGAGCTAATCAATGAATTTGGTAAAGTAGCAGGATACGACATTAATGCACAGAAATCTCTTGCATTCCTATACACTAATAATGAAAAATCTGAAAGAGAAATTAAGGAAGCACTCCCATTTACCATTGCAACAAAAAGAATAAAATACCTACGAATAAACCTATCTAAGGAGAAAAAAGACCTGTATGCAGAAAACTATAAGACACTGATGAAAAAAATTAAAGATGATAAAAACAGATGGAGAGATATACCATGTTCTGTTTTTTTTTTTTACATCTTTATTGGAGTATAATTGCTTTACAATGGTGTGTTAGTTTCTGTTTTATAACAAAGTGAATCAGTTATACATATACATATGTTCCCATATCTCTTCCCTCTTGCGTCTCCCTCCCTCCCAGCCTCCCTATCCCACCCCTCTAGGTGGTCACATACCACCGAGCTGATCTCCCTGTGCTATGCAGCTGCTTCCCACTAGCTATCTATTTTACGTTTGGTAGTGTATATATCTCCATGCCACTCTCTCACTTTGTCACAGATTACTCTTCCCCCTCTCCATATCCTCAACTCCATTCTCTAGTAGGTCTGTGTCTTTATTCCTGTCTTACCCCTAGGTTCTTCATGACATTTTTTTTCTTAAATTCCATATATGTGTTAACATTCAGTATTTGTCTTTCTCTTTCTGACTTACTTCACTCTGTATGACAGACTCTAGGTCCATCCAGCTCATTACAAATAGCTCAATTTCGTTTATTTTTATGGCTGAGTAATATTCCATTGTATTATATGTGCCACATCTTCTTTATCCATTCATCCGATGATGAATACTTAGGTTGTTTCCATCTCCTGGCTATTGTAAACAGAGCTGCAATGAACATTTTGGTACATGATTCTTTTTGAATTATGGTTTTCTCAGGGTATATGCCCAGTAGTGGGATTACTGGGTCATATGGTAGTTCTATTTGTAGTTTTTTAAGGTACCTCCATACTGTTCTCCATAGTGGCTGTACCAATTCACATTCCCACCAGCAATGCAAGAGTTTTCCCTTTTCTCAACACACTCTCCAGCATTTACTGTTTCTAGATTTTTTGATGACGGCCATTCTGACTGGTGTGAGATGATATATCATTGTAGTTTTGATTTGCATTTCTCTAATGATTAATGATGTTGAGCATTCTTTCATGTGTTTGTTGGGAGTCTGTATATCTTCTGTGGAGAAATGTCTATTTAGGTCTTCTGTCCATTTTTGGTTTGGGTTGTTTTTGTTATTGAGCTGCACAAGCTGCTTGTAAATTTTGGAGATTAATCCTTTGTCAGTTGCTTCATGTGCAAATATTTTCTCCCATTCTGAGGGTTGTCTTTTGGTCTTGTTTATGGTTTACTTTGCTGTGCAAAACCTTTTAAGTTTCATTAGGTCCCATTTGTTTATTTTTGTTTTTATTTCCATTTCTCTAGGAGGTGGGTCAAAAAGAATCTTGCTGTGATTTATGTCATAGAGTGTTCTGCCTATGTTTTCCTCTCAGAGTTTGATAGTGTCTGGCCTTACATTTAGGTCTTTAATCCATTTTGAGCTTATCTTTGTGTGTGGTCTTAGGGAGTGATCTAATCTCATACTTTTACATGTACCTGTCCAGTTTTCCCAGCACCACTTATTGAAGAGGCTGTCCTTTCTCCACTGTACATTTCTGCCTCCTTAATCAAATGTGAAGTGATCAAATGTGTGTGGGTTTATCTCTGGGCTTTCTATCCTGTTCCATTGATCTAAATTTCTGTTTTTGTGCCAGTACCATACTGTCTTGATTACTGTAGCCTTATAGTATAGTCTGAAGTCAGGGAGCCTGATTCCTCCAGCTCTGCTTTTCGTTCTCAAGATTGCTTTGGCTATTCGGGGTCTTTTGTGTTTGCATACAAATACAATTGTTATATCTTCTTAGATCAGATCCCTTGATCATTAGGTAGTGTCCTTCTTTTTCTATTCTAATAGTCTTTATTTTAAAGTCTATTTCGTCTGATATGAGAATTGCTACTCCAGCTTTCTTTTGGTTCCATTTGCATGGAATATCTTTTTCCATCCCCTCACTTTCAGTCTGTATGTTTCCCTAGGTCTGAAGTGGGTCTCTTGTAGACAGCATATATATGGGTCTTGTTTTTGTATCCATTCAGCCAGTCTGTATCTTTCGGTGGGAGCATTTAATCCATTTACATTTAAGGTAATTATTGATATGTATGTTCCTATTCCCATTTTCTTAATTGTTTTGTGTTTGTTATTATAAGTGTTTTCTTTTTGTTTCTTGTCAAGAAAAGATCCTTTAGCATTTCTTGTAAAGCTGGTTTGGTGGTTCTGAGCTCTCTCGGCTTTTGCTTGTCTGTAAAAGTTTTAATTTCTCCATCAAATCTGAATGAAATCCTTGCTGGGTAGAGTAATCTTGGTTGTAGTTTTTTCTCCTTCATCACTTTAAATCTGTCCTGCCAGTCCTTTCTGGCTTACAGAGTTTCTGCTGAAAGATCAGCTGTTAATATTATGGGGATTCCCTTGTGTGTTATTTGTTGTTTTTCCCTTGCTGCTTTTAATATGTTTTCTTTGTATTTAATTTTTGACAGTTTGATTAATATGTCTTGGCATGTTTCTCCTTGGATTTATCCTGTATGGGACTCTCTGTGCTTCCTGGACTTGATTAACTATTTCCTTTCCCATATTAGGGAAGTTTTCAACTATAATCTCTTCAAATATTTTCTCAGTCCCTTTCTTTTTCTCTTCTTCTTCTGGAACCCCTATAATTTGAATGTTGGTGCGTTTAATGTTGTCCCAGAGGTCTCTGAGACTGTCCTCAGTTCTTTTCATTCTTTTTTTATAACCTGCTCTGCTTTAGTTATTTCCACTATTTTATCTTCCAGGCCACTTATCCGTTCTTCTGCCTCAGTTATTCTGCTATTGATCCCTTCTAGAGTATTTTTAATTTCATTTATTGTGTTGTTTGTCATTGCTTGTTTCCTGTTTAGTTCTTCTAGGTCCTTATTAAATGTTTCTTGCATTTTCTCTATTCTATTTCCAAGATTTTTGATCATCTTTACTATCATTATTCTGAATTCTTCTTCAGGTAGACTGCGTATTTCCTCTTCATTTTTTAGGTCTGGTGGGTTTTTATCTTGCTCCTTCATCTGCTGTGTGTTTTTCTGTCTTCTCATTTTGCTTACCTTACTGTGTTTGAGGTCTCCTTTTTGCAGGCTGCAGGTTCGTTGTTCCCGTTGTTTCTGGTGTCTGTCCCCAGTTGTTAAAGTTGGTTCAGTGGGTTGTGTAGGCTTCCTGGTGGAAGGAACTAGTGACTGTGTTCAGGTGGATGAGGCTGGATCTTGTCTTTGTGGTGGGCAGGTCCACGTCTGATGGTGTGTTTTGGGGTGTCTGTGGCCTTATTATGATTTTAGGCAGCCTCTCTGCTAATGATTGGGGTTGTGTTCCTGTCTTGATAGATGTTTGGCATAGTTTGTCCAACACTGTAGCTTGCTGGTCGTTGAGTGAAACTGGGTGTTGTTGTTGAGATGGAGATCTCTGGGAGATTTTCGCCATTTGATATTATGTGGAGCTGTGAGTTCTCTTGTGGACCAGTGTCCTGAAGTTGGCTCTCCCACCTCAGAGGCACAGCACTGACTCCTGGCTGCCGCACCAAGAGCCTTTCATCCACATGGCTCAGATTATAAGGGAGAAAAAGAAGAAAGAATGAAAGAAAGAAAGAAAAGAAAAGAAAGAGAAAGAAAGAAAGAAAGAAAGAAAGAAAGAAAGAAAGAAAGGGCGGGGGGAGAGAGGGAGGGAGGGAGGGAGGGAGAGAGGGAGGAAGGAAGGAAGGAAGGAAGGAAGAAAGAAAAGACAATAAAAGAAAATAAAATAAAGTAAGGTAAAATTAAAAACAAAACAAACAAAACAAAAAAGGGGCATGTAGAACCCTAGAACAAATGGTGAAAGCAAAGCTTTACAGACAAAATCTCACACAGAAGCATACACATACACATTCACAAAAAGAGGAAAAGAGGAAAAAATAATAAATCTTGCTCTCAAAGTCCACCTCCTCAATTTGGGATGATTCGTTGTCTATTCATGTATTCCACAGAGGCAGGGTACATCAAGTTGATGGTGGAGATTTAGTCCTCTGCTCCTGAGGCTGCTGGGAGAGATTTCCCTTTCTCTTCTTTGTTCGTACAGCTCCCGGGGTTCAGCTTTGGATTTGGCCCCGCTTCTGCGTGTAGGTCACCGGAGGGCGTCTGTTCTTCGCTCAGACAGTACGGGGTTAAAGGAGCCGCTGATTCGGGGTCTCTGGCTCACTCAGGCCGGGGGGAGGGAGGGGTACGGAGTGCAAGGCGAGCCTGCGGCGGCAGAGGCCAGCGTGACGTTGCACCATCCTGAGGCGCACCGTGCATTCTCCCGGGAAAGTTGTCCCTGGATCCCGGGACCCTGTCAGTGGTGGGCTGCATAGGCTCCCCAGAAGGGATGTTTGTAGAGCGACCTGTGCTCGCACACAGGCTTATTGGTGGCGCCAGCAGCGGCCTTAGCATCTCATGCCCATCTCTGGGGTCCACGCTGTTAGCCGCGGCTCATGCCCATCTCTGGAGCTCCTTTATGCAGCGCTCTTAATCCCCTCTCCTCATGCACCAGGAAGCAAAGAGGGAAGAAAAAGTCTCTTGCCTCTTCGGCAGGTCCAAACTTTTCCCCGGACTCCCTCCTGGCTAGCCGTGGTGCACTAATCCCTTCAGGCTGTGTTCACCCCTCCAGTCTTCTCCCTGCGCTCCGACCGAAGCCCAAGCCTCAGCTCCCAGCCCCGCCTGCCCGGCGGGTGAGCAGACAAGCCTCTCGGGCTGGTTAGTGCTGGTCAGCAACGATGCTCTGTGCAGGAATCTCTCTGCTTTGCCCTCCCCAACCCTGTGGCTATGCTCTCCTCCACGGCTCCGAAGCTCCCCCCCCCCGCCCCGCGCCACCCGCAGTCTCCACCGCGAAGGGGCTTCTAGTGTGTGGAAACCTTTCCTCCTTCAAGGTTCCCTCCCACTGGTGCAGGTCCCATCCCTATTCTTTTGTCTCTGTTTATTCTTTTTTCTTTTGCCCTACTCATGTACGTGGGGAGTTTCTTGCCTTTTGGGAGGTCTGAGGTCTTCTGCCAGCGTTCAGTAGATGTTCTGTAGGAGTTGTTCCACATGTAGATGTATTTCTGATATATCTTGATGAAGAACGCCGCGACGCGACGATCCAACTTTAGTATTCTTAATCTTTAGTGTCGTGCTCTGCAAGTACTGCAAGCCTGGATGACTCACTGGTTACAAGAAAAAGCCAGACAGTGAAAACCAATGCAATATTGTTACATTTGAATATTAATGTTTTTGAACACAGACTACTGAAGAAATGTTTTCTGACTATAGGTTGTTCACTGGATAAACACCTCTGTGGCATGCTATTCAAGCCAGCTCGTGTGTCAGGAAAGGAGCCTGGCTTCCACTGATCCTGACAGATGTACTGTGGTCATATCCTGAGTCCTCTGGGTATGGTTCTGGGTAGGGATGACAGTGCCTGATGTTGGCAGAGGCTCACGTCCTTGCGAAAGACCTGCTAGTGTTGGAGGGTCTCTGGCAGAGGCAAGGGGTGGCTGTAGCTCACTGTGGAGACAAGGACACTGGGAGCAGAAATTCTGGGAAATACTCCTTGGCATGAGCCCTCCCAGAGTCTTGATATACCATGTTCTTGGACTGGAAGAATCAACATTGTGAAAATGACTCTACTACCCCAAGCAATCTACAGATTGAATGCAATCCCTATCAAAGTACCAATGGCATTTTTCACAGAACTAGAACAAAAAATTTCACAATGTGTATGGAAACAGAAAAGACTCCGATTAGCCAAAGCAATCTTGAGACAGGAAAATAGAGCTCGAGGACTTAGGCTTCCTGACTTCTGACTATAGTACAAAGCACAGTAATGAAGACAGTATGGTACTGGTACAAAAACAGAAATATAGATCAATGGAACAGGATAGAATGCCCAGAGATAAACCCACATACATATGATCACCTTATCTTTGATAAAGATAATATACAGTGGAGAAAAGACAGCCTCTTCAATAAGTGGTGCTGGGAAAACAGCTACATGTAAAAGAATGAATCTACAACACTCCCTAACATCATACACAAAAATAAACTCAAAATGGATTAAACACCTAAATGTAAGGGCAGACACTGTAAAACTCTTCGAGGAAAATATAGGCAGAACACTCTATGACATAGATCACAGAAAGATCCTTTTTGACCCACCTCCTAGAGGAATGGAAATAAAAACAAAAATAAACAAATGGGACCTAATGAAACTTAAAAGCTTTTGTACAGCAATGGAAACCATAAACAAGATGAAAAGACCACACTGAGAATGGGAGAAAATATTTGCAAATGAAGCAGCTGACAAATGGTTAATCTCCAAAATATACAAGCAGCTCATGCAGCTCAATATCAAAAAACAAACAACCCTATCAAAAAATGGGCAGAAGACCTAAATAGACATTTCTCCCAAGAAGATGTACAGCTTGCCAAGTACATAAAAGGATGCTCAACATCACTAATCATTAGAGAAATGCAAATCAAAACTACAATGAGGTATCACCTCAGACCAGTCAGAATGGCCATCATCAAAAAATCTAGAAACAATAAATGCTGGAGAGGGTGTGGAGAAAAGGGAACACTCTTGCACTCTTGGTGGGAATGTAAATTGATACAGCCTCTATGGAGAGCAGTATGGAGTTTCCTTAAAAAACTAAAAATAGAATTACCATTTGACCCAGCAATCCCACTACTGGGCACATACCCTGAGGAAACCATAATTCAAAAAGTGTCATGTAGCACAATGTTCATTGCAGCACTATTTACAATAGCCAGGACATGGAAGCAACCTAAGTGTCCACTGACAAATGGATGGATAATGGAGATGTGGCACATATATTCAATGGAATGTCACTCAGCCATAAAAAGAAACAAAATTGAGTTATTTGTAGTGAGGTGAATGAACCTAGAGACTGTCATACAGAGTAAAGTAAGTCAGAAAGAGAACAATTAATACCATATGCTAACACATATATATGGAATGTAAAAAATAAAAGAAACATGGTTCTGAAGAACCTAGAGTCAGGACAGGAATAAAGTTGCAGCCTTAGAGAGTGGACTTGAGGACAGGGGAGGGGAAGGGTAAACTGGGACGAAGTGAGAGAGTTGCATGAATGTGTATACACTACCAAATGTAAAATAGGTAGCTACTGGGAAGCAGCCGCATAGCACAGGGAGATCACCTTGGTGCTCTGTGTCCACCTAGAAGGGTGGGATAGGGAGGGTGGGAGGGAAATGCAAGACGGAGGAGTTATGGGTATATATGTATATGTATAGCTGATTCACCTTGTTATACAGCAGAAACTAACACACCACTGTAAAGCAATTACACTCCAATAAAGATGTTAAAAAAAAATAAAGTTACATATCTTATACACTAACAGTTCTATCTTAATAAAAGATAAATTTAGATTAATAATCTTATTTACAACATAGGTTTAAAGATCTTCATTATAATCAGAGTTTATTAATTTGGGATCATAATTTAGAAGTTACGTATTTTGAACTTTAAAAACATGTTGTTATATAGTATTTCTGTAAAATAAAGCTATGGTAAAGATAATTAAATATTAGCAGTGTACTGTCAGCAAAGCAGGTTCATCCAGCACGCAACAGCAGAAAATAACCACACCCATTCTCACAAATAAATAGAGAAAAACAAATAGCTGTGAGGAGCCAGTCGTTATAATGATTTTTCTTAGTTTTAGTCTCATTTGCAGAATTTTTAATTTGTTGAGTATTGATATGCTTGTTTGATTTTAGTGATTAAAACCTTTCGAGTCAGAAATGTTTTATTTCATGTTAATGAAACATTTTTACTATGTCCACTGGCTGCTTATAAGTTTTGCAAAAGAAAATTAACTGTTCTAGAATTTATATACCCATGCATCTTTTAGGGCATGGGTTATGCTGTGGTGCTGTGTCACTGTCTAATTCTATGTTACCTTTTAAAATATGTGGTTAAGAATATATGAAAAGGAAAACTGTAATATGAGAAAGGGGTCTCAGTTATTTATTTCTCCCCAGAATCCCTCAACCTCTGTTTTCCATCTAGTATGTTTACTTAGAACTTCTTGGCATTCTATGCCAGAGCTGATCTCTGAAATCCTGAGATAGGTAGTTCTTTGAAGATTTGAGTTTTTCGTTTTTGTTTTTTTCCCTAATAATCAGTATGGTCCTGCTATACAAATAGGTAAGTGTGGTATTCTTATTATGAACATATCATTTTCCTTTTCTATTTTTCTTAAGGTTTTACAAATATATTTATTTACAACATGATTTGAATTTATAGGAGTGTGCTGGAAAACAAGGCCAAATTGAACAAGCCATTAGGGAGAAAAAAGCAGTGGAAGAAGAACTAGAAAAGGTAAAGAGAAAAAGGAAAAACTCACTACCTAAAACCCAACTGCAAGTATTCAACATTACTGTCTGCTTTCATCATACTATCTACTAGCAACCCCTATATTATAAGTATTCTCCTGGTGAGTGCTTTTATTTGCTTGGATTATTTTCAGAATCTGCATTTAAGTACTGCTATTGCCTGTATACATTTCTTAACAAGAGTGGCCACATTATTTGAACTTTTTACTTAAAAGTATAAATTTTACAAAGTAACTGTATTCCTTGCTTAGACCTCATCCCAATATTAAATTTTATTTTATCTTTCTTCTCTTTTTAAAATTTCTGCCAACTCTTATTGGGTGTAGGCCATCTATAAATATAAAAAGTATATATAACCAAAAAATTATAAATTGCCATGATTTTTACCTTTTTAAAAACACAGATTTTTAATCACAGTTAGGAAAGAATATTTACCCCAGTGACATTTGAGAATGAATATTGCAAGAAGTCTACAGTTTGAAATTTATTTCTTACTTAGATAACTCTTTTTATTTAGCAGTAAATATCCCACTCTGTTAAAATAACTTGGGGAGAAAAAGAGCTAAATTTGATTCAGCAAATCAAATTGTGTTTTAGGTGCTGCATTAGGAACTTTCATAGAGAGGTTAGGTAATTTACCCAATGTTAAAAAAATACTAAATGGTAGAGTCAGAGTTTGATTTTCAAAGAAGAGCTATGTGTTATAAAAAAAACTTGTGTTATATCTCTATTATTGACATAAAAAGATTATGACAACATCAGATAATAAAAGAGTAATTTACAAAGGAGAATATAGTATATAATCCCATTTGTGGGGGAAGAAAAAAAGAAATATACATATTATGTTCAGGGTAGGCCATTCATGGTCACCACTCCTACAAGGTTGATCCCTTCTGAGTTTCCCTCTGTTATGGAATAGGACTAGGTCCCATTTAGATTGGACCTGCCATTAGGGTTTGGGATGAATTTTTTTTATATCACATGGCATAGGTTAAGGAATAGGCTTTTTTGGGGAAACGTAAAACCTACAAGACTAAAGGCAACAGGTAAAGAGAAGTCGCAGCTTTCTCTTCTCCCACTGTTCCACAGACAAGTATGCTATAGTCAAAATACTGCTGGTCCTGTAGTATAGGTCTGTATTTTAGTAGCAGGACATTGACATTTTGATACTCTGTCTTTTTGTAGAGCAGGAGTGACAAAGCAGTCTTGTCAGTGAGAGAAGACACAGGTTACTTGGCCAAGCATTCTGGATTGGAGGGTACCTGTGTGTAGGGTGCGTCTGAAAATGTGAACTGCCTAGCACCTGGAGACCTTGCAGTTCATGGGATGCTACAGCCTCTCTGTCATAGGTGGAAGCCCAGTCTCACAGGAAGCAGAGCTTGAATACAACCACTTCTGCTAGGGAAGGGGAAACCCCCATTTCAGCTAGATCATTGCCTGGTTAACCTAGAGTGAGATTCTGGACTCACTTTCAGATAGTTCTACTCATTGCACCACAGTATGTGTCTGTACTTTTGAATATTGCAATACAGAATTGTCTTAAAAGTGGTCATCAAAGAATCAAAGCAGTTGTCTCCAAGTGGTAACATTTAGAGTATTTTTTAAATTTCAGCTATTTTATATTTCTTTCTAGCATTTATTAAAACTATTTGAATAGTACAATGAGCCTGAATAATTTCAAAAAATAAGCAATTACTTTATATGTCAGTTTTCAGCAGTTTATTTTATAAATGTGAAACAACCAAAATTAATTATTGATATATTTTAATGTTATAATGGGACAGATGAACACATGATCATGAGTTTTTATTTCTCATCATTTATTTCAGTTTCTAAACTGTATAATTTCTTAAGATAATTTCCTTGTGCAAAGTAATATACATATAAGCCTCTTCTGCAGATTTACCTTGAAGGCAGAATAAATGAAAAAGATTACAGAAAACTAGAAGAAATGCACCAAAGATGCCTGGTTGCAGAGCGTTCAAAAGATGATCTTCAGCTAAGACTTAAGACAGCAGAAAATAAAATCAAACAACTTGAAATAAAGTAAGTTATTCTTTTGGATTTTCAGAATTCATACAATTTTTGAGAGATTTTTTATAGGACTCATAATTATATCTTATGTTGAAAAAAGACTTTTTAGCACCAAGTAGAATTTCTTTTCAAGATTATTTTTGAAAACTAATTTCTTAGGAAGAAAAGATACAGTACTGTACCATTTTGTTTTAAGTTTCTTGTTTCTGGTAGTTAAATAGGATATTCATAAGATCATTTTTTTCATACTAACTATGCAGCTATTGCAGTAGCTTGCTTATAATTATTGCTTTTATACTCAGTTTAGAGGTATTGAATATTCAGTAATAATCCATCATTTGTATTTATTACATTGTCTATTAAAATGATAAATTTATAATCTGGCCTATCCATTCTGAATATTTCTCTACCTTTTCCCCCCAGAGTATTACTTATTATAGTAAAACTTACTTAAGTTGCATGAAGTTTCTATCTCTGTTACAGAATATGTTTAATAGGAATTTTAAAAATAAAGAGGAATGATATCAGCAGTATGGCAGATTAGGAGGTCCCCAGCCCATGTCTCTCCACAGAAACAAATATTTGGCAGGCATCCATAGACAAAAATGCCTTTGTGGGAGCACTGGAATCCAGGTAGGAGGTTGCACAGCCTTAGTGGAGCCCAAAAATGAGGAGGCAGGCCTGCACACCAGTGGCAGACCCTCCAACTATGGTCCCATCTATGAACCCAAAGCAGCCCCATCTTCCTGTGGATTTGGCTCCAGCCCTCCTTGCCCAGTCCTGCACCTAGCCCCTTCCCAAGGAACCCTTATAGGTACTCTCAGTAATAGGCCTGCCAACCTCAGACCTGGCTGTGGCCCCCAAAGCATTCCCATTACCCAGCTCCATTTCCACTCTCCTGCAGCCTGAACATAATGCTGCCCACCCGGGAACAGCCCAGTAACCTCACGGGAGCACTAATGGACCCACTGGAAGCCACACCTGACTGTGCCCCTGGTAAGAAGTCTGCCAGTGACGGACCAGACTGCACACCCAACAAAAGCCACAAGACATGGATCCAGCCCTGTTCTACCACAGTTTGAGGCAGTCTTACATGGCCAGGGATTCACCCAAGGGACCCAGCAGAAGCCACTCCTGTAGATGCCCCCATTACAGGCCTCAGACCTGACTATGATCCCTGAAGCAGTCTGTGACCCAGCTCTAGTCCCACCCTACCACAGTCCAGAAGCAGTTCTGCCTGCCCATAGGCCAGCCCAGTGAACATGACAGGAGCACCTTAGAATCCTAACAGACACAACACCTGACTGCACCCCTGGTTACAGGTCTGCCAACCATGGACCTGGCAACAGCCACATGACATAGTTTCAGTCCCACTTAGCTGTGATCCCAGAGGCAGTCCCATCAATTCTGAGACAAGACAGGAGAAGGTCTTTAGCTGCCAAAACCAGTCTAAAGACTGGAAGAGGAGTCTGCTCCTTCAAATGCACAGATAGCAACAAAGAATCAAGCAATCATGACACCACCAAAGAAAACTAATAAGCCTCTAGTAATCAATGCAAAACAAATGGAGATCCATGAACTTCTAGATAAAAAATTAAAAATAATTGTCTTAAGGAGCTTAATGAACACAGATGGTCAACTACATGAAATCAGGAGAACAATACATGAACAAAATGAGAAGTTTAACAAAGAAATTGAAACCATAAAAGAACCAATCAGAAATCCTGGAGCTGAAGAATACAGTGATTGAACTGAAAAATTCAATAGAGAGCTTTATCAGCAGACTTGGTCGTGCAGAAGAAAAATCAGCAAACTCGAAGATTGGTCATTTGAAATCATGCAGTGAGAAGAAAAGAAAAAAGAACGAAAAAAGAGTGAAGAAAACCTACATGATTTATGGGACATCTTGAAGTGAATCAGTATCCACATTATGAAAATCCTGGAAGGAGCAAAGAATGAGAAAGGGGTAGAAAGTTTATTTACAGAAATAATAACAGAAAACTTCCCTAATCTGGGGAGAGTAATGAACATCCAGATCCATGATGACCAAAGAACAACAAATAGAGTGAACATCAAGAGCTTCATTTGACACATTATAATCAAGATGTCAAAAGTCAAAGAAAGAAAGAGAATTTGAAAACAGAGAAAAGGGACTCATCACATACAAGGGACTCCCTCAACCCCTGCATAAAACTATCAATGGATTTCTCAGAAGAAATCTTGCAGGCCAAGAGAGTGGCATAATATATTCAAAGTGCTGAAAGAAAAAACTAGGAACCAAGAATACTATACTCAGCAAAGCTCTCTATCAGAAACAAAGTAGAGATAAAAACTTTCCCAGAAAAAAAGAGATCCAAAAGGAAGTTCATCACACTAGACTTACTGTACAAGAAATAATAAAGGGAGTTTTTCAAGTTGAAATGAAAGGACACTAATTAGCAATGTAAAAACATGAAAGTATAAACCTTTAGTCGTAAAGGTAAGTATATAGTCAAATTCAGAATACTCTAACACTGTAATGGTGGTACATAATCACTTTTAAGTCTGGTATAGAAGTTAAAAGATAAAAAAATTTTTGAATAACGGTACAATAATGTGTCAGTGGATATACAGTATAAAAAGATGTAAATTATACATCAGTAACATAAAATGTGAGAGGGCAGAGAAGTAAAATTGTAGAGATTTTTATGTGATTGAAGTTAAGTTGTTACCAGGTTAAAATAGACTAACTCTAAGATGTTTTATGTAAGCCTCATGCCAACCACAAAGAAAAAATGTGTAATAGGTACATAAACGATAAGGGAATGAAAGCATAGTACAAAAATCAACAAGAAGACAACAAAATAGTAATAAAGGAACCAAGGAACTACAAAACAGAAAACAATTAACAATATGGCAATAGTTATGTCCTTACCTATTAATAATGACTTTTAATGTAAGTGGATTAAATTCTCCAAGCAAAATACATAGAGAGGCTCAATGGATTAAAAATCAAGTTCCAGCTATACACTTCCTACCAGGGACTGATTTTGAATATGAGGAAACACATAGACTAACAGTTACAGGGCGGCAAAAGATAGTCCATGCAAATGGGTACCCAAAAATAGCAGGGTGTCTTATATCAGACAAAGTAGACTTTAAGTAAAAAACTGTCACAAGACCAAAGATGGTCATTTTATAATGATAAAAGTGTTAATTTGTCAAGAGAAAATAGCAATCATAACACTATATGCACTCAACATCAGAGCACCTAAGTATAATAAAGCAAATATTAACAACTGAAGGGAGAAATAGAGAGCAAACAATGATACTAAGGAACTTCAATACCTCACTTTCAACAATAGGTAGATCATCCAGACAGAAAATCAATAAGAAAACAGCACATTTGAGCAATGCTAAAGAACAAATAGACCTAACAACATTCTATACAACAGCAACACAGTACACATTCTTCCCAAGCACACACAGAACATTCTCCAGAATAGATCATATGATAGGCCGCAATGTAAGTCTTAGCAAATTTAAGAAGATTGAAATTATATCAGGTATCTTTTCCAATCACAATGGTATGAAACTGAAATGCAGTAACAAGAGAAAAATTGAAAAATTAACAAATAGGTAGAAATTAAATATCACACTCCTGAGCGACCAGTGGGTCAAAGAAGAAATCAAACAGGAAACCAATAAATATCTTGAGACAAACAAAAAGAGAAACAAAATATACCAAACTTATGGGATGCAGCAAAACCAGTTCTTAAAGGAAAGTTTACAGTGATAAATGCTCTACATTAAGAAAAGAAAGATCTCAAAAAACAACCCAACTTTACACCTTAAGGAACTAGAAAAAGAAGGAAAAACTAAGCCCAAAGTTAGGAGAAGGAAGGAAATTAAAAAGATTAGAGCACAAATAGAGAATTTTTTAAAAAATAGAAAAGATCAACCAAACTAAGGCTCGGTGTTTTAAAAAGATAAACAAAATTGACAACCCTTTAACTAGACTAGGAAAAAAAGAGAGAAAACTCAACAAATAAAAATCAGAAATAAATGAGGACCCATTACCACTGATACCACACAAATATAAAGGACCATAGGAGACTACTATGAACAATGATATGCCAACAAGTAGGACAACCATGAAGAAATGGATAAATTACTAGAAACATACAACCATACAAGAAATAGAAAATCTGAACAGACCAGTTACTCTTAAGGAGACTGAATCAGTAATCAAAAACCTCCTTGGATTTTTGAAACATTCAGAACCAGATGGCTTCACTGATGAATTCTACCAAACATTTAAAGAAGACTTAACGCCAATCCTTCTTAAACTCTTTCATAAAATTGAAAAAGAGAGAACATTTCCAAACTCATTTTATGAGGCCAACATTACTCTGATACCAAAGCAAGACAAAGATACTATAAGAAAATAAAATTACAGGCTAATATCCCTGATGAACATAAATGCAAAAATCCTAAACAAAAAAATTCAAGAATGTATTAAAAGGATCATAATGGGATTAAAACCTAGGATGCAAGGATGCTTTTGACATACACAGATCGATAAATGTGATACAACACCACATTAAAGAATGAGGGATAAAATTCATATGATCATTTCAATAGATACAGAAAAAGCATTTCACAAAATATAATTCATAATAAAAACTCAACAAATTAGATGTAGAAGAAATGTTCCTCAACATAGTAAAAGCCATATATAACAAGCCCACAACTAATGTCATACCCAGTGGTGAAAAGCTGAAAGTTTTTTTTTAAAGATCATGAAAAAGACAGGAGTGCCCACTCTTGCCACTTCTATTCAACATAGTACTGTATGTCTTAGAGAAATTAGATAAGAAGAAAATACAAAATGTATCTAAATTGGAAGAGAAGTAAAATTGTCTTTGTTTACAGATGACAAGATCCCATATATTGAAAACTGGAGACTCAACCACAAAGCCATTAGAACAAATACATGAATTTACTAACAACAAACTATATGAAAAAGAAATTAACAATTCCATTTACAATACCACCAAAAAGAATAAAATGCTTAGAATGAATTTATAACCAAGGAAGTGAAAAACCTGTACACTGAAAACTAAAAAACATTGAGGAAGTAAGTTGACAAAGTCACAAATAAATATAAAGATGTGTTTATAAACTGAACAAAGCAATAATGTTAAAATGTCCATACTACACAAAGCCATCTATAGATTCAATAAAATCCCTATCAAATTTCCAATGGTGTTTTCCCAGAAATAGAAAAAATTCCTAAAATTCATAATGAACCTCAAAAGACTCTGAATAGCCAAAGCAGTCTGGAGCAAGAACAAAAAACTGGATGCATCACACTTCCTAATTTCAAAATATATTACAAAGCTTTAGTAATCAAAACAGTACAATACTGGCATAAAACAGATGTATAGATTATGGCACAGAGTAGAGAGTGCAGAAATAAATACACACATTTGTAGTCAATAGATCGTTGACAGGGGTGCCAAGAACACACATGGAGAAAGGATAGTCTGTTCAATAAATGGTGCTGGGAAAACTGGATATCCACATGAAGAAGAAAAATTGGACCCTTATGTCACACCATGTACAAAAATAAGGTCATAATGGATTAAAGGCTTAAATGTATGTTCTGAAACTATAAAATTACCAGAAGAAAACATAGGGAAAAAGCTTCTTGACGTTGGTCTTGGCAGCGGTTTTTTTGAATATGACCCCACAAGTACAGGTAACGAAAGCAAAAATAGACCAGTGGAATTACATCAAACTAAGAACTTTCTGCATAGCAAAGAAAACAGTCAACAGAGTGAAGAGACAACCTATGACATAGGAAAAAATGTTTGCCAATAATACATCTGATATGGAGTTAATTTCCAAAATATGTAAGAAACTTAACAACTCAATAGCAAAAAAAAAAAAAGAAAAAAAAAACACATAAATTAGGCAAAAGACCTGAACAGATTTTTCCCAGAAGACATAGACAGCCAATAGATATATCAAAAGGTACTCATCATCACTTATTATCAGGGAAATGCAAATCAAACCCACAGTGAGGTATTACCTCACACCTGTTAGGATGGCTGTTGTCAAAAAGACAAAAGATAACAGGTGTTGGCAAGAATGTGGAGAAGGGAGAACCCTTCTATGCTGTTGGTGAAAATGTAAATTAGTACAGCCACTATGGTAAACAGTATGGAGGTGCCTCAAAAAATTAAAAATAGAACTACCATATGAGCCAGCAATCCTATTTCTGGGTATAGATCCAAAGGCAACAAAATCATTGCTTCAGAGAGATATCCGCGCTCCCATGTTCATTGCAGTCAGTATTATTGACAATAACCAAGATATGGAAACAACCTAAGTGTCTGTTGACAGAAGAATGGACAAAGGACAGGTGGTGTGTGTGTGTGTATGTGTACATATGGGGATGGATATATATATATTTTCTCTAAGAATCTCCACCTTTCTCTATTTTTTTCTTATAAATACTTTGTTGAAAAACTGGGTTGTTAGTATTGTAGAGTTTCCTCTACCTATATGCATATATGTGGTGTCATTTACCTTATTTCCTGCCCCATGCAGTTCCTAAAAACTAATAACTAAATCAAGAGGCTTGATCTGATTCAGCTTTCACTTTTTTATAAGAATGCTTCATAAATGCTAATATTTTGGACTCCTGTTTGAAAGCACATAATGTGTTGTTGTTTTTGATCTCAGCATCTTTCTGACTTGAGCATTTTTTGAGGATCATTGCCTAGATCCATCATTTCATTAGGAATCAGCCAAGGTTGAAATAGGAAAGAAGGGGCTACAAGTATTAAGGGGGTAAAGGACCTTATATATTCCCTGTGACACCTATTGACCAGGGAATGTTCTCAGTATTTGATTATCTGGGATTGAAAAGATGGACATTTGAAAGATAGGAATAAAAATTAGCAGTATATTGAAACAAGATACATGTCTGGAGGTTGTGTCACTCAATAATCCATTGTTGAGAAAGTTCAAGAAATATAACCTATTTAACCTGTGATAAAACAAGAAGTTTATACGACTAGAAGTTTATCAAAACCGTTTCTAAGACATGTAACAGGAAAATATGAATTGGGTCTTATTATAATTCATAATTTATTGTAGTCAGCTAATGTCTTCCTACAGAGTTGATTGATAATGAAGGGAGTTTTGACTATTACCTACTCCACCTTCCTCACCATTAGCTTTAGTTTGTCCCCTTGAAGTCCTCTTTACACAGTGATTCTCAGTGTTAGTAAAAATTTGAAAGAGGTTTCACATTGACTTTCTAGGTGAGTGATAACAGTGCAGCTTATCTATTGTTAGTTAAGACTGCTTAAATTGAACGTATTTACCTGGTGTAACGTAACATTGTGAAACCACATAGTTTAAGTCTATAGTGAGGAGAAATGGCTCAGAACAAAGAAAACAGGTCTACAGTATAAAATATAGACAGACTTCTTGACTTCTATTACAGATCATTAAGTTTAAAGGTTCCTTTTGTTTTGTTTTTTTTTATTCAGTTCCTCAGAAGAGATATCACGTTGCCAAGAAATGATTCAGAAACTTCAAAATGTATTGGAGTCTGAGAGAGAGAACTGTGGATTTGTCAGTGAACAAAGGCTGAAACTTCAGCAGGAAAATGAACAGTTACAGAAACAGACTGAGGATTTAAGAAAGATTGCTCTCGAGGCTCAAAAAAAAGCCAAATTAAAGGTGCTTTCAAAACTAGTAGAATTAAATGTGTACTTGTGAAAATCAAAATATAGAGAATATTCACAGAGACCTAGTAAAACATTTTTAAGGTCTTTTTTTTCTTTTTTTGCCTTCTCATCAGATAGCACTAAATCATAATGCAGAGTGTTAGCCAGTCTTTTCTTTATTATAGAACTTGGCAAGCATACTTGAAAATGATTGCTTTCACTATTCACAAACAAAAAAGTTCTTTTCCAACCATGAAATGCACTGATATTCCTGCCAAAGCAATTTAAGCAGTGCTAGCAAAACTATAGATTAGATAACTTTACGGACTGCCGTCCTCTCTTTTCCCTCCATAATAACCTCTTGAAAATAGAACTCTTAAAACTAGCTGTATAGCGGATGATATGTCAGTATGCTCTGAGAACTCCTCATAGGTAGTCTAAAAATTCCATGACAGGAAGAAAGCAAGGGACAAAAATCCCCTCTGGAAGGAAATTCCCTTTTATTTTCTCTCTCCTTCCCCCCTTCTTTACTCTAATGCTTACATGGTTTGGCAATAGGAACATGATAACCTGTTTGAGGGAGTTTCAAGCACAGGTGTCACCATCAACGTGTTGCTTGCCTTTCCCCATTCCATGTGACTTTTGTAAAAAGTGGCATTAACTCTTTATGATAAAGCTCTATATTTTCCAGTTTCGTAGTAAGGATATGGGGTGGTAACAGTAGTGTTTCACTTTTTTCTTGTTATTATGAGCTCTCATAAGAACTCACATTCCAACCTAATTCATATCAGTGTATATTTATTGAATGCCTCCTTTTGCAAGTATCAAACACTGTGGTTATTTATAAAAGCTTGAACTCTGAAAAAGAGACCATTACATATGCAAAGAAGCTTGTGCTTTGTGCTTTAGACTATGAGAAATCTTTGAAAAGCAAAGGGGCAAAGTCATACTACCAGACATCAAGACTTGATATAAAGGTATAGTAATTAAGATAGTGTGTAATCTGTATAAGAATAATTGACCTGATCAATGGAACAAAATAAAGTCCAGGAACAAACCCACTTTTCATAATCACCTCATTTATAACAAAGGCATCACGGAAGTTCAATAGGGAAAGAATTATCTTTATGACAAATACTGCTAGATCTTTACAGTAAATCATGCTACAATAATAATAGATCAACTGGGTCCATATTTTAAAAATAAACCTTGACCCCTATATCACACCATACATTTAAATTAATTTGAGCTGTCTTGTAGACCTAAATGTGAAATATTAAATGATGGAACTTAAGGAGAAAATCTTCATGACCTTAAGAAAGAATTTCTTAAACAACACAAAGAGAACTGATTATAATGAAAAGATAGATGAATTGGATTTCATTAAAATTAAGATTTTTAAGTCATCCAAATGAGACACCATTGAGAGAGTGAAAAGTGGAAGAAAGAATTTATAATACATACAACCAAAAAAAAAAAAAGGATTCATTTCTAGAATATAAAAACTTTCACCAATTAATAAGGAAATAATTAATAAGGAAAAAACGTTTAACAATCAGGAGAAAACAGACACCCCATTTCCAAAAATGGGCAAAAGAATTAAATAGACGCTTTATAAAAGAGAATATATGAAAAAATGTTCAACTTCATTATCTGTCAGGGAAATATAATTAAACCTATAATGAGGTACTACTGCATAGCTACCAGAATGGCTAAAATTTTAAAACTGACAATATCAAGTGTTGACAAAGTTGTAAAACAACTGGTACTTTCATGTTATTTTGGGGAGTGTAAATTGATACAACAACCATTTGGCAGTATCTTTTAAAGCTGGACATACATGCATACTATGCCAAATAATAATAATAATGGCTACATACCCAACAGGTATGAGTGCTTGTGTTCATCAAAACATGTGTATAAGAATATCCATAGAAGTTTTAATCATATCAAAGCACTGAAAATAACTCAAATGTCCATCAACATGAGATGATATAAATCAACTGTGGTATGTTCATGTATGGGAATAGAAGAAAAAAATGAACTATGTCTATAAGTAATGGTGGGTGAGTCTCACAGACATAATGTTGGACAAAGAAGCCAGACATAAAAAAGCTTATAGTCTATTAATTTCATTATATGAAAGTGAAGAATGGGCATAATTACCTATAAGGATGGGATCAGAATAATGGTTACATTTTAGGTGGGTGAATATTGATTAGAAGGGCATGTGAGAGAGCCTCCTGTGGTACCTAAATATGGGTGGTGAGTCTGGTATGTCAGTATACATGTAAAAGTTGTATCCTTAAGATTCATGTACTTCATTGTAAGAGAGAGAGAAATCTTGGCAGAGAAAAGTGGGTAGGATTATAGATAGAACAAGAGTGGCTATGGGTTTGATGATTATGGAAGCTGGGTGATAAGCATATAGAGATTCATTGTAATAGTCTTTCTATTTTGTGTATACTTGAAAGTTTCCACACTGAAACATTTACATAATTTTTAAAAAAGTCAATGTACGTCAGTGAAAAAAATGTTAAATCTTCATCTTATATTTTAAATTTCATATGGATTAATAACTAAAAACTATTAATGATGAATTTCCCCACTTGATACTGCACCTGTTCTATCTTTAACCATTCAGGATAGTAACTGATGTTTCTTGGAAAACAAATAGGTGACAGAAAGCTTATCTACCAAAAATGCTCCCTTTGTGCCAAGTCTGCATCTAGCTTAAGAGAAGAATCATTAGTAAATAAGGGACAAAAGTTCTGAACTAACTAGATAGCTGTAGTTCTATTTTATGGAGGAGGGCTGTCAGATAAATTGCTCCTTTGTAGCCAATTCCTTCTTTGACAACATAGGAATCTAGTGCTACACTTTGCGGCTTTTCTCCCCCTTGAAAAAGAGTGTGATCTTTCATAGATAAACTGAAAGGAGCCAAAAAGATCAAGACAGTTGGATGTTGAGAGGTCAGTTGGCTGAGAACCTTAACAACTTATTATATGAAGTTTTCATTTGATCTTAAAGCCACTGCTGTCCTTTCCGCCCCAGCTTTCTCTTTTCCTAACTCCTCCTCCCTTCTTTCTGAAAAGGATCTCCATATCTCTGTGGTCTGAATACCCCTCATAAAAATATAAAATTAGGAAATGGATAGTTTTTAGCAACCTTATCTACTTTTGAGTAGTTTTCTGCAGAGGAAGGACACAAAAGGAGAAGGGAAGGAGACCATAAATTCTTTTTTCCAACCCAACATTCTGAATTGAATCATTAGTAGGACTTTTGTTGTTATAGAAGACATGGTTGTTTTGGTCCTTATCCTTCCAACATCAGCGTAGACCTGTCCAGTTTAACAATCGGAATTGCATCAGCTGAAGGATCTGGGGTTTGTTTGAAGACTAAATTTTGATACCAGAAAGCTATCATTTATTCAGTCTACAGATATGTTTTGACATCCTTACTATGATTCAGGTGCTGAAAATGTAATAGTAAACAAAAAAGACATGGTCCCCATCCTTAAAAACTTATTTGCATGGAGGTGGGAGAACTTTAAATGTATCTTTGCAAACTAATAAATACCCTTTAGGAAAAGCGTAGGGCACTATGAGAGCTTTTTCTCGATAGATGGTATGAGAATTTCCCTGTAGGATCAATAATTGAGCTGAATTCTAAAAGTTGACTAGAGATAACTAAGATAAGCAGGAGGGGAAAGATTATTCCAGGAAAAGGGAACAACATGTGAAAAGACCCAAGAATGAGAAGGCACTGTGGCAGAAACAAAGAAAGAGAAGGGAATAGTAGCATAATACAAGCTTGTAGAATTAGAGACAGGTTATCATGAAGGACCGTAGAAAAAGGCTTATCAAACTGCAAATAGATTTTCCAAGTGGAAATGGGGAGTTAAGTAGGCAGGAAGAGTGCTAAAGCTATATAGACGCATAGATCAGTTTTTAATACATGTGTGAGAGAGACAGAGACAGAATTAAATACTTCCACTTAAGATGTCAGAACCATGGCTTCTCCAGAGAAAGTGGAGATTGAGGCAGGGAAGGATATTCAATTCTAAATTTGTAGAATTCGGTAATTCAAAAATTGTTTAAATCGAGCAGGAGTCACGGAGCCTCAGGAGGCTTGCACAGCAGTAATGTAATACACAATTAATAAATCCAAAGTTGTTTTTTCCAGTGCCAGTGTTTATAAAGTCAAATTTCTACTTGTGTACCATTTGAGAAAACAAGTTTAAGAGTTTTAAGAAGATGTTGAATTTAGCAGGGGTAGTGAGGACAGGATGTTTGCAGTTTTACCCCATGAGCCGTGGGTTTAGCTGTTGTTGAGTTTTCTTTGGTGTTTTGGAATTGGTAAAATCGAGTTCCTTATTCATTCTTTTTTGAGTTTAAAAGCAGTCATATTTAATCAATCACTAGAAGTCATTCCAGCTGTCATCATTTTTAAATCACATTAGAATATCACAAGATAGATATTCTTTATAATATTTCTTTAGTGTAGCAAGATAAAATGGCCTGAGAGTGCACCAAAGAAATTGTTCTTGTAACTATTTAACTATTTCCTCAATTGCCTGAAGTATGGTAATAGGTAGTTTCATTCTAGCTGCATACGAAAGCAGACAGTTCACTAAATACACTGGGTACTTTAGGACATTAGGGTTAATTCTCTCCCTGAACCTAGCTGAGAAAGCTTTTAGGGTATCCAAAGAGCATTTATTTGTATGTTCATTCTGCATTAAGGTATTTTTAGTATAATGACATAAATAACCTAGAAATAACTGAAGACATTTCCATATGAGTTTCTGAAAATCACTAGTCTTTTCCTGAAAAACAAAATACATTGTTCATTTATACTGTAACTGAAGTGGTAAAGGAATTCCTGCCCTTTGAAAGACAATCTGAACTTTAGTATGTAAATCAAAAGTGACTTGAGGAGCTTCTAAGATGAGCTTCTCATGAGCACATCAGAGTGCTGGGAGGATGGCATACTTGGAGAGGGCTTGGAAGCTCAGCACTCCCCCTACATCCATACCTTGCTCGGTGTGTCTCTTCTATTTGACTGTGCCGGAGTTGTATCCTTTATAATAAACCAATGAACACTTCTTGTGTTTTAAAAACGTAAATGGCTTCCATTTAAACCCAACTCTCAGTTACTGAGAGCATGAATATCTTCTATGGATTCTGGCAACAAAAGTAAAAGTAGATGATGAGTGCAGCTTTACTTCAGATAGTATACTTTTTTCCTACTGGCATTTAAGGTGTTGGGGAAAGTGGTGAAAAATTTGTAGTCCATCATAATTCTGGTTTCATTAAATTTATGTTATAAAATAGGATGTCTTCATCTGTGATGGAGACAAATTATAAACTTAATTTTTATATAGGTTTCTCATCCAAATATTTCTATGCTGCAAACACAAAAAATGATTCCTTTTGTATATATCATTGATCATTATATCTCCTAGAAAAACAGAAAAGAAAAAATACTGTGTTCATTTTATTCCTTAGATCAGTACGATGGAGCATGAATTTTCAATAAAGGAACATGGGTTTGAAGTTCAGTTAAGAGAGATGGAAGACAGTAATCGAAATTCCACGGTTGAACTGAGGCATCTCTTAGCAACTCAGCAGAAGGCAGCCTGTAGGTGGAAAGAAGAAATGAAGAAACTCACTGAGAGTGCGGAAATTAGAATCAGTAGTCTAAAGTAAGTCCACTATTAATTGTTTGATACGTTTTACAGAAGAAATTATTTAACTTTTAGTTTAATGTTTTTGCCATAATCTTTTTTTGTAAAAATGTATAAATCTGGGCCGTGTATTTATATATTTTATTTAGCAAATATTTATTAAACTACTATGAAAAATATTAAGCATTATAAACCAAACTAATACTGTTTGTTTTATAAATTTTATGCATACTTCAAAAAATACAATGATTTTTGTTGGATATAGCAGTTTAGAATCTTAATACTATTTGCATATAGATATAGTAATGTTCTGTAGTCGCAACAAAATCTGTTTGGCCTGCAAAGCCTAAAATATTTGTCCTCTGGCCCTTTAAGAATTTGCTGACCCATGCAGAAAGAACTTGAACATTTATGACGAATGAAATGGGAAGCTATGAAGGGCTTTTAGCAAAATGATATAATCAGGCTTAACTGTTCAACAGGTCATTTTGACTGCTGTGTGACGAATAGACTGGACAGGGTCAAGGTTAGAAGAAGAGAGAAAGCAAACCAGTACTGTAATAATCCAAGTAAAAAATGATGGTAACTTGGATTAAGTTTTGAAGGACTGAAAATCATTTTTTTAAAAAGTTTGCTTTGGGCCGTGTTAAGTATGAGCCACATAAAAGACATTTAAGTCAGAGTATCAACTTGTTAGTTGGATACATAAGTTTGGAGTTCAGGAAAAATATTGCAACAGGAGCTGTATATTTGGAAATCATTAACATACACATGATTTTTAAAGTCATGGAATGAGAAGGTATAGAAACGAAGTCTGGATAGGGAAATTAAGCGATCCGAGGACTAAGTTCTGAAAATTAGTTTGGAGAGATGAAAATTCTACTGAGACTGAGAAAAAATATCGAGACAACAAGAATCAAGACAGAATGGTTAAAAAAAAAAATTCAAAAAGAGTAAGCGATAAAAATAGGTGATGTTTACATTTTACAGATAAACTGAGGCTGAGAGAGGTTAAGGAACTTGTTCAAGGTCACATAGCTAACGAAGTGACAGATCCTGGTTTCAAATTTAGGCAGCTCATGTGAAGACAATATAGTCCTAACCGTTGAGGTTTGTGGGGGTTTTTTTGCATTTTATTATTTTTTTAATTGAAGAATATTTGCTGTACAATATTATATGTTATAGGTGTACAATATAGTGATTCACAATATTTAAAGGTTTTATTTAATTTATATAATAGTTATAAAATATTAGCTATTTTCCCTGTGTTGTACAATATATCCTTTGCTTATTTTATACCTAATAGTTTGCAACTCTTAATCCACTACCCCTATACTGACCCTCCCCCACTTCCCTCTCTGCACTGGTTACCACTAGTTTGTTTTCTATATCTGTGAGCCTGCTTCTTTTTTGTTATATTCACTAGTTTCTTTTTTATGGCTGAGTAGTATTCCATTGTGTATATACTCCACATCTTTTTTTATCCATTCATCTATTGATAGACACTTAGGTTGCTTCCATGTCTTGGCAATTGTAAATAATGCTGCTATGAACGTTGGAGTGCATGTATCTTTTCGAATTAGTGGTGGGTTTTTTTTCGTATATATACCCAAGGGTGGAATTGCCAGGTCCCATGGTAGTTCTATTTTTAGCTTTTGAGAAATCTCCATACTGTTTTCCACAGGGGGTGCACCAATTTACATTCCCACCAGCAATGTATGAGGGTTCCCTTTTCTCCACATCCTTGCCACCATTTGTTATTTATGTTGTTTTTGATAGTAGTCATTCTGACATGTATGAGGTGATATTTCATTGTAGTTTTTATCTGCATTTCCCTGATGATTAGTGATGTTGAACATCTTTTCATATGCCTGTTGGCCATCTCCATTTCCTCTTTGGAAAAATGTCAGGTAAGCCTGTATCACTATCAACTTCCCTCTTAGACCTTGTTTTGCTGTGTCCCATAAGTTTTGGATTGTTGTGTTTTCATTTTCATTTGTCTCTTTTTTATTTCCTCTCTGATTTCTTCAATGATCCATTGCTTGTTTAATAGCATATTGTTTAGCCTGCACATGTTTGTGTTTTTTAGTTTTTTCCTTGTAATTAGTTGATTTCTAGTCTCATAGCTTTGTGGTCAGAAAAGATGCTTGATATGATTTCAATTTTCTTAAATTTATCGAGGCTTGTTTTCTGGTCTAGCATGTGATCTGTCCTGGAGAATGTTCCATTTGCATTTGAAAAGAATGTATTTTGCTGCTTTCAGGTGGAATACTTTATATATATCAATTAAGTTCGTTTGGTCTGATGTGTCTTTTAAGGCAAGGATTTCCTTAGTGATTTTGTGTCTGGATGATCTGTCCATTGATGTAAGTGGTGTATCAAAGCCCCCCACTATTACTGTATTACTGTCAATTTCTCCTTTTATGTCCATTAATATTTGCCTTATGTATTTAGGTGCTCCTATGTTGGGTACATATATATTTACAGTTGTTGTATCATTTTCTTGATTTTATCCTTTGATCATTATGTATTGTCCTTCTTTGTCTCTTCCAATAGTCTTTATTTTAAAGCCTATTTTATCTGATATAAGTATTGCTACTCTGGGTTTCTTTTGATTTCCATTTGCATGGAATACCTTTTTCCATCCCCTCACTTTCAGTTTGTGCGTGTCTCTAGATCTGAAGTGAGACTCTTGTAGGCAGCATATATACGGGTCTTTTTTTGTATTCAGTCCGCCACTGTGTGTCTTTTGGTTGGAACATTTAGTCCATTCACATTTAAGGTAATTATTATGTATGTTCTTATTGCCATTTTGTTCATTGTTTGGGGCTTGTTTTTATAGGCCTTTTCTTTCCCTTTCTTCTTTTGTTCTCTTGTGACTTTATTACTATCTTTAGTGTTATGTTTGGATTCCTTTTTCTTTTTTGTGTATATATCTGTTACAGATTTTTTTTTGTGGTTACCATGAGGTTTTTCTAAAGCAGTATAGGTACTGCTTTATATATAAAGCAGTTTTACATTGTTTTACATTGCCCATCTCAATTTCAAATACATTTTAAAACCCTGTATTTGTACTGTCTTCCCTTCATGATTACTATTTTTTTTGTTGTTGTTGTTACATGGGCCTCTCACTGTTGTGGCCTCTCCCGTTCTGGAACAGAGGCTCTGGACGCGCAGGCTCAGCGGCCATGGTTCACGGGCCCAGCCGCTCCGCAGCATGTGGGATCTTTCCGGACCGGGGCATGAACCC
The DNA here is from genome assembly GCF_949752795.1 of Hyperoodon ampullatus. Lineage (NCBI taxonomy): Eukaryota > Metazoa > Chordata > Mammalia > Artiodactyla > Ziphiidae > Hyperoodon > Hyperoodon ampullatus. The sequence goes on from NC_136914.1 coordinate 137,814,508, forward strand.
GTGTCCCCTGCATCGGCATGTGGACTCTCAACCACCGCACCACCAGGGAAGCCCCCATGATTACTATTTTTGATGTCATATTTTACATCTAATTTTTTTGAGTATCTCTTAACTACTTATTGTGGATATAGATAATTTTACTAGTTTTGTCTTTTAACCTTCCTACTAGCTTTGTGTGTGGATGATTTCCTACCTTTACTGTATGTTTGCCTTTACTGGTGAGTTTTCCATTCAGTAATTTTCTTGTTTCTAGTTATGGCCTTTTCTTTTTCTCCTAGAGAAGTTCCTTTAACATTTTTGTTGGAAAACTGGTTTGGTGGTGCTGAAGTTTATCTTTTGTTTGTCTGTAAAGCCTTTGATTTCTCTGTCAAATCTGAAGACGAGCCTTGTTGGGTATTCTTGGTTGTAGGCTTTTTCCTTTCATCACTTTAAATATATAGTGCCACGCCCTACTCACCTGCAGAGTTTCTGCTGAAAAATCAGCTGATAGCCTTATGGGCATTCCCTTGTATGTTATTTGTTTCTTTTCCCTTGCTGCTTTTAATATTCTCTCTTTATCTTTAATTCTTGTCATTTTAATTACAATGTTCTTGGTATGTTCCTTTTTGGGACTCTCTGCACTTCCTGGACTTGGGGGACTGTTTCCTTTCCCAGGTTAGGGAAATTTTCATCTATTATGACTTCTGATATTTTCTCAGGCCTTTTCTCTCACTATTCTTCTTCTTGGGACCCCTGAAATGCTAATATTAGTGCATTTGACGTTGTCCCAGAGGTCTCTTAAACTGTCCTCATTTGTTTTCATTCTTTTTTCTTTTTCTGTTCAGTGGCAGTGATTTCCACTACTCTGTCTTCTAGCTCACTGATCTGTTGCTCTTCATCATTTAGTCTCCTGTTGATTCTTTCTAGTGTATTTTTCATTTCAGTTGTTGTAGTCTTCATCTCTGGTTGTTTATTCCTCATATTTTCTAACTCTTTTTTACAAACTACTAACTTCTTGCTCTGTGCATCCATTTTTCTCCCAAGTTCTTTGATCATCTTTATGATCATTACTTTGAACTCTTTCTCGGGTAAATTGCCTATCTCCACTTTACTTATTTCTTCTTCCAGAATTTTATCTCTTCCTTCGTCTGGAACATATTCCTCTGCTGCCTCAGTTTGCCTAAGTTGCTATTCATATTATTTGTATTTTTATGTATGTGGTAGGTTAGTTATGCTTCTCAATCTTGGAGAAGTGGCCTTTGGTAGGAAATGTCCTATGTGTCCCAGCAGCATACTCCCCTCTTGTCACCCAAGCTATATATTCTATGGGTTCCCCCTAAGAGGTCTGTGTGTGTCCTTCTGCTGTGGCAGGCTGACCATGTGGACAGTCTGGTAAGCTTGTTGTCCCCTAGCCTGGTTGGTTGCCAGGCCCACCTTGTGCAGATGCTGCTGGATACTGGTTAGTGAGACCTGGTCACAAAGCAGCTCGCTGCAGAACCCTAGTGGGCTCTGGGCTAGTGCTGGCTCACTGGTGGGCAGAATCAGTGTCTAGAAGACTCCAGGCTGTTGCTTGCCCACTGATTGGTGATGCCAGGTCCTGGGGTTAATGCTGTACCAGTGGCAGGCAGAGCCAGGTCCTGGAGTCTGGCTGCAGGGCCCAAGGATCCCAGAGCTGGTGTCAGATTGCTGGTAAGCAGGGGCTGGTTCCTGACATAGTTGGTTATGGGGGATTGTGGTGTTCTGAAGCTTGCCTTGGCCTGCTGTGCATGGGTTGGGTGTGAAGGCTACAGGATCATGGTTTTCTTGCATCTGGCATCTACCCCCTCTGGGTGACGCTGGTTTAGAGGCTTGTGCAGGCTTCCTGGAGGGCAGGGCCAGTGCCTGCTCAGTGGTGGATGGAGCTGAGTCTTGGTCCTTTGGCGGGCAGAGCCATGTCTAGGCGCAACTGTGGCCTCAGGAAGTCTTTAGGCAGCCTGTCTGCTGATGGATGGGCTGTGTCTCCACCCAGTTAGTTGTTTGGCCTGAGGCGTCCCAACATTGGTGCCTACAGGCTGTTTGGTGGTACCAGGTCTTGGCACTAATGAGCTAGAGGGAGGATCTGGAGACGCCAGCCACAAGCATCAGTGTCCACACAGTATATAGCTTCTACATATGGCTGCCACCAGTGTCTATGTCCCCAGGATGAGTCACAGCCATCCCTACCTCTCCAGGAGACTCTCCAAGACGAACAGGTAAGTCTGGCCCAGGCTCCTATCAAATTACTGCTTTTGCCCTGGGTCCTGGTGCACATAAGATTTTGTGTGTGCCTTTTAAGAATGAAGTTTCTAATGAACCTTTCAGTTTGGCACTCTGTGGTGGTCTTGTTAATTATGGTAAGAACAGTTTTGGTGGAATGCTGGAATGAAAATGTATTTAGAATGAATTTAAGAGAAAAGAAAAATTTTGCTTCCATTTAATGGTGAAGCAGGAAATTTGGACCTGCCCTCTACCATGACTAAAAAAGTTACATGAATTATAGAAAGCATCTACTAAGAACATTAAATAACTAACAAAAAAATTATTACCAGTTTGACTTTATCCCAGGAATGCAAAACTATTAAAGTATTAGAAAATAAATTGTTGTAATTTACCACATTAACTTATTAATTAATTAAAAGAGAAAAATCATAAGGCCTTCTCAATAGATACAGAAAAACTATTTGAGAAAATTTAATATCTATCCATTTATGATTTTCAATATATCTCTTAGCAAACTAGGAATAGAATTTCCTTAATTTTATAAAGGCATCTATTCTAAACATTATTCCTAACAGCAAAATAAAATAAAATAAAGTGTTAATAACTTTCCTTTGAAGATTGGGAAGATGACAAAGAAGACCACTGTTACCACTTCTGTTAGTATTTGTACCAGAAGTCCTAATCAGTGCACTATGGCAAGAAAAAGAAATAAAAGGTATATAAACTGGAAAGGAAGGAAGTAAACAGTCATTCTTCACAGACAGCATAACTGTATATGTAGAAAATCCAAAATAATTCATAAACAGAGTATTAGGTGAACATACAAAAACCAATTGTGTTTCTACATACATACCAGCAACAAACATTTCAAAATAAAACTTTAAAAATAGTAAAATTTACAATGCATCAAAATATATCAAATACCCAGGAATAAATTTAACAAATGAGGTATAAGACTTCTACATGAAAACTATGATATTAAAAGTAATTTTTAAAAAACTTTTTTTAATTTTAAAAAATAAATAGTAAAAATAAAACTAATTAAAGAAAGCCTAAGTAAGTAGAGATCATGTTAATTGATCAGAATACTAAGTATTATAAATTTGTTAACACTCCCCACCCTGACTATATGTAGAGTCATTGTAATGCCAGTCAAAATACTAGCACATGGAGGAGTATCCAAAACATATTAAGTGAAAAAAAATAGTAGTATATAGTGTGTATAGTATTCTACCATTGTCAGGGAGGGCATTTGAGTGTGTGTGTGTACATATATATACAAACATGCTATATATACACTACGTTCAGACAGACAGACGCACATTCTGCTTTTTTAAAAAAGAGAAGACAAAAAATAATTTAAATGGTTTTCCATGAGGGGAGAGAAGAGGATAAGGATGAAGACTAGACTTCTTTAAATGAACCTTGTTTTATAGATTTGTAGGCTTGACTTTGAAACTATATAAATGTTTATATAATGTTTTTTCTTTTTTATTTGTTTTTGGCTGCATTGGGTCTTTGTTGCTGTGCACGGGCTTTCTCTAGTTGTGGCGAGTCAGGGCTATTCTTTGTTGCGGTACGTGGGCTTCTCATTGCCGTGGCTTCTCTTGTTGCGGAGCACAGGCTCCAGGTGTGCAGGCTTCAGTAGTTGCAGCACGCAGGCTCTAGGGCGCGTGGGCTTCAGTACTTACAGCACGTGGGCTCAGTAGTTGTGGCTCGTGGGCTCTAGAGTGCAGGCTCAGTAGTTGTGGTGCACAGGCTTAGTTGCTCCGCAGTATGTGGGATCTTCCTGGACCAGGGATCGAACTCATGTCCCCTACATGAGCAGGCAGATTCTTAACCACTGTGGCACCAGGGAAGTCCCTATATAATTATTTTTAATTAAATCAAAATTTAAAAACAATACCTAAAAATTGAACGTAAAATTAAATAAATCAACAATTCTGTAGGAAGTTGATGGCTTAACTGCACAGGTGAGTTATTTCATGTGACATTTAACAGAGTAATTAGGCTGTATACCCTAGTGAGATTAATCCTAAGCATAAAAGGAAATGCAAAAAAATTATAAAATGTGTTCAGTAGTCTTTGTTAGCAATAACATTGGTATTATTACTGTGAAACTTACAATTATAGGATAAAGCAAATGAGTAATTATATAAATGTCTTTAAGAACCAAGATTTTCATCATAAGGAGAAAAAACTCAAAGAAATTAAATAAAACTTATAATTATAAATTGAAATTGGAAATATTAGTATATGAACTTATGATGTGTTTTACTCTTTAAAATATATATTTCCTAGCTTTGTCCACTAAAAGGTCCTAGATACAGTGACCAGTATTCAGATGCAATGAGGTATCCTAAAACAAACCAGGACTCCTTAGATAAATGACTGATTACAGATCAGGGATAGGAAAGTACAAGATGAGCCTGGAAAACACCCTGTGGTAGCAAAAGGCTAGGAAGGGATCAAGATTAAAAGGACCCAAGAGCCAACTTGAGGAAGCTCCCCTGACCCATGTAGTGACAGTTTGAGCATCAAAAAGAATATCTGCAGTAAATTGCAACATACCAAGTATATTAAAAGTCTGTGACTTCAGAATGATATTACATAAAGAAAAAATTCTTTGGTTACCTTTGGAAGATGTTATAGAAACAACTCTTTCTGAAAAGAAGATAAACCAAAAAATCCAGCATTTATTCTACTCTTCCTGTACTCACTATACTTCACCAAATGCTACTTGGACTTTCCTATCATAATAGCCCTTACTTCACTGGTTAGGGAACCAATGTAGAGATTTTGCCAGTTAATTGCTCAATATGTCTCTTCCAGTTATGCATCTCAGAACCAGGGAGATAACCACAGGGTAGGATTATGGACACCCTGGGTCCACTGTGAGACAACTCAAGCTAAAACTCCTTTGATGACCTGACCTACATTAACCTCTCTGGTTGGTGGACCACAGTGGTATTTGGGGTCTCCAGGAATTTGTCATTTCAGCAAGTGTCTAGTAATCCTGAAAGTGTCTGAATTTCCCCTTCCCCATTGCATGGGTCCCCTGCCTGCTCTTCATAGGTCCTTCTGAGGGGAAGGCCAGGAGGTAGTATATATGAATGTATAAAAGTTTCCTTCAAAGGAACCTACAGCTCCTTCCTTCATCCAAGAGCTCTGAGTCTGTGAACTGATTCAGGTTTGAGAATTGGTTAAAGGGTCATGACACTGTCTTACAATGATTCAAGACTGCTATTCACAAGACCTAGAGCTTTTCTATTTCTGCAAATCAAATAAGACTTTAGTAGACTGCCCATCTATTTCAGTTCTAGGGTGACAGTGATAAAATTATCAAGCCCCAAAGATCTCTATAAATCATACTCTACTGATTACTACTTCAACTCTACTGCCATTCCAGTAATGACGACTGCATTTTCTTTGGAGATTTAATGTCAGTACATCACCCTTGCTGTTGAGAATTGTATCATTTTCTTTAACTTCAGGAAGCCCAGTTCCATGGTAGCAATTCCCACTGTCATTTCAGTCCAACAGAGAATAACCACTACAGAGCTCTTCAGGGATACTGGGGCAACTGTTGTGACTATATTTCTCATAGTCTTGGTGAAGGGAATGTCCTCTGGACCCTCCTGACGGACATAGTTGAAGGATGGATGAATTGGTTTTAACATTTAAAAAACCTACCCTAGTCTTCCAATCTCCCTAACTTTTGATAACTTCCTCGACACCAGTGATTCTCAAGTGGGGATGATTTTTTTCCTCCTCCCCTCCCCGGAACATTTGTGTTGAAAATATCCAGACACATTCAAGGATGCTATTGGCATCTAGTGTATAGGGGAGAGGGATGCTGTTAAACATCGTGCAATGCTCAGGACAGCGCTGCACAGCAAAGAATTTTCCAGCCAATGGTGTCAGTAGTGCCAAGGTTGAGAAACCCTGCTCTACTCTATAACAAGGAGCTTCTTACATTTCAGTGTTCAGGTCACCTTTGAATCCAGATTTTGTTCAACCGACCAAGCAAACCAAAATACTCAAGCTAATTCATTGGATCTAGAATATCTGCTTTGTGAGCCCATATTGGTAAATGTGGCTTAATCCAACGTTTTATTCTTTCTGCTGTAATCTAACACCCTTAGGATCTATTCTCACACATACTCTCTGTGTAAAATTGGCAAAATCATAATTATTTTAGTTCATTCTGCCTCCTCACAGGTCTTGTTTTGTACCTCATTTCCTAGAGCTTATTAGACTTCAGTCTGGCTACAGATGTAGAAGCAATGGGTGATAGTAAGGTAAATCGTGAAGGGGGTCACCTATTCCTTGCAAGGCAACCCTCTCAGGTGAGGCCACCTTTCAGGCAAAGGAGATTTACCTTCCCAAACAGTAGAAGGACTGCTTCTACTGGCAAAGGAGGCATTACAGAATTTAAGGGTTCAAGGCTCCAGCTTCATTGGAGTCTGTCTGTTCACATGTCCCCATTTCAATTTGTAGGGATGAAAAGACCCTGCAAGGTTGGGAATTCAGGCTGTGGTGTATTTCAGTCATCCATGGAATTAGACTTAGGATTTGATTATCAGAAAACTCAGCCTTGCAGCCAGTGGAGATAAGGGTTTCTTTTAGGGTAGTCATGGTAGATTTCAGGCCCCTAACCTAGACTTTGAGCTCATAATTGAAAACTCTGACCTCTTATTTTTATTTTCAAAGTTCTCCATTGTACCTAAAAGCTGCATTATACTCTTCATTCACTAAACTATTCTATGTCATTAATTATTTGGTCACTCAAAACCATATGCTGTACAGGCACTTTATTATATAGGTAATAATTTAAGTAACTCTTTTACCTTTGCATACCATGGATTACCAGTGTCCCCTTTACCACTGGCCTTTAAATTTAATCAAAGCATAGAACCAATTCTAGTTAACTCACAACCAGTTAGAGTACCCATTCATAAGGTTATATTCCTCTGGAACTTCTGGTACCAGTTCCTCTATGTATCAGGTTTTATTCAGGGAAACAGAGCTACTCTGGGTGATATAGAATATGGGATTTATTTTGGAAATTAGGCCTTACACAGTGGCACTGGTAGAGAAATCAGTGCAATGTCCTTGTGTCTGCATCTGATGCTAAGCCTGAAGTCACTGTGTGTCAGCTAAATCAGCGGTTGTGAAGGAAACCTGGATGTAGATGAGAGCACTCACAAGGACAAACAAGAACCTTATTTTCACCTGTCTTTCACCACATCTACCTCCAACCACTTTCATGGATGATCTTCAGGAGAAGCTGTTGCCCTTCACCATGGATCTGTATATGACCCAAGAGTCCAAAAGAGGACATCTGCCAAGAGGCAGAAGATGGAATTGCTGTGGGTTCTGGTGGTGCCCCACACCAACATAGTGACCTAACATATCAGCAACTGTGCATGAGTTGCCACAGTGCCAGGTGCCCGCCAGCTTCACAGCCTACTGCACAAATTTCTCTTATGGTCAACACCAGCCTAGGACCAGGCAGGGTAAGGAATCCTGGAAAACATAATTCCAGCTTAACTAAGTTGATGCAGTCGAAAGCTACCACCATGTATTTGTCATAATGTAATTCTTGATGTTGGATAGTTCACAATGCTTACATAAGGAAAAACAAAACCATATAAAATAATGTAGACTTAACATCAATCTAAAGAGTATATTTATGATAGCTGTAATTTCTTGAATACACACTGTTTGACACTTTACGTACTCCTTTAATCATCTCAAAAACTTTATGAAATAAATTCTATTATACCTCCTGTATTAGGGTTTCTCAGAGAAAAAGAACCAATAGGGTGTGTGTGTGTGTGTGTGTGTGTGTGTCTATAAAAGGGTTTATTTTAAGGAATTGGCACAACTGATTACAGAGGCTTGGTGAGTCCAAAGTCTGATGGAGAAGACTGGCAGGCTAGAGATTTAAGGAGTTGCATTTCAAGCCCACAGGCATTCGTGCTGGAGACATGAAAAGCCAGTGTTACTGTTCAATCCAAAGGTTGTCTACTGCAGAGTTCCCTCTTGCTTGGGGGAGGTCAGCTTTTTGTTCTATTCAGGCCATCAACTGATTATATGAGGCCCACCCACATTATGAAGGGCATTCTGCTTTACTTAAAGTCCAATGACTTAAATGTAAATCTCATCCAGAAACACTGTCATAGAAACATCCAGAATAATGTTTAACCAAACATCTGGGCACCATGGCCCAGCCAAGTTGACACATAAAATTGACTGTCACACTCCCTTGTCGTACATGAGGAAACTCCGGACTTTAAAAAGTTTATACAAGTCTACAATTCATTATTTGCAATTCCAAATTCAAAAGAACTCTGAAAACAGTCTTTTTCTAAGTTATATGCGTACACTTCTGTAGCAAAACCTGACATGACATGATAGGAAGCTATTTATGATACAGGTGTATCTATGTGTGCACACACACATATACACATGTATATAGATACACAGAAACATTTCCTTAATTGTACCTATTCATATGTTTTACTGAAAAATATTTATAAACATTATAAACTCTATCCTACTCTAAACCCATAAAATATTTTTCTTGGATGCTTGGATTTGGCTATATTGTATATGTAATTTGTGCACACCAACTGATCACTCCCAGTAGATTATTGATAGTGAATGTGTTTTATTTTTGTTTGTATTCCCTGAAGTATCGAGTGGAGTGCCTTGCCAAAAGGAAACACATAGAATGTTGAATTTAACTCCCTTGAGTCTACCAAAATAGTTTTAATACTACCCTGTCTGCTGCTTGTATTCTGGGCTAGAAAGATTATTAATGCCCTTTACAATTCATGACTTCAGGAATACGACTTGATTTTTTGAAAAGTAATTTTATCCCAGTTATACATGTATTTCTTTTTATTTTTTATTGTAGTATAGTTTATTTACAATGTTGTATTAGTTTCTGATATAAAGTAAATCAGTTATACATATACACATATCCACTCTTTTTTAGATGCTTTTCCCATATAGGTCATTACAGAGTATTGAGTAGAGTTACCTGTGCTATACAGTAGGTTCTTAATTAGTTATCTATTTTATATATAGTAGTGTGTATATGTCAATACCAATCTCCCAATTTATCCCTCCTCCCTGGTAACCATAAGTTTGTTTTCTACAACTGTGACTCTTTCTTTTTTGTAAATAAGTTCATTTGTACCATTTTTTTAGATTCCACATATAAGCAATTTCATATGATATTTGTCTTTCTCTGTCTGACTTACTTCACTCAGTATGACAATCTCTAAGTCCATCCATGTCACTGCAGATGACATTATTTTCTTCCTTTTTATAGCAGAGTAATATTCCATTGTATATATGTACCACCTCTATTTTATCCATTCCTCTGTCAGTGGACATTTAGGTTGCTTCCATGTCTTGGCTATTGTAAATAGTGCTGCAATGAACATTGGGGTGCATGTGTATTTTTGAATTATGGTTTTCTCCAGATATATTTCCAGATATATAGGAGTGGCATTGCTGGATCATATGGTTGCTCTATTTTTAGGTTTTTAAGGAACCTTCATACTGTTCTCCATAGTACCAGTTTACATTCCCACTAACAATGTAGCCTTTTCTCCACACGCTCTCTAGCATTTATTGTTTGTAGATTTTTTGATGATGGCCATTCTGACCAGTGTGAGGTGATAGCTCATTGTAGTTTTGATCTGCATTTCTCTAATAATTAATGACGTTGAGCATCTTTTCATGTGCCTCTTCACCATCTGTATGTCTTCTTTGGAGAAATGTCTATTTAGGTCTTCTGCCCATTTTTTGATTGGGTTGTTTGTTTTTTTGATATTGAGCTGGCTGAGCTGTTTGTATATTTTGGAGATTAATCCCTTGTCAGTTGCTTCATTTGCAAATATTTTCTCCCATTCTGAGGGCTGTCTTTTCATTTTGTTTATGGTTTTCTTTGCTGTGCAAAAGCTTTTAAGTTTCATTAGGTCCCATTTTTTATTTTTGTTTTTATTTTCATCACTCTAGGAGGTAGGTCAAAAAATATCTTGCTGTGATTTATGTCAAAGAATGTTCTTCCTGTTTTCCTCTAAGAGTTTTATAGTGTCTCATCTTATATTTAGGTCTTTAACCCATTTTGAGTTTATTTTTGTGTGTGGTGTTAGAGAGCATTCTAATTTCATTCTTTTACATGTAACTGTCCCGTTTTCCCAGCACCACTTATTGAAGAGACTGTCTTTTCTCCATTGTATATTCTTGCCTCCTTTGTCATAGATTAGGCGACCATAGGTGCATGGGTTTATCTCTGGGCTTTCTATCCTGTTCCATTGATCTATATTTCTGTCTCTGTGCCATTACCATACTGTTTTGATTACTGTAGCTTTGTAGTATAGCCTGAAGTCAGGGAGCCTGATTCCTCCAGCTCCGTTTTTCTTTCTCAAGATTGATTTGGCTATTCGGAGTCTTTTGTGTGTCCATACAAATTGCAAAATTTTATGTTCTAATTCAGTGAAAAAATCTTGGTAATTTGATAGGGATTGCATTCAATCTGTAGATATTTTGGATAGTATGGTTATTTTGACAGTATTGATTCTTCCAATCCAAGAAACATGGTATATCTCTCCATCTGTTTGTGTCATCTTTGATTTCTTTCATAAGTGTCTTATAGTTTTCTGAGTACAGGTCTTTTACCTCTTTAGATAGGTTTATTCCTAGGTATTTTATTCTTTTTGATGCAGTGATAAATGGGATTGTTTCCTTAATTTCTCTTTCTGATATTTCATTGCTTGTCTATAGAAATGCAAGAGATTTCTGTGCATTAATTTTTATCCTGCAACTTTACCAAATTCACTGATGAGCGTTAATAGTTTTCTGGTAGCATCTTTAGGTTTTTCTATGTATAGCATCATGTCATCTGCAAACAATGACAGCTTTACTTCTTTTTTTCCAATTTGGATTCCTTTTGTTTCTTTTTCTTCTCTGATTTCTGTGGCTAGGGCTTCCAAAACTATGTTGAATAAAAGTGGTGAGAGTGGACATCCTTGTCTTGTTCCTGATCTTAGAGGAAATGCTTTCAGTTTTTCACCATTGAGAATGATATTTGCTGTGGGTTTGTCATATATTGCCTTTATTATGTTGAGGTAGGTTCCCTCTATGCCCACTTTCTGGAGAGTTTTTATCATAAATGGGTGTTGAATTTTGTCAAAAGCTTTTTCTGCATTTATTGAGATGATCATATGGGGCTTTTGGGGAGGTTTTAATATTTATGATCATATGGTTTTTATTCTTCAGTTTCTTAATGTGGTGTATCACAATGATTGATTTTCATATATTGAAAAATCCTTGCATCCCTGGGCTAAATCCCACTTGATCATGGTGTATGATCCTTTTAATGTGCTGTTGAATCCGATTTGCTAGCATTTTGTTGAGGATTTTTGCATCTATGTTTATCAGTGATATTGGCCTGTAGTTTTCTTTTTTTGTGATATCTCTGTCTGGTTTTGGTATCAGGGTGATTGTGGCCTCGTAGAAGGGGCTTGGGAGTGTTCCTTCCTATGCAAATTTTTGGAAAGATAGGTGTTAACCCTTCTCTAAATGTTTGATAGAATTCACTTGTGAAGCCATCTGGTCCTGGGCTTTTGTTTGTTTGAAGTTTTTTATTCAGAGTTTCAATTTCAGTACTTGCGATTGGTTCATTCATATTTTCTATTTCTTCTTGGTTCAGTCTTGGAAGATTGTACCTTACTAAGAATTTATCCATTTCTTCTGTGTTGTCCATTTTATTGGCATGATAGTTGCTTGTAGTAGTCTCTTATAATCCTTTGTATTTCTGTGGTGTCTGTTGTAACTTCTCCTTTTTCATTTCTAATTCTACTTATTTGACTCCTCTCCTTTTTTTTCTTTATGAGTCTGGCTAAAGGTTTATCAATTTTGTTTATCTTCTCAAAGAACCAGATTTTAGTTTCATTGATCTTTTCTGTTGCTTTCTTCATCTCTCTTTCATTTATTTCTGCTCTGATCTTTATGATTTCTTTCCTTCTATTAACTTTGGGTTTTGTTTGTCTTCTTTGTCTAGTTGCTTTAGGTGTACGGTTACGTTGTTTATGTGAGATTTTTCTTGTTTCCTGAGGTAAGATTTATTGCTATAAACTTGCCTCTTAGAACTGCGTTTGTTCCATCCCATAGGTTTTGGATCATTGTGTTTCCATTGTCATTTGCCTCTAGCTATTTTTTGATTTCCCCTTTGATTTCTTCAGTGATCCATTGGTTGTTTAGTAACATATTATTTAGCCTCCATGTGTTTGTGCTTTTTACAGTTTTTTTTTCCTCTAATTGATTTATAATCTCATAGCATTGTGATTGGAAAATATGCTTGATATGATTTCTTAAATTTACCGAGGCTTGATTTGTGGGCCAAGATGTGATCTATCCTGGAGAATGTTCCATGTGCACTTGAGAAGAAAGTGTCTTCATCTGCTATCAATATTTATTGATAAATATCAATAAGTCTATCTGGTCTAATGTTTCATTTAAGACTCCTGTTTTCTCATTGCTTTTCTTTCTGGATGATCTGTCCATTGGTTATAAGTGGCACGTTAAAGTCCGCCACTATCACTGTGTTTTACTGTCAGTTTCCCCTTTTTGGCTGTTAGCATTTGCCTTATATATTGAGGTGCTCCTATGTTGGTTGCATATATATTTATAATTGTTATGTCTTCTTCTTGGATTGATTCGTTGATGATTATGTAGTGTCCTTCCTTGTCTCTTGTAACAGTCTTTATTTTAAAGTCTCTTTTGTCTGCTATGAGTATTGCTACTCTGGCTTTCTTTTGTTTTCCATTTGCATGGAATATCTTTTCTCATCTGCTCACTTACAGTCTATATGTGTCCGTAGTTCTGAAATGGGTCTCTTGTAGACAGCATATATACAGGTCTTGTTTTTGTATCCATTCAGCCAGTCTATATCTTTTGGTTGGAGCATTTAATCCATTTACATTTAAGGTAATTATCAATATGTATGTTCCTAATTCCATTTTCTTAATTGTTTCTGGTTTGTTTTTGTAGGTCTTTTTTCTTCCCTTCCTCTTTTGTTCTCTCCTCTTGTGGTTTGATGACCATCTTTAGTGTTGTGTGTGGGTTGCTTTTTCTTTTTTGTGTGTGTATCTATTGTAGTTTTTTGGTTTGCATTTCCCATGAGGTTTTGATATAGCAATCTATATATATACAAGGTTGTTTTAAGTTGCTGGTCTCTTAATTTCAAATGCAATTCCCATTTCCTGCATTTGTAGTCTCCTCATGGTTGTGGTTTTTGATATCATATTTGTGTGTGGATGATTTCTTATTTTTACTGTATGTTTACCTTTACCAGTGAACTTTCCCATACATGATTTTCTTGTTTCCAGTTGTAGCCTCTCCCACTGCCCCCACCTAGAGAAGTCCCTTTAGCATTTGTTTCAAAGTTTATTTGGTGGCGATGAATTCTCTTAGCTTTTGCTTGTCTTTAAAGCTTTTGATTTCTCCATCGAATCTGAATGAGCCTTGCTGGGTAGAGTATTCTTGGTTGTAAGTTTTTCCCTTTCATTACTTTAAATATATCATACCACTCCCTCTGGCATACAGAGTTTCTGCTGAAAAATCAGCATCTACCCTTATGGGGATTCCCTTGTAGGTTATTTGTTGCTTTTTCCCCTGATGCTTTTAATATTTTTTCTTTGTATTTAATTTTTGTCAGTTTGATCATTATGTGTCTCGATGTGTTCCTCCTTGGATTTATCCTGTATGGGACTCTCTACACTTCCTGGACTTGAGTGACTATTTACTTTCCCATGTTAGAGAAATATCTCTTCAAATATTTTCTCAGGCCTTTCTCTTTCTCTTCTTCTGGGAGTCCTATAATGCACATGTTGCAGTGTTTAATTTTGTCCCAGAGGCCTCTGAGACAATCCTCATTTCTTTTCATTCTTTTTTCTTTATTCTGTTCTACTGTGGCAGTGATTTCCACCACTCTATTTCCAGCTCACTTATTCATTCTTCTGCCTCAGTTATTCTGTTATTGATTTCTTCCAGTGTGTTTTTCATTTCAGTTATTGTGTTGTTCATCTCTGTCTTGTTTGTTCTTCACATCTTCTATCTCTTTGTCAAACATTTCTTTTATCTTCTTGGTCTGAGCCTCCATTCTTTTTCTGAGATTTTAGGTCATCTTTACTATCATTGCTATGAGCTCTTTTTCAGATAGATTGCCTATCTCCTCTTCATTTAGTTGTTCTTGTAGGTTTTTACCTTGCTCCTTCATCTGCAGCATATTTCTCTGTCATCTCATTTTGTCCAGTTTACTGTGTGTGTTTTCTCCTTTCTGCACGCTGCAGGATTTTAGTTCCTCTTGCTTCTGGTGTCTGTCTCCTGGTGGGTGAGGTTGGTCCAGGGGCTTATGCAGGCTTCCTGGTGAGAGGGACTGGTGCCTGCCCTCTGGTGGGTGGCAGTGGGTCTTGTCTTTCTGGTGGGCAGGGCTCTCACAAGGGGTATATTTTGGGGTGGCTCTAAGCCTAGTACGACTTTTGGCAGCCTGTCTGTCGATGGATGGGGCTGTGTTCCTGTCTTGCTGCCTGGTTGGCCTAAGGAGTTCTAGCACTGAAGCCTGCAGGCTGTTGGGAAGGGCCGGGTCTTGGTGCTGAAATGAGGACCTCCGGGAGAGCTCACGCCAATTAATATTCCCTGGGGCATCTGCTAGTATGCTAGTAATTGGCCCTGGTGACTCTCAGGCTTTGCTTTCACCAGGCCGCCAGCACAGGTCCACTGAAGTCAGGTCCCATGACTGCAGTAGTCATGTATCTGGGCCCATTGCGGGAGCTATGGAGGCAGCTCAGACTCTGGCCTGGCGCAGCCCTCACATGTGCATGCCCACAAATCCCACAGCTGCTGAAGCCAGACCCATCTCAGCTGCAGGAGCACTTGTTGTCCATTTGGGTGTTCCGCAGGCACTGAATTTACAAAGCTGTCATCAGAGGTGTAAATCTGCGGTTTGTGCAGCCACAAGGAGAGATTTCAGCTCTTCTTCCTTAGTCACACGGCCCCTGAGGCTCAGCTGTGGTTTCAGCCCCACCTCTGTATGGGGGCCACCCACCAGCTCTGCTCCCAGGTCTGCTGGAGCACATGAGCCCTCCCAGGCAGGAGGGGGCCGAGGCGGGAATCAGGGCATGGAGGCCTTGCAGGCAGGATGGTGCCAGGGTGGTGACTGAGATATGCAAGCCCATTAGGCAAGAGAGGCCTGTGGTGGCAATCAAGGTGAGCAGGCTGCCCAGCCAGGGAGGGGCCGGAGGAGGTGGCGGCCAGGGACACGCAAGCCCACTCCAGCGGGAACCCTCCCTAGTACCTGGGAGGAAAGGGCTGGCTCATGAGGAGAGAGGCTGCAATGGTGGCCCCGCCCTTTGCATGTCACTCAGCGATGGTGCTTCGTTTCTCTGGTGGTCCAGGTTTCCTCCATGAGCATTCCCATTTGTAGAGCTCCTCATTCCCATCCCTTCTGGCTGTATCCTCACAGCCGACAGCAGTCTCCTCCCCAGGTTTGCTCTCCAAACCCCATGTTCCAACACCCAGCCCCTGTGCGCACCAGCAGACACATGTCTCAGGATGGGATGCACAAGGCCGTGGTAATGACCATCTGTGTAGGTCTCACTCTGTCCTGCCTGCATAGACCGGTTGTTGCACTCTCCTCTGAGCTGCCGAAGCTCCCCTTTGGTCCCAGCTGATCTCCCCACCAGTGAGGGGTCTTCCCCAGATGTGGGAACCTCTCCTCTCCTTCAGCTTCCCACCAGGGGTGCAGGTCCCATCCCACTTCCTCTCCTCTTCCTTTTTTCCCTTTTTCTTTCTTTCGTCCTACCAGGTTACATGGGGATCTTTCTTGTCTTTTAGGTGTCCGAGGTCTTCTGCTAGTGTTCAGCAGGTGCTCTGGGGGAACTGTTCCATTCGTAGATGTGTTCTTGATGCATTTGTGGGGAGAGATGAACTCCACATCCTCCTACTCCTCTGCCATCTTGACTCCTATATATATGTATTTTATTATCAAGGCATTTTCACATGATTCTCATGAGTTATCTCATTACTACATAAGAGCCTGTGAGTTGTGAGATTATCCATATTTTGGAGGGTATTATTAGTTCAGAGAAATCAAAGAATGTCTTCAGAAATTATAGATATTCTAGATTTTAAGTTATATACATCTTAGATTCTGTACGTATATATTTTAACATGTAGGATTAAATATATTTGACTAATAAGCACCTTCATTTTTACGACATGTGCCTTATAAATTAAATTCATATAACTAAAATTATTTTAAATGTTCTAAGATGTTTCATGCTTTTAAAATAACCTCTAATATAAGTGTTCAATGAAGGAAAATTTATGTAGTTGTGTTTTCAATTATAGACAAATCAATGAATCTCATGTATTATTTTCCTCCAAAACATAAACTGAGGCAGAGATCTGGCATGGGCACAGAATATAAGTGTTCCTACATGTGACACACACAAAAGATCAAACTGGGGACTTCCCTGGTGGCGCAGTGGTTTAAGAATCTGCCTGCCAATGCAGGGAACATGGGTTCAAGCCCTGGTCTGGGAAGATCTACATTCTGCATTCTGCAGAGCAACTAAGCCCATGAGCCACAACTATCGAGCCTGCACTCTAGAGCCTGTGAGCCACAACTACTGAAGCCCATGCTCCTAGAACCTGTGCCCCACAACAAGAGAAGCCACTGCAGTGAGAAGCCTGCGCACTGCAACAAAGAGTAACCCCCGCTCGTCACAACTAGAGAAAGCCTGTGCACAGCAATGAAGACCCAACACAGCCAAAAATAAATAAATTAATTAATTAATTTTTTTAAAAAAAAGATCAAACTAGAGAGCAAAGATGAGAAAGAAGAGTAGACTTCAATCAACTTAGAGGAATATAAAAGAAATACCAGTGATATTAAACCAACCAGATCGGCTATAATTGTAAAAAAAAGAAAAAGTTGGATAAAATACTTTATTAGTGAAAATATGTGAGTAAATCTCAAAATATGAAACTGTGGTAACTGTGGTTATTTGATATAATCACTCAAGGCCTTTAGTACCTACTGATAATATTAACAAGGTGATGCTAGATTGGTAAAGTCATTCATCTTTTGGTAGAACTCTTCCTAATGAGCTAAGTCAAGATAATAAAAGGCTTCTTTGATTACTCAAACCCAGTTTTCAAATATTGAGAGATGTAATAGATTTTAGGAATAAATGTTGATCTGGCTTGAGCATTGAAGGTGGGAAATACACTGCAGGAGAAAAGATCCAAACCTCAGCAGTGAATGGTAATTTTGGAGGAACATATTTACTGGAACATAAAAATATTAGTAATCAAAAATTAATAGTAAATAACATCTTTAGTGATTCCTGGTTTATAAATTCTGTAATGACAAATGTTTACACAAATGAAATATGTTTACACTTGATGGAGGGGGTTTTAAGGTACAAACAGGTCTTGACACTAAAAGATAATTGAATGCTGAAATCTAAGAAAGAAATATCACAAAAGGGAATTCTTGTTTGATTATATTATGGCATTACTATTCCCATAGATATTATTTTGATTTCATCTTCTGTTCAGGACTTCCAATATCAGTTTCATTAATGAATTACTAATCTCCTAAAGCTTTAAATGTGGCTCATTTGAGAAAAACATTATGACTTCTGTCCCCAAAATAAAGAAACAAACTGATTAGCTCCCTCCCTTTCTTTCTCTCTCCTCATTTAATAGTTTCATATGCCTATGCCAGTCTTTGAAGTGAAAATAGTTTTCTTTCTTGTTTACTCTTCTTCCCTATGTTTTATTATCAACCTTATTTTATCTGGCTGCTTCAATAATTTTTCTTTTACTTTTTTCTCTATTTTTAGGTCCTCACATGTAAACTTGAAATAACATAGACCTTCTGATCTCAAATTCTTTTCTTTAAAAAGATATCTATTCTTATACTATTAATTATCACCTCCTTGTTGTATTCTCCACTGTACCCTATCCAGCCCTACACCTTACCTAATGTTTGTCCTAATTTTTTAACTATCTATAGGATGTTTACTATTTGTCTTGTTATTATCTTAATTTCTACATTCCGAAACCCAGTTTACAGTATTACATCTTCCAAATAGATTTCTGCTTCTAATGGTCTTTTCTCTGTTATTGGTGGTACTATTTCCCTAATCTCCTGGATATAAAACCTTTTAGCCATCTGCAACTCATTCTTTGTCTTCATTTTCTTTCAGTATCCAAGTACTGTTGATTCTTCTTTTGAAATGTCTCCTATTTTTCCACTCCCAATGCCATGACTCTAGAATTGCATTAGTTATCTATTGCTATGCAACAAATTCCCCTAAAATTTAGTTGCTTAAAAACAGCATTTATTCTTTCATAATTTCATCAGTCAGGGAATTTGGGAGTAGCTCATCTGGGTGATTCTGGTTCAAGTTCTCTCATGAAGTTACAATTAAGATGTCATGTGAAGATTTGATGGAAGCTGGACAATCCACTTCCAAGCCCACTCACATGGCTGTTGGCAGGAGACGTAAGTTCCTAGTGGGTTGTGGCCACACCTCAGTTCAGTGCCACGTAGCCTCTTCACAGAGAAGCAAAAGTATCCTAATGACATGGAAGCTGCCTTCCCCCTTGGCAAACAATCCAAAAGAGAGAAAAAGGAAAAAATCATAATGCCTTTTATGATGTAGTATCTGAAGTCACATGTCACTTCCACTTTGTCTTGTTCATTAGAAGCAAGTCTATGTCCAGCCCATATTCAAGGTGAGAAGAATTAGGCTCCACTTTTCGAAAAGAAGAATCTCAAAGAATTTGGGAGCATATTTTACAACCATCACAAGACCAAATATGCATTGTTTTGCTCAATTTGCAGATATTGCCATTCCAGCTCAACCACATTATTTTCCTCAAGTTTCCTGTATTTCTCCAGTCCATACTAATGTGTTCAGTAATTTAGAATTACTGAAGTTCTTGGAGTCTGAAACTATTTTTTATTAACTGTTTTTTAAAAATTATTTTCTTACCTGTTTTAGATTAGGGTCCATGGGCATACCCTCTTTATTCTTTTAAAATTTTTGTTATATAGTATAAATGCATAAAACATGTACAGTTTTTTAAAAGGTATATTGCAAACACCAATGTAACCACCTCCCAAGTCAAGAAATACCCATACTATTTCCCAGTTAGAATCCTCTTGGAGGAGTGATGTCAACATTATAATAGCATAAGACATCCTTCATTTTTGTTCCTCTCCCTTAAACAACAAAACTTTGTCATCCATCCACAAATAAAAGTGCCTCTATGGGAGTTGTGGGATTCAGGACTATACATACACAAAGGGATCCGGGAGGAGTCTTGCCCAGCCATGCATTGGGTAATAGAGACACAGACCTCGGTATGGGCAGTGGAACTGGCAGAAGCCTATCAACTGGCTCTAGCCCCTTTCAGCCACAGTCTGGGAGCATCTGGAGATAACTGATTTGGGCAGTCACCCGTGGACAAGAGAGCCTTTGTAGTAAAAGTCCAGATATTCAGAGGAGGAATTACAGCATTCTGTTAGAGAATATATATATATATATATATATATATATATATATATATATATATATATACTATATATATATATATATGAATTTTGACACATTGGAGTGGAATTGAGAGAAGACGTACGAGCTTATGAATTCTGGAATTCTGCCATGAGAGGGAACAAGGAGCATAAAGTAGGTGTATCCATGTGAGGTCAGAGAAAGCCCCAGAATCTATATCAGGACTAACAAAAGGTATCTCTCACCTGAAGACAGTATAGATTGGAAGAGATGACTGCTACTTCAAATCCAAAATTAGTAACACAAAACTACAATGAACATGAAAAATCAAGAAAATGTGACATCACCAAATGATCACAATTGTCCTCCAGTAACCAAACCCAAAGACATGGAGATCTGCAATTTACCCAATAAAGAATTCAAAACAGCTGTTTTAAGGAAATTCAATGAACTACAAGAAAACATAGAAAGGTAATTCAGTGAAATCAGGAAAACAATACAAGGACAGAATGAGAAATTTAAGAAATAGATAGAAATCATAAAAAAGAACCAAGCAGAAATTTTGGAGCTAAAGAATTCAATGAATAAAATGTAAAATTCAGTAGAGATCATTAACAGCAGAATAGATAAAACAGAAGAAAGAATCAGTTATTTAGAGGATAGGAACAATGAGGAGACCTACAAGTATAAGACAGATAATCCAGTTAGAGGAGAAAAAAGAAAAAGAATGACAAAGAGTAAAGAAAGCCAATATGATTTATCAGACACCATCAAAAGAAACAATATCCAAATCATTGGAGTTTCAGAAGGAAAGAGAGGAAAGGGGTCAGAAAGCTTATTTAAAGAAATAATGGCTGGGGCTTCCCTGGTGGCGCAGTGGTTGAGAGTCCGCCTGCTGATACAGGGGACACGGGTTCGTGCCCCAGTCCGGGAAGATCACACATGCCGCGGAGCGGCTAGGCTCGTGAGCCATGGCTGCTGAGCCTGCGCGTCCGGAGCCTGTGCTCCGCAACGGGAGAGACCACAACAGTGAGAGGCCCGCATACCACAAAAAAAAAAAAAAGGAAGAAAAGAAATAATGGCTGAGAACTTGACAAAACTGGGGAGAGATTTAGCTGTTCAGGTTCATGAAGCTAAAGGATTACCCCATTATTACAATCCAAAGTGATCTTCACATTATAATAACTATCAAAAATCAAAGAGAGAGAATCCTAAAAGCAGCAAGAGAAAAAAAGATTGTAACCTACATAGAAACCCGTATTAGTCTATCAGCAGGATCTTTACAGTCCAGGAGACAGTAGGATGGTATATTCAAAGTGCTTAAAGAAAAAATATTGCCAACCAGGAGCACTCTATCTAGCAAAGTTATCCTTCAGAAATGAAGACAAAATAAAGATTTTCCCAGATAAACAAAAGCTGAGGAAATTCATGATCACTAGACCTGCCTTACAAGAAATGCTGAAAGGAGTTCTTCAAGCTGAAATGAAAAAGCGTTAATAAGTAACATGAAAACATATGAAAATATATAACACGCTGATCAAGATAAATAATAAAATTCAGAAAACTCTAATACTGTAATATGATGGTGTGTTAACAATTATAGTATAAAGGTTAAGGACAAGAGTATTAAAAATAACTATAACTACCGTAACTTGTTAATGAATACACAATATAAAAAGAGGTAAATTGTGACATTAAAAACTTAAAAGGCAGGGGAGTAAAAAGGTAGAGTTTTTGTATGCAAGCAAAGTTGCTCTCAGCATAAAACAGACTGTTCTATCCACAAGCTGTTTTGTGTAAGCCTCATGGTAACCACAAAGCAAAAACCTATAGTAGATTTGCAAAAGTAAAAGGGGAATCAGAGCACATCATCATGGAAAATCACCAGTTCACAAAGGAGACAGAAAGAGAGGAAAAAAGGAGCAAGGAAACTGTAAAACAGCCAGGAAATAGTTAATAAGAAGGCATCAGTAAATCTTTACATATCAATAATTACTCTAAATGTAAATGGATTGAGTTCTTCATTCAAAAATAGAGAGTGGCTAGATGAATTAAAAACAAGACCGTCTATATACTGCCTATAAGAGATTCAGTTCAGCTTTAAGGACACAGGTCCAAAGTGGAAACTGAAAGAGAGCAGGGGTAGCTATACTTATATCAGACAAAATAAGACTTTCATGTTGCTGTTCCTTTTCTAACTTCTAACATGTGAGAGCATGTCTCACAGGTTTTCATTTTTTCCCAATGCATGCATTCTTCTTTTTTTTTTTGCATTCTTAAATGTTATAAATTGTCCACTAGATACTGATGTAGCTTTAACATACAAGTTTTGATATATGTGGTATTTTCACAATTATTTAATTCAAAATATGTTTAAATTTTTATCTTTTCTTCTTTCAATTCATATGTTATTTATAAGTACATTTTAAAATTCCTAAATATATGGGGACATTTTAGTTATCTTATTGTTAATTACTTCTGTTTTCCACAGGTATGTCTTTTAGAAACAATATATTGTTCTGTTTTAGACCATTTAGTTCATTTATATCCAGTGTAATCTAAAGTATGTTGAGATTTGTTTTCATTGTTTTATTGTAGTACTTTGTATTCTGTCATTGCTTTCTTTCTCTTTCCTATCTTGTCCTCTTTATTGACTTAGTATTTTTTTCATCATGCCACTTCTCCCCCTAAGATTTGGAAATTATATACTATGTATTCTTTTGGTAGTTACCCTAGAAATTATAACATATATACGTACTATAGGAAAGTCTAAAGTTAATCAAAACCCTTATCCTCCTTCCAGATAATATAAGAATTTTGGAACATGTTAACACCACTTATTTCCCTTGCCCAACTTATATATTATTGTTACCATATTTTAAAGTCTGCTTTGTAATGTTTTGGTTTCACCTTACTAATTGTTTTATGTAATTGCAGTTCATTTATATTAGCCCATATATTTACCACTTTCTTTATTCTGAATTTCTTCTTCTATCTCAAACATTCCAGCTGGGACTACTTTCCTTGTGTCTAAATTAGATAATTTGGAAGTTCCTTTAGTGAAGATATGCTGGTGATAAAATCTCAACTTCTGTGTATCTGTGAAATATATTTATTTTATGTACATATTTGAATGATATTTTTGCTGGGTATAGAATTCTAAGTTGACTCTTGTTTTCTTCCAGAAAATTAAAAACAACAATCTGTTAACCTCTGACCTCTATTGCTTCTGTTGAGAAGTTATCTGTCCCCAGTCCTTTGAAAGTAATCTCTTTTCTTGTGGCTGCTATTAAAATGTTCTCTTTGTTTTTCTATAATTTCATTGTGATGTGTATAGGTATAGGTTTCATTTTATTTGTTGTATTTTGTGCCTTCTGAAAGTGTGGCTTGGCTTTGGTTCTAGAAAATTGCCAGGTGTCAACTCTTCAAATATGGCCTGTGGCAATCTCTACCTCCTGCTGTAATGGAGAAACTGGTGCCAGACTTAACTTCCCACCAGAAACAACTAGAAAACTGGACAAAATATTTGAAACAATTGCTTTTCTGATCCATGAGAGACAAGAAAAACAAGATGAAATCTAGGCTCACCTTGGATTTCTGCCTGAAGGCACTTTAAGGACCATAGTCCACAGAAGGGAGATTCCAGCCACTACCCAGTGATCCCTCTCAGTTGAGGAGAACAGAGATCAGAGTTTGATGCCTGAAACTGAAATTTGCAGGGCAGAGAACCAGAAAAGATGGAGTTACACAGAGAAAGAGATCTAGAAATCTGCATAGTGGTCCTCTTGAATGTGTTTCTAAAATCCAAGTCATGATGTATTAGAGTGAAATTCCTCCAAGAGGCCAGGCAAACAATGAGTGGTGAGCTGTAAGCTGGAAAACATCAAGAGCTCACACAGGGCTAGGAAATATATTATAGTTACACCCAAATAGTGTGGACAATTCTTGTTAAATACACAGGGCATGCAGTAAAGATTCCAGAATCACTTCACCTTAGAACTAAACCAGTCCAGAATTAAAAGTATTCTAAATTCACCTTGGCAAGACTTAAAACCAAGCCTCAAAATAATCAAGCTGTCCTCAAGTAATCTAATTGCCTGCCAGACAAGTCCAACACTTTTAATACTAGATAAGCAAAAACAGTTTTCATAACCAAGAAAAATCAGTGTGTAGAAACCCACCCAGAAGTGACAGAGGTGATACAATCAATAAACAAGAAATTTAAATCAGCAATTATAAATATGTTCAGTGATTTAAAGTAACACGTAAAAATGACAAGGAGAGAAATGGAATTTACAAAAAGGAACCAAATGGAAACTTGGGAATGAAAATTATAATATCAGAAATTTAAAAATTTACTGGATAGGATTAACAGCAAATTATACACTGCAGAAGAAAAGATCAGAGAACTTAAAGACAGGGGAAAAAAAAAAAAAAACCTCTCCAAAAATGGATGCATAGAGAGAAAAAAAGAAAAAAATAATGAGCATAGAACCTCAGTGACTTGGAAGACAATATCAAGCAGTATAAAGCTGGGTGGGGGTGAGGTAAGAGTAGAGATATTTTAAGAAATAAGGCTTCCCTGATAGTGCAGTGGTTAAGAATCCGCCTGCCAATGCAGGGGATAGGGGTTCAAGCCCTGGTCGGGGAAGATCCCACATGCCTCCAACCAACAAAGCCCGTGCGCAACAACTACTGAGCCTGTGCTCTAGAGCCCACAAGCCACAACTACTGAGCCTGCATGCCACAACTACTGCAGCCCCAGCACCTAGAACCCATGCTCCGCAATAAGAGAAGCCACCGCAATAAGAAGCCTGCGCACCACAAGGAAGAGTAGCCCCTGCTCGCTGCAACTAGAGAAAGCCCAGGCGCAGCAACGAAGACACAACGCAGCCAAAAATAAATTTAACCAATAAATAAAATATTTTTAAATGCCAAAATTTTTCCAAATTTGATGAAAACCCTTTATATCAGTTACCTACTCTTGCCTAACACCTTACTCTAAAACTTAGTGGCTGAGAGCAACAGACATTTATTATCTCAGTTTTTGTGGGTCAGGAATGCAGGCATGTCTGAATCAGAATGCCTGGCTCAGGGTCTCTCATGGAGCTGCAATCAGGGTGTTGGCCGAAGCTGTAGTTATCTCAAGGCTCCACCAGGAGAGGATTCGCTCCCAAGCTCACTCTATAGCTGGCAGGGCTCAGACCTTCACTGCTGTTGGCAGGACACATCAGTTCCTTGCTTTGTGGGCGTCTTCATAGATCAACTCAGAACATGACACCTTACCTCCCTCAGAGTGAGGGCTGAGAGAGAGAGAGAGAGAGAGAGGTGTACAGAGAGAAGGAGGTAGGGGGAAAACAAAGGTCCTGGTCTTTTTTTTAACCTGATCTTAACAGTGACAGCCCATCACTCTAACCTTTTTCCATTAATTAGAAGTGAGTTGTTGGGTATAGTCCCCTTGAGTGTAGAGGTCTGAATACCAGGGGGTAGGGAAATTTTGGGCCATCACACCACTACATCACACCATACATAAAAATAATTTGAAGTGAATCATGGTCTAAACATAAAAGGAAAACAAAAACTTCTAGAAAAAATGTGAAGAAGATCTACAGTAAGCAAAAATTTCTTACGTAGGACACAAGAACAAATCATAAAAGAAAAAACTGATAAATTGGACTACGTCAAATTAAAAACTTCTACTATTCAAAAGCCACCATTAAGAAAATGGAAACAAAACTATGCGAAAAGATTTGCAATTAGTATATCCGACAAAGGACTTGTATTCAGATTATTTTTTTTAAAAAAGTCTTACAACTCAATAACAACAACAGTTTGGTAGCTTACTACAAAGTGAAATGAGTACTTACCATATGACTGTGCAATTTTACACATAGGTGTTTACCCAAGAGAAATGAAAATATATATTCACACACAAAACTCATGCACAAATATTTGTAGTTGCTTTATTTATAATACCCAAAAATGGGAAACAACCCAAATGTCCACCCACAGGTGCATGGATAAACACTCAGCAATAAAAAGAAACAAACTACTGACACATACAGCAAACATGGATGAATCTCAAAAATGAGACGAAACAAAATCCAGACAAAGAAGAGTGCATACTGTATGATCTCATTTATATGAAATTCTAGAAAAGACGATTCTAATCTATGATGACAAAACAGCTTGGTGGCTGTCTAGGGCTTGGGTTGGGCTTGAGGGAAGTGACTACAAAGGGTCATGAGGGAACATGTTGGGGTGATGGACGTATTCTATATCTTAACTGTGATTGTAGTTACGTGGGTGTATGCATTTGTCAAACCTCACCAAGCTCTGCACTCATGGTGGCTGCATTTTATTTTCCATAGTTATACCTCAATAAGGTTGATTTTAAAACAAAAAACTGCCTTTGCTCAATTCTCTCTCTCCCATCCTTCAGGGACCCTGTTGTAAGGTGTATTAAACTTTTACATTACATTCTTACCTTCTTTATTTCCATCTTTTTCTTTCACTGTGCTATATTCAGACAGTTTCTTCAAATCTATCTTATATTCCATAAGTTCTCTTTTTTTTATGTTCAATCTGCTTGCTGTATATTCCCACTGGGTTTTTATCTTAAGGTATTTTTCTATGTCCAGGAATTCTATTGAGCTCTTTTTCAAGTCCACTGTTTTACATTTGTAAAGCCTCATGTCCTTTGCTGATATTTTCAAGTTTGTCATGCTTTTCTTTTAAAGTGGTAAACATTATTTGAAAGTCTGCATCTGATAATTCCAACATCTGTCATCAGACAGGCCTGTTTCTGCTGGTTTCTGTGCATGTTGTCTGGTTTCTCTATCTGCTTGTTAGTAATCGCCCTGGAAAATTTTTGTAATGAGACTTTCACAGAGAGGCTTTGCCTTTGCTTCTTCTGGGTTCCTGGGAGCTCTACCAGTTCTGAGCACCTCAACCAAGGGGAGGATTTCTGTCCTACTTTAGGTATTGGTTCTTTGAGGTAAATCTGTAAGATGGCTAGTCTGTGGCCACAACTTCTCGGGGATGTTTCTTTTTCCTTTTCTTTTCCTGCTTTGCTCATGCCCAAAATAGCTTCTTTGGAGTCCTATGACTAAGGGGAGGGGCATGGATTCAGATATGGTTCACCTTTATCCCGACGGGATACCTCTTCAGGTCCCAGATCAGTGTTGGAGAGGATCTCTGTAAAGCACCCCTTTCTCTGAGTGATAATAGAGCCAGATCCTAAATGTGGGGTATTATAAATGGCTTCCAGGGCATAAGAAGCATTGGTGACCCAATATGCTACTTATTTTTCTCATTACAAACTTTCATTCAAAAATTGTCTTGGGACTTTTTGCTGTGCTATATTTTCATCTCGTTAATGCTTTTCAAGTGTTGTAGAGTTTTTAATGGGTTGATTAATCTGAATAACCTAGTGTGCCTTTACTGGATCCACACATACACTCTTTAAAAATATCCCACCTCGGGCTTCCCTCGTGGCACAGTGGTTGAGAGTCCGCCTGCCGATGCAGGGGACACGGGTTCGTGCCCCGGTCCAGGAAGATCCCACATGCCGCGGAGCGGCTGGGCCCGTGAGCCATGGCCGCTGAGCCTGCGCGTCCGGAGCCTGTGCTCCGCAACGGGAGAGGCCACAACAGTGAGAGGCCAGCATACGGCAAAAAAAATAAATAAATAAAAAATAAAATAAAATAAAAATATCCCACCTCATTTGGCATAGTAATGGACATATCGGTGAAAACTAGGCTTTAGATAACTTTTGTCTTACACAGAATTTACACGTGTCTGTGGTCAGTTACAGATCCTAGAAGTTGAAATGGACAAAATAAATCAATCAGGACTTTTATAGGAAATTAATATCAGGATCATTAGAACCAATGTTGTACGTACACAACATATTACTTGTAATTAATAAACATTAGCATTTGATGTTAGTATTATTTCTTAACTAAAAGAAGTATGTTGTATATCTCTGTGTTTTAACCATATTACCTTGAGTGAGATATATAGGGAGGCCAGATGCAGATCAAGAGACAGACACCAGAAAGAGTTTTACAACTTCTTATACTCACAGTTCTCTGGGGTGAACACAGCACACCACCCAGGGCCACACGGGGGAAGCACCAGGGTCAGTCACAGGGCAGAAGGAGTCAGTGATGGGGGCGGGGAACAGTGGGCAAGAGCCTTTATTGTGATTTCTGCTAGAAGGAGTGAGGCAAGGTAAGTAGGTTTAGGACTGGCTAATTTGAATGATTGCAGTGGGCTCAGGCATAGGGGCTGTCCCTGGTCATCTATCTGTCCCTGGGGTGGTTAAGGCAGGTGTACAGTGGCCCAGAGTGTGAGAGCCCAATAAGGGAAGTAGTCGTGGTGTGAATTTAATCAGCTGCTCATGAAGGGAAACTGATGGGCCTCTAGCTGGGGCCTCAAAACTAAGTCAAGAAAACATTTAAAAACAACTATTTTATGTTTCAAAGCAACTAATAATGTAGAGTCCTAAGCCTGGGATATAAGGACAATTATTCTTTTTGTTTGTTTGTTTTCTTTTTATAGTTTTTATTTGATATTGGAGCATAGTTGATTTACAATGTTGTGTTAGTTTCAGGTGTACAGCAAAGTGACTCAGTTATACATGTACATGTATCTATTCTTTTTCAAATTCTTTTCCCATTTAGGTTATTACAGAATATCAACCGTGCTCCCTGTGCTATACAGTACGTCCTTGTTGATTATCTGTTTTAAGTATAGCAGTGTGTACATGTCGATCCCAAACTCCCAATCTATCCCTTCCTCCCACCTTCCCCCACCCTATAACCATAAGTTCGTTCTCTAAGTCTGTGAGTCTGTTTCTGTTTTGTATATAAGCTCATTTCTATCATTTTTTAAAGATTCCATATATAAGCAATATCATATGATATTTGTCTTTCTCTGTCTGACTTACTTCACTTAGTATGTGAAGGACAATTATTTTAATGGGGCAGAAGTGCCTAAATTTGATTTACTTGTATCACAGTGTTGAAATGAGAGATGAAAAAGTGTGTGTCATTATTGGCTGAAATCTTAAAAAGTCTTGAAAAATGTAGCATAATTTGTAACTATGCATCTTGCTTAGTGGGGGCCTGCCCACGCTGAGGATGTCCTGTAAAGATGTAACATCTCATTTTCTAGCATAATAGCCTTCTCATCAGTCAGTATGCTTTGGTGTTTAGAAACTGTAAATCTACTCAGAGAAAGTTTCTGTCACTTGGCACATACTTTGCATCAAGTTTAAGAGAAAGGCAGTGTCACCACTTTGGATCCTACTACATTTGATTTTTCCACAGTTCTCAGAAAAAAAAAGTAATGAGTAAATCAGTTTGGTTTAATGTTATCTTTGTATTAAAAATTACATGTAGATTATTTAAGTGATGTATGTTAACTCTGCAAGAATAGAAGCACATTAATATTTTATATACTTTATTATATTAGTAAACTTATCTGACAATATCCAAATTGGCTCTGATTCAGGGTTTTAGTATACCTTTAAAAGTGTCAGCAAGATTACTAGCATCTTGGCTCTCTGTCCTTTCATTCTGTTATTAAGGTCAAAATTACACCATGCAGTTTAAAGCATCTAATACTTCAGTTTGCAGATTTATGCAAGTACTTCTGGAAACAAAGCAGATACCTAAAAACTCCCTTTAATTTATGTAACAAACATTTCAGTGACTGACCACTCTTTTCTAAGCATTCTGCTGGATGCTAGAAACACAAAGATGAATAAGACAAGACCCTGCCCTTAAGAAGTTACTCTATCACATTACCCACTTCTGTTTCTCTTCATAGCACTCATCACTAACAATAATCACATTTTATATTTCTTTACATTTTTTAATTTTTTCTTCTCCAGGAGAATATCAGCTCTATAAAGTAACTTGTCTCCTGTGCTCTCCACTGTGTCCTTAGACTCTAAAAGAATGTCCAACCTTAATAGGTACTCAGAACATACTTGTTGAATGAAACCTAGTGAATTTTTTCAATTATTGTTTCTTTTCTAGGCCAAACTCTCCTTCCAATTTTGATCCTTTCTGCAGAATTTTAATTTTTGAAATGCATTTGAACTTTGTGAAACATGATGAAGTATAATGTGCCCCCACTTTTCAAGAGACTGCATCTCCAAGAAGCTTGAACTCCCATAATTATACCATTGCCTTACAGTGAAACCTTTTTCCCATCTTGTAAACTTTTTAAAATGTTATTCATTCTAAGAATTACTGGGAAGACGTAGATGATAAAGGAATACATAGTTCAGGATGTAGGCACTAGGATTGAGTGAACTAACTTTTAAGAATTAGTACTGTTTATAATCAAGATCATACTTCCAGAGGAGAAAATATTACACAAAACAATGTGGCAAGGATTATTTATCCAATCACGCTTGAACTCATGTTTGAACTTCTGTTCTAAAATCTAAATAAGTACACGTTGGTCATATATTACAGACCTCTGTGAACTGTGCGTGTATGTCCACAGGCACCACCAGCAGTTATTGGCACATAGTATTTTTTGAATGCATATGTATATATGAGTATAAATATTTATGTAAACATAAAATCCATAGCATAGTGTTGGGCATTTTATAAGTATTCTTTAAATGTTTATAGACGATTCATTTGAGAATTATTGAAATATGATTTTTTTAAGGGAGTTTTTGCTAGCCGACAGTACAAGACCAAAGAAGGATCCCTTCAGCCTGAATTCTGGGATGCAATGTTGGCTTTATGAGTAAGCAGAGTAGGTAGCCCTATATATGACTGGTCTACAGGAGTTTGCTA
Source organism: Hyperoodon ampullatus (assembly GCF_949752795.1). Taxonomy (NCBI): domain Eukaryota; kingdom Metazoa; phylum Chordata; class Mammalia; order Artiodactyla; family Ziphiidae; genus Hyperoodon; species Hyperoodon ampullatus. Next base: position 137,845,166 of record NC_136914.1, read on the forward strand.
GAATGAGTCCTGTGCCACAAACTCTCATCAGTCCTGCTACCTGTCATCACGCCATCGTAATGTAATTCTTTTGAACATTGGAAGTTATTTGTTTTTCATGGGGTTTTGGGTGGTGTTTTTAGCTAAAATTCAGATACTGTGGAAGTAGCCCTATCGGTTCCAATAGTTGGGATCTAGAAAACAGTTTGGATACGGTCCACAGAGTGACTTAGAAGAGCCATCTGCCTTGGCTCCTTTCTCCCTACCTCCTTTCCTATACCTCCAGTCAGTCCTTGAGGCTGATCCTGCCTTCTTAATGGTTTTCAAATCCGTTTGCCTTTACTCACTACTCCTACCTTAGTTCAGGCCATTCTCGTCTCCTATCTGGATTACTGCAACAGCTTTCTGATTGGTTTCTGGAACCTGGAGCTTGTCTTCCCTCTAATCCATTTTCCATACTATGTCAGAGATACCTTTTAGATTATAAATCTTGTTAATTCATTCCACTCTCCCACCCTTCCGACCCCCAATTAGGAAGAAATTGGCCACAAGGATTTTCTGACCTAGCCCTTACATGTGTTCTAATCTCATTTCTTATCACTTTCCACTTTTTATTACTCTCTTCTACTTAAGAAAATGTTAGAGAAGTCCACATCACCTTAAGGACCACTTATTATAATAAGAAATTAATATTACCAGTTTTAAAGATCAAAATTATATCCAAAGCACCTAGTCCTTTAAAAATAGCTGCTAGGTGGTAAAGGAGCCACTCACTTCTCTTTGTTAAACCACAGGGCAGTGGTGGGAAGTGGGGGAGTGAAATGCTGTAATAACTGCTTTGCTGTTATCCAGCAAGGAATCGTAGCTTTTAAAAGACAATAGCAGTGAGCACAGCACAAAAACCCCCGTCCTTATGGAGCTTTTATTCTAATACGGGAGGCAGACAGTCAACAGGAGAAATTAAGTATATAATGCAATAGATATAATTAAGTGCAAAAGAGAAAAATAGAGTGGAAAAGAGAATGGGCAGTGTATATATTTTTAGAGGGAGTGCAGTTTTAGAAAGGGCCAGCAAGGATAACCGTTCTCAACTCTCCTGACCCTCTTTCTTTTCTTCCAAACAAGCCCTGGTTAAATCCAACTCCTCGCCCTCTCTTTACTTTCACCCATTCAGCTCAAGGTGGCCAGAGTAAAACACAGCCACGCTGCTGCTGTCACTCTAAATTCATAATTTCAAATGGGCCCTTATCCTGCCAGGCAATCAGTCTGTATACTCCTTGGTGACTGTTTCATTCCCTCATGTCTTTCCTCAAACCTTTTACATCTCCTCCCCTACCGCCACTTTCATGTGATAACTTCAGTTCCTACTTCACTGAGAAAAGAGAAGCGATCAGAAAAGAACTTCCACAGTTCCCATCATTGCACTTGTATTCCTATATGCATCTTTCCCCACATACCCTACTGTAACAATAGATAAACTGTCCCTGCTCCAGTATGAGGCCAGACTCTTCATTTATCTCATAGATTCCATCTCCGCTTTGCTATATTACCTCCTCGTCGGATTTGCAACTGAAAACAATTTTCCGTAAAAGTAGAACGCCTAACATAGCAACATGGAGTGGTTATCTGCCCTAAGAGAGCAATAAATAGAAAGAATCCACGGAATAACCAATCTAAAACAAAACAACCAACCTTCTAAGGAACATTCCTACTTAAATTAAATCTTAGTGTGTAGATTTATATAGACTTTCCACAGTGCTGGTGCCCTGGGTCAGATATGCTCAGCAGATTACACTAGGTAACAATGTCTTGCCCAGACTAGCCACACAGTTTATATCTTAATTCCAGGAGTACGCTTGAATCCAGTAAATCTAACTAGTTTTTTCAGTTTCAAAGCTTACCCCCTTTTCTGTCCAGCCTTAAAAAACCAAGTGTTGGTAAACAGCCTTCCAAATCCTAAACAAGTTAAAACTACCAAATTTCCAGTAATTTAGTGATTTTCTTTTACCTCTTAGATAAAAGGAAAAAATGGAAATAGAATATTTCCTCCAAAATCAAGAGAATAATACCATTACTTGATACCAAACATCAGTAGGAGATTGTTTTTCTAATATTATGCAGTATTCTTAAAAATAGCCATTTAACATCAGCATGAAAGTGAGCAAACGTCACCATGCCATCAGAGACACTATGTTCTAGTTGGGGAGTCAGACTATAAAGATGTATAATAACAGAGGTTTACTCTGCTACTTCATTTTTAACAATTTTATCTCTACTTTTAGTGAACTAATTATTTCTTTTACCACTTCTGTGAATTTGAATTTATACCAAACTCAATTTGTGTGTCATTACTACAAACTTACACTGTTATCAAAGCTTATTAAGTAGTTTCAGAATTAATATGAACTTTTCAAATCATCCATTTAGCACGTAACTGAAGGCATTATGTTCATTTTATTTCCAGTTTATACAGAATCCTAGAGGATTGTGTATGCCTTCCCAAAATAGTCTCCATCTTTTATACATAACTCTTAATTTGACTTTTAAATATTGAAAAATATAAGCTTAGAATCATGTATTTACCAATGGCCTTAAGCAAGGAACTACTGAAGTATCAGTTTTAAAGACCTAAAAATTTTCTCCTAAACATGAGTGACTGACTTAAGATCTTAGTGTAGGAGTCAGTTGGGTACATAAAAAGCTAACACAGTAGGTTCAAGTCCAAGGTCTGCACCACAAATGTGTGATTATCTATAAGTCAATTTTCTCAATTCTCAATTTTATCATCTATAAGAATAAAAACTACCTTAGTTTGCTAAGGTTATTTATGAAATGGTATAAATATCAAAGCATCTGGTAAACTGTAAAGCATCATGCAAATATATATATATATATATTATTATTAGAATTAGACATATTCTATACTCAGATTTTTTTGGTTTGTTTTTTAATTGCCTACTGTCCCCAAATTGCTAGTTCTTGACTCCCCTTAAGATATTTTCGACATCCTTTTCAATTCTTATCATGATCTTTTCCTTTCAGGTTTAAATGAACAGTGTTGTTACTGCTTTTCCTTCTGCTGTTCTAGTTCAGCGTAACACAATTTTTAATAAATTCACAATAACTATATAGCGAAAGAATCCTTCGTTGAATGCTCTTATTAAAGACAAGAAAAAAGAACTAGATTTTTCCAGCTATCACCTCTCCTTTTGTGGCAATGTGGTATGATCTTTCTTCCACTGTTTTTATTAAATTTAAAAGAGCCCGGGCTTCCCTGGTGGCGCAGTGGTTGAGAGTCCGCCTGCTGATGCAGGGGACACGGGTTCGTGCCCCTGTCCGGGAAGATCCCACATGCCGCTGAGCGGCTGGGCCCGTGAGCCACGGCCGCTGGGCCTGCACGTCCAGAGCCTGTGCTCCGCAATGGGAGAGACCACAGCAGTGAGAGGCCCGCATACCGCAAAAAAAAAAAAAAAAAAGAGCCCATGTCCTGTGACATTTTTGGTAGATTGAGGAAGATGACTTAAAATGGTTATCAAAAATAAGTAGGTCATTTATTACATGCTTTGAATGTTTAGATTTAGTTATATTTTTTTATTTTTTGGTTTGTTTTTTTTTTTTGCGGTACGCAGGCCTCTCACTGTTGTGGTCTCTCCCGTTGCAGAGCACAGGCTCCGGACGCGGAGGCTCAGTGGCCATGGCTCACGGGCCCAGCCGCTCCGCGGCATGTGGGATCTTCCCGGACCGGGGCACGAACCCGTGTCCCCTGCTTCAGCAGGCAGACTCTCAACCACTGCGCCACCAGGGAAGCCCTAGATTTAGTTATATTTTTTAGACATCTTTTTAAAAGGAATAATTATGCTTAAATAATTGCTTAATTAATAAATAAGCATAAATAATTATGCTTAAATAATTATGTTAAATATTTCTTCGTTATATAATTTTTATAAAATTATTAAAATGTGAGAAAATATTTTCTAAAATATATAAAACGTTTAATTGTATATATTTAGGATTTTGCATGGGAAAAATCCGGTTTTCATAAGGTATAGTTAACCTTTGCTTAATATGCGTTATGTGGTTGTTTAAGCCACGGGATTGAAAATGGAGATACATTCCAATATACTAAGAAAACTTTTGGCATGTCTCTACTACATCACTAAAATTGTGTTAGCATGCTCTGACAAAACTAAAATGTTGTATTTCAAAGTAGAAAATATTTTCACAAGATTTTGCATTAAGATTATTTCCTTTCATGAAAGGATTATATATTTAATAATGTTGAGAAACAATATAATATTTTTAGTACATAAGGAGGCAGCACGGTATTATAGATAAAGAGCACTATCTCAGGAGTCAGTCAAACCTGAATTTGAATCCCCCAAAAGCCCAACCCTATAAACCCCATGTGTTACTACAGGCTTTATTTATATGGTAACAAATTTAAGGTATTAACTTTAACTTTATGCCTGGCGTGTAAAATATTTAGGAAACAAACACTGGACTTAGGGAAAAAACTTTATAAATACTAAGAGATTGTTGTATTCAAAGTAAACCATGATATAATGCATGAGACCTGTGTATGAGAAGCATACATGCTTATTTTGTTTTTAATTGTACAAAAACATTACTAGTTCTAGAAAACACTAGATTTTATACAGGATTTTTATATATGAATTGTATCTCCTTCCTTTTTGGAGACATAAGTAACACTGAGGATCTATATGAAATCAAGTCAAAATTCTTTTTGCAATAAAAAAGTAGCTACTAAAGTATTTTCACTGACACATCTCTCCTATTGGTCACAATACAGAATTACATGGCAGCCACAATAAATTTATATTTTTTGAAGTAGAAATTAAAATTTATACTTATTCCAATGAAAAAAATATGAATATGATGATCTACGCTAGACATATTTATGACAGCATCCTTATTGGGCATTAGCAGTTTGATGTATGCTGTGTTGTACCAATAGTGCACCAGCAAACTGCTAGATGGTACTTCTCTGTCTCTGGGGAAGGATTCATTTGCTCTCCATAGAAATGGTTTTGTTTTTAGAATGATTCAATGATGCAATCCCAAGTCTTCAACCCAATTAGGTCTTTTATTAATAATAAATTGAAAAATAGACACAGAGCAATACATTAAAAATGCAAATGGCTAATATTATGCATTTGACTCTCCCAGTAAGGATTTCTCTGTATGTACCATGAATTTGTGCACTCTACCATTCATGTAAAAAGTGTTTAATAGCTATCAAAAATGAGCTTTTTCATGGTAGGTCCCAGCATCCTGCTTCCCAACGTATTATTATTATACCACATTAAGCATCAAAGCTTTCTTCCTGAAAATCTGCCCTTTAAAAACTTAGTGCTAGTCTGTCTCACCAAATCTTGAAAACACTTGGCTGTTTTTCTCTGTCATCTCTACTTCATAGCAATTAAATTCTTATAAATTGGCTGTTTTCTTGTTTACTGTGTGTCCACCTATTTACTACAGTTAGGAGTATATTAGAGACTAAATCAAATACTAAATACCAGGATAGCCACAAAACACTTAGGATGCTAGAGTCCTCTCTGGACTTGTTTTGCTGGCTTTGGAAACCTCTGCTCCTTCCGACAACTGACAATTAAATATGATTACCAGGTACCTGTGATTTCTTAAGATCTACCCATAAGCAAGTATAGCCATAGTTAAATGTAACACAAAATAATTAAGTAAAATAATTTTCCTATAGAAGGAAGTATTTTATCTTAGTATCAAAAAGCTTAAGGTAAGAAGCTTTTTAAAGATTTGAGCTCCTCTGTGGTATCTTCTTTCAGTTTGAAGTTTGTTTTAATTTGTAAAATTGTATTAATTCATCTCTAATTATTTCCTCTTAGTTACTCTTTTATCTTGAAATGTATACAACACAGAAAATTTTGAGCTTCCAAGAGGAAAGCATTTTAAAGCTTATATATTAACATATAACATCTATAAATGTAATATAGCTGTACTAATCTTACTTGAATGAGAAACTATTATTATTTTTATAGATTAAATTTTAAAACTTCTTATGGGAAAAAAATGAGATGAGATTTGCCCTACCAGATATCAAAATATAGAAAGCTGTATTGTGGTGTTGGCACAGGAATAGATAATTTGAACAGAACACGGAAAAACAAACCATGTAAAATTGGAAATTTTGTTCCTTATAATATGGCATTTCAAATCAATGGTGAAAAGATGATGTTGGAAAATTTTAACTCATTTAGTGCACTCTTTATTCACTATACAAAGTAAATTACAGATGGATTAAAAAGCTAAATTTAAAGTATTAAAAGAAATTAGATTAATTCTATTATCCTAGAATGGAAAAGTCTTTCTAATCAAAACACAAATCCAGAATGCAAAGATTGATTAATTTCACCATAAAAATTAAAATTCTGTATGAAGAAAGATGCTAAGCAAAGATAAAAGACAGGGGCTTCCCTGGTGGCACAGTGGTTGAGAATCTGCCTGCCAATGCAGGGGACACAGGTTCGAGCCCTGGTCTGGGAAGATCGCACATGCCGTGGAGCAACTGGGCCCGTGAGCCACAACTACTGAGCCTGTGCGTCTGGAGCCTGTGCTCCGCAACAAGAGAGGCCGCGATAGTGAGAGACCCACGCACTGCGATGAAGAGTGGCCCCTGCTTGCTGCAACTAGAGAAAGCCCTCGCACAGAAGCAAAGACCCAACACAGCCAAAAATAAATTAATAAGTTAATAAATTTAAAAAAAAGACAAATGACAAAAGATAAAACAAAAGATTAATATGCAGAATCCATGGAGTTCCATAATTAAGGAAAAGAGTAACAACCTAATAGGTGGACAAAGTATGTGAACAGGTAGCTCACAAAAGCAGACATACAAAGCTCCTTTAAACATATTAAACCAAATTCAGCCACACTATACACTAAAGAAATGCAAATTTAAACAATTTTGCCAAGCAATTTGGCAAAAATGTAAAAGATGGTTAACATGCAGCATCTGCAAATATATGAGGAAACAGGAACGGGGTATACAGTATTGGTGGAAATGTAAACTAGCAAATCCTTTGTATAAGGTAATGTAACAGTAGCTAAAAAAATTTAAACTATGCATATCCATTTGCAATACCTGGTATCAGAATCTGTCCTGCAGAAATGCTTGCATATGTGTAAACATGCAATAACATACTTGTCCCTGCCATCAGTCAGGCCTTTTCATATCTTTAACCATGGCTGTCAAAGTAGCCTGGATCATCCTGGTTTCCGCCATCATTTTTTTTTCCCACTCTATTCCATCTTTCACACTGCTCTCAGAATTACTTTCCTAAAAAGCAAATACAGTCCTGGCCCTGCCTACTTAAAAATTTCTACTTTACTATTGCCTATAGGTTTTTAACGATCTTTCCTCCCCCTATTATCAGCAATCTGCCTGTCCCTACTTCATGAAGGGCATGTTCCAGCCACACTGAACAGCCGCCCCAATAAACCAAACATTGGTAAGGGCCAGCCCTTTTACCACTCCTGGTCTCCACTCCATTCGCTTATCACATATTTACAGAGTGGTGGCGCTATTCTTTTTTTTTTTTTTTTTTTTTTTTAATTTATTTATTTTTTATTAGTTTCTGCTTTATAACAAAGTGAATCAGTCCTACATACACATCTGTTCCCACATCCCTTCCCTATTGCGTCTCCCTCCTTCCCACCCTCCCTATCCCACCCCTCCAGGCGGTCACAAAGCACCGAGCTGATCTCCCTGTGCTCTGCGGCTGCTTCCCACTATCTATCTACCTTACGTTTGGTAGTGTATATATGTCCATGCCTCTCTTTCGCTTTGTCACAGCTTACCCTTCACCCTCCCCATATCCTCAAGTCCGTTCTCAAGTAGGTCTGTGTCTTTATTCCCGTTTTACCCCTAGGTTCTTCATGACATTTTTTTTTTTTAATTCCATATATATGTGTTAGCATACGGTATTTGTCTTTCTCTTTCTGACTTACTTCACTCTGTATGACAGACTCTAGGTCTATCCACCTCATTACAAATAGCTCAGTTTCGTTCCTTTTTATGGCTGAGTAATATTCCATTGTATATATGTGCCACATCTTCTTTATCCATTCATCCGATGATGGACACTTAGGTTGTTTCCAGCTCCGGGCTATTGTGAATAGAGCTGCAATGAACATTTTGGTACATGTCTCTTTTTGAATTATGGTTTTCTCAGGGTATATGCCTAGTAGTGGGATTGCTGGGTCATATGGTAGTTCTATTTTTAGTTTTTTAAGGAACCTCCATACTGTTCTCCATAGTGGCTGTACCAATTCACATTCCCACCAGCAGTGCAAGAGTGTTCCCTTTTCTCCACACCCTCTCCAGCATTTATTGTTTCTAGATTTCTTGATGATGGCCATTCTGACTGGTGTGAGATGATATCTCATTGTAGTTTTGATTTGCATTTCTCTAATGATTAATGATGTTGAGCATTCTTTCATGTGTTTGTTGGCAGTCTGTATATCTTCTTTGGAGAAATGCCTATTTAAGTCTTCTGCCCATTTTTGGATTGGGTTGTTTGTTTTTTTGCTATTGAGCTGCATGAGCCGTTTATAAATTTTGGAGATTAATCCTTTGTCAGTTGCTTCATTTGCAAATATTTTCTCCCATTCTGAGGGTTGTCTTTTGGTCTTGTTTATGGTTTCCTTTGCTGTGCAAAAGCTTTGAAGTTTCATTAGGTCCCATTTGTTTATCTTTGTTTTTAGTTCCATTTCTCTAGGAGGTGGGTCCAAAAGGATCTTGCTGTGATTTATGTCATAGAGTGTTCTGCCTATGTTTTCCTCTAAGAGTTTGATAGTTTCTGGCCTTACATTTAGGTCTTTAATCCATTTTGAGCTTATTTTTGTGTATGGTGTTAGGGAATGATCTAATCTCATACTTTTACATGTCCCTGTCCAGTTTTCCCAGCACCACTTATTGAAGAGGCTGTCCTTTCTGGTGGCGCTATTCTTTAAGTACTAAGGATAACAGCAAAGCCCAAGTTCCCCCCACCTTTCTTTTTAAGATATTAGGGTATTGATGGGAAAGTGGGAAATTATTGAACAAATAAATATATACATATAAAATCAGATAATAAGTATCATGCAGAAAATTAAAATAAGCCAATGTGATAATGGATGGGTGGACACCTGAGACTGGTAGACGAGGAAGATCCTGTGAGGAAATGAACCTTAAGATCTAATGATGAAAAGGATCCTATCATTTATTTTTTTATTTTTTTTTTATGTTTTTTTTTTTGCGGTACGCAGGCCTCTTACTGTCGTGGCCTCTCCCATTGCGGAGCACAGGCTCCAGACGCGCAGGCTCAGCGGCCGTGGCTCACGGGCCCAGCCGCTCCGCAGCATGTGGGATCTTTCTGGACCAGGGCACGAACCCACGTCCCCTGCATCGGCAGGCGGACTCTCAACCACTGCGCCACCAGGGAAGCCCCGGATCCTATCATTTAAATGTCAGGGGAAAGAGCTGTTCAAGCAGAGAGAACAGCTAGTGCAATGACCCCAGGGCAGGAATACACTTGATGATTGAAGTAAAAGAAATAGTATGCTAAATGAAGGCAGTAGTGTAAGGTTTAGGCAATGTATTATATAAAGTAATGCCAGACACCACAGCAAACAATCTCAGGGGCTTAACACAACAAAGGTTTATTTCTTGCTCATATTACATGTCTAAGGTGGTTTGGCAGTAAGGCTCTGCTGGTAGAGGTTACATCATCTTGAACACATGGTCTTCTAAGATCTGCAGCAGGGACAGAGAGGAATGGAAGAACACTGGGTTTTAACTAACTCAGCTCTGAAGCGATGCACATCACTTCCTTTTACTTTCATTGGCCAAACTAGGCATATGGACCCAATCTAACTACATAGGAGCCTAGGAAATGTAAATGGAGCATGTGGCATGTTTGGTGAGCACTCGCTGCTGCAGACAGGGACCTGATCTTGTAGGGTTTCATTAGCCAGGCTAAAGAGTTTTAAGTGTGAATGAAGGCCAGTGGACAGTTTTGAAAGAAGTCACCTGATCTGATTTTTTTTTTTAAAGATCACTCTGTCTCCTGTGTGGAAAATGGAAGTGAGTAAAAAGCTGAGGAAGGACTTAGAAGGCAATCACAAGAGTGTTAATAAGAGATAGGGGTGGCTTAAACTAAGAAGAAAGAGAAAGGTGGATTCATTGGGAGTCTTTATTTTTAGAGGTAATAGAAGGTGCTGATGAATTGGATATAGAGTATGAAGGAAAAGAAAGGAATCAAGGTTGATTCTAGGGGTAATTGGTACATGCTATTTCTTTCTAGGGATGTTCTTTCCCAACTCCTCACCTGAAAAAATTTTCTTCCTTCCAGGTACCCAACTCAAATATCTTTTTTTCTATAAAGCATTCTTTATACCTCTGACATGCATCTTTCCTTTTCCTGTACTCCCATACCATTCTGCTCATTCTTCTTTATGACATTTACTGAACTGTAGCATAACTATCATTTATATCCATCTCGTCTACAAAACCATGAGCTAACATCTTGCCTGGCATATAGCTGTTCAATAAAATTGTATTGAATAAATGAATGAATGAATATACAAGGTGTAATATTTTCTTCTCTTGTCCAGTGACAGGACAATTCATATATATTTATATGAATTATACAGCATTCAAGCCTAAGGAATTCTCTTCAGTCTCTAAAACATTATTCTTGGCTGTATATCTGTAATGTTTGGCTGCCATAACTGCTTTTCTAAAATTTTTTTTTTAGTTTTTTTTTTTTTATTAAATTAACAGAATGAGAGGCAGCTGCAGGTACTGGCAGATCACAAAATGCGTAATTACTAAAAGTAACTGAAGCATATTACAGTATAATTCAACAGAAAAAAAAACATCTGGCACATGCTATGTTAATTTGTCATAAGAGAGTTTCAAAGAAAGCATTTTCTGCAGCTGGCAGATCCATCATTTCCCTGAAACGAATAGTATACCTTTTGTTTTTAATTGTCTCGTATAATATAGAATAGAGCCTTATGTGATTTAATCTTTAGTCATCACTAAAGGATTTCATGCGTTGAGGAAATTTTCCCTTACAGTGTATCCACCAAAATATACATGGCCCATCCTTAACTTGAACTGTGCGTCCATAATAACAAAATGATCTAAGCAATTACAGTAATTAATTATAATGCCTGAGATATTGGCCCAAATTTCAAACTCTTATCCCATGCCTTAAGGAACCATAACTTCTCTTATTTTATTTAAAGTATTTGTGGCATTTTCAAAGAGACTAGTGCATTGTAGGGAAAACTTTGCTCTTAACTTCATAACCGTACCTTTTCAGTTATATATATATACCAGTGATATTGAGAATTGAAGTATATTTAGAGTAGAAATTTTCTCTTTCAGCATGAGTTAGGATATCTATTTCTATGACAGAGACAAGCAGAAAAAGGCTAATTATTGTTATAAAACAGCTTCTAATGCTGACCTTTTTGAAACAATGTTTTTCCAGCTGTCTACTGAACGTTTCCATAGGTACCTCCCACTCAATATCTTCAAAACTGAGCTCATCATTTCACACCTGGCCCAAGCCTTTGTTTCATCCTGTATTTTCCATTCCCATGTGTTAATATCTACCCACTTGCTCAAGCAAAACTCTAGATGTCATCCTGAACTCCTCCTTTTCCTCACACCCCTAAATATCCAGTATTACTAATGCTACCTTCTAAATAACTCTTGAATCTGTCCATTTCCCTCCAATAGTTAGGCTATCAACATTGCTCACCTAGATTACTCCTAAAACCCCCTAATTTACTACAGTCATATTTACTTACTATTTTTCCTGCTGTAATCAGCAAGATTTTCTGATGTTCAAATCAATCATGTCACTTCTCTCCTTAAAATACTTCAGTGCTCCCCAGTGTACTGATGATAAAGGCTCAACTTCCTATCAAGACATATAAGATCCTTGTATTTCCTTGTATTACCTTATACATATAAAATCCAAGCTGTATTTCTTTGTGATTCCAGCTTTTTCCTCTCTCATCCCCACTCCCATATACTAGTAACACTCTGTTCCATTCATACTGAGCTTTCTTTCAGTTTCCTAAATTTATTATCCCTTCTTATTTCCTGGCCTTCACACATGGATTTGATTGTAACACTCTTCGTTACCCTGGTTTTGTCCATCTAACTTCTATTTATCTTTCATGTATCGGCTTACGAGCCTACTTCCTCTGGAGAGACAGCTCTAATCCCCTGATCCTCCATATGTGTTCCCATAGCACTGTGAATTTTTTATAGCATTTACTACCTGTATTATAAACCTCGTAGCTTTTCAGTATTTCTGGTAGTTCCTAAGTTTCACTGTGGTGGAGACTGGATCTTGTTCTTCCTTGTCTCCCTAGCACCTAGCAAAGGCACTCACTTCAGTATATATTGAACGAATGAACTTTGTAATTCCCTCAGTCTTATCCTAAGATTAAAATTATATGTTGTAAAGAAAATTCACACATTACTTTGAAACTTTGAGTTCATTCTTCAAGTAACTTAAAATAAGCTTTCTATAAATGATTTCTATAAATAGAGCTCCGTAGCACGTTGGTTTTTGTAGTAGTAGTCTCCTGAATTTATTACACAGTTTGATGGCTACTTTAAAGTGTAATCACTGAATTATCGAATTAGTTGTCATATGAGAGCAAGTAGATGAAAACTTTGAAAAAGCGAGATATAGGATATTAGAAATGTTCTTATTGAATGGACTAGTTAAGTGATTCTGTGGAATTAACTAAAATTTGTCTAGACTAAAAACCACCTTATGTGTGCCAGGCACTGTTCTAAGCCCTGTGAATGTAGCTTCTCTTTTAGAGCTTTCATTCCAGGGTGGGGAGAGAAATAATAAGAAGGTAAACTAACAAATAAACAAGATAATTCTATGTATTTTAAAAGGCATGAAGAAAACAGACGCGATGATGCAATAGTAACTCGGACAGGGTGGGAGCTGAAAGGGCTGGACTGTTTCTTAAAAAGTAGTCAGAAAAGGTGAGATTTAAACTGAGGCCCAAATGATAGAAAGAAATCAACTCTATGAAAAAGCCAGGAAAATATTCCAGGCAGATGAAAGAATAGCAAGTACGAAGGTGCAGTGTTAGGGAGTAGACCCATGTGATTAGAGTATAGTGAGTGAGGGTAGAGAATGCTGTCAGGTTGAGGAACTAGGCAAGAATCAGACCATGAGAATCTTGTAGGCTATTTTAAGTAAGCTGTTTGTACTTACTTTAACCAAGATATTTAAGTAAGTCTATTTTAAGTTAAAGTCCAAAGTGCAGCAGTAGGAAATCATTGGAGAATTTTAGACATTCCTAGGTCTTTAAAAGACCACTTTAGCTATTATGTGGAAAACAGACTAGAGAAGGGGCAAGAATGGAGTCAGGGAAACCAGATATTAGATTATGACAGTAAGTATTCTAGGCAATAGATGATAGTGGCTTAGAACAGAGTGTTGTGGGTGGAGATGGAGAGAAATGGGTGGTTATGAAGTATATTAGGGAGGTGTAGGGTAGAACTCACGATAAGCCAAATATAGGGGATGAGAAAATGGAAGGAATCTAAGATGACGTCTAAGCTTTGACTTGAGCATCTGGGTAGATGGTGATGATGCCCTTTACTGGGAGGGAGGAAACTTGGGAAGGTATGGATAAGAAGTAGTTGCCATTTTGGACAAGTTGCATTTGAATTGCTCATTTGTGTTCCCCTACAGTCATGGCCTAAATGAGATCACTTAGGGGGAATGTGCAGAAAGGGAAAGAACGAACCTGGGCCTGTGACCAAGGGTGCTTGAATATATCTAAAGCTGGCCTGTAACCTGTGATATTTTTAGTTAACTGAATAAGATTTGAAACCTTAGGATGAATTTCCTTTTTTAGTAGTCAGGTCTTTTGAAGCCACACACGAAGTCAAGGTCACAGTCTTTGCAATTACTGACCATTTTGCTGCATACTCAGAATTAAATTTTTTTCAGAGAATCTTCACTTTGCCTTTTAGATCTTGATATTATATAATGCCACAGATATGCTTTAATAACATCTCTTATAAATGATTGGGCTTAAGGTAAGAGGCAGTGTGATTTAGTTGAGAGAACATTTTTATTAAAAGACTGGGTATGGGGCTTCCCTGGTGGCGCAGTGGTTGAGAGTCCGCCTGCCGATGCAGGGGACACGGGTTCGTGCCCCAGTCCGGGAGGATCCCACATGCCACGGAGCGGCTGGGCCCGTGAGCCATGGCCGGTTGGCCTGCGCGTCCGGAGCCTGTGCTCCGCAACGGGAGAGGCCACAACAGTGAGAGGCCCACGTACCGCAAAAAAACAAACAAACAAACAGAAGACTGGGTATGAAGCCCATTTTTTCATTCAATCATTGCCTGACCTTAGGAACATTAAATAACCTTTCTGAGTCTTAATTTCTTTACCTATAAGATGAGAATAATAACTACTTTGCAATATCAAGGCAATAATAAGGTACAGTATTAATGTTCATGTGCAGTAGAAAATCCTCTTGGCTGATGTCCATTTCATCGTGGGCAACGTCAACCAGTCAAGTTTCTGTACAGAGCATGCTGACCAGGGCCTGAGACTTTCTCTGTGCCCTTACCTAGTCAGCTTAGACACTCTGCACTTGCTTTACTGTATCAGTGTGATTGTTCCCAAACCAGGTTATGCCAGTTATACCTGTTTTAGAAATACATAATTTAATTAAATAAACCAGTGATATGTGAGTACAAAAAGAAAGTTATTGTTTCTTTTTTTTTTTTTTTTTTTTTTTTTGCATTACGTGGGCTTCTCACTGCTGTGGCCTCTCCCGTTGCGGAGCACAGGCTCTGGACGCGCAGGCCCAGTAGCCATGGCTCACGGGCCTAGCCGCTCCGCGGCATGTGGGATCCTCCCAGACCGGGGCACGAACCCGCGTCCCCTGCATCGGCAGGCGGACTCTCAACCACTGCGCCACCAGGGAAGCCCTATTGTTTCTTTTTAAACTGAATTGTATGCTTTGGAGAATTTGCTGTTGAATTAAGTCTGGATAAGCAACTATAAAATAGAGGGAATACTGTAAAAATCTAGAATATTTCTGTATTTGGACTGCTTGCCAAGTGCCTTTAAATTCCTGTACCACCTTAATGAAAGCAAAAGTGGAAATAATTATAGATGATAACATTATGGATGTGGTTTGTGTAAGAAAGACATTCAACATTGAAACACTCCAATCAGTGTGCTCATACTTTAAAAGAAAAAATTCTTTAAAAACTTTGTATATTCCAGGCAAAAAGCTCAGACAAAATCCTTATCCTTCCTTAGGCCTCAGACCTCTTAAAAATCTGAGGAAATCTATAGACCTTCTTCCCAGACTAGGTAAACACACAAGATCTTGTATATAGTTCAGGGTATTTGTGAACGTACTACCTGAAGCCTGTCCGTGGACCACAGAGGAAGGGCTCTTGCGTTAGGTGCTCACCCTTCACCCACTTCCACCTCCAGCTGAAGAATTGGATGACTTCCCAATGTTGATTCTAATATTTTTTAATAGATACAGCATTAATTATTTTGTTTATAAATTATTTTATAAAATTTTACTTACACAGAAGGTAGTAAATCAATTATATTCTACAAATAATTTTAAAATTATATTTTGTAGGTATGACTAGAATTTTCTATCACATACACATGAATTAATATAAGTGAACTAAAAATATTTAGGACACTGATGGGCTAAGCAATTTCCAGTGATAGTATAAGGAATTCCTTGTTCTTCTATAGTTACATTGAAATCGGTAGAAGATAATTTTACCTTAAACCTTATGATATGTAATATGTCAGAAATTACAGAGAACTTGGGTACAGTTCCACTTAAATTCTGTAATTAGTATAAAGTGCTCTTTAACTGCCATAATGTCATATAGAAACTGGAAATGTCATCTATCTCTACCTTCTGGCAGGCTACACTTAAATCATTCCCGATTGGTAAGAATGTTTCTATTTTTAAAGATTTCCAGTGAAGAGATTATATAGCTTTACTTGGCAAGTGTTTGGGTGTAATACCACTGTGAAACTTTCTGGAAAGTCTTATTTTATGTTTATCCTAAATTACTAATGACATAGGGAACTCTCAATTATATTCTCTAATAAAGAGACATTTTCTCATAGATAATACAGAGTCAGGTCATCCTCCTGGGTCTTTCCGTTATCCCTGCAATGAAATATCCTGACAGAGAAATAAGGAGTTGCAAAGTACTGACAGGCAGGCTCTAGGAAAGCCTCGGGGGATAGAGTTGGTGAAATCACTTTTCTCTCCACCCTTTAATACATTCTAAACTTTCATTCAGGAGTGAGATTGAAGGAAATGCTTAACTGAAAAATTACCTTTTCTTAGGCACTTCAAATCCTTTGGAGAAAGTAGTAGACTATAAATAAATCTAAATAAATGTTTAAAAATTTTTATCTAAAGTCTGTTTTGTGGTAGATTCCTCAGTAACTGTTGAGCAAATAGGGAATAAAATTTTCTAACTGCTAGGTTTCCTAAACCTGCAAATATTTATTAAATCCCTATGTGTAAAGCCTTGTGGTGTATACTGTGGAAACTAAAAACAATCCCCTTTTTAAAAGTCTCCATTATACTTGGGGGCCTGTGAGTATGTGTGTGTGTGTATAAGTGTATATGTATATAAACACATTTATAAACCACTAATTAGAATTATAATACAGAATTGTTAAATGTCTTCTACATAAAATAAATAACGCTTTGATGTGAGAAGAGAACTGTCTGGATTAAAAGGAACTGGGAAGGAGGCATGGAAAGAAGAGGAACAAGGGTGGAATCTTAAAGAATGGGCAGGATTTTAACGGGAAATATTCAATAGAGGGTACAGAAAGTGATACAAAATGAGCCTAAAGATGATACATATATGATTTATTGGTGAGACAG
The DNA here is from genome assembly GCF_949752795.1 of Hyperoodon ampullatus. NCBI lineage: Eukaryota > Metazoa > Chordata > Mammalia > Artiodactyla > Ziphiidae > Hyperoodon > Hyperoodon ampullatus. Next base: position 137,862,143 of record NC_136914.1, read on the forward strand.
TGAGAGCCTAACTGAAGTAGAAGGCTCCTATTGGAGATAAGGTTGAAAAGATAAATTACACAAAATTTTGGAGGAATTTGAATGCAGTCTCAGGAAATGGGACTGTTTTGTCTGGTAGCAGAGAGCCACTGGGAAATTATTGCTCAAGGAAACAAATTATTAAAGTGGTGCTTTAGAAAGAGAAATATGCTAGTGATGTGTTAGGGAAAACTACTCCATCAATTGAGCACTTCTATGTGCACTGGTGGATGCTTTACATACAGTTTTTCACTTGATGCTGAGAAGCCCGAGCAGTTGGCAACTGCAGTAAATCTAAAAATTAAGTTATAAGAACTTCAGTTGTGATGGTAACCCTGAGTAGTAATGAAGAATAGGGAATTCCCTGATTAAGGTTCTTCCCTGAAGAATAGGGAATTCAGTGGTTAAGACTTGGTGCTTTCACTGCCGTGGGCTGGGGTTCAATCCCTGGTGAGGAAACTAAGATCCTGCAAGCTGTGCAATGCAGCCAAAAAATATATATGTATACATATACACATATAAAGGAAATGAAAAATAGATGCAAAAAACACTGCAAAGGAAGAATCTATTTAAGGGCAAACTAGATGTTGCATTCAAGAGAAAGTGAGAAACAGAGTTGACTTTAACATTTTTAACCTAAGTAGTGAGGGCAGAGATGTCAGTATAAAAACTGAGTAGCAGGATGAGAAGTAGGTTTTATCTTAGGACTTCAAAAAAAACAGAGAGAGAAAAGTAGGTTTGCAAGGGGATGCAAAAAGTTTGATGTTAGTCGTGTTAAATTTGAATATAGGACTGAACCTTTAGGGAAGAAATCAGTAAGATATAACTTGTCAGGTTTCCAAGTAAATGTATAAATATTTCTATTCCTTCAGTGCCTAATACACACATTCACACACACATTCTCTTTCACTTATTCATCTAACAAACATTTAGCATTTGCCTGCCATGGTGCACAGTACAGGGGAGTGGTTAAGAGCACAGACTTTGGAACCAAAGAGTCCGGTTTTTCAATTCTGACTCTCCAATTGACAAGCTGTGTGAGTCTAGGCAAATTACTTAACTTTATTTTTAAATGCCTCTGTCTTTTAATTTTCTCATATGTAAAATTGGGGATCTCACGGGGTTATCATGAAAGCTAGAAAAGGTAGTTTACATAAAGCATCTAGAACAGTGCTGGGCACAGAGGAAGCACTGGGGGATTGTTTGCTGTTATTACTACCGTCACCAACATCTTCACTGTCTTGATGAATAGCAGTGTTGCTCGCTGTCCAATGGGGGTGACAGCGCTTGATACACGACAGAACAGATATTTACACAGAGAAAAAGTAACTTAGAGTTAATAATTTGTATCTTTGTGATCTTAAATTTTGTGGGAAATTATTACTATCTAATAGGAATTATTAAGAATTATTATTATTATTCAGATAAATTGTCATGGGTAAATGAATAGCTTAGGCATCAAATTATGCAGTAGGTGTTTTCTGAAAAGGTTTTGTATAAACTGAGTTTTGGCTAACTTTATAAATGCAATCATTGTATCATCTTCCTCTCCATAGTACTCAAAGGTTATTTCTCATCAGCACTAACGTGCATAACTTTTACCTTTAATTACATTCGGCCTAGAAGACTGGCCACGTTAGTCACTTTGCTTTTCTTTGTTATGTTATGTTGAGGAGCAGCAGTAATTTAAACTACACAAGATACTTTAAAGGAAGCACAGTCATTTATCCCGCATTATTATTACCACCAAAATGAAGCTGAGGTGAAACATTAGAGTTTGTCTGTCGCGCAATCAGTGATAGATACTCAAGCTTCTCCTACTCAGTGACATGTATAGATGAAGCCACTGAGTAGGAATAAGTTGTTTCCCCTTAGTCTGTAAGTTCTGTTGTGGCAACATCCATGTGTTTACCACCGCATGCCTTGCACTTGGCCATAAAGAATGTTCAGTAGATATTTCTGGAATTGATTTGTGGACATTATTTTTTGTTCTCTTCTATGTATTTATAACAAACTGCTTGCTGATTTTAACAACTATCCACTCAAATATAGGACACTAGAGGGACTTAACAGGTTTTTAGGTTCACTTGAAAAAAATTCAAGGCTCATAATTGGAAGTGTTATTGATTTACTTTAGAAGCAGAAGGTCAAAGGATAAAAACCAATCCTGGGGCTTCCCTGGTGGCGCAGTGGTTGAGAGTCCGCCTGCCAATGCAGGGGACGTGGGATCGTGCCCCGGTCTGGGAAGATCCCACATGCCGCGGAGCGGCTGGGCCCGTGAGCCATGGCCGTTGAGCCTGCGCGTCCGGAGCCTGTGCTCCGCAACGGGAGAGACCACAACAGTGAGAGGCCCACATACCGCAAAAAAAAAAAAAAAAAAACCTCCCATAGGTTTTGGATCATTGTGTTTTCATTGTCACTTGTTTCTAGGTACTTTTTGATTTCCTCTTTGATTTCTTCAGTGATCTCTTGGTTATTTAGTAGCATATTGTTTAGCCTCCATATATTTGTATTTTTTACAGTTTTTTTTCCCTGTAATTGATATTTAGTCTCATAGCATTGTGGTTGGAAAAGATACTTGATACAATTTCAATTTTCTTCAATTTTCCAAGGCTTGATTTGTGACCCAAGATATGATCTGTCCTGAAGAATGGTCCATGAGAACTTGAGAAGAAAGTGTGTTCTGTTGTTTTTGGATGGAATGTCCTATAAATATCAATTAAGTCCATCTTGTTTAATGTGTCATTTAAAGCTTTTGTTTCCTTATTGATTTTCATTTTGGTTGATCTGTCCATTGGTGAATGTGAAGTGTTAAAGTCCCCTACTATTATTGTGCTACTGTTGATTTCCCCTTTTATGGCTGTTAGCATTTGCCTTATGTATTGGGGTGCTCCTGTGTTGGGTACATGAATATTTATAATTGTTATATCTTCTTCTTGGATTGATCCCTTAGTCATTATGCAGGGTCCTTCTTTTTCTCTTGTGATAGTCTTTATTTTAAAGTCTTGTTTTGTCTGATATGAGGATTGCTACTGCAGCTTTCTTTTGATTTTCATTTGCATGGAATATCTTTTTCCATCCCCTACTTTCAGTCTCTATGTGTCCCTAGGTCTGAAGTGGGTCTCTTGTAGACAGCATATATACGGGTCTTGTTTTAGTATCCTTTCAGGCAGCCTGTGTCTTTTGATTGGAGCATTTAATCCATTTACATTTAAGGTAGTCCTCGATATGTATGTTCCCATTACCATTTTCTTAATTGTTTTGAGTTTGTTATTGTAGGTCTTTTCCTTGTCTTGTTTTTCCTGCCTAGAGAAGTTCCTTTAGCATTTGCTGTAAAGCTGGTTTGGTGGTGCTGAACTCTCTTAACTTTTGCTTGTCTGTAAAGGTTTTAATTTCTCCATCAAATCTGAATGAGATCCTTGCTGGGTAGAGTAATCTTGGTTGTAGGTTTTTCCCTTTTATCACTTTAAATATGTCCTGCACTCCCTTCTGGCATGTAGAGTTTCTGGTGAAAGATCAGCTGTTAACCTTACAGAGATTCCCTTGTATGTTATTTGTTGCTTTTCCCTTGCTTCTTTTAGTATTTTTTCTTTGTGTTTAATTTTTGATAGTTTGATTGTTATGTGTCTTCTTGTATTTCTCCTTGGATTTATCCTGTATGGGACTCTCTGTACTTCCTGGACTTGATTGACTATCTCCTTTTCCATGTTAGACAAGTTTTCAACTCTAATCTCTTCAAATATTTTCTCAGTCCCTTTCTTTTTCTCTTCTTCTTCTGGGACTCCTATAATTCTAATGTTGTTGCATTTAATGTTTTCCCAGAGGTCTCTGGGACTGTCCTCAATTCTTTTCATTCTTTATTCTGTACTCCGGTTGCTATTTCCACTATTTTGTCTCCCCCGTCACTTATCTGTTCTTCTGCCTCAGTTATTCTACTATTGAACCTTCTAGAGAATTTTTAATTTCATTTATTGTGTTGTTCATCATTGTTTGTTTGCTCTTTAGTTCTTATAGGTCCTTGTTAAACGTTTCCTGTGTTTTCTCCATTCTATTTCTAAGATTTTGGATCATCTTCACGACCATTACTCTGAATTCTTTTTCAGGTAGACTGCTTACTTTCTCTTCATTTGTTTAGTCTGGTGGGTTTTTAACTTGCTTCTTCATCTGCTGCATATTTCTCTGTCTTCTCATTTTGCTTAACTTACTGTGTTTTGGTTCTCCTTTTCACATGCTGCAGTTTTGTAGTTGCCATTGTTTTTGGTGTCTGCCCCCAGTTGGTACGGTTGGTTCATTGGTTTGTGTAGTCTTCCTGGTGGAGGGGACTGGTGCCTGTTTTCTGGTGGGTGGGGCTGGATCTTGTCTTTCTGGTGGGCAGTGCTGCATCTGGTGGTGTGTTTTGGGTGTCTGTGAACTTATGATTTTAGGCAGCCTCTCTGCCAATGGGTGTGATTGTGTTCCTGTCTTGCTAGTTGATTGGCATGGGGCATCCAGCACTGGAGCTTGCTGGTCGTTGGGTGGAGCTGGGTCTTAGTGTTGAGACAGAGATCTCTTGGAGAGCTCTTGCAGATTGATATTATGTGGGGCCAGGAGATCTCTGGTGGTCCAGTGTCCTGAACTCTGCTCTCCCACCTCAGAAGCTCAGGCCTCACACCAGGCCAGAGCACCAATACCCTGTCAGCCACACGGCTGCCACAGAAACAAATCTTCTCTCAAGATCCAACTCTTTTTGACAGATTTGTCAGTTCTCTAGATGAATTCATTTGTGAACTCCTGACGTTTCCGAGCCTGCTTGGTTTTGCCTGACAGGTAGCAACCAGAACGCTGAGTTGTCGAGGTTTGCAGCAAACAGAGGGCTTATTCAGTAAGCAGCCAAGTGACAGGAGAACTAGTCTCAGATTTGCCTCCCCGAAGACAAGGGGCTCAAGCTATTTTGGGAATAAAGAATAAAAAAGTACAGCAGTCTGAGGTGTGGTGAGTGTGAGGCATGCGGGGATTGGAAAAAGGTGCAGAAGTTGTCCTTCTGCACAGGCGTAACTAAGCTCGAGTGGTCTATTCTTGAGGGGCCCTCAATGCCCTCTTGCTGCAAATGCAAAACAGGCTTCCCAGGGGTAAAATACTTTGGTCCTTGCCAGCCAAGAGATGGCTTTTTATCATGCAGAATGTTTCCCTGTTGTTATTATTATTGCTGTCTTCTTTTTCGTTTAGCCGTTTGTTACAGGTTATGATAAAAGATACACATGAACATCCAATGGATGAGATGCATAGGGCCAGGCATGGGAGAGGGGCACGGAGCATCTTTACCCTCTCCAGGCCCAAAACTCTGCCCAAATTTCCAAGTGTTCACCCACCTGGAAGTTTTCCATTCATTTTAAGTGAACAGTTCAATAGCGCTAAGTATTTTCACACTGTTGTACAACCAATGTCCAGATATATATGTATTTTATAAAGAAATGAGTCGTTTCAGATATGGTCTATTAAGAAGCAACTTTTATTTTGCACACAAGATATTTTAGTTCAAAACATGAACATGTATCTCACTAATAAAGATTCGATTTTGTTAAATTTTTGAACAGTTATATTAATGGCTTTTTCTTCCGTTCTTTTTTTTTTCTTCCCTCTCTCATGATTAATAGGAGTGAGCTGAGTCGACAGAAACTTCATACCCAAGAGCTGCTTTCTCAGCTGGAAATGGCAAATGAAAAGGTAGTTGAGGTAAGATAATGACCCTCCTGGAAAGTGCTTTCCGCTGCAGGTTGATACACATGTTATAGAATTTTACCTGAGCCAAGTCCAAATTAATTCTCAACTTGGAAATACCATACTGATGTGAGTATTTCTTGTAGGAAGCATACATAACCCTAAAAGTACACACTTAATATAATATGAATAAAAGCTTTGAAAGTTAGTGATTCATCATATTTAAATGACAAAGATAGAGCTCTTATTTCAGTTTTACCAGTATACCTTGTGCTTTTTCAAAATTGTTAGGATCCCCTTTATTTCTTTGCATGTCTAAGACTTTTTTTAACCCAATTCCTCTAATTTTTTTTAACATCTTTATTGGAGTATAATTGCTTACATTTTTGTGTTACTTTCCACTATATAACAGACTGAATCAGCTATACATATACATATATCCCCATATCCCCTCCCTCTTGCATCTCCCTCCCACCCTCCCAATCCCACCACTCTAGGTGGTCACAAAGCACTGAGCTGGTCTCCCTGTGCTGTGCGGCTGCTTCCTACTTGCTATCTGTTTTACATTTGGTAGTGTATATGTGTCAGTGCCACTCTCTCATTTCGTCCCAGCTTACCCTTCCCCCTCCCCGTATCCTCAACTCTATTCTCTTCATCTGCGTCTTTATTCCTGTCCCTCCCCTAGGTTCATCAGAACCTTTTTTTTTTAGATTCCATATATATGTGTTAGCATACGGTATTTGTTTTTCTCTTTCTGATTTACCTCACTTTGTATGACAGACTCTAAATTCATCCACCTCACTACAAATAATTCAATTTGGTTTCTTTTTATGGCTGAGTAATATTCCATTGTATATATGTGCCACATCTTCTTTATCCATTCATCTGTCGATGGACATTTAGCTTGCTTCCATGTCCTGGCTGTTGTAAAGAGTGCTGCAATGAACATTGTGGTACATGGCTCTTTTTTTTTTTTTTTTGGAAAAGAAAATAAAGTAAATATATTTTTTATTAGTTTCTGCTTTATAACAAAGTGAATCAGTCATACATATACATCTGTTCCCATATCCCTTCCCTCTTGCATCTCCCTCCCTCCCACCCTCCCTATCCCACCCCTCCAGGTGATCACAAAGCACTGAGCTAATCTCCCTGTGCTATGCAGCTGCTTCCCACTATCTATCTACCTTACATTTGGTAGTGTATATATGTCCATGCCTCTCTCTCGCTTTGTCACAGCTTACCCTTCCCCCTCCCCATATCCTCAAGTCCATTCTCAAGTAGGTCTGTGTCTTTATTCCTGTCTTACCCCTAGGTTCTTCATGACATTTTTTTTTCTTAAATTCCATATATATGTGTTAGCATACGGTATTTGTCTTTCTCTTTCTGACTTACTTCACTCTGTATGACAGACTCTAGGTCTATCCACCTCATTACAAATAGCTCAATTTCATTTCTTTTTATGGCTGAGTAATATTCCATTGTATATGTGTGCCACATCTTCTTTATCCATTCATCCGATGATGGACACTTAGGTTGTTTCCAGCTCCGGGCTATTGTGAATAGAGCTGCAATGAACATTTTGGTACATGTCTCTTTTTGAATTATGGTTTTCTCAGGGTATATGCCCAGTAGTGGGATTGCTGGGTCATATGATAGTTCTATTTATAGTTTTTTAAGGAACCTCCCTATTGTTCTCGATAGTGGCTATATCCATTTACATTCCCACCAACACTGTAAGAGGGTTCCCTTTTCTCTAAACCCTCTCCAGCATTTATTGTTTGTAGATATTTTGATGATGGCCATTCTGACTGGTCTGAGGTGATACCTCATTGTCGTTTTGATTTGCATTTCTCTAATGATTAGTGATGTTGACCATCCTTTCATGTCTTTGTTGGTATCTTCTTTGGAAAAATGTCTATTTAAGTCTTCTGCCCATTTTTGGATTGGGTTGTTTGTTTTTTTGATATTGAGCTGCATGAGCTGCTTGTGTATTTTGGAGACTAATCCTTTGTCAGTTGCTTCATTTGCAAATATTTTCTCCCATTCCGAGGGTTGTCTTTTCATCTTGTTTATGGCTTCTTTTGCTGTGCAAAAGCTTTTAAGTTTCATTAGGTCCCATTTGTTTATTTTCGTTTTTATGTCCATTTCTCTAGGAGGTGGGTCAAAAAGGATCTTGCTGTGATTTATGTCACAGAGTGTTCTGCTTATGTTTTCCTCTAATAGTTTTACAATGTCTGGGCTTACATTTACATCTTTTAATCCATTTTGAGTTTATGTATGGTGTTAGGGAGTGGTCTAATTTCATTCTTTTACATGTAGCTCTCCAGTTTGCCCAGCACCACTTACTGAAGAGGCTGTCTTTTATTGCCTCCTTTATCAAAAATAAGTGACCATCTGTGCATGGGTTTATCTCTGGGCTTTCTATCCTGTTCCATTGATCTATATTTCTGTTTATGTGCCAGTACCATACTGTCTTGATTTCTGTAGCTTTGTAGTATAGTCTACTATAGTCTATAGTATAGTCTGTAGTATAGTCTAAAGTCAGCGTGATTCCTCCCGCTCTGTTTGTCTTTCTCAAGATTGCTTTGGCTATTTGGGGTTGTTTGTGTTTCCATAAAATTTGTGAAATTTTTTGTCCTAATTCTGTGAAAAATGCCATTGGTAGTTTGATAGGGATTGCATTCAATCAGTAGATTGATTTGGATAGTAGAGTCATTTTCACAATGTTGATTCTTCCAATCCAAGAACATGGTATATCTCTCCATCTGTTTGTATCATCTTTAATTTCTTTAATCAGTATCTTATACTTTTGTGCATACAGATGTTTTTTCTCCTTAGATAGGTTTATTCCTAGGTATTTTATTCTTTTTGTTGCAATGGTAAATGGGAGTATTTCCTTATTTCTCCTTCAGATTTTTGATCATTAGTGTATAGGAATGCAAGAGATTTCTGTGCATTAATTTTGTATCCTGCTACTTTACCAGATTCATTGGTTACCTCTAGTAGTTTTCTGGTAGCATCTTTAGGATTCTCTATGTATAGGATCATGTCATCTGCAAACAGTGACAGTTTTACTTCTTCTCCAATTTGGATTCGTTTTATTCCTTTTTCTTCTCTGATGGCTGTGGCTAAAACTTCCAGAACTATGTTGAATAATAGTGGTGAGAGTGAGCAGCCTTGTCTTGTTCCTGATCTCAGTGGAAATGGTTTCCATTTTTCACCACTGAGAACAATGTTGCCTGTGGGTTTGTTATATATGGCCTTTATTATGTTGAGATAAGTTCCCTCTGTGCCTACTTTCTGGAGAGTTTTTATCATAAATGGGTGTTGAATTTTCTCAAAAGCTTTTTCTGCATCTTTTAAGATGATAATATGGTTTTTATCCTTCTGTTTGTTAATGTGGTGTATCACATTGAATGATTTGCATATATTGAAGAATCCTTTCATTCCTGGGATAAACCCCACTTGATCATGGTGTATGATCATTTTAATGTGCTGGTGGATTCTGTTTGCTAGTAGTTTGTTGAGGATTTTTGTATCTGTTCATCAGTGCTACTCCCTGTAGTTTTCTTTTTTTTGAAATCTTTCTCTGGTTTTGGTATCAGGGTGATGATGGCCTCATAGAATGAGTTTGGGAGTGTTCCTACCTCTGCTATATTTTGAAATAGTTTGAGAAGGGTAGGTGTTAGCTTTTCTCTAAGTGTTTGACAGAATTCACCTGTGAAGCCAGCTGATCCTGGGTTTTGTTTGTTGGAAGGTTTTTAATCACAGTTTCAATTTCAGTGCTTGTGATTGTTCTGTTTATATTTTCTCTTTCTTCCTGGTTCAGTCTCGGAAGGTTGTGTTTTTCTAAGAATTTGTCCTTTTCTTCCAGGTTGTCCATTTTATTGGCATATAGTTGCTTGTAGTAATCTCTCATGGTCCTTTATATTTCTGCAGTGTCGGTTGTTACTTCTCCTTTTTCATTTCTAATTCTGTTGATTTGAGTCTTCTCCCTTTTTTTTCTTTATGAGTCTGCCTAATGGTTTATCAATTTTGTTTTTCTTCTCAGAGAAACAGCTTTTAGTTTTATTGATCTTTGCTATGGTTTCCTTCATTTCTTTTTCATTTATTTCTATTCTGATCTTTATGATTTCCTTCCTTCTGCTAAGTTTGGGGGGGTTTTGTTCTTCTTTCTCTAATTGCTTTAGGTGTAAGGTTAGGTTTTTTTTTGATATATTTTTTGTTCCTTGAGGTAGGATTGTATTGCTATAAACTTCCCTCTTAGGACTGCTTTTGCTGCATCCCATAGGTTTTGGGTTGTCATGTTTTCATTGTCATTTGTTTCTAGGTATTTTTTTATTTCCTCTTTGATTATTTTCAGTGATCTCTTGGTTATTTAGTAGCGTATTGTTTAGCCTCCATATATTTGTATTTTTTACAGTTTTCTTCCTGAAATTGATATTTAGTCTTATAGCATTGTGGTTGGAAAAGATACTTGATACGATTTCAATTTTCTTCAATTTACCAAGGCTTGATTTGTGACCCAAGATATGATCTATCCTGGAGAATGGTCCATGAGCACTTGAGAAGAAAGTGTGTTCTGTTGTTTTTGGGTGGAATGTCCTATAAATATCAATTAAGTCCATCTTGTTTAATGTGTCATTTAAAGCTTTTGTTTCCTTATTGATTTTCATTTTGGTTGATCTGTCCATTGGTGAATGTGAAGTGTTAAAGTCCCCTACTATTATTGTGCTACTGTCGATTTCCCCTTTTATGGCTGTTAGCATTTGCCTTATGTATTGGGGTGCTCCTGTGTTGGGTGCATAAATATTTACAATTGTTATATCTTCTTCTTAGATTGATCCCTTAATCATATGTAGGGTCCTTCTTTTTCTCTTGTTATAGTCTTTATTTTAAAGTCTTGTTTTATCTGATATGAGAATTACTACTCCAGCTTTCTTTTGATTTCCATTTGCATAGAATATCTTTTTCCATATCCTAATTTCAGTCTGTATGTGTCCCTAGGTCTGAAGTGGGTCTCTTGTAGACAGCATATATACAGGTCTTGTTTTAGTATCCTTTCAGGCAGCCTGTGTCTTTTGATTGGAGCATTTAATCCATTTACATTTAAGGTAGTCCTCAATATGTATGTTTCCATTACCATTTTCTTAATTGTTTTGAGTTTGTTATTGTAGGTCTTTTCCTTGTCTTGTGTTTCCTGCCTAGAGAAGTTCCTTTAGCATTTGTTGTAATGCTTGTTTAGTGGTGCTGAATTCTCTTAGCTTTTTCTTCTCTGTAAAGTTTCAATTTCTCCATCAAATCTGAATGAGATCCTTGCTGGTTAGAGTAATCTTGCTTGTAGGTTTTTCCCTTTTATCACTTTAAATATGTCCTGCACTCCCTTCTGGCTTGCAGAGTTTCTGCTGAACGATCAGCTGTTAAGGTTATAGGGATTCCCTTTTATGTTATTTGTTGCCTTTCCTTTGCTTCTTTAATATTTGTTCTTTGTATTTAATTTTTGATAGTTTGATTAATAAGTGTCTTATGTTTCTCCATGGATTTATCCTGTTTCGGACTCTCTGCACTTCCTGGACTTGATTGACTATTTCCTTTCCCATATGAAGGAAGTTTTTAACTATAATCTCTTGAAATATTTTCTCAGTCCTTTTTTTTTTCTCTTCTTCTTCTGGGAGCCCTATAAATCGAATGTTGTTTCATTTAATGTTGTCCCAGAGGTCTCTGAGTCTGTCCTAAATTCTTTGAATTCTTTTTTCTTTATTCTGCTCTGCAGTAGTTATTTCCACTCTTTTATCTTTCAGGTCACTTATCCATTCTTCTGCCTCAGTTATTCTGTTATTGGTTCCTTCTAGAGAATTTTTAATTTCATTTATTGTGTTGTTCATCATTGTTTTTTGCTCTTCAGTTCTAAGTCCTTGTTAAATGTTTCCTGTGTTTTCTCCATTCTATTTCCAAGATTTTAGATCATTTTCACTATCATTACTCTGAATTCTTTTTCAGGTAGACTGCCTCTTTCCTCTTCATTTTTTGGTCTGGTGGGTTTTTACCTTGCTCCTTCATCTGCTGCATATCTCTCTGTCTTCTCATTTTGCTTAACTTACTGTTTGGGGTCTCTTTTTTGCCAGCTGCTCGTTCATGTTTCCCATTATTTTTGGTGTCTGCCCCCAGTGGTTAAGGTTGGCTCAATGGGTTGTGTAGGCTTCCTGGTGGAGAGGACTGGTGCCTGTGTTCTTGTGGTTGGGCTGGATCTTGTCTTTCTTGTGCGCAGGGCCTCGTCGGGTGGTGTGTTTTGGGGTGTCTGTGAACTTATTATGATTTTAGGCAGCCTCTCTTCTAATGGGTGGGGTTGTGTACTGTCTTACTAATTGTTAGGCATGCCATGTCCAGCACTGGAGCTTGCTAGTTGTTGAGTGGAGCTCGGTCTTAGCGTTGAGACGGAGATCTCTGGGAGAGCTCTTGCCGATTGATATTACGTTGGGCCAGGAGGTCTCTCATGGTCCAATATCCTGCACTCAGCTCTCCCACCTCAGTAGCTCAGGCCTGACACCCGGCCAGAGCACCAAGACCCTGTCAGCCACATGGCCAGGTACGTGGAGATTTTCCTGCCTTTTCGGAAGTCTAAGATCTTCTGCCAGTATTCAGTAGGTGTCCTGCAGGAGTTTTTCCACATGTAGATGTATTTTTGATGTATCTGTGGGGAGGACAGTGATCTTCACATCTTACTCCACCATCGTCTTGAAGATCCTCCTCCAATTTTGTTTTAATCCATCACAAAAGACATGTAGAAAATACTTTTTCCTACTGGAATATATTAAAACATTCCTTTAGATTAATGCTTTAGAACTAAATATAGCAAGGGTTTATCATTTTTTTTCCTTTGAAGAAAAATATTTAAACAATGTCCAGATTATTATTAGAACTTTCTAGAACTCTAGTTCTTTGTTTGATGAACAAACTTCGAAGGTATTTGTTGGAATTTCATTAACAGGCTGTATGGTCCACTAGCTCTCTCTGGCCTTCTATAGGAGCCATAGTGAAGTCATTACACTTCAGTTTTATAGCATTGTAAATTGACATGAGCCATTTAGAAAACAATTAAACAGTAGCCTTTCAAAAACTCTTTGATTTTGCTCCCACTTCCAGGAATCTGTTCTAAGGAAATAATTTAAAATTTGAAAAAATTTAAAGGGAAATATTCAACATAGTAATGTTAATTATTTTGGAATATCAAAAGCAACTAAAATGATCAATTAAAAAAGAACAGTTGCATATATTATGTTTTATCTAAGCTGTACTGTGTCTTAGCCATTATGGTAGCAGCATAGTAAAATGTATATATAGTCTGATTATAACTATGAAAATGAATATTATAGATGATGGCGGTTTTTCCTCAGGTTTTCTCTAGTGTTAATGATGTGTCTCTTAAATTAAGACTACGTATTTAAACATCTTGGTAAATTGGAAAAGCCAATATAGTTCTCTTCATACAATTTAATTTTGCTTTAGGGCACAATAAGAAATAGAATAAGCACATTTTAGCAGGTTACTGTTAGTTCAGTATTTTGTTTTACTAGGCATGACATTCATTCTTAGCACTTGTATGTTATGACATGGGAACTACCTAGTTCAAAGAACTGTATAACAATTTTACATGTGCAAAAACTTTTTTTTAGGCTAGTAAGTATGGAGAAGGCTAATACATTTTTTAATTGATAGATTCTTTTAACTTGTCTGCATGACACCATGTTGTGACAGATTTGTATTCATGATGCCTATGTAGTTGCCTGAGGCTGCTCTAACAAAGTAATACAGACTGGGGTGGCTTAACCAACAGAAACTTATTGTCTCGCAGTTCTGGAGGCCAGTAGTCCAAAATCAAGAAGACAGCAGAATTGGTTCCTTCTGAGGGAGAATCTTTTCCAGGCCTCCTTCCTAGCTTCTGGTGGCCTCAGGCATTCCTTCTCTTGTTGATAATGTTCTCCCTGTGTCTTCATATGTTCTTCCCTTTGTGCATGTCTGTCTCTATGTCCAAATTTCCCCTTTTTATGAAGTCACCAGTCATATTGGATATGGACCCACCCTAATGACCTCATCTTAACTTAATCATCAACAAAGACCCTATTTCCAAATAAGGTCACATTCATAAGTACTAGGGGGTTGGGGCTTCAACATCTTTTTTTTAGGGACATAATGCAACCCATACCAATGCCTTAATAATGCTATTGACCCTAATACCTTCTGGAGTATACACATGTATTGGGAAACATGTAGACTGATTTCTTCCCCTTTTAAATAATACCGTAAGCATATAAATCATTTAAGATAAGTCTAACTCTGTAAAAATCAGAATTTCTAGAATTAATATTTTCTGTTTCTTGACCTTAATAATGCGTAGACTATGTCACAGTTCCCCTGGAAGCTTGTCTAGCACAGTGGTTCTAAATGCACTAGCAGACAGCATCGACACCACCCAAGAACTTGATAGAAGTGCAGATTCTCAGGACCATCCCACCCCTACTGATGCTCTGGTTGTGAGGCCCAGGTCTGTGTTCTCACACTCTCTGGGTGATTCCAAAGCAGTGATATAGCATCTCAAGGTTAACAATCACAAACTGAAAGCCTTGGTCTTAACTTCAGATTCACTTTGCTTTTAGATTTAATTCACTTTCTTTGGTGGCATGTGGTGGAGGGTCAGGGGAGGGGAACCAGTTTAGTCATAATGTAAAACCAGCTTTGAACCTTGAAGTTCATGACTTGAAAAATGTAAATTTGTAGATATATTATCTTTGCATTTTGTAAGTGGTAAAATGATGTCCAGATTTTTCATTGATTATTCCATAAAACATCTCCGTACCACATATGGATTTCTAACTTGTTTGTCTTATATTTCCCCTTAATAGAATGAAAAGTTGATTCTAGAGCATCAAGAAAAATCCAACAGACTTCAGAAACGACTAAGTGAGGCGGAACAGAGAGCTGCTTCGGCCTCCCAGCAGGTAGGGAGCTTCCTCATTATCCCTGGATAACAATAGTCTGAGTAGAGCGGAGATAAGAAAAGTTCCTCAAAAGTTTCCAGAGAACTAGTAGTTTTATTTTTATTTGATTAAACTACTTAAAATTAGTCTCTTTAATGTTTAAGGTTGGAAAAGTAAACTTCAGAAACAAAAATAAACATCGGTCTCCTCCATTTGACACCTAAATCTGGAACTGCACTGTCCAATATGATAGCTGCTAGCCACAGGCAACTGTTTAAATTAAAATTAAATAAAATTAAAATTGAAATCTTCAGTCACACTAGTCAGATTTCAAATGCTCAGAAGCCACATGTAGCCATGGCTGTCATATTGGACAGCATAATATGGAACAACTCTGTCACCCCAGTAAGTTCTGTTGGACAGCACTGCTCTAGAATTATGTTCTGTCTAAAACTAGGCAGGTATTCATTGGCAGATTCGGAAGTAAATGACATTGCTTTGAATGTAGTGTTTCAAATTGCACTGTTTTTATTGCAGTTTTTAAATGGAAAAAAATTACCTAGCTTATAGGTTTAACTTCATTTAATGCACATTTGTACATGACCATATAAATCTAAAATACCATATAAAAGTTGTCCAATGGGAAATAGAGTAAAAAGTGCAGAACATCAATGAAATAATAAGGGGCAATTACTCCTAATGCACATGTATCACATAAATGAAATGGGCCATTTGTTCTAAAGTAGGAGCAGTAGTCTCTCCTGTTAGGATCAAAATGAAAAGAGTTTAGTGATTATAAAGATAGGCTTGAAACAGATGGTTTAGATAGATAGAGAAAAACAAACCAAGTTACTATATTAATATATAATATTTGGTTATAAATGTACTGTTTCAATCAAAATTAACATTATTCTTAGATATTATTACAGCAATAACTAACTCTAAATACTGAATTCAGTTTGTGTTCATGATGTTTATAGATTTTTTTTTGAAATCTACTTCTGGTATGAACATGGCATAGCACTTAAAGAAAATCCAATCATCATTTGCCCTTCAGTTTTCCTGCCTCTTTAACGTAATTATAGTTTTACCATGTAAGTTTAATTTCTTATGAAATTATGGATTACTGGATGAATTAATTAATTATTCAAGAATTCATTTACATTATAAGGTAACAGGAGCCAAGGTGTATGGGACAGTATCTTGAGTGGAGGTATTTTGGAGTCAGGCAGATAGCCTGGTGCCATTAAGTAGCCATGTGACTTTGGGCAATTTCAACTTCTCTAAGCCTCAGTTTCTTCATGTTTAACGTAGGATAATAACACCTCCCCAATAGAGTTATTGAAAGATCAAAGGAATTAGCACATACAAAGCACTTAGCATAGTCATTAAGTGGTAAATAAGATACTTATATATAGAAATTAAATTTCTATATCACAGTCTTTAAAGCTTCAAGTTTACCTTTTTCAAGGACTGTGGTAAAGAAAATGCCTACTTAAAATCAACTACCTACACAAGGGTACAGTTACAGAACCTTAACGATATAATCCAGTTGACTTCTAGTTGTCTTCTTCCTGACAGAATTAAACCTAAGCAGTCCAACAAAGATGTTTCTTCTGTTATTTAAACTCCCTAATGGCAGAGATTACACCATTCTCCTTGTGAGCCTTCTTTTTAATGTTTTGTCAGTAACCACTTCACAGATTTTTCCCTAAGTTTTTTTCCTTCCATTCTGTTCTCATTTGAAGATGGAAAGTAATCATTCAGCATTTTCCCCATACACAAAAAGGAATTTATTCCCTGGAATTAATATGTTTTTCTATTTTAAATGTGTCCAAGTCATAAACTTTTTTATAAGACATATATTCAGTCTTTTTTAATCTTTATCTTTACCTTCTCTGAATCCTTTCTAATTTTCCCATTTTCTTCCAAAAACTGGAAACTCCTGTTAAAAATAATATCCTGGGAAGGGCTTGATATTTAATGAAGTAAAGGCGTTAAAACAGGGATCCTCAACCCCTGGAACCGGGCCGCACAGCAGGAGGTGAGCAGCAGGCGAGCGAGTGAAGCTTCACCTGCCGCTCCCCGTCGCTCCCCACCGCTCCCCATCGCTGGCAGTACCGCCTGAACCACCACCCACCCCTCCCCCCATCCGTGGAAAAACTGTCTTCTACAAAACCAGTCCCTGGTGCCAAAAAGGTTAAAGACCGCTGCATTAAAAGATTATTATTGTCTCTCACATGTCATTCTTACCAGTGCAGCCAAGCATCATGTCATTGGTTCAGCACAAGCCCTGCAGTGTAGTCATTCAGTCATGCTCGAAATGTGCTGTTCTGATTAACTTTTTCTATATCTTTTTCATCCATCTCTGGACAACAGTTAGATGTTCCAAGTGTATCATTCTAAACTATTGAATGCCACACTGTGTTCTTTTGACGGTATGGGATTTTAAAAAATCAGTGTGGTGAAGCCCTTCTCTGCAGGACACAAAACCTAGAAACTATGAAAAGAAATTAATAAATGTGACCATTTAAATTTAAGATTTCTGCATAGAAAAATAAAGACAGTGACAAACAGAGAAAAATATTTGCAACACATATGACAAAAGGCTTGTATCCTAAACACACATAGAGTGGCTAATCAACAACAACAAAAAATGCTATAGTACAATAAAGTGTATAAATGATAAAAGACAGATGGCTTTTAAACATTTTTTTTAAATGCCCAACTCATCCTCACCCAAAAGGCAAATAGAGATTTAAACTGTAATCACATATTATTTTTCACCTGTCAGATCATGAAGGTTGGTAATACATTGTGCTGGCACATGCATACATCACTGACATAAGTGTGTATTGGTACAACCTCTTTGGCACCCAACTTGGCAGTATCTCTCAACAGTTGTAAACGTACCTAACCTGGGACCTAGCAGTTCTAAGAATTTATTCTGCAGGTGGTGTACTTGCACCTGGGCAAGTCTGTGCAAGGAAGCACGTAAAAATACTAATTGCAGCATTGCCTATAATTCTAAAAGATTAAAGACTATCTAAATGCCCATCAATTGGGAACCAGTTAAACTATGGAATATCCATACACAGGAAATTTTGCAGCTGTTAAGAGGAATAAAGTAGATTTAATGTGGAACTATTCTAAGGTAGATCATTTAGCAGGAAAAAAATATGAAAAGTGTGTGTAGTACTTTATCATTTTTTAAATAAAAAAGGGTGAGGAAATATGTGCATGTATTCTCACTTAGAATATTTCAAGAAATATACTTAGAAGCTGGAAATAGTGGTTTTGCCTGGAAAGAGGGATGTGGAATGAAGGACAGAGATGGGAAGCCTTCCTTTATGCTGTATATACTCTTTTGTACTGTTAGATATCTTTTACCATGTGTCTGTATTATCAATTCCAATTTAATATTTAAAGATTATTTTCTTAATGGACATACTGTGATCTGTCATCATCTTTTTATTACCAGCCCTGCATTGTGCTGGCTCACACTTAGTTTGTGTTCTAGCCTCTTTCCTGATTAACTTTTATCTAGATGTTTTTCATTCGTTTGTAAAATATGTTTTGGAATTCTCAGTGTATTACTGAGCTATGGAATGCCATATTTGACATGCATATCTCTAGAGTAATACAGGCATTTTAAAGTCTCAAGAGTAAAAGAGAAATGAACACAAAAAGCGACCTCTAACAAGACCCCTTACAATAAGATTATTTTCAATAATTGTAAGTTGTGATGCATTATACTTTGTATTAGTCTAAGATTTTTCCACAGAAAAAGTAGCTACTTACTGATTGTTTATTTCAATTGCAGCTCAGTGCGATTACAGTACAGAGAAGAAAAGCAGCCTCCATGATGAATCTGGAAAATATTTAAAAATATTCATAGTTCACTCACAGAACTTTAGACTTGGGAAAGCTGTTGGACTAGAAGTTTATTAAAATGGTAAAACCTGCATAGAATGGTTAAGGCTTGTGTCGTTTTGCATAAGCATTTTCCATTCTGTTTTGAGGGTTATTGGAAAACAGAACAGCTTCCTGTAAGTAAAGAAAAGGTAATCCTATATTGAGCTTCAGTAGAGGATAAAGCCAGCTGGGAAGAACTCATTGCCTTCATCAACGTGTCTGTTTTTTAATTCCTCCTTTTTCCCTTGGAAGAGCGTAACAGTTTTCAAACTATGCTAATCATGAGAAAGAGTTTTAAGAAATTGCTAGAATTTTAATATTTCAGGTTCCAGAATTTGAGAATTTTACATCTGTTACTCGTAACTCATTTTTAAAGTTCCCAAGTATCCGTTTTATTATAAACTCACATGTAATAAATTATGCACTTTCTAAAATGATGCTGTCATGTATTTTATTTTATTTATTTATTTTTTAATTATAAATTTATTTACTTTTGATTTATTTGGTTGCATTGGGTCTTCGTTGCTGCACGCGGGCCTTCTCTAGTTGCAGCTAGCGAGGGCTACTCTTCATTGCCATGTGCAGGCTTCTCGTTGCAGTGGTTTCTCTTGTTGTGGAGCATGGGCTCTAGGCACACGGGCTTCAGTAGTTGCGGTGCGTGGGCTCAGTAGTTGTGGCACACGGGCTTAGTTGCTTGTGGCACGTGGGATCTTCCCAGACCAGGGATTGAACCCATGGTCCTCTGCATTGGCAGGCAGATTCTTAACCACTGCACCACCAGGGAAGTCCCTGTCATGTATTTTAATGTATAATTGTAGTGATTCATTTTTAACTTACATGATTCTCAGTATTTATCAAATATTGATATTTAAGAATTTGGGAAGGTTTTCATTTGCTTTGGGTTTTGGGGGGGTTATTTTGTTTGTTTTTGCTATTACTCAAAGCAGTATTAATCAAATGGAATCTTAAGTTCTGAGACTGCATGGGCATTGAACTATTGCCGTCCTATTGATTTTCATAGATCCATGTAGTTGGTTACTCTCTGCTCCTAGTTTGAATGTGGTGTACCCTGCTTCCTGGTGATTAGGGTAGATGGGTTTGCATCTGGACAACAAGTTAGGAGACCGTTGCAGTAGTCCAGGTAAAAGATAATGAGTTGAGTTTGAGGTGACTTGAAAACATGCATGTGTAAATATCCAACCAGCAGTCAAAAGTTTAGGACTGGTGCCAACAAATTGGGATAGTCATGAGATCTTTGGCATGGAGCTGAGATTTGAAGCTGTGGAGTGTAGGGGCTTGCCTCCGGGCCTTATGTGATGTACTGACTACCTCTTCCCCTCAATTTCTCATGCTGTATCCCTGATGATGGCCTTCTTTATCTTCCATCATTATGTTATCCTCCCTCCCCACCTAGGGTCTCCACACATACTTTGCCATTTGCACATTCTTCAGATCACTACTCAGACAACACTGCCTCTGAGAGCCTTCCCTAGCCTCCAGACTGGGTTAGGTCCCCTTGTTGTACTGCTCTTAATATATGCTATATTTTTTTCCCTGTATAGCACTTAGCAAAATTTGTAAATAACTCTTTTTGAAATTTTTTTCTGTAATGTCATCTCCTCCCCAGCAGACTGCAAGCTCCTTGAGAGTAGGACTCATGTTTACTGTCATTCATCGTTGTATTCTTAGCACTCAACACGGTTCCTGGGACATGGAAGGTATTCAAAATTGTTTGTTCAAAAACTGAAAAAGAGTCTTTAAGGACAGGCCCTTAGAAAATGTCTTCGTTAGTTGAATGAGCTCAGGAAGAAGAGTCACTGGAGGAGACTGAATAGGAGCAGTGAGAGGCTGGTAACCAAGAGAACCCAAGATGACAAAAACTAAAGGACGGATGAAATCTGATCTTATAGGCAGGAGGGGGCAAATGGCCGCTAGTGTCAAATACAACGATTAGACCAAATAATACAGACATGACAGTTAAATGGTAGATAGGCGCTTAGCTTATTTCCATTTCTTAAAGAATTTTTCATTTGATTCTCTAAATTCCTTCCCATGTCATTCACAGACTGATTTCCATGTAATATGAGTTATGTTCATGTTTATGTTTATAGAATATAGTGTTTATTTTTTAAAACTTTTAATTAGAGAAAATGTTAGAATTATATCTGACAAAAAAATGAGACTGTAAGAGAAAGCACTTCAGAAACTAACATTGTAGACAAATGAAATATAAATATTATTATCCTGTTTTAAAAAGAAAATCTAACTTTCCAGACTTATTTCTTTAAGGTAAAATCTTTCAACATAGCACTTTCTCCAAACTTTGGCCAAAGATACCTACTCTTGACATTTTAATACTAATAACCTCCCCCCTCCAGTTGGCTATCTTTCTTGAATACTTAGATATTCTCCAAGAAAAGGATAAGCTGCTAAAATGCCGATAATAGGCCCTTCTGACCTCTGTTCAATTTGAAGAGACTTAAGCTATTAGCAACAGAACTGAACGTGTATGGTTATTTTTCTTCCAGAAAAGTTTGTTAGCTAATGATTTCTAATGTAAAAATGTAGTAGCGTTTTTGACATTCCTCATATTGGTCAGTCTTAACTTCATTTACACAGACAGTAAGTATCATTTACTCTGTGAGCTTTATTTTAAGAGACAGGGGAAATGAATAGGAAAGGGAGAAAAGAAATGATATAAATCTGAAATTGGGGGTAACATAGCTAGTTCATTTTATTTATTTGTGTTTCTATATCGTGTCTCCCTGAGGAAGAAAAGAGATATGATTACCTCTTCTTCACTTTGTATACAAATATGCAAATTGGGGCAGCCAACAATCTTCTAATTTCTCCTCTGGTGTGAGAACTATGGGAGAACATTAGTAACAATTCAGTCATTCGTTTATTCAGCAAATATGAATATTTCATAGCTGCACAGTCTGCCAAGCCAACTCAGACAAACCAAGGAAGAGCGAAAATACACTTTTAAACATTTTATTTTAAATTCTGTTCTTTAACCATAATGTGTTTTATCAATTTTTCCAAAATAAATCTGTAATAAGCTTTTTTTTGTAAACCTCTTAATCAAAAATAATGACTAATTTTTTTAGCTTACTTTAAAATGTATGTATACATATAGATATGTATACAGAGAGGAGACAGACACTGCAACACCCCAGTGTTGCCTATGAAATCTGTCCCCTACCAACTTTTTTTTTTCCTTAATTTTTTTTGGCTGTGCTGCACAACATTGGGGATCCTAATTCCCCAACCAGGGATCGAACTTGTGCCCCCTGCAGTGGAAGCACGGAATCTTTTTTTTTTAAATTTATTTATTGTATTTATTTATTTTTGACTGCATTGGGTCTTTGTTGCTGTGCGTGGGCTTTCTTTAGTTGCGGCGAGCGGGGGCTACTCTTTGTTGCGGTGCGCAGGCTTCTCATTGCAGTGGCTTCTCTTGTCACGGAGCACAGGCTCTAGGTGCACTGGCTTCAGTAGTGACGCACGGGCTTAGTTGCTCCGGGGCATGTGGGATCTTCCCGGACCGGGGCTCGGACCCGTGTCCCCTGCAGTGACAGGCAGATTCTCAACCACTGCGCCACCAGGGAAGCCCCAAAGCACGCAATCTTAACTGGACCGCCAGAGGAGTCCTCACTACCAGCTGTTAAAGCTTAAAAAATGTGTAGTTTCTTTGACAATATTAATGTTCTTAGTATTTACGTAAGGAAGAACTAAGTAAATATGTATATACTTAGATAACAAAAATCATAGGATGGAAAGGCATTTTTAAAGTAATTTTTTACAACACTGGCACCCACCCAACCACCAAGAAAAAAATCTACGTTAAGTGGCCTTGTAGCCCAAGGGTTCACCATAAAAATTCATACATGCCCCACATGCCTGTAGACTCTCCCAATGCACTAGCTCTAACCCTACACTTATTTCTTCCACTCAAAAAGTATTTTGGAATGTAAGCAAAGGAGAAAAACATTATAGAGATAACTTTGAACCTGCTCTAGTTTCTTCCTTTTTAAGTACATGTTCTTATATCTCACTCCTTTATTTTTAGTAACAAATGGCCAGTGTTACTGTGCACAGCTGTTAAAGTTCACTGGGGCATGGTAGGCAGCCCCCTCTCCCTCGAGGTGGCCCAGTCCACTCTGCAACAGCCTTGACCACTAGAACGTTCTTGCTGATACTGAACTGAAATGTGTCTCCTCCCTTCGTTCTGTCTTGTACAACAGAGTAAGCCTAAACCATCTTCCACATGGCAGGTCTTCAGCCTTTTAAAAATAATTATCATGCTCTCCCTGTACTTAGTAAGCATCTCCATCTCCTCAGAGGACTTGGTTTTGAGTCCTTGCGCCAGCCAGTCACTGGTCTCTGAAAACATATATATCTTCTTTCACTCTTTCAATAGATATTTACGAGCACCTTACTTTACACCAGGTGTGCTTGGGATGCCTCAGTCTTATGCCCAGAGCCAAACATTATTTTCAGGGTATAAACTATTAATTCCCTTGTTCTGGATCATGACTGGGAATGGTGGGGAGAGGGTAAGTGATACCTGCCCAAGGAGGGGAGGGGGGACAGCTTATTAGAATCTCCAGGGAACTGTGGCTTCACAGTACATACCCTTCCCCTTTCCCTCACCCCAAGAAGAGTGACATATTCTCTTACAGAAGCCTGCTTTGACAGTTACTGAGTTAGCGATGCAGGAAAATGTTCATATAATTTCTCATTAGTATTTAGGACGACAAAAAAATGAGAAGTACTGGTCTGGAGCCTACGCCTTTCATTAATTCAGCTTAAAATCATGTTAGCTTTTTTGGAAGTTGAATCACACTGTTGGACAGATATTGAGCATATTGTTGACTGAAATCTTAAGTTTTTTCTAAAGGTTTTGTTGCTAAGCCAGATCTTTGCCCCAGAAGTTGGACTGGTCATTTATCACTTTTCATTATATTATTACAGCGTGCTGAAGTCATTTTACCTCCTAATTCTGTCATCCAGTTTGTTACCTATAAACATAGGAACTGTGTCTAATTTTGTTTTATTGCCATATTTCTTGCATCCATGACAATTTTTTATTTACAGTGAATTCCGTCTACAGCTTTGATAAACATGCCACCCATATTTTCATGAAAATCACTGAAAAAATGAGAACTAGACAGATCTGAGTACAGTCCGTCTCTTCGAGCATACCAACCACCACCTCCCATGACAGGTTATAATCAGGACCCATGAGGCAAGGTCAGTCAACCTGTTTTTAATCTAGCCCATATTGCTGCTTCTACACTATCATAAAAACATCAAGAAAGACCTAGGCTTCTGCCTAGGAAAGTTCATTTATGCTTCAACTGTCATACTTCCCAGACCTAATCTAGTAATCCTGTCTGAGAAGAGGTTAGATGGGTTTCTTCTTAGTAAATCCATGTAGCATCCTAGTAATCACTGCTTGTTCCTTTTACGTTTATTTAAAACCCTTTCAGTCCTTTAGAATGACATCATGGAAACTCTCAGTCACGATTTTTATCCTGTTTTCAAAGAATAAGAAAGCCATCAGATCATAATATGATGTATGAGGAAATCTGTTGGCACTTAGATCTGTGAAGATTAAAAATATGAGACTAGGATTTCCTTTCATGTGAACTGTGTTCTAGGGGATAAGGAAGAATGAGAGTAGCTACAGTCATGTTTCTGCAAATAACCAAAAGAATCCATTGGATCCATTACAGAATCTTCCCCTGGATCTACAATAACCATGCTGATCTGTATTAACGTCTATTTATTGAGCACCTACCTTATACAAGCATTGTGCTAGCATTTTGCATTTATTATCTTGTATAATCCAACAACCCTGCTAGGTAGGTGTTGCTGCTAGGTCGGTGTTGTCATTCCTTTTCCAAAGATATAAGGTGTCATAAAAGTTAAACACCTGGCCCAGGGTCACATAGATGGAAAGTAGCGCTTCAGGTTTTCAAACCAGCTCTCTCCAACACCAGATTCCTTCTGCCAACACTGCATCCTTAGAGTCTGTGGAATTCGTGCTTTTGACATCTCTCCCATTTGCTGACAGTGACCGAGCAGTCGCCTCTACAGGTTCTCTGAGTGCCCCCAGGGGTTTTTTGTTTGTTTTTGTTTTGTTTTTTACATTTATTGTGCACTTTACTTCTATTATTATTACATTGTAATATATAATGAAATAATTATACAACTCACCATAATGCAGAATCAGTGAGAGCCCTGAGCTTGTTTTCCTGCAACTAGATGGTCCCATCTTGGGGGGATGGAAGACAGTGACAGCAATGTGTGTTGCTTATGTCCATCTACTCCGTGATCTCGTTTTGGTCACTGTCACTGCAGAAAACCCTGCTTCACAAAGATAGGATGTTGGAAATGGAAGCAGGCTTTTCAGTGCTTTTGTGGCAATCTCAGGATATTCCGCCTTGACTTTAATCCACAACGTATGGAGATTTGAAGTCTCAAACATACTTTTAAAGCCACCGTCATTTGCGATCTCAAGCAGTTGATCCTCTTCTAGCACGGACAAAGTCGATTCACCTGGCTTATTCACAGATGGGTTGCAGATCCATTCCTTCCCAGTTTGGGGTCTTTTGTGGTTGGGAAGTAGTGCTCAAAGTCTTTTGAAAGCTGAGATAGGTGATCATGCACCAGCTGGGAGAAAGAAGGCCCTGGCTTAGTCTCTTTCAAAATCTCTGCTAATGTTTGAAACATGTCAAAAATCCCAGTGTTCACATGTCTTCTCTTATACACGGAAGTGAGACGGCTTTCTAAAGGTAGATCACTGGCCAGAGCTTTTGAGTTACAAGAGCCACTTCAAAGATTTCTTTTAGAAAAACAGTCACCACTGGCAGCACATTTCAGTGGCACAGAATGTGTCACAAAACTTGCTTACTTGTGTGGCATATTCAACCTGCTCAACAAACTCAATCTGTCACTTCAGGGGAGAACAACAACTGTGTTCAAGTTGGCAGATAAAGTGACTGCATTCAAAGCCAAACTGGAATTATGGGTGCCCCGGGGTTTAATCCCTCTGCGTCACGAGGCTCGAACTCACTGTAAACAGCTCAGTACTCTCAAACAAGTGCTTCATCCTAGATTTCAGGTAACTCTTACTAGTGTCCATTCTTTCCTTTTCAGTTCAAGGATTCGTGTTCTTGATAGAAAATACAGACACAAAATAGGTTTTGAAAAATTCTGCGTTCACTTTTTCATGCATCAGCCTTATTATAATGAGTCGGAGCTGCGACCGAGTCTTTCTTTGCCTTTTCTGACTCTGACTCTAACCCAAAAAGCCCTTTTGGTTATCAAATTATATGCATTACATAAAAAACTTCCTAAGAAAAGCATCTTCATATCTAGTGGGATTTGGGTATTTTTTCAAACCTTGAAAAGAAATTGGCCATAACCTAAAAAGTCAAGTAACTTTAGTGAAAAATATAGATCTAAGCAAAGGAAGTTATATAAATTAGTGGGTTACCTCCTTTAAAGGTTTCCAGATTTCTTTTCTTTTTTTTTTTTTTGATTGCCTTATAAAGCTTTCTTTTTTTTTCAATTGAAGTACAGTTGATGTACAGCATTGTTACAAGTGTACCATATAGTGATTCACAATGTTTAAAGGTTATAAGTTATAAAATATTGGCTATATTCCCCATGTTGTACAATATATCCTTGCAGCCTATTTTATATGTAATAGTTTGTACCTCCTAATCTTCTACCACTACATTGCCCCTCTTCCCTTCCCTCTCCCCACTGGTAGCCATTAGTTTATTCTCTATATCGGTAAGTCTTCTTCTTTGTTATATTCACCAGTGTGTTGTATTTTTTAGATTCCATATATAACTGATATCATACAGTATTTGTCTTTCTCTGTCTGACTTATTTTACTTGGCATAATACCCTCCAAGTGTATTCATGTTGTTGCAAATGGCAAAATTTCTTTTTCATGGCTGAATAGTATTCTATTGTGTGTATATGTGTGTATATATACACATACATACACGTGTGTGTGTATATATATATGTATGTGTGTGTGTGTGTGTGTGTGTGTGTGTGTGTGTATATATATATATACATATATATATATATATATATGTATATATATATATATATATCCTTTATCCATTCATCTGTTGATGGACACTTAGGTTGCTTCCATGTCCTGCCTGTTGTAAATAATGCTGCTATGAACATTGAGGGTGCATGTGTCTTTTTGAATTAGAGTTTTCATCTTTTCCAGTTATATGCCCAGGAGTGGAATTGCAGCATCACATGGTAGCTCTATTTTTAGTTTTTTAAGGACCATCCAAACTGTCTTCCACAGTAGGGAATTTACATTCCTACCAACCACATCCTTGCCAACGTTTGTTATTTGTGTTCTTTTTGATGATGGCCATTCTGACAGGTGTGAGGTGATACATCATTGTGGTTTTGATTTGCACTTCCCTGATGATTAGCAGTGTTGAATATCTTTTCCTGTGGCTGTTGGCCGTCTGCATTTCCTCTTTGGAAAAATGTCTATTCAGGTCTTCTGCGCATTTTTTAATCAGGTTTTGTTTTTGATGTTGAGTTATATGAACTGTTTATATATTTTGGATATTAACCCCTTATCAGCCATATCATTTGCAAATATTTTCTCCCATTCAGTAGGTTGTCTTTTCATTTTGTTTATGGTTTCCTTTGCTATGCAAAAGCTTTCAAGTTTAATTAGGTCCTATTTGTTTATTTTTGGTTTTATTTCCTTTGCTTTAGGAGACAGATCCAAAAAAAAAAATACTGACAGATTTCTTTAATAGGTGGTGACAATTTCACCAAAAAAAAATTTACCAAATATATACCAAAAAATAATAAATATATGTTAAATTGTGTTTAGCAATTATAAAGTGGTTGATACTATATGATTTTCCTGTGTCGAAATAAGCATGGTATTTTAAAGCAAGGTATTTGAAAGGTATTTACTTACTTTGAGTATTTGGGACTCTTTGAGGCAAAGATATGACCACAAGCATTTGACATGAAAAAGAGAAGCTCAAATGATTCAAACTGTAAAGCTGGAGCAGAGCCAAAATGAGCAAGAAAAGAAGGAAGGCACCTTTGAGGCTGCTACATGGAGGAAGGAAACACCAGAGAAAAAGATTTGCTTCATGAAGAAATGGTCTCACACTGATGATAATCTGGAAATTAAGCCATCAGCCATCAGATTAATAGGTAAAATAACCATAATTAACCCATAATTATAAATGTACTATTTAGAACTCAGCCGTATATAAGCCAAGTAGTAGTGAGAATATCAGGATACATTAGTGATACATTAGGAATGATGGTATATATTTGTTTCTTTTATCTTTGCTATTTAATTTGCTTGACTTATTTATAAAAGCTAACCAGATTTATTATACTTTATATCACAAAAATACTGATTTGAAGGTTTTGCATAGCATCAAAGTTTTAAGACATTAGTCCTAACTGCAGATTCATCGTCAAGAAACAGTGTGATTTTAAATAATTCTCTTTAACTTTCCAAGTAACGTGTCAGGATATAGAGAAAATTATTCTTTGAGTTCTTGATAGCAGTGCTATTTTTTATCATAGGCATATATTTTATATCTGTAAATACGTGTGTGCGTGTGTGTTACATAAATGTATAGGACACTAAATTAACTAATTCCATTCTCCCTAGAAGAAGGCAGGGACTAACTGACTACAAGCCAACAATATTGCTCTTTATCCATTAGGTTATGTTCATAGTCATTCAAGCAGTACATTAACATAATATTTTAAACCAAGGTAATTAGCTTTACTTTACAGAAATTCATTGAACTAAAAGTTCACATGTGTACTCCTCCGTATACTCAAAAACACATGAACTACTTTATGTGAACTCTTTTTATATTCTGAGAGGCAGTGGGGCCCAGGGGGCTTAGTTGCAGCCTGGCTAGGATTGACACCCAGCTCTACCACCTACTGACCTTGAGCAAATTACCTGATTTCTGTGCCTCCGTTTCCTCATCTGCAGATAGATAATAGTGCCTTCCTCACATGCTGTGAGGTTAAACAAATTAATATGCATAAAATACCAAGCAGTGCTTTTGCCATTTGATAAGCCTTTTGTAATCATGTACAGAAGCCTGGAGGTTCTCTGTCGAGCATGTGGAATAACAAAGCCAGTTCTTATTGTGGAAGTTATCACTACGGAGATAGCTTCTTATTGTGGAAGTTATCACTACGGAGATAGCGCTGGCAAGACCGCAGCTAACTGGGAGCAGTGATTGATTTCAGCAAGACTTGAATCAAGGAAACCAGGTAAGAGGCTGCTGCAATAATCCAGGCAAGAAGTGATGAGGCTTGAACACTATATGGCAAGCGGTAGTGGGATTAAGAGAAGCAAAAGATGCTGAAGAGATATTACATATAATACATAGATCTAGATCACCATTTGGCTACAGGAGTTGAAGAAATAAGAACAGGTTCCAGGCTTGGATGGCATTCTTTTAAGGCAGGATACAGAAAAGGATGAGTTCCAAAATCTCACGTACCTGCATACATCAAAGAGGAAATGCCCAACAAGCAGTCCACCAGAACTCAGGAAAAGCTGGATTGCAGCAACATCAAACTTAGCAGCATAGGGAATGGTCAAAGTCAAGGAAGTAGATAACAGATTTGCTATTACCCTCTTTTTCAATCAAAGGTCTATTCTGCCCCAGACTGGAGCACATCATCTAAGGCAGTTCTGAGCACTGAAGGGAAATCATATTGAAGATTTCAACCTTGAAGTTAACTGCGAAGTTTGCTGCAGATGGCGAATGTTTCAAAGGTAGAAACCATTTTCTAAGTGATCTGGCTAAAAACACATACACTAGTCCCTGGTGCCACGTTTCTCATCACATGTTGCAGAATTTCCAGCAATAGGCCCTTCCTCTGGCTCCTGGGGACTTAATTTCCCTAGAGAACTATCGTGGTTATTCAACTTTAGACCTTGTAGGAAGAATCACAGTTAGCTTGCACTCAGAGCAAGCTATGTGGAAGTGAATAGTCACTAAGGAGGAACAAGGAGAAATAAACAAGCTTTTAGCCAAATGTATGAAGAATTCATGTTTAAAAAAACTGGCCAAATTTTTACAAAAAAATGTAAATTAGGGACTGTACCGCTACCCTGTTTTGACTCCTGTACATTGAAATCTACATGAGAATATGTAACCGTCCCGGCTTTTGCTGTTCCCAACACAAAGGTGCATTTCATTATATGCTAATGCCTGCATGTAGGGGTTGAGTAAAGCCTGTTTCAGGCGGGGAGAACACCATACTAGAAATCAGAACTAGGGCCTTGGCCCAGTCCCGCCAATGCCTAATGCTATGATCTTGGACATGTCTTCTTTGTAGAACAGAGATACCTCTTCTTAGCCCTAATGTTCCAGAATTCTGTGATCAAAAGAATGCATTTAATGAAACTGCCCTTTGAATTTTTTTTTTTTTTTTGCAGTACGCGGGCCTCTCACTGCTGTGGCCTCCCCCGCCGCGGAGCACAGGCTCCGGACGCACAGGCTCAGCGGCCACGGCCCACGGGCCCAGCCGCCCCGCGGCATGCGGGATCCTCCCGGACCGGGGCACGAACCCACGTCCCCTGCATCGGCAGGCAGACGCTCAACCACTGCGCCACCAGGGAAGCCCTGAAAATTATTTTTTAAGAGCCTTATAAACACAGTCTCCCTGTCATTCAGAAATAACATTTTTTTGCCTCAGAAGGCTTATCAGTCAACATTATGTTGAAAAAGTCAGTGTCTTGTTCCTAATCATAAAAATAATACCCAAACAAACATTTACCAAATGCCTACTACGTGCTTTATATGAGATGCTCTATGAGCTTGCTTTAAATATCACAGCAACCCCAGGAAGATAGTAGGATGTCACTGTCTTTTCACAGAAGGGAAAATTGAGGCCTATAAAGGTTAGGTGACTTGGCAAAGGTCACACGGCTGGTGAACTGTACTTCAGCCTTTAAACCCAGTTGTCTGCACCCCTCATGTGTAAGTTGCTTCAACTGGTTGTTTTCAGATCTAAAACTGTATTCTGGAAAGAACTCCAGGTGGGGAACACTAAAATCAAACCATTATCATATGTCAGTGTCTCACCATCAAAGCTGAGCCAGAAAGCAGCCTAGTGAATCTGTGCTCTTCCACAGTCTTGTCATGTTCCCTGCAGTTCGCATTCCTGATCTAAGCTGTGAGACTGTCGACATGTACCATCATGTGAGACATCACATACATATGCAGCTAAGTCATATACATCTAAATATTTAGCAAAACCAGATTTCAAGACACTCTAAAATGTACTGCAAAATGTACAGCATTTATTCACATACAGACAAAAAGGCACAAATTCTACTAAATAGTTCAACAAAAAAATACAGCTGTCCTCAACTAGTTTTATAAATACTTTCAAAAAGGGGGTAGAAATAAATACAGGATTGGGCCATGTAATATAAAATAGTCATCTCTACATATACTTTGTTTAATTCTGATTTTTAACTCTTCATGCACCTTTTTTTTCAACTTTAGCTGAATGGACACCAAGCTAGGCACATAGTGAAAAATCCTCTGTACAAGGTTACAAATGTAATGACAAGTTTGTCCATTTCAAAATAATTAAGATTTGTACACAACACATATAACCCTTCATTTAGATTTTGTGTTTGTAACCTAACAAATGACATTCCAGGCAACTTTACAAAAGTTTAACTAGCCTACATTTTGACATAATACATTGATCATAATCAAAGATATTTCTTGGTCAGGATGCACAAGGAAAGATAGATAGATAAAGCTTTAAAAAACAAAAAAACAAAAAAAAAAAGGAGAAGGAGAAAAGAAGAGCAAATGGTTCCGTACTCAGAGTGCAAGTGGGCAGGTTCGGCTGGCTGGTTGCCGCTCATGCGGCCTCATACAGAGTTCCCAGCAGGACATGAAACTCACCCCTCACAGAGCTATCATTACACTGCCAGAGAATCTGAGCTCTGTACCATTTGCATTTCAAAGCAGGAATTAAAAGTGTGGGCTTTTTGTTTTTGGGTGTTTTGTTCTTGTGTGGGGTTTTTTTTATTTTTTGTTTTGTTTTGTTTTTGGTTCAGCATAACTTGGAACGTTTGAAAGCTTTTCAACCTAAATGTGGGGAAAAAACAGGTAAGGCATTATTTTTGCACAAAACTAGCATTCCTAATAGTGCAAATGAATCTGGTACCTCTTATAATGGTGAGAGGTCATACACTTACTAGAATTAATTTAGATTTTCTTTCTATGGCTTGACAAATTATCCCTCTATATATTCTACTCTCACCCAGAGCTGTTGCTGTAGTCAAAAGATAACTGTAAATCGAGTCCACCTTCTTCTGTATCCAGCAAAAGGTTTTTTGCTCATATGCAAAAAAAAAAAAGATTTTTAAATTATGCCGAGTTAATGTACAACTTGGATTCATAAGAAACTTCTAGTATCTGTAGCAACAGTTTATCTGGACAACAGTCTTTGAAAAATGAGCCCCATAGCTCAAAAATAGTCAATCTAAAAACCTGGGTCATTCTTTCCCCTCCCCTGAATTAGCTACTAAAATGTATTCGAAAAGTTAAGACTTGGTTTGAAAATGTCATACATACAATGGGGATGTATCAGATCTACTATTTGATCATCTGATAAAACTTGCATAGCAAGATGGAATTCAATAAGCCTTTTTCCTTGTTGACAATCGTCCGGAAGACTTGAAAGGTAACTACAGAACTCAAAGCATTACTCATTAAGTATCAGAATGTCCCTGCCACATGGAAACAAATGTATAAATGAATCAGGAATCTGAATACTGATATTAACAAACTAAAGGATAATTTAGGGGAAGTTGGGCTTGTTCCAAGTGCCCATAATTCTAAATCTCATTGCTACTTAAACTTTCCTTAAGTTTGATTCACAACTACATTGAATTCCAAAAAAAAATTAACAGGACCTTAACACTATCCACTGTCTTAATACATAATGCACTGCAGCGAGTGCAAAAACAGAACATTGTACTCAAATTTAATGCTAAATTTATTATTGCTGATAACTTACTAGTTATTGCCGTTTGCAATTAGAAAGTCCAAGTTACGAACTAGAGCTTAGAACTCTGACTCCAGAAAACCTATTACACTTAGATCTCTTTCCTGTATAACCTTGGTCAATCAATGGTAAGAGGTTATCGCAACTTATTGCCTTTCTATTTTCTTTTAAATATAACCTATTTTGCTTTTTTTTTTCCTTTTTTTTTTTTTTTTTTTTTTTTTTTTTTTAAGGAATCTGTTCATGTTGGAAGGCCGGATTCCCCAACATATGCACTAGTGGTCGGCTCTGGGAAATATGAGTCACCAGAGTCTGGAAGTTCATCACTTGAACTTGAATAGCCATTGTATTGTTGGAAGCCAGATGGTCAGTTTTTGCCAATGGCCAGCGAAATCCCAAGCTGGCCCAAAAAGCAGTGGTTAGGGAAGAGAAAGGTCAAGAGGACTGGTAAAGACGGGACCTCAACTGCCCTTTCTCATAGATGGAACTTTGTAATGGCTTCACTCTCCACCAGCCCTATATCCACAACACATGCAAGGGCTTCCGGCAGCAGGACCTTGCTTACATTTACCCTAAATCTCCAAACTCCAGCAGCTCTACCCTGTCCCTTCAGATCTTCCAGTAATGACTTTTAAATTTTCTCTTCCCTCATCTGCTATATTTACACATGAATTCCCTAGAGTTACTGAAGCTTCAGAGCTACTGCCCGTATACTATAATGCAACAAAAACAGCCTTGTGGGCCAAAGTATAAATATAACTTCAAGATCCACCACAGTCCTAGAAAATAAGTTTTATGGGCTATTAAATGGTACGTGAGCATTTCTCAAGAACCGTATCTGATTCTGTATATTCAGGTAACCAAGAGTTTGTGCTTTGGGAAGAATACAGAGGGCAATAAAAACTCATGAGGCTTATTTAAAAAAGCCTTCCCTCTTTAGAAACTTATTTCATCCATTGTTATTTTAGTGTTTAATTCAGCCTCTAGTCTTAGCAGTGTCTTACGGTTACAATCTCTTGTGTTTCCTCAACAAGTTGCAAATAACACACTTCTCACAACGATTTCTAAATGACTCAAAAAAAAAATTCAATCTGAATTGCAAGTAAATGTGTTTGTGCAGCTCAGGAGTGACGGGTTTCTGCTCATCCCCCGTGTCCGAACTCTCGCCTACCCGATGACAAGCCCGTGGTGCTCCCAAGCCATCTCTGCTTCATCAAGAGGCCAAAATGCTTCTCCTGATAATGTCTGTCCTCCTGTTGATAGTGCTGCTGGCATGTATACATTTCTTTTCTGATGCCTCACTCTCTGAGTCACTCATTTCTACATCAGGGACGTACCCGTCATTCTCATTGTCTGATTTCAATTTGCTTTTTGCCCTTTCCTTGGCTGGAACTCGGCCTAAGCCCAAATAGGGGTAGTCTGAGTGCTGGTGGCAGGCCCCCTCGTGGGCCTCTCCCTGCTGCTGCCGTTCCCCCTTCTTTGGAATCCGGAATCCTCCCCAGTTTTTCACTGGGCTAGCAGGTGTTGTAGGCACTTTGACTGCAGTCTGGTTATAGTTTACTTTGATTAGGGAGCCGTTGCACTTGGGCACCGTCTCTTTCCTCGTGCCGGGTGCTGACTGCCCCACTCCAGGGGAGGTGGCAGCTCTTGTGTTGTCCACATGCCTCTGGGACACGTCTGTGGACCTGAGAGGCTTGTGACTCTGTTTGAAAGGTCTGTCCTTCAAGTCTCCCTTACCGAGATCACAATGAAAACGATGGTCTCTTCTGTTCCCGTGGTCTGGCATCACCACACCATTTTTCTGTTGTGCTGATATGAGACGTGCTTCTGCAAAGGTCTTTTCAAAACTCAAAAAGCTCTCTGGGACCACCATCCCCTCCCTTCTACTGCACAGGTCTGGCTGCTTTAGCAGGGTTTTGCCTTCACTCCCAGCACTGTTCTGCAATGGATCTCGCTTATGGGGCTTTTTCATCGAGTGAACCAAGGAAGTACCCATTTGCTTCCTGAAGAATGCAGAATGCCACTTCAAGTCCTCTATCTTGGGGGCATCGGGGCCCACAGAAGGGCTGTTAAACAGAAGCATGTTTTCCAGTGAGGAGGAGGAGGAAGAAGAAGGCGGCGCACCTACGAACACAAAACCACACATAAAGGAAAATTACAGCAGAGGCAAATCCAGAACAATAAAATTCCAGACCCTTAGCAGGGCCTACTAATGCAGACTTCCCACCCAACGATAAAACGTACAGCCACCCACTTTGTAAAAGTTCGGTTTTTATAGTAAAGGTATTACCTGCCGTGAGAATCTGAATACTCAGTATGCTCTATTTTCTAAAACAGCTTAAGTTCATGTACTTTTTCATGAAACAATGTCTTTTCAAGGAATACATTTTCCGTCAAACAAAATAACTGATCTGATTTTCAAATGGGATTCACTGCGGAATCCGTCTGCGGTGAAGCAAGCAGTGCTTCCACCCGGTCTCAGAGCAGCGCCTGCCAAGAGCTGCCACCTGCCACGCCTACAGACGGGGCGGGGGGCGGGGAGTACCACAAGCACGGGGCGGGGACTGGGGCTTTTAAGGTTCTTTCTCCAAATTATTTACACCCTCACAGGGCTACATGGCTATGATGAGGATAAATACACGTCAATTGTAAAATAAAGGAAGGTGTTTGAAATCATTCTTGACACAGAGTACATCTGTTTACTCTCATATGTAAAACCCATTTGTGGAATTAAACTGAATTGCCATCCAACACAAGGATAAGTTAAATTGGTGTTTTTCAAACATTTCTGAGGCAAGTCACAGTAAGAACTAAGTTTCACAATGTAACCCAGTAAAAGCTCACTTTTCCTGCAATCATATTAGCCTTCATCGCCTGATAGGCCCTCTGACAGTTTCTGTCCTGTTTCACTTGTTTTAATGCTAGTGAGGACCTGCTAAATTCATCTCACAACCCGGTAATAAATTGTAACCCTCAGTTTGAAAAATACAGGGTGAATTCATAACATACTAGAGTTCATCAGAAGGACCACGTTCCTGCAAGAGCCTCCAGAGCTTCTACAAAGAGCAGTTTTCATGTTTTCTGAGGTATGAACCACCAGGAAAACAAGGTCCCACCCCAGAGTAACAGGCAGGAGCCCGTGTGAGAGCTTAACTGCTGAGCGGAAACGGACACTGCACGTAAACAGAACAGAGCTAGCAACTCGAAACGTAAAATTACCATGACCGTAGGGGAGGGTGTTTTACAATCTGCTGGTTTAGAAATGCCTGCTTTCTCAATAATCAAACTCAGGGTCAACCGTCACACCACACGTATTATTTCTTTTATTCAGTCACCTACTGTGGGAAAATAGAAAGGTAAGAGGGGCTGACAATCTTCCGAGCTCTGATTTCTCTCTTGACTTGGGATCCATGTCTCTGAAGAGCCTCTGACTCTCGTAAGTATTGTCTCCACTGAGGACACTCATCCAGCAGAAGGGCCCTGCCCATTATCGGAACCACGGGACAGTTTAAACCATGGACCCTCGTGACACATGTAAGTCAGGGCCATCTCTGCCTCACTCGGAATCATCTCTCTTACAAGGTAGATCAGTGTGAGGCACGAATGACACAACTGAAAGTCTGAAACTGGAAGAAGACAAAAGGCATCCTAAGGGGTTTCCACTTCATTCCCTGGGGCAGTTCACAGGAAGATTACCATTGCTTCCAACCCATCATACCTAGTGTGGGTCATTCCTCAGAGGGTGGGGAGGACCCCTTTTCCTGTTCTGGAACAGCAGTAGGACTTCTGAACATAGATCTGCATTACAGCTGTTACACAAAACACTTCCTAACCTTGTTAAGAAGCTCAACCACTTACCAAAAAACCTCAGCCATGAAATACAAGGGGGAAAAAAAAAAAACTGCCTGCAATAACCATGAAAAACGACTCAAGTGAAATCAGATGAAAACGTTCTTTACAGCTTATTTTCATAGGTAATCACTCATTATGTAAGGACTTTTAACAAGGGTCAGAGAAAGCCCTCCACTGGCAAAGCTCCACAGACACAACCTGCACTAATGACCCTGGGCAACAGCAGCTCGGCCTCTGCAGCTGGAGGCTGGGTGATACACACCAGATAGCCTTGGGGCAGGGGGCTGCTGTTTACACACGGGCAAGGGAGAAAACAGGTCCCCTATTTTATTTGCATTCAAGTAGGAATAATGGAGAGACAGAAGTTCACCTTAAAGAATCTGAGTCAAACTGCTTGTACTTGTGATACCCCAACTCAGGAAAATTTATTTTAAAAGTTTGACAACTAAACTCTAAAGTCTAGCTGATGATATACACTTGATATATCTGGGAAATATTTACTCTTGGTAAGGAAATTACCTAGGATAATATTATTAATACGTTAATGCTATCAAAACAATGTAACACACTTCAAGAATATCATTTAAAACTCCCCAAGCTTTTTTTCTCTTTGTTCGGCTGACCAGTTTGCCTCTAGTCACACATATCCAGTTAGTTTTAGGTAAACCCAGAATGTGGATTTCAACATAATAGGTTATAACAACTTCTTTGTTGTATCTGTGTTTCCTAATCTACAGAGGCGGAAAGCCACAAAAGCAGAAGGAAAGAGCAAGCCGGTGGACTCTGTACAAAAGGCAAGCAGTGCAGACACTGCTGCTGTAACTTCAAAGGGCAGCAGACACGAGGTCCCCTAAGACCTGCCTGCTCTTGGGTCATGGTTCTGCCTGATCCGCACTCAACAGACTCCTCCTCCTCTGAAATCCTTATAACGCCTGCTTTCTGGGGCTTCTGATCACAGAACGTTAGTGCTGAAAAGCACTTCA
The DNA here is from genome assembly GCF_949752795.1 of Hyperoodon ampullatus. Lineage (NCBI taxonomy): Eukaryota > Metazoa > Chordata > Mammalia > Artiodactyla > Ziphiidae > Hyperoodon > Hyperoodon ampullatus. The sequence goes on from NC_136914.1 coordinate 137,899,683, forward strand.
GAGGGCAGGATTCTGGACCAAACCTCTTACAGACCAACAGAGTCCCGGAGAGGTTAAACAACTTGCCCTGCTATGCACTTGATCTCAAAGTCACTGAAGTGTTCTCCAGAGTGGGGGTGGGGGGGAGTCCATGTCTTAGTTTTCTCTTTCTCTTTGCCAGAGCAATGCAACATAAACAGCACTAAATAAATATGTTGTGCCGAATCTCAAAAGTATTCAAACTTCCAACTACACCAAAATAATCCGCTGTGAATGTTATCTAAACACGGATATGTGCCTTAAGTACACAGTCTTAAGATATATTTACCATATGTTACAGGTAGATCCAAAGGCTAGATAATTATAAATCTTTTTAGGTATCCCCATGATACTTTACATTTATCAAGTGCTTTGCAATATGTAAGTTACTCTTTCGAGTCTCACAGTAGTTCCCAGGAGATAGCTGGAGATCTCATCCTCACGTTACATGTGAGGAAATGGGGGAGACTTGGAAAACTTAAGACTTGTGTTGAGCCTTTAAGTAGACAATATAGGATTTGACCCATACATGAAGCCCAGTTCATAGCCCTCTCCTCTAGACCATGGTGCCTCGAATGCCTAAAGATTTTCTTCAACAACAAAAGCCTTTGCTTCTTTGATTCTTCTACAGTGTAAAAGAAAATTAAAGAAACTAGCATTTTTTTTCCCTTAACAGAGGGCTTACAAACCCCTGCCCTATTGTTTGACCTACCGGGGCTTAATGCATACCTGAAACTCTTTCTTGCTCCAAAAGCTTAGTGTAAAGATTGAATATCTGTTCCTGGACTTTGCACACAGATCGTTTAATCTTTTCCCTGCGGGTCACCATGTAAGTGAGGTTCCGAACCTAGAACGTAGAGAATAAAGATTCTAAGTAAGCAATACATTATAACAGGACTTTGGTGTGTTTTGTTTGTTTGTTTGTTTGTTTGTTTTCTCTTTACCTGAGAAAAATTTGTCCTACTAGGTCCTTGAGTGACTTTTGATATCCAAATGTACTTTAAACATTTTAGCTAATCGCTAAGCCTCCCTTTGGGGTGCTGACAAGTATTCTGTGTATACCCCTCAAGGTGGGTAGCAGCGCAATAGAGGCTGTCAGAGGAGGTCCTGCTCCTGCACCACACCTGGCCATAGGCTCCTCCTGGCGAAGAGACAGACAGACGCCCATCGGTGTCCAAGTCCAAACATGCCAGCTCTTGCCAAAGGACTCTGCTTATCACCCCTCAGTATCCTCTTCCCAGGAATTCTATCGTCAGAGGCTTCAGAGCAGTTCAGAAGCCACCTCTGCTGCACTTCATCAAGCATCTTCTGAAGATGGAACTAGATAAGCATTAGGGTCAAGGGCCATCAGAGGGAGAAGCCCCTCACAGTGTCCCCACACAGGGCTCACCAGAAGGCCAAGTAGTCACCAGAAATCCAAGTAAACTTCTTTTGTTGACACTGAACTCTCTGAATTACCTTGGAACTTACAGGTCGCTAATGTGTTCCTACAGCGTGTGAACACCTAGGGAACATCCTTCTTGCTTTGCCATTGACTTGCTAGGTCAGCCTCTCAAGGCCAGCTTTCTGTATCACCACCTGAAAAATTGATACTGCCCTCTTCCCGATTCATTGGTCAGTAACTGAGAAGACCCCAGCACTAGGAGCTCCACTTTGCATCTGATGTGCAACCACTGGGGAACTGCATACAGATGCTCATTAACCAGTAGTAACTAATAAACACTTAAATTTGTTCCCCATTTTCAAAGCCACCTGTGATCAGTCAATACAGAATCACAATTTTAATGACTTAATCAATAAACCCCCTTAAATCTCCCAGTCCTAAAACCTACTGGTAAAACCTGATTAGATTGCGTGGGCCTGAAAACACAAACATCAAATGCGACACACCAGATAACACAATTAAACCTTTCTTCAGGAAGATGTGGACAAGGCCACCCCAGTAAGCTCAGTGGCAAGACTGAAAACAGTGACTGCGTATCCCCATCAGCTCCTACACCAAAGGCGGGACTGCACTCTCCAACGCCTGGGCAATCCCTTCTCCTGCCACCTTCCCCGAAGGTCATTAACATTTTGGCAGCGAGAGTGGCAACAAGCGACACACACGGCCCCTGCATTTTGGCTTATGTACAGATACACCACCCCTAAAGAACCCTAACAATTCCAGCTGTTCTTCCCCAGTTGTGTTCAAGGCAGCCTCCTTTTCAAGAGGACACGAGGCATTGAGGAACGGGTCAGCTGGCTTTCACATTTGCATTGTTCATGCTGTAAGTGGTGTAATTTCCTGGCCTAAAGCAGGACCACCAAGTCAGGCTTCTCTTGATCCTAACCGCTTCACTATTTGTTTAGGATCTTCCTCACACTTCTTGATAAAAATAAAAATTATCTTAAAGAACTGAGAATAAAATCACTCTTCCTGTCTCAAAGTAAATCTTATTTCAGTGTCATTCACCCTGGTTAAAGCACATTCTTTCTCTGACAGCCACACACCCTCAGACCAGGAAGTAGGTGTCCTTTATAAGAATTCTGACCAGTTTGGGGATGGAGGTAGCTAATAGGCGACTCTCTTTGATAAATATTGTTCCACCCAGGGGAGATTAAGAGTAGAAGGTCAAAAAGAGGAAGGGGCCGAACCTAGATCCTTATCACAGGCTCAAAACAACTGGAAAACATACAGAACAGTTTTTACATTAAGACAGGGAATCCAACTTGTGGAAATAGGAAATGGAAACAAACTCTCTGACATCCTAGGAGTGGACAAGGTTACTCTCCTATTCAAGTCAGATGTACAAAAGAGATACATCTTTGTTACTTAAAATTGTCAATGGAAAGAGCAGGGCCAGAGAACCTGAACTTTGTATATCACTCAAATTTAATTTTGGTGTCTTCAACCACTTCCCCCAGGAGAGATTTCCACCCTGGCTGTTAAGTGGGAAAATCCCACTTCCATTCCCCATGATTTCTGATAAGAGACATCTAACTGTGACCCCAAGAAGCAAAGGTCGGGGTTTTCAATTGGAGCAAATCAGTCCCTGAATAAACCAGGCCGGCTGACCACATTAGTATAGTGAGTGCCCTAAACCTCACCTCTCTAATGCACAGAACACCCTAAAGGGCAACTTCCATAAGCAGCCCCTGTATGTAGAGCTGACCTGAGGCTCTGTCCTCAACACACACCCTGCTTGGCCCTTCCTGTACACTGCTAGACTGCTAGACCTAGCCTCCCCGCCCCCGCCCCCCGCTTCATCTTCTCCCAATTGCCAGCGAGGTAGTACGCAAAACCACCAGCTCTTGCTGCACCCTCATACCACGTTAAACCCAAGAGTCAGGCTTTCCCCAAAAGCAGTGGTTCCCAAACAAACACGGAGAGGCCCTAAAACACAGAATGCTGGCCTCCAACCCCACCGTTTCTGGAGTCAGAGGTGGGATCCAAAAATCTGCAGGTCATGTTGCTGCTGGTTGAGGACCACATGCCGAGAACCACTGCCCTCAGGAACTCAATAATGATCTCAAGTTTTCCTGAATCCCAAACATTGCTTGCAACACTAAAGCTTAACTTGCCTCTTGTTCAGGGACAACTGTAGCCTCTGTCAGACTGTCAAGAGGTGACCATTCCACCAAATGTTGAGTAAAATGGTCCCCCGGGACCTGGCCCCTTTCGATGCCCCAGGCAGGAGTGCAGAGGTAGCATGTTTTTTATCTGAGCAAGTACTCATTTGCTGAACTCATGTTTATTGCATCCTTTAGAAGACAATGTTTGGGGGAAAGGAATCCCACCAGAGTGAAGTGGCAGCCCTGGGAACTTGGCATGGCACCCGCCATATATCGGCAATCATGTCTTCAGGTTCCCAAACCCTCCTGAGTCCATTCCTGTCATCTAACTTTCTGATCCAGAACTGGAAGCCAGATGTGCAAAATGCCCCACGGTGTATATCTGCGGGAAAGAGCAACTACCATTATCATTCAAAGAGTTGTCTGCCTCTCTAATGAAGGCTACTCACTTGTCAGTTCTGAAGTGACCACATGCCTTGAACACAGTCCCACATATTAACCTGCTACGAAATGCTGTTGTGTGAACTGGGCTGGACTTTAAGTTACTTGAAAAACAGACTTATGATTTATTCTTATTGTCACCCCTGCCCTGATGAGTCTTTGGCTTAATACACTTCTTGTTTATAGTTACAAATAACTGTGCACTCTGGGGCATGGCGGCCAAGATTTCCAATTTTTAAAGCCTCCACCATTGCAGGCCTCATGGAACATTCTGGAAAGCACATTTTTCATTTTAATAAGCCCGTTTTAAACTGACACTAAATGCCCTCAAATCTCTTAGACTTTTTAATAAAGTAAATATAAGTAATACCACACACACAAAAATCCTGATTTATTCCCTGTTTCTCATACATCATTGGCATCATTCTACTTAAAACGCAACAGTGATGACTCCAAAAAAAAAAAAGTTTAGAATTTAATCATAAGTGCGTGTTAATCTGAGTAACTTAAGTACAGAAAAGAGTTAGTACACCACAAGCATTTTCTACACTTTTATTTTGTGGTGATTGCGAGACAAACACAGTCCAAACATTAGACTTGTCGTCCTCCCTCCTGAGGACTATCTGATTCCAAAGCTCATGCACCCCAAGTACAGCAGTTGTCAGGGTGGGATAAGGCTTCTCACCAGGATTCGAGTTTCTCCCTTCTGAATCCCTTTCTCATCTCTAACAAAAAGGCCACACATACATGTGGTTGAGAGGCGAGGTCTTCTTTACACTCACCACCAGGGGGGGCACGGGAGCACAAGAGCCTCACACACTCTCTTCCCGCCTGGCCTCCGCCTGAATCCGCCTGAATCCGGAATCTTAACCTGGTGCCTGGAAGGGGCGTCACAAGCAGCCCGCACCATCAGGTGTTAACAGGGTCTCTTCTACGGAACACTTACAAACACTCTCACTGCTACGCCTTCTCTACCAGGGCAGTGCAGGTCTCTGGGAGAGCTCGGTCTTTCGGTTCCATACTTCTCCCCTGTCCCTATCCTTTGCCTACACTCTCGCTGCAAATCACGTCTGAGTCAGATTCTCTCCCAGGCAGGTGAACCACCGCCCCCATTAATAAGTCAGGCGCTTGGGGGAGACGCATTAACCGTTTCAGGCCACTTAGGTGCCTTTCAGCACGGGCTGCTTTGGGCCCGAAGCCTCAGTTCCATCTGAGCACTCATGAATTTAATCACTGTCGGCAGTCGGGGCAGTCAGGGGCGCTGACGCGAGAAAGAGCTCTAAGACACGTCGCCGACCAGAGACTACCTGCAGGGAGGAGGCGGCCCTGGGGAAAAGCCAGCCCGCTCCTAGAGTTATGCCTGTAGCCTGTAGCCGGAAGGGAGGTCCAGACTGGGACTCCAGAGGTACTGGAGAGTGGGCGAGGCGCCAACCAGCCAAAAGCTGCAGGAAGGTGCCACCAGCCGAGGCTCCAGGAAGCCGGGAGCCACCACGCGGGCCAATCCAGTGGTGAGGGCGTTTGAAGCGCGCTGCGCGGGACCGGGGGCTCCCCGGGTCAGATCGGAGGCCCCTGTACACCAGGAGTCCCGGCCCACGCCCACTCTAGACACAGCACACAGACACACACGGATACAGACACACATGCACACACAACATATACACAGCCTGAGTGATGACTTAGCACCTCACTGCCGGAGTACCCTGGGGAACAGATATGCATGTGTATGGCAGTTCATGCACACACATCAGCACCCACAGCCTGCTCTGCTCAGCGACTGTACCGGGAAGGCCCCCGTCAGTTAGACAAGAGGCAGAGCTGCGTCAGAGAGGCAGTGCTTCCCTCTCCTTAATGAGCCCATGACCAGCACCTAGAAAGTGTTTCCCCAGGTTCAACAAGAGGCTGCCCTACCTCTGCCCGCCCCACCCCCTCACCGTTAATTAAATCCACTCTGGTTTTCTAACTCAGTTTGTAAACAATTCTGAGCCCACCCCTTGGGCATCTTCCTGGGGGGCTCAGTTCCCTCTAGCTCTAGAATGAAGGGGGGAGGGGGAGGGGAAGACACACCCCATTTGATCTTCCAGAAGAACAGTAAGAACTAACGAGAAAGTGTTTAAAATTAAATCAGAGAAGCTCCCCACTCTGTGGCCATCTTGTGTGTGTGTACAGCGAGTTTACCAGCCCATAAATAGATTTAACCAACACAACCTCATGCTGAAGTATGTACAAGGGTCTGAGAGTAAATGCACTGGCTACCACTCCTTGCTCTGGGCAAGCGGTCGCCTCTTTGCAATCTTCTTCTCTAAGTCACTACAAGGTGTCAGTGTCAATCATTACCCTCTCCAGGTCCTGCCGCAGGTGCGTGAACAGCTGCAGCCTCCTAAACAAGACATCCTGCTCCCGCTTCGCGAGATTGTCCTCTTCGTCCTTCTTTGGGGTGATCAGGGGCTTGTTGAAGTTGACCTTCCTCTTCAACTTCCAGTACTGGTACAGGAAATCCACGACCTCCTCAGGCAGCCGCAGGGCCCTGGCAACATCCAGCAGGTTGACGAAGGTGTAGAACTCATCCTCCAGCTGCTGCAGCTTTTGCTTCCGGACACTCACCCGGTGGGCCTCCTCTTGATTCTGCTCAAGGCTGCCAAAGGGCTCCAGCGGATCCCGGGGGGAGCACTCAGGGGCCCCATTCTCCTGAGCGGCCCCCTCACTGAGGCTCTCCTCGGGCTTGCGATGTGAGCTGTGCTTCGGGCAGTAGGACTTGAACTTGACTTCGTCGTTCTCAGCCAAGATGGTCTTCATCTCCAGGCCCCGGTCGAAAGCACAGGTCACGTGGAAGGCTGTGCGGCAGTTCTTCACAGAGCACTGGCAAGAACACGCAGACAGCAAGAGGAGAGAGATTAGGGGGTGACAGTGACTGAAGCCCTGGGTGCCAGGCACCCCCTCCCTACACACGCACAGGAAGAGCTGCACTTGGAGCTCGTGCCGGGACAGAGAAGCTTCACGTGGATTAACCCTGGCAGATCCAGTCGTGTCTTAAATAAGCTACAGCTTGGGATTTAAGGGAACTCTTTTTCATAAACCGAACCATAACTCTCCTAGAAAAGCAACTGCATCCAAAATCGCCTCTTAAAGCAGACACAGTCATACAGATGGCACGTGTAGACAAAGGGGGCCCCAGCACTCCGATTATACTCAAGAGAACGTGTGCTCAGTATGCAGAGTATATTCTGAGGCATTCATTTGTCTCTTCTTATAGGTCTGGGGTTTTTTAACGTTTATATAAAAAGCCTGAGTGGTGAGAATCTCCTCAGGAAGAATGACCACTAGCCAGAGTTTTTAAAGGAACGTGGATACTCCTTTCTAAGCCACAGCCAGGACGAGTCCCAACACCAGTGGGAAAATAAACGGCACACTCATCCTCCAGCAGTGAGGGGTGCTCAGGACTGAGGAGGGTGAATTAGAAACTCCCAAAGACTGGAAAGGAAGAGGAGGCCAGGACAACCCAGGACAGGAAGGACAGGACCGGTCTCCGCACCCGAGGAAGCTTTGCCAGACGCAAAGGCTTCCAGGCCAGTGGGGGACAAGCTCTGAGATCTGTGTGCGCTTCGCCTGGCAGCGCAACCGTGAGGGACCTGCTGCTTGTGGGCCAAAGGGAGGTCAACGTAGAGGCCAGGCCTCACCCAGCTCTGCCCCGGCCCCACCAAACACCGCCCCCCACCGCCCCACCAGGGGAAGCCCGTAGTGCCTGGATCCAGAGGGCAAGCCAGAGACCTAGCAGGAGAAAAGTGATTTCTCCCCATCTGATCTTGCTAGGCGAATTCCTGGAAGGAGGTTCCTTGTGGTGACTGAAGCCAGTCCCTTAAAAAGCAACACTGTATTGTGTGAGGCCAAGGGATCCGGGCACGCCAGGGCTGCAGACAGGAGCAGAACTGAGTGGCCCCAGGCCAGCTGAAAAGCTTAATTAATTAAACTCATTCAGTAGAGGCCTGCACAGCACCCCCACAGATCGCAGCGGCGTGGGTTGGGCCTTCTTCCCCTAATCATTTCAGTCTTTAAGACGTGACTCACTGCCAGTCATGATTTCTTCCATTATTAAAAAGTTGCTTTTACCCAGAAGTACAGAAAATCTAGCTCCCTTCACAGAAAATCAATTCCCCCACTGAAAACACTTAAAAGCGCATGAACTAACATAAATCTGTAATTTTATCTATAATAATCTCAATTCCAAGAAATGTGTGAAATCAGCTTTAGTGGCAGAACACACACACACACACACACACACACACACACACCCCTGGTCACTATCAGTACACACACACACAAACACACCTGGTCACTATCAGTACAAGACAAAGTGCTCCTCCCTCCTAGCAGGCAGCCAAGTGGGAAGTAAAGTGGAAACAGGTGACGGAGACACTACCAGTGTTTGGCTTAAACGACACTTTAACTCAGCGCCGCGACCTGAAAAGAGGAACTCGCCACGGCAGAACATTTCTACGGGGCTTTGTAAAGACGCCAAATGGCCTTCCTCTGGGTTTTCCTATTCAGGTTGACTCAGCAAACAGATGTTACAGAAACGTAAGCCAGAGCCTTTCCAGCTGCAGACATTTCAGACAGGAATTCTTTAATAAAATCAGTCTATTCTGTGAAGATACGAAAAATCATCAAAAACTTCCTTGGCCTCTCCTCCTTCAAATTCATGTTATGGGAAAAAGAGGTCAACGGCAACAAAAAAGTCATTTTATCGTCTCTCTTCAAAAGAGACACAGAGATCCCAATTGACCGCCTCCTGGAAACATGAGTGAAGGACCTACTCAGTAAAGGGCGTAATTTCTATCCTCAGAAGAACATCGGGTAACTTGGAAGAAAACGATTTCCATTTTCCTTGGTTTGCCCCAGCCTGTTCCCTACCAGTGTTCGCACGGGCTGTCTGCACACACACACACACACCCAGCTCTGTGTCTTCTTTTATTTTGTGGCTTTTAAAACATTTCTCCTTCACTCCCTCCTAACACACCGCTCAGGCCAGAGGCTTTTGTCATGTTTTAATTTTGAGCAGATTCCGTTCACATACAAAAATCTGCACTATTTTCAAGGTCCACAGCCAAATCCCACCAGCTGTCTCATGCCTCACCCTCTGAATATTTTGTTACATTCTGGATTCTTGAACACCAGTGGAAGTGATAACGAAGAAAAGCACAACAGCTTGGCGTGTAAAATGAAAACTTTTAAAAAGAAACACCAGTGAGTGGATACCTTACAGAGAGGAATATTTATCAGGCAAAATACAAAGTGAGTTTGCCAAATGAGGTCATTTCTTTAAAACCCCCGACTGGCAGTTTGACCGAGCTTGTGGAGAGAGGGAGAGAGAGAGAGAGAGAGAGAGAGAGAGAGTGAGTGAGTGTGTGCGCGCGCGTGCGTGCGTGCCGAGCCGTTGCGTGTCCTGCATCAAGAGGGCAGCCGCCCCAAACCGGCACCTCTGCCCACGGACTGTGACGTGGGGACCGAGGAGGAGCGGCGTCCCTGAGCTGGTGGCCCCACAGAGGCAAAGGGCCAACGGCAGCCACAGACTGCACCTGGAGACCGCGGTGGGACCTCAGGCCTCCGAGGTCACGACTGTCTAGACGCCAAAAACGTGAGGCCCGGAGAGGAACTTCTCAGGCAGCGCTTTAGACAACACCAAGAAACAGCGCGCCATCAATAGTCTCTCCGTGATTCTGTTATCTGCCTCATGGCTGTCTACACCTGCCTGTACGTGGACACAGAAAACTCAGGCCGACTTCTTACGTACAAGCTCCCCTCCCCCAGCCCCACCCTCCCCCACACGGTACCATAAAAAAATCAGATATTCAGACTGGGCAGAACCCCTGGTGCAGCACCTCATGGGTGTCCCTCTACCCACCCGGTCGGTGCTCCAAGGAGTCCCCGTTTTACCAAATGCAAAAGGGTTGGCGTGCCAAGCTGATTTCCAACAGTGCACACCGCATCAAGACACCCCACGCGCACACCTCTGAAACCAGCGGCGTCGGGGGCAGCCGCAGAGGCGGGGCTGCCGCTCGGCAGGCGAGAGGGTGACTGAGCCTCCAGTGCCGAGACTCCAGTTCCTCCCCAGAGCTGTCGGCCTGTGGAAAGAGCTGCAATGCCAGGCTTGGGGCAGGGAGGGAGGGAGAAACCAGATACAAACTGGAGCTGCCCTGCAGCTCAGGAGGACTTCTGAGTTGCCCTGTGATGGTTACAGCTGGGGTTCCAGTCACACTGGACACTATCCACCAATAAGGGTGTGCATACTGGGCTGGAGACGTCCCTCAGCAACCTCAGAAGGGCTGTGAGAACCTCGTCCTGCTTCCTGGATTCTAGTCCCATCTCCGAACCCTGTGACGGTGAGTTCAGAGCCCTCCCCCATCCCGCTCCCCGGAACACAAGGAAGGGTAATGACGCCATCCCGACTAGGCTGGTTACCTGTATGGAGGCCCCAAACTTCTCATTGCAGAGGCTGCACACCAGTGCCCACCGACTGCTGGGGATGTGAGACACCTTCGTGATGGGCTCCATCTTCTCGGGGCTGCCAATGCTCACCTGGAGGCCCAAGAAATAACAAGACAGGGTGGCAGAGGTCGTCAGACAGGGGCTGAACACAGACAGTAGCAACTTAGAGATCCATTCCTTCCCCACGGCCCTCATACCAGAGGGTGCCAAGGGGCACCCACCCTCCAAGCGCAGGTAAAACCCCACTTTAAAGCATCAGGACAGCACAGGGGCCAGCTCTGGGCCAACTCCACGCCCTCCTCGGGGGGTCATCTGACACAAACGTCCTGTTTGTAAAAACACTCAGACACCCAGTGCTCACTGCTCACCCGAGTGACAGCAAAGACAAGGTAATCTACTATACCTCTGGTCCACTAAGAAGTGGTCAAGACTGGAAACCCGTCTTAAACATTCTGCAATCAGTTGTGAACAATGGAGTAGAAGTAAATATTGACCACCTTTAATCTCTCTCTCAGTAAAGAAAACCATTCTCTTCAGTCAGAAACTATCACTACATACAAAGCGGAAAACTACCAAGATAAACAAGGTCCCCTTCCTCTCCATATTCAGCCTGGATCACTGAACTGCATCCCTGTTAATACCAAACCGTGAGATCCCAAGCTACCAAGACCCAAGTCATGAAGCCTCAATCCAAATCACTCCCAGATACTTTTCCTCAGGAGGAAAATGCACCAAAATCATATGCCAAAAAATGCTGAAATCTGAATCACAAATGACAGTCTCAGAGCGAGCCGAGCAAGTTAAATTAGTCAAGGTCTGGGACGTGAAATACATTAGACCAGACCTGAAATTAAAAAGGTTGAGGCTAAGTAAGAATTTTAATAAAAAATCACAAAAATGTGACCTAGAGCAGTGGTTCTTTAACCGTGACGGTGCTGTATGCATGGCTCACCGGGCCCAGGAGTTTACGGCCCATCCCAGGGAAAGGACAGAGCCACACACCCAGGCCGCAGCGCGAACACACGCCGCGGGTCCGCTTCTGGGAGCGTGACAGCAGCGGAGGGTCAGCTGCAGTGGCATCAGAAGGGAAGTCTGAACACCTCCACCCAGAGTCCAACTCACTGCTGCCTCCAGTTAACATTTCCACAAATTTACACACCACTGACCACATGACAGCATGCTCGAGATTCAATTTAAGGTGGAAAAAAGGGTAGCAACTCAAAGGTGTCTTTTTACTCATCAGCTACAATGTGGCCCAGTGATGAATGGCTCCCTGTGAGGATGAACAGCCACGGGCTCCCAAGGTGAACCACCAACAAGGGCACCCACCTCGGGGATCCACAGCGCACAGCTGACGTGGACCCACTTGGTCCCACTGCGGGTAGGCTTCATCGCTCCGCCTTTCTTGGGACACAACAAACACTTGGGCTGAACCCCCAGGGCACACGTCCGGCACAGCCAACTGCCCTCTGGGACCTTGAGAATTCCGTAACAGGCCTGTAAAGCCACAGCACATCCCCAAGGAAAAGAGAGAAAGAGAAAAAAAGAGTTATTTTTACCCTGTGTGTCTACAAATTTTAAAACGCCTAGAAAGACTTTAACAGAAGCACCCCCCAAAATAGAGGCACTCCTTTCAGGAACAGTGCCGGGCAGCCTCACAGCAGCAGTCAGGAGGTGGGTACAAGGTACAACGTACTTACCTACCAGAGGGTGGTCCTGAAAACTACTTGAGGACAGAAAGGTTTGTAAAACATCTGCTGTGTTGCTACAGATACCCATCTATATACCAAGTTTCTAAATACTGGGCAGTAAATCCTCAAAACTCTCTCCAGGGCTAGATGGCAGAAGGCATCCCTCTTTGATTTACTGATGTAGGTGGGCTATAAAGTGAGGGAAAAAACACAAAGCAGCTGAGAGCCTCCCAAAGCTATTACACGAGACACCAGTGAAAACGAGAAGGAACTAAGGACCAGCCTCGCCCCCTGGGCTAAGCAAGCTCTACTGACCAGGCGCCGACACCCCGCCCGCCTCCCACACACAAGTGAGCACAGCAGGCGCAGAAAAATGAGACATTCTAGACAAAGAGAATTTGGTCTCTTTGGTGGATATTTAAAACAAAGCCTGCTTTGCATAAGATGGTAAATTACACAAGACAGCAAAAACTGCAGGAATCAAGGCAACTTAAAGTCATTAAGACCGTTCAAAGAAAGAAAAGGCAAACGTTAAAGAAGTGAAGAAACAAAACCATGATGGTACCAGGAGCACATTCAGAGCCTTTTAAGAACACCAAACTGTTCAGAACTTTATCCTTAAATGAACTACAAGTCAGGAAGTGGAGAGACAGAGTAACATAGTTCCAATTCTCCAGACAGGAAAAACACAGCCGCTATGCAATCTGAATATCCAGGACGCAAAAAGGAAACCACAGGATGATAGTTCAGGGAAGTTAAGTGACACTAAGATTGGAGCTTAGGAGTGCTGTGTCGGTGCCATGAATGAGCCACTGTCAACACAGACTTACTGAAGGAAAAAAAAAATTTTTTTTAATAGAGCTAACTGACACTATTAAGGTTTCAAATATCAGAAAGGTCTGTATCAGGCACTCTAGACAAAGTCTCATTTGAAGAGGTAATTTTTTTTTTTTTTTTTTTTTTACTGGATAAGCAAGTCTAAGTAAAATAGAAGATTAAATAAAGGATGCCTGAAAGACAAGTCATGAAGAACATCTCAAAAGAAAAAGGAACCACAGGAAATGCTAATAGGCAATGTGGTATGGCTGAAAGAACAGCAGACCAGGCACGGGATGGGGGGGGTGTGTGGCGTGTCGTCCAGAGCTCCCCGAGTTCCAGTTCCAACTCTGCCTCTAACCCGCAGTGGGATGCTGAACAGCCCACCCTGACTTCAGTTAACTCATTTATAAGCACAGGGTTTGAGCAGTTTTCAAGCAGAACCCTTTTTTTCAAACAAGATTTGTCTCATGGCGGGGGTTGGGGGGGGTAAAAATGGCAGGAAAAAAACTGAAACATCATCCAAGTAAATGGCACCAACAACATAAAAGCAACAATGGCAGTCACAATGCTCATGATCTTGAAACAACAAAATCTCTATAAGAATTCTAAATTATCCCAAGGAAAGCGCCTAGATAATTTGAAAATCCAGAGCTACAAGATGGGCTATAACATGACTTCATAAGCAAGAGACTTGTGGTCTCCCCATCAGGATGAGATGGGACAAGGTCACCGCTGGTAAAGTCCTCAGGCAGAAGGGAAACCCAGGAAGCAGACACATTACAAAGAAAACAACAGTCAGGAACTTCACAAAGTAAACTTGATTCTTCTTCCCAAGAGGTCACCCAAGCCACTGTCCCACACAAGCCCTTAAGTTTGTTTTAAATCTCAGCATCAACAGGTGAATTCAAAGCAAGTACCTCTGGAGAGCCTATTAACTAAAGAGTGCATGTGAACACATGTCCCCACAGAAATACAAATTACTTCATTATTGCATTAAAAAATAAATGAAAGAGGTAAGGGTCAAGACTAAGATTCTCCCAAGCTTTTTAAATTACCCAGTACCCAACCTTACTGAAGCAACCGCCAAATCCTCTCGACATCACGGAGGACAGGAAATAACTTTCAAGAAAAGGGGACCCTTTCCTCTTGTTCAAGGGCTCAGTTTATATACTAACATGTTAGCAAATGTTATGTGTTGAATAGTGTCCGAAAAGTATATGTTAAAGTAAGTCCTAACCCCAGTACCTCAGAATGTGACCTGATTTGGAAATAGGGTCACAGTAGATGTAGTCAGTTAAGATGAGGTCACACTGGAGTAGGGTGGGCCCTTCATCCAGCGTGACTGGCGTCCTTACAAGAAGATGGCGACGTGTGAAGACACAGATGCATGGGGAGGACACAAAGTGACGGCAAAGCCAGAGACCAGCGTTGTGCAGCTGCAAGCCAAGGAACGCCAACAACTGCCAGCAAACAGCCAGGAGAGGCGAGGAAGGATTCTCCTTCCAGGTTTCAGAGGGAGCATGGCCCTGCCGATGCCTTGATTTCAGACTTCTAGTTTCCAGATAGCAAGACAATAAACTTCTTGTTATTTTAAGCCATCGAGCTTGTGCAAGGGCAACTAACACAGCAAACTAACCGCCTTTTCAAGAGTCCCACCAGTGTTCTCAATAGCTATAAAGCCAGGTGTTAGAGCAGGGCAGAGGGGCTCATACAGTCTAAGTAAACCTGACTTCTGTGGCTGGGAATAAAGACACTATGCAAAGAAAGAATGAGGTCCACAGAGGATCCTATTCTCCTGGTTGTAAAAGTAACAAGTACCTCAAACACTAAGCAGCTGACAAGAACAAAAAGATGGGCACACGTTTTTAACTCATGGACCCTGTCTGGAGGAACCACCCCAGGTGGCCTCCTTCCGGGCCCCGCTGCCCACATACCTGGTGCACACAGATGTTGCATTTGTCACAGAACACCATCTCATTGCCGTCCTCACCGTCAGGCGACTGGCAGACGTCACAGACAACGTCTTCGTCATATTCAATCCCCAGGCCTTCTTCAGTCTCTATAGCATGATTCATATTATCGTAGCATCGCTGTTCAAATTCCTCCAGGACCCTTTCCATGGTGTATTCATCTAACTCAGGCATTCCTGGAGGGAAAGTGCCACAAAACCATTTTAATAAACCCATATTAATAAATATAATACTATTTATACTAATAAAAATGCACAATGAATAAATAATATTATAAACAAATCTATCCTGAGTGCCCCCAAATATGTTCTATTGGATGTCCCTCAGACCCTTCCAAGGAAGGGTCTTTAAATTCAAAGGCAGAAAGAGGGCTTCCCTGGTGGCGCAGTGGTTGAGAGTCCACCTGCCGATGCAGGGGACACGGGTTCGTGCCCCAGTCCGGGAGGATCCCACATGCCGCGGAGCGGCTGGGCCCGTGAGCCATGGCCGCTGGGCCTGTGCGTCCTGAGCCTGTGCTCCACAACTGGAGAGGCCACAACGGTGGGAGGCCCGTGTACCGCAAAAAAAAAAAACAAAAAAAAAAAAACGCAGAAAGAGACTTCCACCCAACAGTTTGTTCCTTACTGAAGATGGAGTGCTTGCTGTAAAAAGATCATTCCCAAAAGGGTTCCAGGATATTAAATGCATATATTGTTGTTAGACTGTCATTTCATTACAATATTATATATAACAACTAGCATGTAAGTGACTTCAAAACCATGACCACCTATTATGGTTTGGGTATTTTTTTCCAAAAAACATTCCATTCTTGCTACTTAAAATGGCGCTCTGAGAACAGATTTCACTGTGAACACTCAAATGTTTTTACCTGGTTTATCCCTCCTCACCCTCTGAATTTACTAAGTTGAGACGCATAGTTAGTCAGACACATGAAAGACGGAAACACAAGGGACGTCAAGCAAAGGAGACAGACAGCTCCTGGTGAATCAAAGAAAATGCATTCTTATGCAAGAATGGCCAAAAACAAACTTCAAGCGGTTATCATGTATGGTTACAGCTAGTGGTGGGGATAAGACTTTTATTTTCTTCCATTTGTGGACGTATTCTAAACTTCCTACAATGAAAATACTCACGCAGAAAGAAAAAACAGCTTGTAAAAAATATTCAAACACATGTAACTGGCAAGAAACAACAGAAGTGTCATTAGGGCCAACAACAAATTATATGCATTATCGTAAATATAATTAACACTTCAAGTTTCTGAAAACTTGGAGAACACATTAGCACTGACACTGTGATAAGCCCTAAACACATAGTCAAAAAAGCCACCTATCATCTCAAACCTTATTTCATGACGAGGTCGTTTCTGCGTGGCCGGGAGGTTTCATCTCAATTCCTCCTACCAGTTCTGAAAACACCACTGGCTTTGAAAATACAGTCCTATGCCCTATAATTAATTTTTACCATTAAAAAGACCAATAAAAGCTAAGACAAACGTCTTTAAGCATGCGTTCAATACATGCTATACAACTGCATCGCTTATCCTGCCAAAGTATTCAGCACTGCCTTGCAGTCTGATGAGCAAGCCCAGCACTCACCACCTAGACCATCCACCTAAGCCCCCGGTCCCTGGCCGTCTGTCCCTCTGCCTTAACACAGGACACCCAGCCAGTCCAGTGCATACAGTTGTCTTTACAAAGTAGAATTTTATAGTCTATGAAGCTAAAACATAGTATTCAGTTCCAAGAGAGCACTGAAAACTTCTGAACAGACTCCCACCTCCTAGCCTGCTAACATCCTGGCCACTAATACCTAAAACCAAGGACCATAAGGAAGGAAATCTACTTTATCAAAATATCGGAGTAACGGCTTTCCCAGCTCAGTCCACACCATCATTCCCACTCAGAGGCTGGGGAGCAGCATGCATGGCAGCATCGGTTACATGCCAGGCCCTGTGCTAGGCTCAGGCATCCACACAAAACGAAGTCTTAGTCCTTCAGGGCTTTGAAATCCACCATGAAACACTCTGTAAATATTTACCACGTGCTAGACTGCAAGTAAACGGCCTGTGCCACCACTTCCCGACCTTGACCTACAGCACAATGCTAATTAATCCTCACGTCTCTCACAGGAAGCCCAGACTTGGTCTCACTGACTTGCCATCACCACACTTCAGGCAACCCTTAGCAATCAGAAGTGGTGTGTGAGCCGAGATCCAAGTGTCATCCTGGTCGTGACACAAGGAGATGCAAGCAAACGAGGTACTCTGAGCTGTACATACACGAGAATGGCTGACTTGTAGAAAAGATCACAATGGGCAGGGCACCCAGCTAAGGTAGGGCTTCACCAAAGGAAAGCCAGGACCGATCAAGGGGTGAGAGGAGAAAGCACTCAGGTTTGGAAAAGGACTTAAGGGGAATCACTGAGGTGAAAACACGAGGGATATGTTTGGAAAACGGTGAGCTTGGCTGGAGTGGCGTTTCCTGTGAGAAACTGCAGGCCACAGCTGAAGAAGGCGGCATCCGAATAGCACCGCCGGAGGAGGAAGAAACAGAACACCGGAGCAGGAAGCTGTGGACCAGATCCTTGTGTTATCTTGGGGAAGCACTGCATTTCTCTGGGCCTCAGTTCCCTTGAGGTAACTGGCGGGGTTGCAGGGTGTAGGGCAGGGCAGGAACTGGGAGCCCCGCTTTCCTGCCCGTGGAAGACACCCCTCCTCGATCCCACCTCTCTGTCCACGAGACGCACACAGACTGAGTCCCTCTCAGCACACCTGCCGCAGCTGGACACGCACACCTCCAACAAAGAGCCCGTGATTCTGAGACGGGACTGAGGCCGAGACGGAGCTGGCATCGCCCCTGAACCGCAGGCCTCAAGCGCTCGCTGCTCGTCATCCGCAACCAAGCAGCAGAGACCCCGCCCCTCACCCATCTCCTTGAACTCCTCGTTGGTCAGTTCCAGCCACGCAGCGTCCATGTCGTTGAGATCGTAACGACACACGCTGTCGGCCAGCGTCCGGATGTCAACGTAGCCCAGCTCTGGAGGCTCGGAGCCCGACGAGACGATGTATTTCTTGGGCCTGATGAACATGAGGGACTTCTCTTCAGACACGACCCTGGTTAACAAGAAAACAGGCAGCCAGGTTACCCTTCCTGCCACAAGAAAGAAAGTCTGCCAGAAGGCCCCAAGCGAGCTTCCACCTCCAACCCCCATACCCTAGGTCACTGCCAGGTTCAGAGAGTTAAAACCCTAACGCCACCGCTGACAAAACAAAGCAGGAGTCGTTAAAACCCCTAAAATAGAAATAGATGCAAGTGAAAACGCTGCAGAAGTCTTCAAAATCAGCCTCGCCCACGTGGCCTCCAAGGACGCTGCCGTGCCCAGCCACCAGCTGTGACAGCAGTGTCAAGGGTTAAAGATTACATCACTTTCCACTAACCAGGCCTGCCCACCCTTGCTGGAGGCCACCAAGCCCTGGGTTCTCAGGGACATGGAGGCAGCAAGAGCAGCCACACGGCAGGGCACACACAGCAGAAGGCCGGGAAGCCAAGGGGAGAAACCCGTCACCTCTGGTTCTAGAACTCAGGCCTTGTCCATCACTAAGCAGTCTGAGAACCAGAGAGTCCCAGCCACGGACGGGATGCTCCCGGCACAGCTGGGGGCCCAGGGAGGAGCGCAAGTCCCCTCCGCTCCTGCACTTGCACCCTCGCCCCGGCCCCGGGAACGCCTGGAGAAGTGCCGGCCCCCACAAAACAAAGTCCGCGCAGGAAGAGGGTGAGTCACTGCTGATGGGGAGTGAGGGGCCTCGGGAGCACAACATGGCCACCGGCCCTCCACCTGCACGTCTCGGTGTGCAGGCAGCTCGCGTTAACACCCAGCTGTCCAAAGAGGCCGTCAAGGTGTTTCCGTCACCTTATGATCGCCAGGGTGGCTTTATCTACAGGACACGGAGACAGGCACAGTTAAGGGAGTTATTCGTCCTACTCGACTAAGGGCAGGGTTCCAGCTGACACTTCCATGAGCTGTGTTAGCGTTTACTCGTCTTGTGCTGGGCTCGTAACCCCTGGACTGGGGTCGCCAGTGCTGCACAGCTAGTCGGTGCTGTGCCCCAGATGCAGCCCTGAGGCAACCAGACCGTGCTTCTCCTACAGAGCCCAGTGAAACACTCCATCCACTCCACGGGCTGCAGTCTGACCTGTGGAGGCATCGGAGCGGCCATTTCAGCCTGCATCTTTATGGGGACATTTGTCACCGAGATCCCAAACACAATAATCAGACTCGACCACCGCCGGTGCCTGAGGGACAGGATGTGGATGAGGGCCAAGGGGTAAATTCAGTCCACACTCGGCAATGGTGAAAGAGGTCATTTCGCAAAGCAGGCAGGTGACTGACCACGCGGCGGCGGCAAAGGCGGCTGCCAGCCAAGCACAGAGGGCACTCAGCTCCCTCGCCCTGCGAGGAGCCTCAAGGCCAGTGGAGCCGGCCGGAGAGGACACAAGCAAACCGGCCCAGCTTCACGCTGAAGCCGGTCAGCGAAGAGCCGACCCTCAAGACCCTTAAGGAGAAAAGTGGTTAGAAGTAAATCCAGAGAAAGCCCAAGAGCAACCAGACCAAGTCCATCCGAGGACTACTCATCAACACACTCCTCCGCTAAGCTCCCCGCCCACAGGACCCTAACCTGGCAGGACTGCTCACACCCGTCCTCCCCCAGAGGTGAGGGACCACAGCAGGACCCAACCGACGGACACCTCTCTCCAGCACAGCGGCCCTCCAGAGGGGAGGGGAAACAGCTGTGCAGACATCCAAATGTCCCTCCCCCAGCCAGCCACTTCCCAGGAAGCCTTGGAATTTACCTTCCTCTCTAAGAGAGAGGCACCTTCCCAAGGTGGCTGCAATGTTAAGTTCAGAGGCCCATGGCCCTTAAAAGCACTACCTTCGGACCTGAGGTGTGTTTCTACTGCATTTCTCTTTCCCCAGAAGCCTCACTGCTGACCCAAACGCTGCTGCTCCTCTCAGGCACCCGGCTGTCGGGGCAGAAAGGCAACTGTCAGGGGAGAGGCGGCACCCCTCCCCTGGGGCACGTCTACCTGGCCACGGGCTGAGGGATGGTCCCAGGGCTCACCGGCACCTGGACCCCTTTCTCCCACTCCTGTCTCCAGGGATCTGCCAGCACATAGTACTCATCCGGGTTCAGCTGGTAGGAGTCATGCAACTTCATGGCGGTGATCAGGTCTGTCCTAAACACCTGGAAAGGGAAAGAAAGGGTCACTGACATTGGATATTTGCATTCTTATTCAGAGCGCTGGCAGCTGCAGGGTAACCATGGAGCTGCCACGTAACAAGGTCACTGTTTCAACAGAGAACCAGTCTGACCTATTACAGGAAACCCCTCGGCCTGCCACGCCCTGGGCCTCGCTCAGGGTCGGAGGTGGCAGCAGCTCACACTGCCCTCCCTCCCTCGCCAGCTCCGAGAGATGGCGACGTCTACACCAGCTACTGCAACACAGGAGCCTCGCTGCCGTCCCCGGAAAAACTTCTAAGAACTCCCAATTCACCAAGCAGGCTGCTGAAAACACATGCCTAAAAAAATCCCTGGAGGGAGATATTTCACTCAAGGGTGCCTTTCTCGTAAATGTTTAAGAAATAAAACTCCACTAACCATGTAACAACTCCGAGCCAAAACCCAGGGCCACCAGGGATCCCTCTTCTCTATTCAGACTGCCTCTCCCCACCTCCCACCTGCCCAGGCACCCGGGCTTACAGCAAGGTGTCCGGGGAGGGCGGGTCCTGGTTGGCTAGAGCCAGGCAGAGTACAGGATGGAAACATCTGGGAAACAAGCAACAACACACCAGTGGAGGCAAGGTAGAAAATGGGTTGGTAAAGAATGTGTTTGCACACCTTCACCTGGCATAACTTCTACTAGGAAAGCAGCATTTGTGGGGAAAGGAGAGGAGGGAAGGAGGGGAGGAGACAGAGAGGAAGAAAGAAGAAAGCAAGCAAGCTACCACCCTCTCTTCACCCTGCCACAAACAGACGCACAAGACTCAGAAGTACCCCTCGGCCAAGAGGGCCCCTCAGGCCTCATCTGGGGCCAGGGGAGGAGCACCACAAAGGTGGCCCCCGCGTGCCTGCTCCTCCTGGCGGGGCGGGAAGCGGCCGGAGCCCAGTCCACTCCTGTCTCAGGGCCACACGAGGAAGCTCTGACCCTGGCATTAGCGCTGGCCCAAAGTTGTATTTGGCACCAAGTGTGCCTGCATCTGTAAGCTACACTCTCTGTTTACACAAGTCACAATGCTGAACTCTCTCTTCTTGGGACAGGGAGTTCTTTCTTGTGCTGCTAAGCACAGTTCACATTATATGCCTGCTAATAGGTCCGTATTTGTTTTTCCTGGTGGCTTTTCAGGCTGGTGATCACTTTAATGAACTTCACCGTAACCAAGTCTGAGGCAGTGTCTGAATAAGAGGGCCATGTCTCCAGCCTGCCATTTTGGGCCTGACTTTCCCCCAGTTTGCCGCTCCTCATCTCTAAAGTCCCAGTAACAAGCAAGAACCTGGCTGTGCACCTCCCACAAAAGCACAAGATCAGGCCCCCCTGTGGCACTGAGCCCTTCAGCAGATGCCCATGCCCCAGGGAGCATTAACTTTGTCGGCCATGCCCTCCAGACCCCCAAAAAGTCCTTTCAAACAAAGTCACAGATCTACATCTTCCGGAAGCACAACAGTTAAAAACACATTCCAACTAAGTCTGATAAGTAATAAATAAGGGATTTTGCCCAAGAAGAAGGAAAATCAAACTGAAGCAACAAGATGAGAAAAGGCAGCCCAACATTCCTGCACTCAGAGACCTGGATGAGGATGGTCAAGGACTGAAACAGATGCCCTCAAACGGACATGAGCTCCCGAGTCCCCAGCAGGGCTCAACCTTAGCACTCCAAGTAGAAAGTAATTTCAACTCAGAAAAAAAACACAACAACCCTGGAACAAAACACAGGTCAAGGACAAGACTGGAGCCATCCACACTTCCCAGTGCCGACTCTGGGAGGGGTTCTAGCTGCACCCGGGGCACTGGTGCTCTCACACAGCTATCAGCTCCCTGTTGGAGCACCCTGTATTCCTGCCCTGAAATAACAGGAGTGCAGTGTGGACATCAGAAGGGTATTGAGGGGGCTGTGGAGGGAATTAAAGAGATAAAAAAGAGCAGCAGAGTCACTCCCAATACCAGAGGAAAGGAAGGCAGCACTGCAGATTCAAAAGTACAAAGGCCTGGAATAAATCAAGGTGATAAAACGGCCACCTTCTCATGAACATCTGATCTAATGTTTAAGTGTCCCCTGGGATGGTTTTCCACAATTCTAAAGTATATTATATACTACTTCCTCATGGAGAAAGTTATTCCACAACTAAATAATCCTACGCTCCTCAACACAGCGCCCCCGGCTTCCCCGCTACCGTCGAAGAAGTTCCTCATGGATGGTGGCCTCTGCTCAGTCGCTACAGGATGAGGCTGTCTTTGAAGTCATCCCACTAAGAGGCAGTGCAAAACCAAGGGGCTGGACCGAAAACTCTCTTCCCCATAACCTGCTCACCTAAACACTGTGACAAACTAAAATGCCTTTCCTTCAATCACTTAGATCCTCAGAGCCCAGTCCAAGGTTTTCAGAAAACACAGATCTCAGGAGTGGGAGGGGCCCCTAACCAACAAAAGCCACAAAGAAACTCACCCCAAAACAATTCTGGATAGATAGATGACAGATAGGTAGATAATAACAAAATGTGAGGGAGCAGGGAAATGTAAGATGAGAAACAAATTTCAAAAGAAGGGGAGAAAGCCTTAAGCATAATCCCCTAAACAAAATCCCAGAATTACATTGGGTTTTGCCAAACAAGCCACAAATTCATGACTAAAACTAACTTGAGGCTGGCAGTGACTGGCAGCAGCTGAACATGCTGACCTCCAGGCCACAGGAAAAGTTGTTGGGAGCCAGCAAAGGTGAAACCGAGAAGGAAAAAAAATAAAAATAAAAAGAATTAATAATAATAGCTAACATTTACTGAGCAGGATTTACCTTCTACATATTAACCTCTGGGTATTAACCCACTTAATTCTCACAAAAATCCTACGAGGTGAACACCTGTATTATCCCCATCTTACAGATTTGGAAACTGAGGCACAGAGAGGTTAAGTAACTTGCCCAAGAATGCACAGACTGACACCAATATCAACCAACCAGGTGTGTGTGTCAACCATATGTACTCATGCACACAGGTACGACATGCACAGTCATGCCAGCATTCAAGAAATACCTCCGAAGGCTTTCGATCTTCATGTCTGGAGCATGAACTTCTCCTGTGCTGGGATCTGGAATTCTGTGACCAAGTAGTTGACAGGCCTAAAGAAACAAATATCCGAATAGGAATAATTAAAAGTACACAAATCACTGAGGGTTTCACAGGGTTCTTTTTTTTAACCAGACTCAGCAAGGCGCCCCTCAGCACCACCCCAGGAGACGGCCCGATGCTCTGCCAGAGCTCTCCTCTCTCCCCTGGAGCTCCTCCACCCCCATTGCTCACTTAAACGCTCACTTCCCACAGCAGGCCAACAAGACCACTCCGCACACACTGTGTTCAGGGCTGCTGCATCACAGGTGCAACTCACGGAGGGGAGAGGCCTTTCAAGAACACCATGCAGGCAGAGCCTTCTTCATCCACAAGCCTGCACTTCTTAAGAGGTTCAAAGCCTTGCACTGGTAAATATAAATCCAGAAACTTCTTTTTTAATTTTCAGTAAGTTTTTAAACACTAACATCATTGTACTAAATCCTAAAGCCATCCCCCAAAAGGTTTGACTCCACAAAAGAACTTAGCAATCCCTAAAAAAGGGAAACTCAGACCCGCCATAGACTAGGTGCTCCGGCCAAATCACCTTTAAAACTGCCTACTCCGCTTCCCCAGAGAATGCCTGTCAGCTCTCTTCTGAGCTCTGAGGACAAGATGCCCTTATCCTCTGTCGTGGGGTCTCTCCCCCACCAAGCCATGGAAACTGGAAGCCCTAACAGGCCACCTATGTCTCTTAACCACCACCAAGTCTGAGCTCCTCTCGCACCTGAGACCCTCTGCAGCACTGGCTCCACCCTGCCTGAGACGCTCCCTCAGCCGCAGCGGCAACTCTCCTTCCTGGTGTCCCTACTCTGTGGGTCCCTGTCCTCCACGCATGAGCTCTCTCACCTTCTTGCTCCAGTGCCCTCCCCGGGGAGCACCCATCCACGCCCACAGTCTTACCTGGCAGGCCCAGGAGACTGTAAGACCTGCGTTCCCACACTAACCTCCCTCCCCAGCACCAGGTCCATGTTCACCTTCAGATCAGACATCAGTCGAGCCCACGGCGTTCCTGAGATCAGTCAACCCAGCACAACAGCAACTGGGCTAGACATTTTACTCAAACCTGCTCTCCTATTCCTACTTTGACGCATATCACCACCATCTCTACCTGAAGTCCGAAATCAGAGTCATTCTAGACTCTCTGCACTCAGGACACATCCACTCCACGGCCCAACAGCTCAGAGCCCAGCTCCTCTTCTCTGCCTCTGCCACCGCCTCCTGTCTGTGGGTGCCATACTGACACCAGAGATCTGAAACAGCCCTCCTAACGACCTGTCTACCTTCCCAGTAACTTGCCTCCATGGTGAACAAACTGTACCATTTCCCAGAAATTAACAACTCCCCGCCCCAAATAAAAGCTA
Organism: Hyperoodon ampullatus; assembly: GCF_949752795.1. NCBI lineage: Eukaryota > Metazoa > Chordata > Mammalia > Artiodactyla > Ziphiidae > Hyperoodon > Hyperoodon ampullatus. Next base: position 137,924,395 of record NC_136914.1, read on the forward strand.
AAAACTGAGGGAACTGCCATTCTACCAGTAAAATCACTTGCCACTCAGAACAGGAAACCCTTATCTCCACAGATTCCAGAGACAAGGCACACAGAATCAAAGTATCCTTAAGACCTTGGGGGCATTAAGAAGTAGGTTCTGCCCATAAGCCTATCATCAGATTTGCAATGACAGAGACTAAAGGGGATTGCCAAGCTTCCCTCTGACAGGGAAGGGCACTACCCTTGATGGCCAGTCCTGAGGCTTGTTTACTGGATCAACTGACTGTCTGCTGCTAGGCCAGCAGAATTAGATTTCCTATTGGTGACCCTACTGCACTGTTCAGTAACAGTTTCGAAAATTCTTCTTTAAAAAACAATCCTAAGTATATCTCTTTAGACTCCTAGATGAACAAGAATAAAGTTCACACCCACACTGAAAGAAATATTCTGGGCACACTGGGGTGAGCCTGACTTGTAGGAAGTTCTGAATCTGGTCATCATTGGAAAAAGGAAGACAGAAGCCAAATTAGGAACCTGGTGAGGAAGGCAGCCAGGCAGCTCATGTCTCCAGACAGGCCTCTCTTCCACCGTCCGGTCCTGCAGGCCATCGTCTGGCCAGCCCACAGGCGGAAAGAAGAGACGGGGAAAAGCACAAGACAACTGCAGACGGGACAGCCCCGGGCCTCAGGGAGGGCAAAGAGGTGCAGGGCAGACAGGGATGCCCCCTTTACTGTGCATCACTATGTACAGGGTTATAAATGACAAGAAATTTTAAACCATTCCATTGCTGTACTTCAATAACTAACATGGGGTCGGGGGGACACAAACGCTTATGTCAAACACTTTCAGAGTTAAAGCAGCAACAACAAATTCATGCATTCTTAAGTTTTACGACCCTCTTTTGCCCTTTTGGGGATCTGTCAGGATCCCTCCAGGGTAGTTTCCAAGGTTGCCAGGAAGTTTGCAGCTTTGCTGGCATAGTACACATCCAAGTAATGGCAATCATTTAGAAACTTTTTCCAGGGCTGCTTTTATATTCTTGAAAAATGTTGTCTGCTTTTAAAAACAGATATTCAAAAATGCTACAAATTTGGTATCTGATTGTATTACCCAAGAGAAATTCTGGTCCACCCAGAAAGTCTGTTCCTCTTCCTTTAATTTGCCTAATGCAAAAAGAGGAAGAGAAAAATTAATCTTATTAAACTCACTTTGCAGAAAGGGAAAGACTGGGGGAAAAGCTAAGTTTAAATTATCACTGACATAAGGAATGTTCTTAGCTTATTTATAGAACCACCCAAGCATCCACCGACAGAGTGAATGAATAAACAAACAGTGGCATATCCACACCATGGAATACTACCCAGCAATAAAAAAGAATGAGCTGTTGATACACACAACACGGATGAATGTAGGAATAATTATGTGGAGTGAAAAGATAAAAAGAGTATGTATTGTATTATTCCATTTATATAAAACTCTGGAAAATATAAACTAATCTATAGTGACAGAGAGTAGATCAGAGGTTGACTGGGGAAAGTGGGGAGAGAAGGATTATCATGAGCTTTATGATTTCATGGGTGTAAACATGTCAAAATGTATCAAAGCGTACAACTTTAAATGTGTGCAGAAAATAATTGATCTTCTATAATTGACCATCCATTAACAGTAAAGGAAAAGAAAATGCTCCGTTTTATCCTATACATTAACATTAAAGTTAACATTAACAGTAAAGGAAAAGAAAATGCTCCGTTCTACCCTACACAGGTGGTTTGTGTAAAACCTAGACTTTGCTGCTGAACAGTGAGAAACTGGATCCTCCCACGTCCAGCAGCAGACAGTTGTTGATGGTGATTTCCTCCCTCTAATTCACTTTAAAACTGTGTAATAACTATTTACAACATACAGTATACCTAAGTCAGTGCTGTGCACACAGCAGATCCTCAATTTTTTTAAAAAAAAGTCTTTAAGTGAACAAAAACACAGCGTCGTTGTTTGGGACTGTAACTCAAGAGCCGAAGGTGGCTCTGTTTCACCTATTAGAAGACATGCTTTTGAGCTCGAGGAAGATGAGGCCATGGAAAACAAAGCACTAATGCCTTTAAAGACAGCATGGCGGGGGCACTGCTTCCTGACTGGAACACACCTCCATCTACAAACAGATCCACGGCAAGTCCACAGGAGACTCCAAGCAAGTGCCTTGACGTTCCTACGCCAGTTCTCCTCCCTCGTCCATGTTCCCTCTGGATACTTCCCAGAATATTATCCAAGCAAAAATAATTTGCACCCATTTTAATTTTAAAAAGTTATGTCACAGAACATTTTTTTTGAAAGTATGTTGGAGGAAAAAAAATTTTAAACCAGAAATTAGAGTATTTCAAACACCAAAAGGACTGGGAGATTCTGATTTACACTATAGTAAAACACTGGCCACCTGTTCTTAAAAACCACATGCTAAGATTATGCTGGGTTGGTGCTGCATTTTGTTGTTTTCAGAATGCTAACATTTAATGACAAGCTAAATTAAGAATATGGCAAGTGGGGCTTCCCTGGTGGCGCAGTGATTGGGAGTCCGCCTGCCGATGCAGGGGACACGGGTTCGTGCCCCGGTCCGGGAGGATCCCACATGCCACGGAACGGCTGGGCCCGTGAGCCGTGGCCGCTGAGCCTGCACGTCCGGAGCCTGTGCTCCGCAACGGTAGAGGCCGCAGCGGTGAGAGGCCCGTGTACCGTTAAAAAAAAAAAAAAAAAAAGAATATGGCAAGCAAAATTTTATTTTATTTTCTTGTTGCTTTCAGGAGAAGTTAGGAACTCTAAAAATTTGGCAATAATGTCTAAAATTATTTTATTGCCCACACACAAGATATTACTACCTAAATTTAAGTCCGCTCTAGTGACAAATGTACATGACTTTTAAATTCTTGACATATATGCTGTTTGAGTATCAACAATTAATATCCATGAAACACTGAGAAGAATTAACAGAAAATAAACCCTTGCTTTGTTTTACTATCCCCAACTTCCCTTAAAACAGAAATGTGGGGGGAATAATAAGTTATAGAAGGCTCACAGGTCACAGCATCATGAGCGTGGATCCTGTGCATGCACTGCATTACGAACCCTGCTTTCTGGTGCTGTTATGCATTTATCTCAAACACTCTCCTTTGAAATATTAAAAATAGTCATGCTGTCTTGCCCTAGATCTAAAATAAGGAAAAACCCTCAAGAGTAAATCTAATACATATTGCACACACCTCCGACATTTGGTAGTTCGTGTGTGTTAAGCCTCCCAGGTGGTGCAGCGCATGAAAGGTTCAGAAATGAGAATGAATGGCAGCCTGGGTGGCTGCTCACATCACCACAAATGCAAACTACAAAAGAACCTCACCACTGACCAAATGGCGAATCTCCTGTGTCTCAGACCCCGCTTCTAGATGCTAAACACTACTCTCGTGTCTTCTGGAGTGTTAAACCAGCTTAACAAAGGAAGGTGCTCAGGACCAGCAAGGGTGGAACCCTGCAGGCCAGCTGGTGTCACCACAACAGAGCAGACTGGAGAGAGCAAGGCAAGGCCAGCCCTGTGCCAGTAAAGTGGTGCTCTGGAAAGCCCTATCTGCAAGAAGAAAACACATGTAATGTAGTTCTATTTGCTTGAACTGCATGATAGAAGACAAGCCTCTCACACCACTGCTGTTTCCATCAGGGTCTGACCCCATGTCTCCCACAGCCCAGCCCTTCCATCCCAGCATGGCTTAGCTCTAACCGTCCAACTCACTTCCACCTTCCAAAAAACAAAGCTTAATAGGGTACATTAAGAGAACTGGCCCAGGAATGTTTCAACATACTTGGGCCTTTGACCAACTGACACAATGTTTCATGGTCACCCAGCCCTTCTGTTAAGTCCAAGGCCACAGACCAGATCATGCTGTGCTAGTTACTCCTCAAGCCCAAGATGATGCTCTGCCCATCAATGTCAAGGACAAGCCACAAGCCGGGTTTGAAAAGGGGTAAAGCCATCTCCATGTGCCTGGAGGAGACACGGGTACAGCCCACATTCTGCAGTACTTGAGCCAAAAATTCCACATTTCAAGAATTCCTACACAACTCTGCGGTGTCACAAGATGCAACTGATGGGGGGAAAGGAGCAAATTAAAGGTACAGTCAAACAGGAAGAGAAGTGGATGCAAAGTTAACTTTTATGCAAAAGAGAAACCACCAAAGACTTGCCATGAAGGAAACCAAGCACAGCCAAACCAAAAAAATGACAGCAAGTTATTAAAAAATGTAACATAAAGGGTCCAAAGCAGAAAGTATGTTTCATCCACTAAAAATTCTGGTCTTTCTTCATTTTTTATCTGTAAGCTGGAGAGAGCCCAGAAAAACAAAAGTCCTCACAAATCTTCATGTTTGCCACTCATCGACCTGCATTACTAAGTGCAGAATTAGTAGGTTTGAATTTTACTCAGCTATTCTCTGTGCCTTCGTTATCACCAGTGATGGAGCAGAAGCTGGCTGGATAACTGAAGAAGACAGAAGTGTTTCAGGGTCAGCGCAGGTGTGAAAACCGGGAGACCAGGCAGGGCCCTCACAAGGTGCCTGGCCCCAGACCCCTCGCCACACGCCAGGCCTTCCCACAGGGAGGTCAACACAGCCCTGAAATTTAGGGCATTAGGCAGGTGAAAATGGTTCCCAGACCCAATTCCAACACGTGCTTGTGGAAGCTTCCCCACACCAACAAGCAACTGTCAGACGCCAGCAGCGTGTCCAAGAATTCAACTCAATTCTGACTCGGAGACAGAATTAGATTCCAGACTCAGCCCCATGAGACCAACTTCCACTTCAGATGCCAGTTGCCAAGCCCAGGTTATTACCTGTGCTTCTGACTGGCAGGGGTTCCCATAAGCCCCTCTCCTCGGGTTCAAGCACTTTGTTAGAGCGGCTCACAGAACTCAGAGAAACATGTTACTTACTAGGTCACCAACTTATTCTAAGAGGATATTGAAGGATATGAGCCAACAGCCAAATGAAGAGATACGTAGGACAAGGTATGGGGAAAGGGCACAGAGCTTCCATGCCCTCTCAGCGTGCACCATTCTCTCCCAGTCACCACACGCCCGCCATCTGGAAGCTCTCCGAACTCTGTCCTTTTGGGTTTTTATGGAGGCTTCATTACCGAGGCATGATTGATAAAATTACTGGCCAATGATGACCGATTCAACCTCCAGCTCCTCCCTCCTCCCTGCAGGCTGGATGGAAACACCAAAAATAGCTGGTGGACCCACCGCCACATTTGCCAAAACCCCTAACACAGAGGACCATGGACTGGGAAGCAGGAAATAAAGTGCTTGTTTCCCCAAGCCACACCCTGGCACAATGCATAACTTCAGAGACTGGCTGAGCCACCCAGTCCCAGGAGCCCAGCAATTACAGACACAGCCTGCAAACACCCCAGTGCTACTTCATCCAACTGCCAAGGCTGGCAGTCCAGGGCACCTGGAGAAAAGCTTCAACAACTATGACTGCAGCTGGATGAGGGCTTGCACTGGCACAGAAGATGCCCGTCCATCCCCAACTGTAAATACCACACCGGTATTCCCCTGGACCAGGCCAGAAATCAAAGCAAAGGGCTCCAGCCCAGGAGGCCAGCGGGGCCTAGCTGTGACTGTGGCTGGTGCTGGGGCCCCAAGCTGACGTCCGCAGCTGCCTCTTCTCCACTTTGACATGCTCTGCGTTGGGCCGGGAGCTGCAGCCAAACTTCCGTCGGGACTGCAGGCTGGAAAGGCTGGGGAGAGGCCACTGCACAGACCGCCCATCTCACAAGCAGGGCTGCCAAGTACTCAGACTCGGCTAAGGGCAGGCTCAGTTCTGTGCACCTGACTGCAGGGGCAGAAGGCACCTACTCACACCCACCATGTGCCTACACAAGAGGATGAGCTCCAGTGCAAAGAGGCAGGCTGGTGGCAGAAGCCCACACTGGGTAGCAGCTGCCCTCAGAAAGGGTAGAAAGTGTGCTCCGTGGCGCAGATAATGTAGGTGTGTTCATACGGCTTGGCATTCTAGGGGTCGTAATGAGAGCTATTTACCACGACCATCATCCGCCATAATGACCAAATCATCAGGCCTGGACAGACAGCACAGCCATGAAGTGTCACCACTCGCTTTACACTGAATCAACTATACGACACAGGCCAGCCTGCCTCCTTTCCACTGGCAGCTATCATCCTCATCCTCTACCACCACCACTCTATTTCCACGTGTAGCCTAGTGTAGAACAAAACACAGGTTGTGCCCTATAAGTATTTACCTTGGTCCTCCATCCCTGCCTTCTTCGGGGGGCCAGCACAGACATAGCATATTAGCTGGAGGACAAAAAAGGCCCATTACCAGTAAGGTGACCTGATGGATCGACTTTCAGTGGGGACTTTGGGTACTCTCTTCCCCTAGAGTTCTGGGTGGAAATATAGGTTTAGATGAAGCATTTGGTCTTCTAGGGCTGTTATGGGCTGAACCGTGTCCCCCAAAATTTCATATGTTGAAGCCTAACCCCCCAATACCTCAGAATGTGACTGTATTTGGACATAAAGCCTTTAAATTGGCATTTAAATTAAAATGATTGGCCCTAATCCGATGTCACTGGATTACAGGAGCACATTTAGACACACACAGAGACATCAAGAATGCACACCCTCTAGTCCAGAAAGGGGAAGAGTCTAAGTCTGAGAGGACATTCCAGGAGAGCCTTTTCTAACCCAGCTCTCCCAAAGTGGGTATGAGGCAGTGCTGAGAGTCAACAGAGTGAGCGAGGACCGGCTCCCCAACCAAAGTCAGAGGGAAACAGGACTCTTAGCCTTTTACCAGGCACTGTTAGTACACGGACATAATTCACGAACCCCTCTTCTGATTAATTCTGAACTTAAAAAGCAAGTTTGTTTTTTTTTAATTGCTGCAGGACAAACTGTGTACATGAACTAACAGCAAGCGTTTATTGAGTGCTTATAACTCCAGAGGACACTTTGACAGGCACCACAGGAGGCAGAAAAGAAATACCTAAGCATGTTTTTGCCTCAAGGAGTAAAAAGCCTAAGTAAATAGAGAAAACAGGTAGTGAGGGCTGTGAATAGATAAGCGCTAAGAAGTTCAGGGTTCCCGAAGGCTCCCACAGACGGCTCCCACAGACGGGTACAGCCCCTTAATTCCACTCCCTGAAACAGAAGGAACGCCCCTCTCTGGAGCGCTTACCCAGCTCACTCTTCCCTCAGGCCAAACTTAGCTCCCACCATCTGTCCCAAGAGCTCCCAGCCCTTCACCTTGCGGTCTCAGCTTACTTCGCAGGTACCCCAACACCCAACACCCTCCCATCACCACCAGTTCTCTTTCCCACTGCTCCATGCCTGCACCCAACGCTCCAGTCAAACCGCTGTGTTTGAGTTCTTCTGTTTTTCATGTTTCCGGCGGCTGTCGGTGTGGCCACCTACAGCAAACCTTTGCTTTCTAATTTGCCGCTTTTAATCTGCCGAAAACTTGGAGCGCGGAAAAAGAGCCCTGTTTGCCTAAAACGATTTCATCCTTCAGGACCTGCCCAACTTTTATCTCCTCTGTAGGTTTCCCTTGCCCTCCCCTCCAGAGTTTGTGTCTACATATATACATTTCCACAGTGCATCAAAAAGGCATCTCCGACTGTCCTGGTGACTTTCCATCGGAGCTCAATCTTATATATGCCAAAGAGAGTTCCTTGAAAGCAGGCCCAATACTTTTCCCGTCACTCAGCAGAGCAAGCATTCTTTCAAGGTTTCCCAAATTTGATCTGTCATATAAAACATAAGATAACGGGCCAGAGCTCAGGCACTGTGCTAGGTACAAAATTTCCTTGTTATCTGAAGGGAGCTCTTCCCCGGATCGTCTGTTAGCTTCCCAATACACAGACGCTGTGTGACATTTATTTTGCCTGCCTGGAAGCCAACTAACTTCTGGTTCTCAGCTGCACTGTGAAAATATGAGGATGCCAGAGAGCTGAGATGCATACAGTAGTATTATTAAATACAGGCATGTTCAAATCCACTGAAGACCGCTGACTCGTGTACTTAATATTTTCACATCACACTAGGCAGTCCTCAATCTCCCTTTGTATCGGGGTTGGACTAGTTAATAATTAACTGACTTCGATTAAGTTCCCTTTTCATAAAGAGCAACTGTGAAGTGCTGTAAATGCTGTTTAGGAAAAACAGACACACCAGTGACTCTTGAAACTGGATTATTCATCTCTGGAAAACAAGCAGGAAGCCTGAGGAATGCCTGCCTGCAGTCAACCTTACCCAGAAAGACTTGGTCACAGACCCGCAGTGTCACACTCAGATGTGCTTCTCAGGCCTTGGCTCTTCTCTGGCCTCCCTGATATTCGAAGGGCCTCAGCTATTTAAAGCATTACATTAAAGAACCATGTTTTTACACTGACCCAAACCCTGGCAGGTTCCAAGAACAACAAAGCAGGACTTACTGCCATTGTCGTCAGAATCCTCACTGCTGCTGGGAAGGCGACCTCGTTTCATGATCTCCCCGGGAAACAGCAGGCAGCCTGCAAGGCAATGAGACAGCACTTAACCCAAGATGATAATACACAATCATCAAGTTGTGCTTCAGATGGCAGCCCAGGATTTACAGCACACAAGAGCAAACAATCGGCTTTAAGTAGCATTTGAATTATAAGCAGTAAAAAGACCAAAGATACATAATTAGGTGCAATTATTAACAGAACAGGTTCAAAAAGGAGGGGGAGGGGTGGAGAAATCACACATCAGCAGGTCTCCCAAAGGTGTCAGGCCTTCTCTCTCATTCCTGTGACATTATCACTACAACTACTCCAGGAGTCTCTCTAGCTGACCGGCAGCAAGCCCTGCAGGGAAAAGCCCATGGCAATGAGCACACTGCCTCCTCACCACAGACAGATTCGTATGTATTTTACGCGTGTGTGTATGCGTGGGGCTGGGGCTGTGCCGGAACGTGTGAGTATTTACACTGCGCTGGGCATGATTCTGCTTCTCAGGCAAATTTTGCTAAAAGAAGTCTAAAAGCTGAGTACCTGGAGTCCTAGGAACAAAACCAATGGGACAACTGGGAATGCAAACGTATCCTCTAGTCACCTCCAACCCCTCAGTGATTCACTCCGATCCAGACCCCTCCCCTTTGCTCATTAGGAAACTCAGGCCAAAAAAAGGCTTAAGCAGCCACTTACCCAAGGTCACATTGTGAGTAGGGAACTTCTAATTCCAAATCCAATTTCACTACCCTTCACCCCAACTCCTTACAGGCCTCGTCGAACCTAACTCAGCCAAACTAAGAAAGCAGTTTGTGCAGACACCCAGCCCACCTTGCCAACTCCTGCCAGGTGGTGACAGGCCTCCAGCACCACAGAAGAGAGAAAGACTGCATCTAGGAAAGAGGGCAGTGCACCAAGATTGAATGGCCAGTCACTGAACTTACACAGATGAACTCGAGGTTATATTCACAAAGGGCAGCTTTCTAAACAAATCTGAAAAGCTTTTCCAAACTAAAATTACTGATCACCTCGACATCTTTAGGGCCCTGATCTTACTGCCAGATCAGTGACTCCCAATGAGGGAGGAGGGCTTTCCAAGTCAAAGTATGGTTGGTCATCCATTCCCTACCCATCCAGCCCCTCAAAAAAGTATATCCCAACCTCTCCCTCATTGGGAATCACAGCATTACAATGTGATGAGCTTCTAAGAGTGGGGCACACAGGAATGGTGTGGGAAAACAATGTGGAGAACCACTGTGCTCGAAACAAGACAGAAACTGTTCTACAACAAGTCGGAAATTAAAAACCCAAAGGTCCACTCTAAGTGGAGCAGAAAAGGGCAGAAAGCACACCGTTTTGCAGTCTGCTCACACCTACAAAACAGACCTGTATGATTCTCTCAAATATTCAGGCTCCTAATCTCTATTTTATATTTTCTTTCTGAGACACTCACCAGTTAAAGTTTGTGTGTTTTTACCAAATGATTCTTCCAAAACCATTAAAAGAACTTCTACAAAGGAAGCCAGGACGTGATTCCTGACCCGAGTCATGGGCGGGGTCACAGTCCTAAAGTCCACCCTCACTGCCCCTCCCCGGCTTTTCTGCAGAGCCCCGTTCACCCAGCAACCTACAACTCTGGCCTGGGGCAGGCCCACCCCAGAAAACCTTCCGCAGACAACACACTCCTGTGGCCCCCTCCCCTCTTGAAACGATTATCTTCCCCGCCCTGTCACCATGTGCCAAAATACCAACTGCTGACAGCTGAACCCTCCTCCAGCCTCCTAGAAGGCACCCCTGCTCCCGCTCCGGACCTGTCAGAAGGCACAAGGAGGGGACAGAAAGGCGAAGACCACTCGTTCCCAGCAACAGCTTCAGCCTCAGCTCCCTAGGGCCTACGTTACAAGGGAGCTTTAAAAGAAGAAAAAAAGAAAAGGAGAGTGCTACCGAAAGAGGAATTCCTTAAAATTAACAGCGTGAAGCATCAGGGCAAGAAGAATGCAGTTCCCACCTCAGGAGCGGGTGTAAGAACTGTGAGAAAGAGTAAGAGGCTGAGAAAGCGCACAAACGCTCCCCAGCTAGAAACGAGGAAACAAACGCTGGTCACAGCTTCGTTGATTTGGACAACTAACATTTACCTAAAGAGAAGAGTTTGGAAAACTGAGAATCTTTTAAAATCAAAATGTTTTCCTGCTAGCTTTCATACACAGTTTCCCAGAGAAAGCACGCGCTTCAGTCACTGTATGCAGAATGCAAGCATTGACCAAAATAGAATGATGTTCCTAAACACACATATATACTCTCATGCAAAACTATGCAAGGAAAAGAAGAGTAAAAATAGTACTTTTGTTTTAATAAATTCCGTTTTCACCAGCCCTAAAAGATTTTGAGTAAAGAAGATTGAGAATGCTGTGCTGTACTTCTCCAGGGAACCTGGTACAGCAACGGGGTGAGTGCACGCCAGAATCGCCTCCTCTGTGGCTCTAACGTACTTAATCCTTGACATCAGCCTGATGTATTTCACCTGGGGTTACTTACTCCATCAAGAAATCCAAGTACACACATGTTACTATCTTTAAGACAGACACTAGAGTGGTTGCATGCTGCAAACATCTGTCCAATGAAAGCCAGTGAGAGAAAGCAGAGGGCCCTTAGCATCATTTAGGGCAATCACTGATTATTATCTAGATGGTAGTAGGATAAGTAATAATCAATTAAAAGGGCTACTTGCAACACTCCAGAGAAAGCAGCAAGAAAATATAACAGCATATATAATGCATCCCACAAACATATGAATACCTAATGTATTAGGAGGCGCTGGAGCAAAATGACTATCCCTGATCTTATGGAGTTCCTGGTCTAGTAGAGAAGACAGACAAGTCAACAGGAATTCAGTATGCTTAGTGCTTGACAGTGGTAAACACAAGACTACAGAAACGCAGCTCGACTGAGTCGGTAAGATTCTGAGCCGAGTCCTGAAGAACAAAGGGGAGGTAACAAAAAGCAGCAGCACATTTTGGGCAAAACACTGTGATACTTAACATACATATAACCTAGCATATTCCTCTGTGCAGCAACTTCACATTCAGAATCTTGCTATTTGCTCATTTATTTACTAATATACATCCCTTCTTACCTTTCTATTCAATTGCCAAGGCTTGTCATTTCATAACGTATGACCCTTTCCAGTCCCCCTACTGCCCCACGAGGTCTTCAGCCACCTATACCGAAGATTACTTTAGGCACCACCCTTCTGTCCTCCATGCCCTCAAGTTTTTACCCCTTCCAATTGTTACAACAAATTAAACCAGCCTACGAGGTGACCTCATCAAGCTGTTCCCTATGCCAATCTCTCCCTCCGTTCCACACTGCAAATGGGTCCAGCCAGAAACTCACGAGGTTTTCCACCAGCTGGCCCCTCCCTGCTCTACCCAAACATCTCGCCTAACAAGCCCCTGTAACCAGTTTGCCTGGCTTCTATCCTTGAAAACGCCTCTTCTTTCCATCCTCAGTCTCTGCTGACAGTGGTCCTTTGGCCCTTTCCTCCCCACCCATCCATCCCAATCCCACCTCTTCTCCAGGGCTCAGCTCAAAGTCACTAAGTACCCTGTCAACCATTCCAGTTAAAAGCATTTACATTCTATACCACTCATTTCACATTTTTCCTTCTTTTAGAACTTTTTCACCCTACTTTTTAATGTACTATTTTCTTTAACAGCCAATCAACTCCTGCCTTGCGTTATCATTTAAATGTTCTATATATGTGTCTCTAAAAGGTTATAGTAAGTTCCAGAAAAGAGATTCTCTCGAATTAAATGTGAAATAAAGACATCACAGAGAGAGGTCTTGAGCAAAACAGGACTTCAAAGGGCAGCTACAACAGACACCCCCAGAACTCTGGGTCCAGTCCTCAATAGGGCTTGTCCTGACATCCTGTCTGACTTCATCAAAACTGGCTCAAAGTGATGCAATTTATAGGAGCCTGGAGTGTCCACTTGCCATGAGAAGCATAACAGCTAGGCAGACAGAACACTAATTATTGGGCATTTGGGACTTTGCCCAAAAAGCGAAAGATTACCTAGGAAGCCTGATTATAATCAGAACATTGCCTGGAAAGGCCAAGTAAGAGGAAGTCACTGGCCAAAGACCCTGGCTGCAGCAGTCAAGCGACAATCCTTTGGCAGCACGGAGGGACATGCCAAGACAACCAGGCACAAGTGGCAGCTGCTCAGAGCACCATCTCCTCAGGAAGCACAGGTAACATCCTACATGCAGATCACTCTCCTGCAGCCTCTTCTGTCACAGGGGTTTAAATGAGGTGGATTAGCTAATATATTAATTCAATTAAAATTGAATCAAGTTAGATGCCAAAAATATGGTGAACAAGATACAGAATGGCCCACAGGGAGATACAGTAAGCAAACAACTAGATAAGTAGCCTCAGTGTGATAACTACTATAAAGGTTACAGGATTCATGGATTATAGTGGGACATGGGATATGTATGTGAGATGGCAAGGTACCTCAAAACCTTCAAATTTAAGTGTCCTCAGACTGAAATTAGGGGGGAAAATCAGCAGGCACTAAGTTAAGAGCAGCCATTAGCTGAAGGAACCCATCCCCAAGTGGTTCAGGAATTTGTAAGGGAGCAAGTTCAGTGACCTGGGTGTGGTGCCAGGGAGGCATGACTGGCATGCGACTCCAGCTAAGAAAGAATGGGAAATGACCTGGAGGACAAAGAGAGAAGAGCTTTTACAAAAGAATAAGATGATTAAGAATCTGAGGATGTTTGTTCAGTGCTACTCCTGGGAAGAAGACAGATTTGAGGAAAACAAACTGTCCAGTCACTAGAATTACTCTCTGTGGTGGAACAGGGACCATTTATCAGGCCATAAACTCTACAGCTACAATAAGGACTACACCCTAGTGGTTTTAATTATCTTATGGTTTATATGCAGAGAGGCTGTTTTTTCCTTCGAAGTATCAATTTTGTCCACTCTGTTTTCATTCTTATTTATTTCACTCAAGAAGTTCTAAAACTTCAATTAAAGTTGAATTAAAGACCTCTACATACTACTTCTCTATGTATTACCTAATGCAATGTAATGGATTAGCTATGTGTTAAAATAACCAATAGGATGAATGACTGAGTTCCTGTACATAAACTGTATCCTATGCTCACTCAGCTTTATGGAATTTAAAATGCTTCACTTTAATATCTAAATGACCTTTCACTGGAGTAAGTTCCACTACTTTATTTTCAAATTTATAGGTGCCCTTCCATTCTCTGTCAAAGTTAATGATCTAATACTTAAATGTACTATATTTTAAAATGTATAATATAAAAATGCACATTAATGAATGTATTTTCAGACACCAAGTAGTCTTACATAAAGATAAAGGTATTTTATAATGAGCAAGTTCTGTCTGCTAAGTTCACACAATTCAAATATTATTTCTAAACACTATGCAACTGATAATTTTATTGCTAAGTTATTGGTCATAGACTATTACCTCCCCTATAAAAAATGATTTACATTTCCTTAATATGTCTTCTTTCTTTTTGTCTTCTATGAAGTATACAGTACCCAAGGTAACAAAATACCCAAATATAATAATGACCTATACTTCACAGTAATCTCCTATCCCTAAATGAATGTGAAGGAAATCCAGCTGGTTTCTTACCTCAGTTTTTAAAGCAAACATTAATCGCCTAGATAGTAGTTTTCAAATTGACAACACTATCTAATTCATATGCTCAGAGCATAAAAATACTAGTGTGACTGTAACTCAAACCCAGATTTCTCACTTTAAACAAAGGGTTATATCTGGTCAAAAAGATAGTCACAGATTTGATTTAACTGACAAACTGCTTAGATATTAAATGTTAAAGTTTTAACCTTGTCTAAATATTTCAACCCAGAAAAACGGAACTTGTAAAAATGTGTCCTTTATAATGTCGTAAATCAAAACGTGTTTAAAGGGGCTTCCCTGGTGGCGCAGTAGTGAAGAAGCCGCCTGCCAATGGAGGGGACACGGGTTCAAGCCCTGGTCCGGGAAGATCCCACATGCCACAGAGCAACTAAGCCCGTGCGCCACAACTACTGAGCCTGCGCTCTAGAGCCCACGAGCCACAACTACTGAGCTCTCGAGCCACAACTACTGAAGCCTGTGCGCCTAGAGCCCGTGCTCCGCAACGAGAAGCCACCACCATGAGAAGCCCGCGCACCGCAACAAAGAGTAGCCCCCGCTCGCCACAACTAGATAAAGCCCGTGCGCAGCAACGGAGACCCAACGCAGCCAAAAAATAAACAAATTTATTAAAAAGAAAAAAAAAAAGAAATGCTGCCCAAGCTATTAGAGAGCCTTTGCAAAGACATCATACTTGAAAATATTCAGCTGAAAAGAGTTTATATTAGCAATAAACAACCACCTCTCCCAAAAGAAAAGATTGTAAGAACTGACCAGATAATCGTAACTGCAATATTTACTCCTATGAATGTTACTAATAAAGTCCAAGTGCTACAACACATTAGCTCACCATAAATTCTTTATAAATTATTTTTAAACTCAGACTTTAAAAGTTAATAAAACAATTTTTCAAGATTTTAAGGAATTTATAAGTAAGAGTGGTTCTGAATGAATCAGGCAGCTCCCATACGGCAATTTATAAATAATCCAATCTCTGCTTATGAGCCCTAAAGCAATCTATTAAACCCTTCCCAGGTCTCTGTAATTGATGACTCAATTAGAGTCAGCACCCAAAGAGCAGTTATGACAAAACATTCCCATCACTTGTATTTGTAATGTATCTTTGTTAACTTCACTTTACATGAGAGTAAATGAATTCACCCCAAACAATAAAAGCAATCAAGCACCTTGGCCTCCAATCCTGAGCTTCTATCCCTATTTCCATCTACCCAAAATTCCTTTCTGTTAGATCTATATGCTCAGATATGGAAGATACCAAAGACATATCAAGAAAGAAACACCAGGGGGGGAAAAATGAAATATCAGCCCATTTACATATAAAAGAGGAGAGAAGAGAATATATACACCAAATGCTTGCATACTCAGGGAAAATTTCTGGAAGAACATTAAGGTTAATAGTGTTTATCTCTGAGAAATGTGACTGAAATGTTCCAGACAGAATAGGTTGGGAACTTTTACCTCCCTTTATGACCTTTTACATGTTGTTAATCTTTTACCATGACCCTGTACTACGCTATTTATAATTGTAAAGATTTAAAATCCAAAACCTTTCTTCCCTGCTCCTCACATTACAGAAGACCCCGGGAACACAACTTCTTGGCCCCTGGCAGGTACCAGCCTAAAATGAGCAGCCATCAATAAACTATATATATTCCACCTCCTTCCTGAGATGGGGTATCAAAGGCTTGTCTTGTTTCAAAATACCTGATAAAATAGCACAGGAGGAAAAAAAGGTAACAGGATAATGCTGTAAAATGCTACTATCACTCATTCATTATTTACTTCAAAAGTAAAGGTTTCAAAACATAAGAATATCCAGTGCCAGTAGCAGGTCACTAAAAACATATGCAATTAGAAAAACTAAGGCAGACAGGAAAACTAGGGTTTAAACTACCTTTAAAGAATAAATACTCAACTTCCTATTCGCTTTAAGAGCAGTACTATTTTGGAAAAAAAAAGTGAAAAAAAAAAAAAGCTACATTCCAGAGATGGTTACCAAACACACCATTTCCTCTACCCATTGCAGGCATGGTTAATAAATTAGGTCACTCTCCCCACCCCCCACCCCCCGCAAACCCAGGCGTGACTTCAGAATCCTCCTTAACACATTGCTATTCGTCAGAATTCATATGAAAAACAAAGCCTATTTGCCCTATAGGTCCTCTTTTCACACTTTTCTTTTGACAGTTTACCAGGGGAAACTAAGGTAAGACCAATCTCTTCAGAATATATTCTTGGGATCTCTGAACCAAATTCTAATTTATAACACATACACAAGCACATCTTCAGATCAAACTCTAAAACTTCATTGAAGAATAACACTTTAGAAAAAACTAAGTGTAACTTAGCTAGCAGGAGATAGTTCTGAATGAACCAAGGTAAGGAAAAGGATGGAAAGGAGTCTACAACCCCTTATTCTACCCTTGGAAGAATAAGCCAATAAATGCCAAGTGATAAAGGGTAATTTTAAAAGATTTTAAAATGCTCAAACCAGATGTTCTTATACAGGATATACAAAGCAGCTTCTGCAGAAACCAGACTCAACCAGTTAATGACAATTACACTGTGCACAGATTGAAATGCAGCTGTTTTGAGGAACTTTGTTCCCTGATTATAGCCGGTTGTCAGAAACTATCAGTTACCACTAACAATGTTAAGTCACCAAAAATTTTTAAAGTACTGTTTAAAAAAAATTCAGACTCCCAGTGTTGTACATTAGAAGACCTAGATGGCACACTTAACAAAAACTGCATTTATACATCATCTGAATTACATATGAAAACAAACATTTCATCACCATTGTACAAGTTTTGTTATTATGGTCATGGAAACATAAGACAGTCTCAAAGCCTAGCAAACAAGGTCTGGAAAGTATTCTCTGAGGCGAAAGCTGAAGAGTCTCACCCTTTTCATGGATTGTGTCTATAGGAAACCCTCCCCAAAGAAACCCATAAAATCATAATTGCGGCACTAGAAAACATTTTAGAGATAATTTACCTTTCCCGACTTTAAAAAGACAATAAATTCTGGCGAGGTTGAGCAGCGTGAGCGAGGACACACAGGCAGGCAGGTCTAGGGCAAAGCCAGTGGCTGAACCAAAGACCAGTTCCTGAGATGGGTGGCCCTCCTGTGCCATCCACCCTCCTCCCAGCGCCTGAACCACAGGCTTCCCGCTCCTGGACACCTCCTGTGATTTAGAAAGAGGTCATCTCAAAGATTAAGGCCATGGACTACACGTTACCAGGGAGCCGACAACTGAAATGTACTCAGTAAGTAACAGTCTGTTAACTTGGAACTTGAAAACACGGTTTCCTGGAAGCTGATGTGAATATGGTTGCAAATGCCATTTTGCCTGGTGGAGCATACAAAAGGTAGAGGTGGAAAGAGAGTGTGCTAGTAGTTCCCTGGACACTATCACAGGGGTATGAGTCCTCTGAGCAGCTGGCATTAACTTCTGATTGGTAACACATACACCCTACCTGGAGAGAGGTTATCTTCCTCTGGATGTATCTCCCTCTGGATATATTCCCAGGTTATAATGTATACCCCCTACTTGGCCTGGTCCCCTTGGAGGGTGTGACTCCCTAGCTGTGCTTTCCTAGGTACACAGGGTCCTGTATTACACATCCTATCCTCAAAGGGGATCTAGGAATCAAAGAGTTAAGAGCCACAGCCCTCAGACTAGCCAACTCCCTCCATATTTATCAAACAAACTTGATTTCAACTTGTTATTTCAGATTCCTATCAGAAAGGGAATTCAGCCCCAGCAGAAACAATCTGGTGACTAGGTAATGCTGTTACCACTATACTATACTACAGGTATATATTATAAGTACATATAGTATCGTAAGGCTGCATCACTATAAATCAGGGGCCCATAGCCTGTTTTTGTCCAGCCCCTGAGCTAAGAATGGTTTTTACATATTTAAATGGTTTGGGGAGAGGGCATCAAAGGAACATTTCAGAACACCTGAAAATTATACCAGATTCAAACTTCACTGTCTGTAAATAAAGTTTTATTGGGAGACAGCCACATTCATTCATTTACCTCTTGTCCACTGATTGCTTTCGCAACAATGGCAGAATTGAACAGCTGTAATAGAGACCGTCAGGCCCACAGAGCCTAAAATATTTGCTATCTGGCCCTTTACTAAAAAAGTTTACTGATCCCTGCTATAAATCAACAGACTGGCAGTAAGGGGGTGAGAGGGAGGGGCGGGGGGTGCTCTAAACAACTTAAATAAAGGCCAAGAAACCCATGAATTTTTCTCAAAGGAAAAGCCCTGAGGCTCCTACTTGGGGCCAGTGTACACTATGTTATAAAAACTTCTAACATGCTTATCTGATTTTCAAGCCAGTGACCAATAAGCAGAAAAATGACTGTTCTAGACAGGCACTTTAACTACAATACATGATTAACAGGGATGTAAAAGGATCAGAGAGAAATCATAAAAAGAAGTCACCAGAATTTAAATGCTAAACTGAAATCCCAGGATGCACTTAAAGGTATTCATCCAAACCCTGAAATGACATGCAAATTTCGGTGCAACTCGCTTTTTCTGTGAGAGAGATTCCACAGGTTTTGGATCTCAAGTGTCCTTGACCTTAAAAAAGTTACAAGCCACCAGAAATCAGCCTACACATCTTTAAGTGCATCATTTTATTTCAACACTGAAATAACTGATGCTCATAAAAATGACCATCAGTCATTAAGAAAAACCTTAAATCATGTTAAGTGTACTTTGTGCTAAACAAATGCAAACCAGGTAGCTCAAACTCCAGCAACTTGTTAACCTTGCCAATTCTTGCTGCTTACCCTGGAGTAAGGAGTAAAAGAAAAAAAAAATGCTCTTTTATTCTTCAGTTTGGACCCTCAGCCATGAAACCTTCACTTTTAACTGCTTAGAAACTGTCTTAGCAGCTGTCATGAATTTTCAAATTAAAATCTCCTGTGCAAACAGTAAATGCTCAATGTTAAAAAGTATATATTATTGCCAATTGGAAGAGCTTTCAAACCAGGAGAAAACTGTGGATTAATTCCTTCAGCAAATAAGCCCAAAAGAACCTGAAGTTTTAAAAATGAACTTACTTCAACTGTCCTCAGTCACCTTATTATGTCTTAACTCTACCTGAAGAACCAAAAGCAAAAAGTTAATATCTGACTTGTTTTAGAATATTCATCAAAAGCTTGGTCCTTGAACATTTGGTTAGGCGCACATAATATACCACTGCTCTAGAGTTAATAAAGAACTCAAAAATGGAAATACCCAGTCTCTTCCCCAGAGACTAGGCTTTACATTCCACTTCTGGCAATCTATTTTTGTTGCTTTCAGGTAAGGAAGACATCCTTAATAATCATTCAAGGTCTAGGCTAGATAAGGCCAGGCCACAATAACATGGCCGGAGTCAGGATCAATAATATCCTCTTAGACTAGATTTTCTCTCTGTTCCATGACAGTTAACCCTAGCTAAACTTAAAGACAAGATGCCACTTCCACTCAAAGGTAAAAAGGCCCTCCAGGGCCACTCTTCCATTTATTAGGAATGCAGGGTTAACTTATTCCATCAGAGCCCACCAACTGTGAAAACATCAAAATATATACCCCTCACAATCACAGAACAATATTTTCGTATAAGTACACCAGGCAAATGGCAAGACTTTGTTTCAATTAAGTCTCAACTTTTTGAAATATTATATACTACAAATAATAAACATATTAATTGTCCAAATTTTAATTCATAACCAAATAAAGTGCTGCCAGGTCTTGAAAAGAGACAAAATAGACTGAACACTAAAACGTTCAAGGAAACAACTTACTGTCTCAGGAACTAAAACTTTCCCAATTAAGGTTCCTACCAGGCTTCTGATACCACCTAAGAAACTAACAATTCCAAGCAAAGCCAGCCTTCATTTGAAAAATAAAAAATACTTTTTTTAAGGTATTGTTAAACATGGCAACAGTTCTAGCTATCACAGGCTTGGACAAGGAGGGGAGGAAAAAATTTAACTGGTATAACTTCCGCTGTTTGAACAATTTTTAATGCCAATCCAAATAAAAAGCAAGATATTGGCTAAGATGTCATATTTCCCTCCAGAGGATGTCTTACTGTTATTAACCATGTGGGAAAACTGGGTTTATAATGCAAATTCTGACAGACCATTAAGAGTGTAACAGATGCCCCGCATCACTAAATGAGGAAAGAGCTTCCCCAACAGAAAGGAAGGAAGCAAAAAGAACCGTGACATTCATACGCCTCCTCCTCAACTCCTGACAAACCCTAAAGATAAAGCGTTTGGTCAGTGCCTGATGTCTCGATGTTTGCTATTCTAACCACCTCAGTACTGGAACACAAACAGGTGATAATTCTTTTTCCAGCACGTCTGTGGATAAAAACATCACGCAAATGTCTTTCAAGTAGTTTTCAAACAATCTCCAAATTGAAGACTTCCAAATTACAATAAAATGCTAGTTTAATTCCAGCTCTTTCAAATCCAGTCATGATTGATTCCAAAGGCATGCCTCCTCAATGCCAGAGGTTCTGTCAAAGTTACTACACAGACTAAAACCTACTTACGGGTAATAACCAGATGCAATAAATGATCTCTGACTGGACAGCGTTTTAGACAAAGCTACGTGTTATATTTCGGGGCCGAGTGAGGAAATCTGAATATCTCCCAATAAGAGACAAGCTTGCTAACAGTGAAAAAAAAATTAAAAACACCAAAAAGCAAAAACTCCTTACACAACTGTATAGACAGTATGACTCATTCCGATTAAAACATACATACATACATATACACAATTATCTGGAAAACAATACAACGCTGATTTCTAGGTGGTAGGAACGTGTTTTTATATTTGCTTCTCTAATTTTCAACAATGTACACATAACACCACTTCTGTAATAATGCTTTAAGCCACTAAGGGCTCCTTGAAGTCAAAAATCAGTATTTATGAAGGTGAAACACATGGAGATCTGCTTGTATTCTCAACAAGTCCCCCAAATTTTGTTTCTGTTTTTAGTTAATCCTTCTCCCCAGAGTGTCTGGGCTAAGCAATTGTTCATTTCTAAAATACAACATTTCCTTAAATTCCAAAAAGGTTTCTCTCCCTGGTCTCTCCAGCACACTCATCATTTCTCACTATTTTCCCTTTATAGCTACTCTTTCAACCTCCGTAAGGAATATAAAACTAAAATACTAATTTATAGGCTGAAAACCTGTCAAGTGATGGAGGAGGAACTTGGGCGGGGGGGTGATCATTTCCTTTCTAAATGAACATATATCTACCTTTGTCAAAAGTTCAAAATCTCTGTGACAACCCACTCAACTTTTCTTCTTGGAAAGCAGCCTATGACCTTAAGATGGAATCAAGTTCAAGTTCTACTGCCTTTATCTCTGGCTGGTGTAAGAAGGAAAGGAGATGTTTAACACTTAAGTAGCTGAAAATGCCAGGTCATCAAATACACATATAAAAATACACAAACTTAAGGAAGAAAGCAAAATAACCAAACAATCCGAAAGTCATCTGACTTAAAAGTGACATTAGATGAGACTGAAACCTTTGGGACAGAAGGACACTAAGAATTCTCAGTTCCAGGTATCTGCTAGTGTCACACACAGAACATCCTGTTAGCTCTCCAGTGTGTGTTGCCCCACTCTACTTCCACACGTTATTGTATCAAGAGTGTTGTCTGTGGAAGTACGGTCCAGTTACACCGAACGCTTCCTTCCTCCACCTAAAAGCGATTAAATCTTGATTAGCTGTGATTTGGTCAAATACCACTTACTAAAGTAATCTCCAACCATTGGTGGATCACTGCCTAAATCAGCTTTCAGGGAAATAATTTCTCTGGATCTTAAAACTAGTTCATTAACTTCGAAAGATATTAGCCTCGGGCCACGTAGGTAACTAGAGAGCTAGCCTTTCGCAGCGGGTTTTCTAAAAAGGAAAAATAGTTCCCTAATAAAAACCTTTGGGAAAGAAGCCCCTAAGCATTCCCATTAATGGAAACTTCAGATTCTCTCGCAATTCCCTAAAAATGTAGCCGTCTGAAGTCATTCAACTGCAGCTATCACTTTACAAAAAGAAAATTTAAATTGCCCCTCGGCTGTGGTAAACAGAGGGCGGCAGACCTTCGCCGCCGCCGAAGCGAGGTGGGCGCCTCCCTCCTCGTTACTAGAAAACCAGCCCAAGCTGCTTTTAAACGGTCTCCGGGTGACGATGCATTCCTAACGGGTTTTGAAGGCACGTTTAAATCGCCCGCTTTTTTGTTTGCACGCTGCATTCACCGGGTGCCGGAACTACGGCCGCCCCCGCGCGCCGGGGAGGGGGAACCCAGGGTGGGGAAGCCGGGGCGGGGGTGTACGACAGGGGAGGGAGCACCCGGGGCGAAAGACCCGTGGATGCGGAACCGGTGTGGGAGCGGGGAGAGTGCGGGTGGGCTGCGCAGAGAGAAAGCTGACGACCCCAGGAAGGGGGAGGGGGATCCCGGGGAGGGGAGAACTGGGCCGCCGCCCCGCACCGGAGAACGCACCGCGCGGCTCCCGCGGCCCGCCGGGGTGTGCGCAAGGCCGCGGCTTCGCGCGGCGACGCTGCTCCCTCCCTCCCTCTCTCCTCCTCCTCCTCCCAAGGCGACAGAAACAACAGCGCGGGAGGAGGGGAAAGTAACTCCCGGCACCTCCGCCGGAATTAGCCCCGGTGCAGTGATGACACCTTCTCGTGGCGCAACCAAGCCCCACTCCCTCCGCAGCGGCGTCCCCGCCGCCGCCCTCTCCATTTGAAAGTGGCCACCCCCAGCCGCCGCCGCCGCCGCTCCTCCCGCCCCGCCGCCGCCAGCTGCACCAATCCGCTCGGCCCCAGTTGCAAATCAAACGCTCCCTCGCGTGTAGAAGCCACTTGCGCCGCTGGAAACGGCCGCGCCGTCCCCTCCCCGAGTCCCTCCCGGGCGGCACCTTCGGGCTGGGGCGGGCGCGCCGGCGAGAAACGGTTGTGAGACGGGAGCGGGAGCAGCGGCGGCCGCGAGCAGCTCGGAGAGGGCTCGGCGCCCGCTCCCGCCCCCAGACAGTTCTGGAAACTGTGTATCACCTCTGTCACAGGAAGCCATCCGACGAGGAAGGCGGCGCGGAACCAACAAACAAACGCCTGCGGCCGCCCGCCGGAATCAGTGCGGGGACGGCGACGGGCTTCGGGCAGTTCCCCAGGCGGGAGCGCGGTGGCCGCCCCCGCGCCTCGGGCTTTGTGCGGGGTTCCCGCGGCGCGGGCGCGGTGGGCCGGGCGTCCCCGCCCCCGAAGCCCCCCACCCCGGGCCCGGCAGCTCTGCTGGGACCGTTAGGTGACGCTCCAGCCGCGGCCGAGAAAGCAGCGCCTCAGCCGCCGCCCGCCCCCATTTCCACAAGGAGCCACCTCTCCTCCAACGCCAAAGGCGGGCCACAAAAGTTGGCCCCAGGGCCACCCAGCACCTGCCCACGTGCCGCGGAGGCTCGCTCCCGGGTATCCCCCGTCCCCTTCCCCCCGCCGCCCTTGGCCGCCAGGTCACCTATTACCGGTGGGAGGGGAGAGAGGCTGCTATTTAAACGCCCGCGGAAGTTGAGGCACCCCCACTGGCGGGTGCCGTGCACCTGCCTCCCGCCGCCGCGCTCCACCACTTTGAGCAGCAGCCGCGTCCTCGGCCCCGCCTCCAGCCCGCAGGCGGGCGGGGGGAGCGGGAAGGAGGTGGAAGGGATCGAATTTCTCCAGCAAATGGGACCGTTCCGACAGGATTCGGTTCCCCGGTCAACATTCCACATTCCATCCCTCTCCCGCATTTGCAAGCCAGCTCCAACAACCCGGAAAGCCTGCTAGCTATCGAACAACAGCCCCCAACTCACAAATACACACTCGCAGGCACAAGACACGTGCACTGAAGAAGGGCTTTGCAACTTGCAGTCCCGGGGTGCACACTGCACGTTCATTTCAGGCAGCGAAGACCTAGCGATACCACCTCCACAATTTGCAGATGGTGCCAAAGGTTGCAAGTTGCAATCCGTTTTAAGTTCATGGTTAATCGGTAGTTTGCTCTACCAGTGCAACTCCTTCCTAATTTCACTGATAAAGGGTTTTACACTTCACAGGCAGTCTCGCTATAAGTAAAAGGTCTGATCATTGGAAACCCAATTTGGAAGAATCTAATTGCTAAACTGTCCCTCCACTCCCCCACCCCTCCCTCACTGCCCTTGAATTGATGCAATATTTTGGACATGTGGTGACGCGGTGACAAGAGCTAAGGCTGCGGCCACCCTACATAGATGTACCTATACACACACACACCTATGTTTGGACAAATACAGTCGTCGTCCCTTCCCCCCGCACCACCACCATCACCACCACGGTCACACACACTCTGGATTCATATATGTACACGGACCTGTGTTCTGCCATTGCCATCTGTCTACCAAGTTGCTACTATGCTTTCCACTTTCATGCAACCTAATGCACTTCGGCTTTTTTAAAAATTCTAATAAACTAAAGCCAACTAAACTGGGCTTCTGCTCCTGAACGCGTTTTAATTGATGATTGGCCTGAAAACCGCATGTTCTTCACAAACCCAAAAGAAGAAAAAGCTCTAAGTCTTCAGTTCCCCAAAACTGAAAAATAATCAAAATAAAACTTACTGATCCAACATAGATCAATTCTCAGGATCCAAAAATCATCCTCTCCTCTTCCTCCTCCTCCTCTGGCCCCCGCCCCGGCAATGCCCAAGTTACTGGTGGGATAGTAACGCTGCACTCGGCGGCTGCGTGCCCTCCCTCCTCGCTACATATCGAGAACCCAATCTTTTGGCGCCATATTAATGACGTACTATATTATTTCCACTAGGCAGCGACCTTCGGCATTAAATTACTCCCGAGAACTCCCGAGCAAAGCAACAAAACCATCAAATATGGCTGAGCCTCTCTGCTCGTCCTGCCGCCGCCGCCGCCGCCGCCGCCGCCGCCGCCGCCGCCGCCGCCGCCGCCGCCGCCGCCGCCGCCGCCGCCGCCGCCGCCGCCGCCGCCGCCGCCGCCGCCGCCGCCGCCGCCGCCGGAGGATCGGGACGCGCACACAGACCCACACGCGGACACGCGCGGACTCTCGCCCGGCGCGCCCTCTCCGCGCGCCCCCCGCGGCCCGCGCGCGTACCTGCTGCGGAGGGCTTCGGCCGCGGCGCTGGGCTCCTCGCCGCTCGCTCCGCGCCGCATGAGTTCGGGCCGCGGCGGGCGGGCGGACTGAGTGGCGGGCGGGGAGCCGGGCGGGCCCCTGCTCTCGCCCGCGCGCACACACCCGGCGCTCGCGCAGGGAGGCACTCTCGGACGGGCGTTTGGCTGGTTATGGAGGAAGGACTGTGTGAATCAAACTCATTTCTGGGTCACTGCTGCCACAGGGGGGAGCACTTTAATCCCTTGCCAAAACGAGAGGGTGGGGACAGGAGGGCGGGGGGAGCGCGCGGAGAGCCCGAGGCGAGGGGGGCTCGGTCCCTTGTTAACTCTTCGCGGCCCTCGCCGCAGCCGGCTCGGCCTGTGTCCGCAGGGGCTTGCCAAGAGCAGCACTCTTCAGCTTTTAAAATCTCTCCCTTCATCTCTCTTGTGAGCCTAGAAATTCTTGAGGTGTCTACAAGCAGGGGGGTGGGCTTTTAAATTATCCCTTTCACACTGTCCCAGTTCCAACTCTTGTCTGACATCACTGCACTAGAAATGGATTCTTTCAACTTAGTTTAAAATTATGTAGATTAAAATGTGGCTATTAAGGAGTGTAGTTTGGGTGAGAGGTTTTATTTTTAGGCTGAATGGCATAGTTCTTTCGTAGTAACAGTTTTGGGGAGTTGCGAATTAGAATGACATTTTTAAATACAGAAAATCAAGTTTTGGAGCTGGAACCCATCTTTACCTAAGTTTGTATCGAAATGATAGTTGTAAATGAGCACTAATTCATTAGAAGACAGTAATTATTTATAAATTGACACCACCTTTATGTTACACAGTGTTA
Source organism: Hyperoodon ampullatus (assembly GCF_949752795.1). Classification (NCBI taxonomy): domain Eukaryota; kingdom Metazoa; phylum Chordata; class Mammalia; order Artiodactyla; family Ziphiidae; genus Hyperoodon; species Hyperoodon ampullatus. Next base: position 137,950,619 of record NC_136914.1, read on the forward strand.
CAGAACTGGACATCGACTTGCAAATATGACAATTGGGCTTAATTCTAAAACTGGAGCTTCAGACTAATATAAAATTAGTTACCAGAGATTAATTTAGGGGTGTAACTTACTTTTTCATTGGAGTTTAACATACGTCTTTTGTGGGTCCCCAAAAGAAATAAGAGTATATGTGACATTCAGCTTCAGAAGGGAAAAGACCTGGGTACAGATTAAAAATCCCATTCAGTAAACAGGAAAAGAGATCACTAATTAAAAAATTCAATATCAAACCCCAAGGCATATTTATCCACTGGGAGAACTGTTCTGAATATATCAGGTTTGATTTCACACAATCACACACCAACCCATCCACCCACATCAAGAACATAATAAGCTGATAAACGTGGCAAAACAAAACTAATTGAGCCTTCCAATTATTTTTCAGAAAGCAAAGTAAACCAAAGGAAATCTTAAGTATATGTCCTCTTTCTCCCTTGCCTGCTTCACTAATGAAGAGTACAAAGACACCTTATCAGTCCTGTTTATGTGCTCACTTAATCCCGTTCAAAGTGAGCACATATGTAAAGCACTATGCTATCATTATTACTGTTATTAATATTGCACTGCAGTTACTGTTATTTTCATTGGTTCACCTTTCACATACTCTACTGCAAAAGTAAAAGGACACAGGCTTCGCGGCCATACAGACCCTGCGTTGAATCTGACTCTACAGGTTATCAGCTGTGTGACTGTGGGATAAATTACAAAACTGCTCTGATCCTCAATTTCTTCATGAGTAATAAAATGAGGTTAACAGGCCCTATACCTAAAGGGGTGTTAAGGGGAATGAGATAACTCCATAAAAGTGCCCAGCAGAGGCCCTGGCAGTAGGAAGGCCATCCCTCCCATCTCTTTCTTGGCCTTCTCTCCTTGAAAATTGCAACTTTTCTACATTCCAGCCAACCTTACTTCACTCATTCCCCCGCAAAAAAAAATAAATTAAAATTAAAAATAAATTAAATCACATTTGCCACTTAGCTTATAACTTGTTTTTTTCTGACTATTCCCACTCCCAAAACATCAGGCAACAAAATGAAAGTGTATTGAATAAATGGATGAGAAAAATAAAGAGGTAAAATGGCACACAAACTCCCAACACTGATAACGTTGATCAAGACTGATGGTCCCAGGAACATCCTCTCAGTTACGCCACACTGTTTCAGAATACTGATCTGCTGAGGTAGTGCCATGTGCCATAAATAGCCCTGGACTAAAAGTCTGGAGACTCCCATCAACTCACACTATAACTCTGGAAAATTTCTTTGGATCTTAGTTTCCCCACTGAGATGATAGGCAAGATGATATCCAACATCCCTTTTCTCAGTAATTTCTGATTGTTCTTACCAAACTTAGAAGGTAATGATTATTTGTAGAAATGGAGGACAACTTGAATCAATAAACAAGGTGTAAAAACATTTCGTCATTAATGATCAGCCATTGACATTTTTTAAATAGGTGTCTTTTGCCTGACCACAAAGGAAACTTTTATACATCCTATTTCTAAAATGGGACCAGCAATGACATGGTTTGCCTTGTGGCAGCACATTTAATACAGTCTAGAATAAGAAGTACTAAGCTGGCAATTAGGAAAATGAGTTTCTGGTTCTACTCTGTCACTTATTGTCTTAACCTACCAAATCATTCATGATCACCATTTCCTGGTCTCTAGAATGGTCCTGTTAATTCACACCTTATTATCAGAGATAAAAGGACATTCAAGAAAATAGGTACAGAGTAGTCAGTGTAGTTGAAATATCAAGATTCTAGTCTTTCCTGATCTGATCAGTGTGCATGGTGATAATTAAAATTTTATATATCCCTTTCATTTTGCTGTAGGCATACAGTTTAATTATTTTCTTCCATAATTATAGATTTTTATAGAAAAAAATTGTATATATTCATATTCCTGATTTTGAAACCATACATGATTAAACCTATAAATGTTTACTTAGTTATTTCATTTGTTTCTACTCTGTATGTAAAGAATTATAAGGCCTATACACAAAATTCAGAATTGTTCATCTCTGAAATGAAGTAGATACATATGCCAAAGTCCTATATATCTCATTCCTTTAAAGAAATGAGCAAGAAATTCTTCCTGGCAAATACCATTGCCAACTGGTATATGTTACGACAAATAACATATACACAATTTTTATTGCACAAGTGCTCTCATGGATAAAACGGGTTGTGTTCTAAAAGTTTATATGTACTTTAACTGTTTGGAACTTTGAATTTATGCCCCAAATAAACCTTGTTATTAAGAGAGCTTAAGTTGTCAAGCAGTTTTTTATTTTAATAATTTTTATAAATAAATTACAGAAAAGAATAACTATTTTGAGTGATATTATTTGGCTGGGAGAGGATCTAATTCAAAGAGGGATAAGTAGGTAGAACTCTGTACAGGAAGAGTAAAGTTGGGAATGATCCTCAGCACATGCCTGACCCCATGAGAAGAAACAGGAGGTGACGGGTAAGAGATTAGGAATAGAGCTACCTGACTGACCAGTCGATGAGGTCACCAGTCATCAACAGCCTGGCAGGCAGGTGGTTACAACCTCCAGGCAGGTGGTTACAACCTTCCAATATATAGAATGATCGGAAGGCCAATGACCAAGATACTTTCTTGCTGGTGTCAGGACTGACTAAATTATTTCTCTTCTTGAGGTTCTTTCTTCCTTTTCTTTGTTTTCTTTGGCTTGTCTTTGATTTGATTATTTTAATTTGATTTTCATACTTCTGGCACAATTTAAGATTTTTTTTTTTTTTTTTTTTTTTTTGTGTGGTACGCAGGGCTCTCCCGCCGCGGAGCACAGGCTCCGGACACGCAGGCTCAGTGGCCACGGCCCACGGGCCCAGCCGCTCTGCGGCATGCGGGATCCTCCCAGACCGGGGCACGAACCCGCGTCCCCTGCATCGGCAGGCGGACTCCCAACCACTGCGCCACCAGGGAAGCCCCTAAAATGTTAAAGAGAAGTAAGTCTGACAGAGGGACAGAAGAGGAAATAATTTAATTCAGCCAGATGGAAATGCCCAAGACTGTGGAGGTTCAAAACAGGAGAAGCTTTTCTCAGTCATAAAGGGAAAACAAGATGATGGAGAGAATTTTTGAAATTTAGAAAGACGAAGAAAGGTGATAAAACTCACCCATCGGGATAACTATTATAAACATTGCCATATCTTTTCAGGTTTTTTCCTAGGCATTTTTAATAAAATTGGAATGATGGTACATATTTCATTTAACAATCTTCCTTTTCACTTCTTTCATCTTTATCGTTTCAGTATTTTACTTTTTAAAGTAACTTTTTTCCAGGTCTTTGCCAGCCTGCATATCATAACTTCATTTACAGGCCACTTCAACCACGTATTCTCATAGTTACTCCCTCAGACTTGTCAACTATTGGGAAGTTTTGCCAAATTTAATATCAAATTCAAATATCTCTATTTTAGCCATACCTCTAAGACTTCCAAAGCTTGTTTCCCACCCACCTTTCTTCTTATCTGAAAAGTCGCTCCAATCTACCCCTCCAGTCTTCTCTAACTAGACGCAGAGTGGTGGTAACTCAAAATGTGATCTCCAACCAGCAGCAGCAACTGGTCCTGAGAACCTGTCAGAGATCCATTATTTCCGTCCCCGCCCCAGACCTACTGAATTGGAAAGGGGGATCCAGCAATGTGTGTTTTAACAAGCCTTCCAGGTAATTCAGATTCACACTCAAGTTTGAGAACCACCTGAGTAGATCTTGCTTCCATCCACCACATTCGAAGCACAGGAGACAAGGTTGCAAGAGGCAAATAGGTCTATTCTCTGCCCGTAGGGTAGTTAAAAACATAAACAGGTGATGACAATTAACTACAGGGTGCGGGGGAAGCATACACCTGAAAGATTACAAGTGTTAGCCAGATTGGGGTTGGGGTGAGGATGGGGGTCTAGCGGGGTGTTGTTGTTTGGGTTTTTGTTTTTAAACAAAACCTCTGGCTTCTGTGTGAGGAAGGGATGGTGAAGGTGAGACACGAGGCGGGAGGCTCTCTGCAGTTACCAGGTGAGAGACGGAGACGTGGAGGACAGCCACTCATCACGCACGGAAGGGAGACAAGTACGCAAAGCAGCCTGTGATGGAGGCACGCTTAACGCTGTCCCAGTCCTCCGGAGGTCTCTAGCGGCCCCGTTCAGCGCCGGCTCCGGGCAGGGCTGTGAGAGCTTCCCCCAGCCATCTAGGTGCCCAAGGGAAGTCTCTGGGGCTTACGGGGTCCCTGTGGCGTCCCGGGAGGGAGCAACGTCTAGGCAACCAAAGGAAGGTCCTGTTGGGCAGTGAACGGGTTGAGCTGTCCAAGCCCTGTCCCTGCACGCAAAGCCGGAGCGGACAAAGAGCCGGCCACAGTCAGGAGAACTCGGGCCCCTCGCAGGGTCCTTCTCGGCCCCGCTTCTCGGAAAAGTCTGGGTCAGATCCCAGGCCCTCCTCCCTCGAGTCGTGGGGTGCCCCTCCACAGTCTTTTTATCCCTCACCGGAAAGCTCCATTTTCCTCTTTTCTTCCACAAAACACCTTAATGGTCCATTATAACCTGAGCCCAAATCATTAGCAAATGAAAAACTCGCTCCCACTTTCTCTAAGGCTGCAGGGTGCAGAGGAGGAGGGGGAGAGAAAGCGGGGAGGGAGGCACCCCCCACACACTGGTTTAGTTCCAATTTTAAGGAAGCAAAGAAAAGGAGTTAAAGCCAACACTTAAGTTTCTTTGTTAAAATTGTTTGATCATTCACTTTTTTCTTTTTCCTGCCACGAGGCACATTTAGTTGTGGACACGACTTGTGTGTGATGGATTGGATGTCAGAGGTGAAGAAGTTGGATTAAAAGATGACTCCCAGGCCTCTGGCTTAGAGAACTGAGTGGATTCTTCATTTGAAATTCCACCAGACATTCACTAAGCGCTGAGAGGCTTGCGCGGTGAAAACGACAAACCCCTGGCTCCCGGAGCAAACGAAAGGAAGGAAATTGCTGAGGAAAGGAAATGCGAGAGTGGAAATATGAGTTCAGCTTCAGGAGACAACTGAAGATGCCCGCGAGGCAGATGGGGTTGAGAGTCTGCTGCTCTAGAGGAAGGCTGGGTTGCAAACATTGGTTAAGGACTCATCAGCATAGATAGGTTAACTGAGGCCATGGGAGTGGATGAGATCAACTGGAAGTGCCTATAAAGTAAGAAGGAAACAGAGTCTAGGCTCCAAACTAAGGAGTCATATTTAAAGGATGGCCAGAGGGAGCTGCAAAGGTTCAGTGGTTTCGTTAACGACAGCCCAGTTTACTTGTCCTCATGCCTAAATCAGGAAAAAAATCACAGACCTGTGCTGGTTGTTTCCACGAAGAGTTCATTATCCTCCACATCCACCATGTCCTGAAATCACTCACTATTTCCCCAGACAGTTCAATCTCCCATTCTTATTGGGATCTTGCTCAGAACTTTCTCCCTGTCCTCAGTCTGCCATCCTGCCACTTACCTAGGCATTTTCAGCAGAGCTCCTAACCTTCTACATCACAGATGTAACAGAAGCCACCGGAGAGGAATGCCTCTGACCTTCTGCCACCAAACTTGCCAAAGGTCTTCCCTGCAGGCTCACCCTCCCCCTTTTCTATCATAATGGGAGGCATGTGACCTTCCCTTCACCTGGGTTCAGCCTCCTGAGACTGGCTTCACCTTTTTCTGGTCTCTGACTCAAGATTAGCCCTTCTCTCTCAGGTACCTTCTACTTCTCTGATTACTGACTCTTTCCTAAACATATTTAATATACTTTTGCCTCCCTCTAAAATGAAACAGCCTCAAATCTCCCTTCCCCTGCCTTCCCCTTTATAGTCACACTTTTTGAAAGAATGGTCTGTACTCACTCAAGCCTACTGAAATCTGACTTATGCCCACCAATCACCCCAGAGAAACTGCCCTTGCCAAGATCACCATTGACATTCTTACTGCTAAAATCAGGGGCAATTTCTCATCCTTGTTTTACTTGACCTTTCACTCACATTTAACACTGTTGTCTGTTCATGCCCTGTTTCTTGAAATACTTTCACCTGGTGAAAGTCTTCTTTCACATAACATCAACACTCTTCTGGTTTCTCTCCTATCTCTCTGGCCTCTTCTAATTCTCTTGCAGGCTCCTCTTTCTCTTTTGTTACAGCAATGCCTCAGACGAATTGTTTTTGAGTAAATGAGAAGCTTTTTAGAAAATTCAACTGCAGGAGTAATTTTGGTTGAGACATTTTATAAGAAAAAAAGGAATGGTTCACCAGCCACGTTTAGAAATCGATACAAAAAAAAAAGAACATCTGGTTAAAGATTATTAGGCTAGTCAATCAGCTGGATGGGTAACCCTAGCTTCCCAGAAGGAGTTCTCAGTCTTATTAAAGTCTGTCAGAAAACTGTTCACGCACTTTATCAGGAATGCTAATTGCTTCCCAGAAGGAGTTGTAAATTACATCACACAAAAAATTTCTGTCCCAGACGAGCTTTGAGTCAATTTGCTTTCTCACTTTCAGTCTCTTAAATGTTGGTTTTCCTTAGGGTTCTGTCCTAAGCCCTATTCTCTTCTCATTCTACATGTATCTCTTGGTGTTCTCATCTACCCTCATGACTGCCCCCCAAAACATACATCCATACTTGTATCTCCAATAACTTTCTGAACACCCCATTGGATTTCCCACAGGCAGTCCAAACTCGGTGTAGCCAAAGTGAACTCATTTTCCCTCCCACTTTGTGCTTCCTCATGTGTTCCATATCTCAATTAGTGGTACCACCATCCACAATTTGCAAACCCAGGAGTCAAAACATCATCCTTGACTCTTGCTTTTCCTTTGACATCTCCTCCACCATCATCACCACCACCACCAATCCAATCTATCACCAGGTCACATCTACATCAGGCTTCATCTCTCCATCCCTACAGCCACTACCATCTTCTCAGTGACTTAAACCACCATCTAACTTATCTCCCTGCCTCCAATCCTATCCCCCTCTAATTCATTCCCTACTCAATAGTCAGTGTGATCTTTTAAAGCAAAAATATGATCTTAGTATTCCCATTTAACACCATTAATTGCCATTTTTTCTGTGTTTACTCTTAAGGATAGAATGTGTGATCAACATAGCTATTTACTTTTGCTAGTTCCCCTTCCCAACCCTCCCCCTGCTCCATGGCTTTTCACATTTCTTCAGCGGTATCTATTCAGAACCCTTGAAAATGCATAACCCTAAACTTGGATCATTCTTCCCTATCTATACCCCTTGTTTTGGTTCTAATGCACTCAAGTTCTACCAAATAGGCTTATCCTACCTCCCTAACCCCACCTTTTTCTAGGCTTCTATGACACTCAGTATTATCACTATATTCCCTCACTGTTGTAATTTTTGCACCCCTCACTAGACTGTGATTCAAGGACTTTGTCAATTGTTCTCTCTGTTATGTTTCTAGTACTAGGTCTAACTGTTGGTAGGCAGTTAATAAATGTTTTTAATGCAATGGATGAATGATCAATATATTTGTGTAATTAAGTAGTCTCCAAAACACCATTTAAAAAACAGATAACTTTCGTTCTCATTTTCTTATGCTAAAAGTATTAAATACTATATTTTAGAGAAGCCAAAATTAAAATTACCAAAAGGCTATTACTCAAAGACAATTACCACTAAACTTTTGGAGTATATTTTTCCTGTCTTTTGTATATTTATGTGTAAATAGACATACATTTTTTAGACAAATGGGATCATACTGTATTTCTGTTTTCTGACAATATTTTACTTAACATCCATATAGTTGGGGGTTTAGGTTATTTCTATGCCTTTACTAATATAGAGTGCTTTAGTGAATATCCTTATAGTTCTATAATTCATGGTTAGGAAAATGGAATTTTATTGACAGTGTAATAATCCACCATATAAATGGAATTTGCATGATTCCTGATTCTTTATTGTTACACATTTATGTTTTTCTCTAAGCCATACTTTTACAAATAAGGCTGTAAGAAATATTCCTATGCATAAATTTTTGTTTAACTATTTGACCATTCTTAGGATAGATTTTGAAAAAGTAAATTACTAGGTCAAAGATTTTAAGACTTTGGATTAATTTTGCCAAATTGCTTTCAATGAAACACGTTGTAATTTATTTATTTTTTTGGCTGCATTGCACTGGCATGCAGGATCTTGGTCCCCAAGATCAGGGATCAAACCAGTGCCCCCTACGTTGGGAGCATGGAGTCTTAACCACTGGACCACCAGGGAAGTCCCAAACATGTTGTGATTTAGATTCACCACTACCATTGTATTGGGGACTTGCTGAGTGTTTGACAGTTACCCGGCATAGAGCTAGACTCTACGGAGGGCTAGGAACATGCCCTCAAAGAGATACATATTTGGAAAGATATATAATATGTACATGAAACAATAAAGGTAACCTGACCACATATATAAATACCACAATAATTTGGAGATAGGAAATTCTATTAAATGCTAAAATAGGTTAAACAGGTTTCATAAAAGAAGTATAATGATTAAGACCAGGAGAGGTAGAAAGAAAGAAGTGGAGGCTGTGGGGAAGACTGAGTTGGGGAGGGTGCCTAGAGAATCTGCACAGGGAGCAGGAAGGAGAGCAACTAACAATTATTGAATGTTTTCTGTGCAAGTGCCAGGCACTGCACTAAGCATTTTATACCCAATATCTCATTTCCTTCTCGCAGCAAACCTGAGAAGTAGGTATTATTTTTACCCAGATCTGAATGACATGAAAAACTGATGTTCAGAGCAATTAAGTAACTTGCCAAAGATCATAAAGCTTTTGAGAGGTGGCACCAGGATTTGAACCCAAACAGTCTACCTGCATAGTTCATGCTTTTAAGGACATCACTCAGCTAACTCATTACAAAGTCAGGATCATGTACCCAGTCAGGAATTGTATCAGTGACTTGAGTCAGTTGGCACTCAGTAGATGCTTGAGAAAGAAAATGAGGGCAAAAAGGATTCCACATGCTAAGGCTTATTTCAGACAGCAGAGAACTAAAAACTTACTTTAAAATATGTGGCATGGATTAAATGTAAAATTATAAAGCCTTGAGAAAAATATATAGGAGAAATCTTAAGGATCTAGGGGTAGACAAAGAGTTCTTACACTTGACACCAACAGCAGAATCCATAAAAGGAAAAATTGGTAGGTTGGGTCTCTCAAAATTAAATTTTTTTTCTCCAAAATACTCTGTTAAGAGGATGAAAAATCAGTCTACAGACTGGGAGAAAATATTTGCAAACCACATATTCAACAAAGAACTAGTATCTAGACTATATGGAGAACACTCAAAACTCAACAATTTTTAAAAATCAAACAATTCAATTAGAAAATGGGCAAAAACCATGAACACATTTCCCAAAGAGGAAATACAGATGGCAAATAAGCACATGAAAAAATGTTCAACATCATTAGCCATCAGGAAAATAATGCAGATTTAAACCACAATGAGATATCACTACACTACTATCAGAATAGCTAGAAAAAAAAAATAGTGGCAACACCAACTGCTGGCAAGGATGTGGAGAAACTGGATTGCTCATACATTGCTTGTGGGAATGTAAAATGGTCCAGCCACTCTTGAAAACTGTTTGGCAGTTTCTTATAAGACTAAACATGCAACTACCACAAGGCCCAGCAATTGCACTCTTGGGCATTTAGCCTAGAGAAATGAAAACTTATGTTCACATGAAAGCCTGTACACAAATGTTCATAGCAGCTTTACTCATAGTAGCCAAGAACTGGAAACAACCCAGATGTCTTTCAATGAGTGAATAGTAAACAAACTGCACTACATCCATACCATGAAATATTACTCAGCAGTTAAAAAAAACTATTGATACATACACAAATCTCCAAGAATTTATGCTGAGTTTAAAAAGCTGATACCAAAAGGTTATATACTGTATGATTCAATTTACATAACATTCTTGAAATGACAAAATTATAGAAATGGAGAATAGATTAGTGATTACCAAGGGATAATGAGGGGGTGAGGGAAGCACTGAAGTGTATGTGACTGTAAAAGGGCAACATGAGGGATCCTTAGTGATGTAAATATTATATATCTTGATTGTATCAATACCAATGATATTATACATGAATGCATCCTACAATAATATTGAACTATAGTTTTACAAAATGTTACTATTGTGGGATACTGGATAAAGGGCACACAGGATGTCCCAGCATTATTTCTTATAACTGTATGTGAATCTACAATTATCTAAACATGAAAAGCTTAATTTTAAAATACATAGCCAAATGGAAAAGAATTTAAACACTAACATATTCTTAGAAAGTAACCTAAAAGGTAAAGAAATCTCCCTATGTTATTCAGCAGAGCCACATGAATGAAAAATTCACCTGGCCTAAGGTGGTGCAGATGTATACATTCGTAAGACTTCCGCTTTGTTGCAGGAAGGCCCACCTTTTCACTACTAGTAGAAACAAGAGGCTAAGGAGGGTTGCAGAGGTAGGAAGAGAAAAGGAGAACTGAAAAATTAAAAAAAAAAAAAAAAATGGAGTGGTTCTTCTTAGAGCCCTTTATAAATATTCTCTGTCACCTGGCTTTCTGTTTTCCATCTAAATGGCCAAAAGGAATTAATGACTATGCCCTTTCTATGGTAGAGACTCACCAGGGCCCTGAGGGCAGGGAAAGAATCTGAGTCTTGCCTCACATCAGCCAAATCTTACCTAATCTCTCACACATATTTCTCCCCTCCAGTCCCCAGGCTTTGCCCTGGATGCCCTCCCCACCCTCCCAGAGGCCCATTCCCCTAGCAGCCCCACTACCCAGAACAGAGCATCCATGCAGACATCTAATATATCACTGACTGACTTCTAATGATGGGTCGAGCCCACTAGGTCACTCTGTAACATTCATCTTAGTTTTAAAAACATGAGAGGGACATTGTTGGCAAAAATCCAGGAGTAATGAATTCTATGTTCTAGAAACAGAGAAACTGAACTATTTCAGTTTGAAAGGAAGAGCTGGCAGAAAACCAACAGAGCAAAGTCCTCTGGGGGGAAAAGAATGCAGGCTGGTTAGTTAACTTGTAGGTCTGTAAGGTGGGCAGATTTCTTTAAAAAGCAAACAAAGCAATTTTAGACTTGAGAGACTTAATTGGCATCCAAGGCCAAGAATATGAATAATGTTATATAAAAACCTTGCTCAAGTGAGAATTCTGCAATCGAAGCATTCTGACTCTAATAGCTAAAATTTAAGGGAGAAGAATATAGAAAAGGCTGTTTATTTTTCCAGTCATATATTATAATATATACCATTCATGGTATCAAGATTTAAATCTCATCTTTTTTTTTCATCATCATGGCAAGAAAAGTTTGATGCTTTTCAGAAGTTCGATGTCTAAGAAAATAAAAAGTTAAGCTGTTTTTGTAGGTTACAGACAGTGCTAGGATACTAGGATGAACTTGTTCTTCCCTCCATAAAATGAGAAACTTCATCTACGCATATAGTAAAATTAGGGAATTAATAGTAGCTTAATACAATTCCAGATCACTTGGTAGTGAATAAGGAATAGCATATACTAACAGAATTCAAAGAAATTTAAAAATCTATTTGTTTTAACCCTTTCCCTTTCTTATAACTCTCTCAGTCCACCCAAAATATTATCAGTGAAAAGAAAGAAAGGCACACAGGAAGAAAAACAACAAAGCAGGAACCTGAGGAAACTATACCTATGTCATCCTCTTTCAAATTATAAGTTTCATTGTAAGTATCATTGGATGGACAAAGATTTATGTATAAAAATGCCCATTTCTGGGTTATTAATTTTATTACAGCAAAAAATGGGAAACAATCTAATGTCCAAAAATAGGAAAATGTTTAAGTATTTTACAGTGTGTTGATATGGCGGAATGTTTTGCAGCCATTTAAAGAAGTCATATTTTCAAATAGCAAAAATTAAAGAGCGAAATACCTACTAATCGTGGGAATAAGGAGGAAAGGGAACTCTCATACAATGCCAGTAAAATGAATTGTTACAGCCTTTTAGGAAAGTAACCTGGCAATATCTATTAAAATTAAAGATACATTATCCAGACAAAGAACCTGATGTAGGTAGAGTATTAAAAAAAACAAAAACAGGACTTCCCTGGTGGTGCAGTGGTTAAGAATCCGCCTGCCAATGCAGGTAACACGGGTTCGAGCCCTGGTCTGGGAAGATCCCACATGCCGCGGAGCAACTAAGCCCGTGCGCCACAGCTACTGAGCCTGCGCTCTAGAGCCAATGAGCCACAACTACTGAAGCCTGAGCTCCTAGAGCCCGTGCTCCGCAACAAAAGAAGCCACCGCAATGAGAAGCCCGCGCACCACTACGAAGAGTAGCCCCCACTCGCCACAACTAGAGAAAGCCCGCGCACAGCAACAAAGACCCAGTGCAGCCAAAAGTAAATAAATAAATTAATTAAATAAAATAAAAATTGGGTTTGTTTAAAAAATTTTTTTTTTAATTAAAAAAAGCAAAAGCAGGTGAGGCCTATGCCATGCAATCCTCTTACACAAACATAGAATACTTTTCATGGAAGTAATCCCAACTGAAAGAGCCTACTTCCAACTACTTAACCACTCATAATGTCACTGGGGTCCACCACTGTGGGATCCTCAAGCCTTGCCTTTCTCTTTAATCCCAGCCCTCTGGGTAATACTATCTGTCATTTGGCAACCACTCAACGATGTTCAGGGACCACCCATATTGTTCAGCCCCCTACATGCTTCCCTTTCTTCCCTCGCTTCCTCCCACCCACCACATATTAATTGCCAAGTCTGGTTAACTCTGAATTTACGATACGTCTCCCACTTGTCCCTTGCTCTTCTTCCTATACCACCTATCCTGACTCAAGACTGTATTACCTATCACTTGATTATCCAATGGTAAAACTGGTTTTCTTTCCTCCTTAGCCCTCCCTGCTCCAATTTATTTTACACACTGTGACCAAAGCAATCCTTCATGAAACTCTGACCATGATACTCTCCTGAATAGAGCACTTGATGCCTCCTCTTTGGGTAGAGAGCAAACCTCAGCATCCCCATCACAACACTCTACGTCCTCAAGCACCTGGCTCTAAACATGGTCTGAACTTGCAGCCCCAGTACCTTTGTGTGTTGAATGATATACTGTGTTGAAGAGTATCTCCCCAAATTCATGTCCACCTGGACCCTCAGCATGTGACCTTTCTTATTAGGAAATGGGATCTTTGCTGATGCCCTTAGTTTAGATGAGATCTTGCTGGATTAGTGTGGGCCCTAAACCCAATGACTGACTTCTCATCCAAATGAGAAGGCCACATGAAGACACAGAGAGACATACAGAGGGAAGATGGACATTTGAAGATGGGGGTAGAAATGAGAATGATGCAGCTACAATCCAGGGAATGCCAAGGATTGCCAGGAGCCACCAGAAGCTAGGAAGAGTCAAGGAAGTATTTCCTGGAAACTTCAGCAGGAGGTGATGATACCTTGATAGTGGACTTACACCTTCCAGAACTATGAGAGAATAAAGCGTTGTTTTAAGCCACCAAGTCTGTGATAACTTGTTACAGCAGCAATAGGAAACTATGCTAAAACCCATGGGAAGGGCAGCAGGGTCAGGCACTAGACAGGTGCCATTTTGAAGAGCAGGACATCCTGAGACAAAGAGCAGCTCCTGTTCTGGCACTCAGGACTGCTGAGGCTCTCTTCAGGCACCTAGATGCCATCCCCGGCAAAAAGCATGAACTGGGAGTTGAACTTTCATGGAAGACACAAAAATACAGTTAATAGGAAATTTTTTTTTTTTTTTTTTTTTTTTTTTGTGGTATGCGGGCCTCTCACTGTTGTGGCCTCTCCCGTTGCGGATCACAGGCTCCAGGCGCGCAGGCTCAGAGGCCATAGCTCATGGGCCCAGCCGCTCTGCGGCATGTGGGATCTTCCCGGACCGGGGCACGAACCCGTGTCCCCTGCATCAGCAGGCGGACCCTCAACCACTGTGCCACCAGGGAAGCCCCAGTTAACAGGAAATTCAAGAGCATTCCTGCCCACAACCCAGCTGGGTAGGGTGTTCAGGCATAGTTCAGTTATAGTAAATTTAAAACTTCAATATTACAACCCAAAGCTAAATGTGAGACTGTGCTACCCCATACTAATCAATGTTTGGCTAGTTTTTTGTTTTATATCTGTAAGTCATATCACTACAATGTGGTGAATCTGCAGCTTTTACGTCCAGGACCCTCTGATGTTTTTTATTGTACTCTCTACTTAATACAGCCACAATTAGTCCTGCAGGTCCATTAGAAGTCCCTTGGACAATCAAAGAGCAAGTTAATAAAGACCATTATACCACGTGCTCAGCTTCTTTGGAGAGAGCGAGAATCATGCTGTAAATTGGTATTAAGGCTAGTGATGCACTTATTACATGCACAGAGCACAGTGAGATCAAGGAGGTGGGAGGGGGGAACAGACAATCCAGGTGGAGGCCTGGCTCCCTGCCCTCCCCCTCACCCCTTCTGTCCCTAGCAGGGAAGAGCTCATATTGGTGGACCAGCTCAGCCATCAGGCAGGAACAAGAGTCAGGCCCAAGCTTAGTCAGGCAAGACTTGTCCCATCAGCCAAAATCTCTCTTCTCCCCCTTTCCCCACTGCCATCCAAGTAAAGTGAATCTATTTACTTAAGGTTAACTTTTGTGCATTCAAGGAAAAGTATTCAAAAGTTACTTTGGTTTTGAAAAATTAATGCTTGAATTTACAAAATAAAAACCCAAGGAGATTTTCCTGTAAGCTTATAAATTTATAAAATTTTATAGATATAGCTAAATTTAAACAACCCCTTCTAAAGGGGCTTTTTAAAATATATATATTTATTTTTGTATTTGACTTGGCTGCGCCGGGTCTTAATTGCCGCATGCAGGATCTTCGTTGAGACGTGCGGGATCGAACCAGGGCCCCCTGCATTGAGAGTGCAGAGTCTTAACCACAGGACCAGCAGCGAAGTCCCTCTAAGGGGACTTTTGATGAATGTTTGGTCACAGTTAATTAACCTACTTTAAATATTTTAACTACATTTATAAATTTAATATATTCAATTTATTTTTTTTAAGTTCTTCAGTTGTCTGACCAAAACACAAACCAAAACCAAAACCAAAAAACACTTTCCAAGTACTTAAGTAATTCACATATATCTAATAAATTAATCTTATAAATAGGTTAATTTTAAGTTTTTTAAATGTCTAATAGTGTATTTACATTTGAAAGATTTCCACTTAAAATCACAAGTGTAAATAAATTACTTAGTTACACATTTTAAATAAGCATTACACGTACAATGTGTCATTCCAATAGGTCGTATTCTCCTAAACATTATAAAAACTTAAAACACTAAATATACAGATTCCTTTACACAAAAATACTAATACCATGTGTGTGATTTTTAGAACACTACTATATTTAATTGTAAGCCTTCTCAATGTTGTTTTTGTGTGTGTGTGTGTGGTATGTGGGCCTCTCACTGCTGTGGCCTCTCCCGTTGCGGAGCACAGGCTCTGGACGCGCAGGCTCAGCGGCCATGGCTCATGGGCCCAGCCGCTCCGCGGCACGTGGGATCTTCCCGGACCGGGGCACAAACCCGTGTCCCCTGCCTCGGCAGGCGGACTCTCAACCACTGCGCCACCAGGGAAGCCCCTCAATGTTTTAAAAAATGCTTATTGCTTTAAAAAAATTTTATCTTCTCAAATTCTTTTGATGATATCTTCTAAAGCTGGTTGAATTGCATATGAGGTCTGGAGCCACGAGTATCTAGGGGAATTTTTCTCATACACCACTACGAAGATGAGTCCCTTTATACTACTAATATATCATAAACTACAAAACTTAAAAAGGGAGCTGACACCAGACTCCAAAAGGGCCTCCAACGATGCTCTCCTCCTGTCAGTCACTTCCCTGTGTAGACACTTCTACTCTGAATGATGTTGACCTGTAATCAATAGGATATTGTGGAAATGATGGAGAGTGACTTCTGAAGCTAGGACGTAAAAGACATTGCTTCCTCTACCTTGCACACTCCTGGATTTTTTGTTGTGGAGGAAGCCAGCTACTCGTGCAGCCCAGGGAGCCATCTACATGGTAAGAAACTGAGTCTTCCTACAAACAGCCAGCATTAACTTGCCATGTGTATGAATCACCCATCTGGGAAAAGGATTCCCTAGCCCCAGTCAAGCCTTCAAAAACTGTAGCCCCAGGCCAACATATTAACTGCAACTTTAAAAGAGGCCTGGACTCAAAACTAAGCAGCCTCATGCTTCTACGTAGTCACACTGAGCTAGCGCCCTGGGCTGGAATCTGACCTCAGCCTCAGCCTTGCCAGACCATGGACCTTCCCAAAGTGAGCGAGCTTTGAACCTTCATGAAAATGTGTAAGCAGGATGCCAGTGTCCTGAACACTGAAGAAATGTACTTCCTGAGGGAGTGAGTGGAGGTCATTGGAGGTAAAATACCACCTGATACTCATAAAACTAAATCAGCACATACCAAGAAAGAAAAACCAGATAGTGAGAAAGCAGAGGAAAACATAAAGACAGATGAAACATCAAGTGAGGAAAGTGATCTAGAAATTGAAGGTGCGATTGAACCAGACACGGATGCCCCCTCAAGAAATGGGAGATGAAAATGTTGAGATAACTGAGGGGATGATGGATGAGGCAAAGGATAAAAATGTGGCTGCCATTGAGGCCCTAAACGATGGTGAACTACAGAAAGCCATTGACTTGTTCACAGATACCATCAAGCTGAATCCTTGCTTGGCCATTCCATATGCCAAGAGAGCCAGTGTCTTCATCAAATTACAGAAGCCAAATGCTGTCATCTGAGACTGTGACAGAGACATTGAAATAAATCCTGATTCAGCTCAGCCTTACAAGTGGGCAGGGGAAGCGCACATACCTCTGGGCCATTGTGTAGAAGCAGTCCATGATCTCGCCCTTGCCTTTAAACTGGATTATGATGAAGATGCTAGTGCAATGCTGAAAGAAGTTCAACCAAGGGCCCAGAAAATTGCTGAACATCAGAGAAAGTATGAGGGAAAACATGAAGAGCGAGAGATCAAAGAAAAAATAGAAAGGCTTAAGAAGGCTCGGGAAGAACAAAAGAGAGCCCAGAGGGAGGAAAAAGTCAGAAGACAATCAGGAACTCAATATGGCTATTTCTCTGGTGGCTTTCCTGGGCCAACACCTGGTAATTTTCCTGGAGGAATGCCTGGAATGGGAGGGGGTATGCCTGGAATGGCAGGAATGCTTGGGCTCAATGAAATTATTAGTGATCCAGAGGTTCTTGCAGCCATGCAGGATCCAGAAGTTATGACGGCCTTCCAGGATGTGCCCCAGAACTTGGCAAATATGTTGAAATATCAGAGCAACCCAAAGGTTGTGAATCTCATCAGTAAATCTTCAGCCAAATTGGGAGGTCAAGCCTAAGGCCCTTCTGACAAATGAAGCCCATGCTGAAGGAAAGATCGCCTAATGGATGTCGCAATAATACAAACCAGTGTACCTCTGACCTCATGAAGAAAGCTATGGTGCTTTGAAAATAATCTCTCTCCCTCTGTCCCAAATGCAGTTGAAACAATTTACAGTGGTTCGCTATTAGAACAATTATTCAGATAACATTTTCCTACTGGGAATTAGAAGCTTTATAAACACTTCTTAAGCCTGAAAAATATTAAAACAGCAACAACAACAACAATTAAGCCCTTCCTGCTAAAAAACAAAACTCACTAAGCTGTTCCCAAATTCCCAATCCACAGAAACTGTGGAAGATAATAAACATTTATGTTGTTATTAATATAAATTTTGGGGTAGTTTGTTATGTAGCAGCAGATAACTAACATCCCTAAATCCAAATCATATCATTTTCTAATTTTCAAGCCTCATTAGTTCTTAGATTTTATTTATTTATTTATTTATTTATGGCTGTGTTGGGTCTTCGTTTCTGTGCGAGGGCTTTCTCTAGTTGCGGCGAGTGGGGGCCACTCCTCATCATGGTGCGCGGGCCTCTCACTATCATGGCCTTTCTTGTTGCGGAGCACAGGCTCCAGACGCGCAGGCTCAGTAATTGTGGCTCACGGGCCTAGTTGCTCCACGGCATGTGGGATCTTCCCAGACCAGGGCTCGAACCCGTGTCCCCTGCATTGGCAGGCAGATTCTCAACCACTGCGCCACCAGGGAAGCCCCTCATTAGTTCTTAGAAACCTCAAGTCAGGTGACTACACCATTGCTTGGATTAAACTATTTATTGTTTCATTTCATCCTCAACATTTTTTTTTATTCTCTCTATCTGTTGGGTCCACAATCATACAGAAACATTAAAGTATATCTAATTCTGCTCCTCATAAGCCTGGTCCTGACTCTATCACAAATTCAAGGAACTACATTCCACTGCCACCTATCATCACAGCATCCTCCACTGGACCAGATTGAAAGTTTATATTTTAACAATAAAAGATGGAAGCATCTTTTCCAGAAATCCGTTGCTGAAATACCCAAGAAGTCTAATAAACATCTCAGACTTAACATGGTTAAAAAAGAGCCCTTGGGTTTCCCTGGTGGCACAGTGGTTGAGAGTCTGCCTGCCGATGCAGGGGACACGGGTTCATGCCCTGGTCTGGGAAGATCCCACATGCCGCGGAGCGGCTGGGCCCATGAGCCATGGCCACTGAGCCTGCATGTCCGGAGCCTGTGCTCCGCCACAGGGGAGGCCACAGCAGTGAGAGGCCAGCATACCGCAAAAAACAACAACAACAACAAAAAGAGCTCTTGATTTTCCTCTCCCCTAGCCTACTCATCCCACGCTTCCGCATCTCCATAAATGACAGCATCACCCATCCAGATGCTTATACGAAAAACCAAAAAGTCATTCTTGATTCCTCTCTTCTTCTCACACAATCAACAATGGGGTTCCCTCAGCTTCTACCTCCAGAATATATCCTGAATTTGTTGACTTCTCTTCATCTCCATATCCTATCTCCACACCATCTCCAATCTTTCATCTCCATCTCCTTAGCCTAGACTATGCCATCATCTTTCACCAGGACACTGCAAAGATCCTCCTAACTGTAACCCCTGTTGCTTTTCTATATACACATTCACATACAGGTCTTTGTGTGACATATTTTCTTTCTCTTGGGTAAATAGCTAGATGTGAGATTGCTGAATCATATGGTAAGTGCCTGTTCAATTTTATCAGAAACTGCCAAACTATTTTCCATCTTGCACTCCTGCCAGTAACATCTGAGAGTTCCAGTTGTTCCGCATCCTCTCCAGCACTTGGAATTTTTAAAAAATCATTCTAGTACGTGTGTAGTAGTCCTTTTTCATTTTTTGAATTGAGGTAAAATCCACATACGATGAAATGTACAGATTCTAAGTGTACAGTTCAAATGAGTTTTGATAAACGTGTATACTCATGTAATCAAGATGTAGTACATTTCCATTACCCTAATAAATTCCCTACTAACCCCCTTCCAGTCAGCCTCTACCCCCAGAGGCTACCATTTCTGATTGTTATTCCTCATAAGAGGGTTAGTATAGTATACGTGCTTTTGTGTCTGCCTGATTTGGCTCAACATAATGGTTTTGAGATTCATCTATGTTATTGCATGTATCAGTAGTTGTTTTTATTGCTGAGTAGTATTTTATTTGTATGAAAACCTATCACAGTGTGTTTATCCATTCAACTTTTTTTTTTTTTTTTTTTTTTTTGCGGTACGCGGGCCTCTCACAGTTGTGGCCTCTCCCGTTGCGGAGCACAGGCTCCGGACGTGCAGGCTCAGCGGCCATGGCTCACGGGCCCAGCCGCTCCGTGGCATGTGGGATCTTCCCGGACTGGGGCACGAACCCATGTCCCCTGCATCGGCAGGCAGACTCTCAACCACTGCACCACCAGGGAAGCCCCCTCATTCAACTTCTGATTGACATTTGGGTTATTTCCAGCAATTCCATTCCTAGGTATTTACCCAGGAGAAATGAAAGCATATGTCCACAAAAAGACAACAATCACCTGTTTCCTCTCTTGATCCACTAAATCCATTCTCCATATAGAAGTTAGAGGGATCTTTTTAATAAATTACTCAAATCCCATCTCTCCTCCACTTAATACCCTTCAGTGACTTCCCATTCCACTTAGGAGAAAATACAAACTCCCTACCACAGCTTGTGAAACACAAACATCACTGATTCTCAACCCTGGCTGCACAGAGGAATCCCCTGAGAACTTTAGTTGCTTGGGCTCCACCTCAGATCAAGTGAATCAGAATCTCTGGAGGAGGGTCCACATAGTTTTTAAAGCTCCCCAGGACATTCTAACAGGCCTCCAGGTTTGCAAGGCCTTTCCCGGTGACCGGGCCTGTGGCTCTCCCACTTTACCTCATGCCACTCTCCCCGTTGGGTGCTGTAATCCAGCCACGCTGGCCTCCTTTCAGCCCTGTGAACACAGCGATTTTATCCCTACCTCAGGGGCTTTGGACTAGTGTTTCTTCTGTCTGGAATGTTCTTTAGATCTTAGTGTAACTGGTTCTTGTGATTCAGGTCTCAGGTGAAATGTCACCTGCTTAGAGGGACTTCTCCTGCCCACCCAACCTAAACGAGCTATTCTGGAGCACGTCACTTGTTCAAATGTTCTATATCACATTTATGTCCAATACTGTCCTGTTCAAGCATTTTTCTTTGTGTTTATTGTCTGTATCCCCACTCTAGACTGTAAATCCCATGAGAACAGGGACATTGCCTGCCTTGTTCTCCACATATCCTTAGTATTTATAATCATGCCTGGCACATAATAGAAGTTTCAGAAATATTTGTTGGAAGCATGAAAGAATACACGTATAAAATGTACATATTACCTGGGAGAGAGGGCAAAAGTCCACAAGAGGTCTTCTTTCTTTCTTTCCCCCAGGTGTTACCATGAGGTAGTTGATTTACAGGAGAATGGAGAGACTCTAAGGGGATTAAACCCAGATAGTCAGAGTTCATTAGGTCCTAAAAGGCAGAAAGATTGTTTTCGGCTTATAGTATCTTAACTTCAGTCCTAACCTGAGGCTGTTCACACTGTAGATACTCAGTGAATATATTTCTATTAGCAGTGAAGTGACTATGATCTGCTTGGAGGGGCTAGAGGGGATGTGGGAGGAGGTGATGGGAGGTGGAGTGTGTAAGTAGGGATTAGGGGATCATGAGAAAAGGAGACAGAAATATATTTATGCCTTTATATTTACTTAAGGGAGCTGTCCCAATTCAAAGCATGAAATTCAGTTTATTCTAGCCAATTGGATTTCAAAACACTGTCCTATTCTATACGTAGTTTCTCTTTGTAAGCAAGGCAGTATGTTAAAACAAAGTTTTAAAGAAATTTTAAAAGAAAGGAGAGAAAAAGGAAAAAGTGATACAGGGAAGAAGAGAGGAGGGAACCAGGAAGAACGTAGGAACATCTTCTTTGTGCTACACATAGTACTAGGCACGTTCAGACATTTACTTATTTATCGCAACCCTATACGAAATAAATATAATTATACTCATTTTACTGATGAGGAAATTGAACGAAGCTTAGAGAAAAGTAACTTCCCTTTTAAATATTCTTACCACTTAACTGTTAAAATAGATAAAAATATACAAGATATACACAGCAAACATGCAGATGACATTAACATTGGAAATGCCATCTGACGTAAGCAAATAGATCAAAGATTCAAATTAGTCCTGTCAGGCTAGAACACTGGATTAAAACCAAGGGTTAGATACAATGTAGTGGATAAACTAAATCTTGCGGTCAGCTACACAGGTACAGAAAGAAGGAGCTCTAGTTTGGCTGGAGTTTGTCTAAAAAGATCTTATTTAGTTGACTGCTAGTTTAATATAAGCCAATAGTAGATGCTAAAAATGTGAATAGGACAACCCCTAAGTATCTCTTGACAGTTCTTACCTTAAACGACTTCTTTTCAGTATTTACCACTGGAGATATTTTAAAAATTCCCTTCTCTCCTGGCTTCTGTTACCTCTGATTATCTTTCCATCCCTGAAGCAGATCCTTTATTAAGGTTCTGTGCCAACTACTGTATTTAATCCTCTTAATAGCACTAATGAAATAGCATAATTATTTCCATCATCTTATAGATGAGAAAACTTAGGTTTGGAACATCTAAGTGATTTTCTCAAGACCAGACAGCTAATAGCGTTCATAGCGCTCAACTCCAGCAGTCTGACTTAGAGCCACATGCTTCTAACCACTGTCCCTTCTGTCCCAGAGTTTCTTTCAGAGCTTGCTTTTCCTTTGCTCATCCCTTAAGTGTCAGTGTTCCTTAGAGTCCAGTCCTCAGGTCTCAGCTCATCTTACTTCATTATCTCTCTGGTTAATCATCGCTAGACATGGGACTTTTAACTGACAACTTCTACATTGATGAATCCTATAACTGCCACCAATAGCTGCCGCCCTAATGGCACTTACCCTTTCCACTGCCTTCCTTGCTAGTAGGTGCCTCTATAAGCTTCAGAGGAGGCTGGATCCAGCCCCAACCCTGGCCCCAGAGACAGAATCATGATTAGTTTAAACCAGGCATGATGCTTCCCCTGCCCCCTCTTTTCAGTGACTAGTTTAAGTACTGGAAGAGAGTCAGCTGAGAGATTTTTGAGACGTTATCCTGGCTCTTAGACATATTCATCAGCAGGTAATCTTTTTTCTATCACCTTGTTGTGTCTGCATGTGCTGTGGAGAACTAAGTCAGCTATCTTGGAGCCTTTAATAATTTTCAAGAGTATAAAGGGCTCCTGAGAACAAAATGTTTGAGAACTGCTGCCTAGCCCCTGCCAGTATCATCTTTCCCTAGGTTATTGAAACGGTTTCCTAAATAGTTTTTCTACTGCTAAGCTGAGCATGGCCAACCCCAATAAACCCATTCTCTGCACTGCTACCAAGGTGATCTTACTAAATGCTAATCAGACTCCTACTTAATCCATCAATGGCTCCCTGTTGCTTTCAGTTTAGCACCTAACACCCTACTTCTCTTGTTTTGTTTTTTTTTGTTGTTGTTTTTTACATCTTTATTGGAGTATAATTGCTTTACAATGGTGTGTTAGTTTCTGCTTTATAACAAAGTGAATCAGTTATACATATACATATATTCCCATATCTCTTCCCTCTTGTGTCTCCCTCCCTCCCACCCTCCCTATCCCACCCCTCTAGGTGGTCACAAAGCACGGAGCTGATCTCCCTGTGCTATGCGGCTGCTTCCCACTCCTCTACTCTCACACATCCGTTCACCCCAGCCATTCACAGGTAATTGCAGTTTCCTATCAGAAATGATACTGTCTGTTGTTTCCATCCCTTCACACCTTTTTTTTTTTTTTTTTTTTTTGGTCTTTGGAGCAGAAGACATGTATTACAGTGAATTGGTTACACAGGTAATGGAAGAGCTAAGTCAATCAGCATGGTGAGGCAAGCAGAAGTGAGCAACAATGGCAAGCCACCACCAATGGCAAGTTCTGGGCGTGGAGGAATGAAAGGAGGAAGTGATGTCACCAGACCCCCAAGGGTCAAGGTTACCCAGGGAAAGCTAGAACCATGGTAGACGTGTTCTGCATGTTCTGGGACCATGAAGGAGCCAAGCCACTGCCAACAGTGCCTTCCAAAGCTGAGCATCCTAATCTGCTCTTGTCCACACTGTCACATCCTATCCCTTCATCCTCTAGCTAGCTAACTTCTACTTTTCCTTTAAAACTCAGATCAAGGGTCATTTTCTACAGGAAGCTGTCTCAGCCCACAGTGTAATTTACCTGTCCCTCTCTGTGCTTCCAAAACACGATTTATCAAAGTGGTCACCAGAAAGTACTGGGACCACTGGTTTATTGAGTTTCCCCCTAGACAATAAGCTCCTTGAGGACTGGGGCAGCCTCTCTTTTCTTTGTATCATTTGAGCTCAGGGCAATGTCTGACTACAGTGTTGGGGGTTATTATATGTGCTCAGAAAATGTTTTGCAAACATATTAATGAATTAAGTCTAGGTAATTTGCTTCTGGGATGAGTTTCATTTTCTGAACCATTTGCTTTGTGTGTGTGTGTGTGTGTATGTGTGTGTATGTGTGTGTCCAAGGCCTGGACTATTCAGGGCATTTTCCTTCACACACAAGCTTCTTCATATAGCCCTTGAGAGGAAATGTTATTTCATTTCTTAATACCGTCTCTACTGTGGGATGTATAAAGATGCTTTCTGGAGCCCAAGTCTCATGGTCCCCTTCAAACTGTGTTTCCTGGAGTGGAGGCCTCAGTGGTTTCTTTGTAATTCTCACACTTGGAACACTTATTTTAATTTTACAAACCACCTTCCAAAGAAAGCAGGAAACTGTTCTGTCATTCTTATACATTTTGTGCTTTTTCTTTTTTTTTTTTCGGCTGTGCCATCCGGCATGCGGGATCTTAGTTCTCTGACCAGGGATCGAACCCGTGCCCCCTGCAATGGAAGCATGGTGTCTTAACCACTGGACCTTCAGGCAAGTCCTCTTTTGTTCTTTTTCATAACCTTTTTTCTTCCACTTTGGATAAAAATAATAGGTAACAAAGACTTAATTATATTTTGGGAATCCCTTCTTTCCTTTTAGAAACGGCCACTAATATTAGCACCTTGCCATTTTTTTGAGACCGTCTGTGCATGCACAAGTACCAAGGAAAGCTTTTTGGAAAGTAGGAAGATGGTGAGCATGGTATGAGGATGAGCAAACTGCCAGCGGACAGTCCTTTTTTCTTTTCTTAACAGCTTCATTGAGATATAAATCACATACCATACAATTCACCCACTTAAAGTGTACAATTCAATGGTTTTTAGTATATGCATAGACATGTACAGCCATCACCACAATTTTAGAACATTTGCATCACCTCAAAAAGACACCTTGTACCCTTGAGCTAATCTTCCCCACACCCACACTTGTCCCTTTCCCCATCAGCCCTAAAACTACTAATCTACTTTCTGTCTCTGTAGACTTCCCTGTTCTGGACTTTCATGTGAATAGAATGATACAATACGTGGTTTTTGAGGACTGGTCTCTTTCTCTTAGCATAATGTTTTCAAGGTTCATCCATGTTGCAGCATGTGTCAGTACTCCATTTCTCTGGACAGTCCTTTCCAAACACAAAAACTGGACTGGCCCAGCACTGTCACTGGAGCCATCAGCGTGAACTTCTTTGGTGAGAAGATTTTCTGCTGTGGTTCCTTGCTGGGGAATCTCATTGGAGCCTGCTATGTGTGCCTCTTTACCTAAGCCACCACTATCAGCTGGCATTGGGCCTTATATGAAAGTGAGGGAATTAAAAATTAATCAGAATTACAGACAGAATCCGCCAAACCACTGTATGACTTTTGAGCAATAGAATTCATACGGAAACCATCTCAGACTGTTTCTTCATACAGTTCTAGTGGACTCTCTAGGTATGTCCAGCAGGGAAGTCCAGGCTAGTGATAGGGCCAAAGCCTATGTGATTGTTGTCAGTTCATTGGTTCTCAGTGTGGTCCCCCAGACCAGCAGCATCAGTATCACCTAGGAACTTGTTAGAAATGCAGATTCTCAGGCCCACCTACTAAATCAGAAACTCTGAGAGTGGGGCCCAGTAAATCTGTTTCAACAAGCCCCCAAGTGATTCTGATCCACACTCAAGTTGGACAACAACTGGTTAGTTAACTGGTATAGTACTATCAGCATTGGCACATGAACACAAATCAATTACTGACTCATACCCTGTTTTGTATCCAGTGTATATACTCCATGGATGAAGAAAAACCGTTGGGATCTAAGTAGTAGATTATGGTACCTATGCTGAATTTCTATGCGTTTATATGACAGAAAACTTATTTTATTACTCCCCATTTCCCATCTTTATTTCCTTTTAAAACAATGCTTTGATAAAAACTTACTTTTAAAAAATCCTGATAGACCTACTAGAGAATGGATTTGTGGACATGGGGAGGGGGAAGTGTAAGCTGAGACGAAGTGAGAGAGTGGCATGGACATATATACACTACCAAGCTTAAAATAGATAGCTAGTGGGAAGCAGCCACATAGCACAGGGAGATCAGCTTTGTGCTTTGTGACCACCTAGAGGGGTGGGATAGGGAGGGTGGGAGGGAGGGAGATGCAAGAGGGAAGAGATATGGGGATATATGTATATGTAGAGCTGACTCACTTTGTTATAAAGCAGAAACTAACACACCACTGTAAAGCAATTATACTCCAATAAAGACGTTAAAAAAATAAAATCCTGATAAACTTGTTGCCTTTATAGAGTTTATTTCCACTTCAGACTGAGTAGATCTTGTAGGTAGCATCCCTAGAAGATGGTACTTCTACAAATCTTGGTTCAGGAAAAAATAATTCCTATATGCACTCATATCAGACACAGGTCTCTAGAGGTTGTTTTTCTGAGTGAATATTTTGTCAGCATAGAGACAATATCAGAGAGCGCATTTTTAAAGCAATTGGTAACCTGATGCCTGTATTGATAAAATACCCAAGAGTTTGCTTGGAACACACCCAGGACTTTATCTAACCTTTGTTGTTAAGACCAAACACTTTTTAGATAGTCTGGGGATAGTCCTTATCTCTTTCAGAAAGAGCACAGGAATGGTTTATTCTCAGTTAATCTGGGTAGATTTGACTCAGCGTTAGCAGTTGCGAAATTCTGCTAAAATGTGCCTTAAATACTTAGACAAAAGTACAATTCTTGATAAAAAGCAATTTTATTTGTCAGAATGCACTGTGTGTAATTCTTCTGAAACAGTATTATTTCCTCAGCATCCATTTTCATTTTGCTTTAAATACCATTAAAATTGATTTTTAAAAAGTCTTAGACACATAGATAGAATCCTGTCATGAGGTGTTTAACTGCACATGGCCTTACACTGTTAATTATTATTTCATATATCTCTATCTCATTCCTCAACTAGATTTACCCTGAAGGCAATAACAATTTCTTGTACATATGTGTTTGCTCTCATGATGTCTATCAGATATCCTAAACATAGCAGACATCTGTTAAATATGTGTGTATTGATCATAGCTTTGATAGTAACTTGAAACACCCAGCCTCATTGTCAGGAATAGAAGCTCTCTTAAATTAGGTCAGTTAAGGAGAGATACAACAGACCACTTCACAGATATCCAAGGACATAAGCAAAGCACGCCTAGACCACATGGGACATGGAACTGGATGTTCAGGACCCAAGGCTACTCCTTTCTTCTCAGGACCCTGGGGCTTCAGGTCTGTGCTTCTACCTGTATATCTCCTTCAGTGTCTTTAGTAGTCTGACCTCATTTTTATTGTGGTATCTCTATTCCCTGAAAATATGAAGTTACATTTGGCTTTGGTTTGTCACGGATCTACCCTACTATTTTATGTCAAGAGCCCATTGGCATCTAATTGGTTCAATTTTAGTGGCCCAATTACAAATTCCATAGAGACATCATCATCTGATTAGGGTAGAGTTCAGCTCTAGTACAATCAGCCATGAGTAGGAAGTAGGAGGTGTAGAGGAAATCAGGTAGCATATAAAGCTATTCCTCTCCAGGAACTGTGGGTGGAACAGGTTCACTAAGAAGGGGTCATGGACAAGGAGGTAACAGCTGACATAACTACTCCAGTTTATCTACTACACCCTAGAACTCAGACAAGTATACAAAAGTTAGACATTAGACGTAACTAGGGTCATGGATAAACTTCTCTTTTGATCTAGATCAGGGCTTGGCAACCATAGCCCTTGGGCCACATCCAGCTTGTGGTCTGCTTTTGTAAGAGTGAAGAATGGTCTTTACATGAAGAAGAATAGGCAACAGAGACTGTAAATGACAAATGCTAAAATATTTACTCTCTGGCCTTTTACAGAAAAATTTTGCCAACCCCTGCTCTAGATGACCTTTCTTTCTTCATTCATTTCACAAATATCCACTGAATATTTACTATGTTCTAGGCACTGTTCTAAGTATTGTAGATACAATGATGTCACGAAGACAAGCATGGTTCCTACCCTGGAAAAGCTTAGATTCTATTGTGGGAGAGAAGAGATCAAGAGTAAGTATATACAATGCTTGAAATTTTCCATGAATTAAAAGTTACAGATGGGCTTCCCTGGTGGCACAGTGGTTAAGAAGCCGCCTGCCAACGCAGGGAACACAGGTTCGTGCCCTGGTCTGGGAAGATCCCACATGCTGCGGAGCAACTAAGCCCGAGCACCACAACTACTGAGCCTGCACTCTAGAGCCCATGAGCCACAACTACTGAGCCTGTGTGCCACAACTACTGAAGCCCTCATGCCTAGAGCCCGTGCTCCACAACAAGAGAAGCCACCTCAATGAGAAGCCCCTGCACCACAATGAAGAGCAGCCCACCCTCGCAGCAACTAGAGAAAGCCCACACGCAGCAACGAAGATCCAATGCAGCCAAAAATAAATAAATTTATTTTTTAAAAAGTTAAAAAAAAGAGTAAGTATATACATTAATAAATAAATAGGACAATTTCAGATTATAAGTGCTGTGAACAAAATAAGCAGAGGATATTAATACAGGGAGAATAACAAGGGAAGGGGACAGGTTGGGGAGATCCTATCTGTGGAGGTGACATTTATGCTAAGACCTAGAAGACAGGAGAGAACCAGTCATGAGGAGGTCAGCATTACAGCCAGAGGAAATGAAGGCAAAGTCTCTGAGGCAGATAAGAGGTTGGCTTAGTCAAGGAACCCCAAACAGGCCAGTGGCATTAGGGCAGAACGTAATAGGAAATGAAGTTGGAAGGTAGGGAAGGGCTAGATCATCTACAGCCCTGGAAGGAAGCCATTGAAGATGACATGACTTCATGAGTATGATCTCACAAATGTTTAAAAAAGATCTCTCTGGCTGCCATGAGAAAGATTATAGAGAAGCAAGAGTGAGTTCTATTAAAGGGGTTATTGTAATAGTTCAGGTGAGGCATGACTGTGATTTAAACTAAAATGGTGTCATGAGAATGGAGAAAATTGGATGAATTAAAATATTTTGAAAGGAAAATTAATGAAACTAACAGATTGGGTATGAGAAGAGAGGAAACAGCATGAATCCTAGATTTCTGTGCAGCCGGGTAGATGGTGGGTCTGGTCACCTTAACCATATCATCTTTGATAACTGAGTAACTGAGTCTCTGCAACTAAGAGTCGTGCTTATGTATTAGAAAAATTTTCAAAGCCAGAAAAATTTATTCTCCATATTGAATCTTCTTAACTTTTATATACATACTATTCTGCAAGGGATAATAGAACTAAAAAGCACTTCTATAGCAAACTCCAGACTATCCACTTGGAAAACTGCAAGTAGTTTTCCCCTCTTCAGAATAATAGCTTGTGTGTGCTTTCTGACAGTGGAATGACCTCTCAGGGTTGCCATTTTGTCCCTTGATGTCATGACTCTATTTCTCCCTTTGGGAGATTGCTGTGAAAAGGCAGAGAACCATGGGTCACTGTCCAATAGGGGATGGCTGGCCTGCTCCCTCTTCCCCATCAAGGGCTATGTGCAAGATGAGAACTGGCATCAGCCTAGAGACACTGAGATTTGTTTTGAAGCAGTTAAAGAGGAAGCGAATGCTCAGGGGAAGCTTTAAATTTCTTTCTACTTACAGAAGTTGAATTGTAAGAGCTATCTCTCCACCATTAATCACCAGGTCTAGTGTGAAGCCAGCCAACTTCAGAGAGTTAGTTAAAAGAATTGACTAATGACTCAACTCTCTCCTTATCTCACTCTCTCTTCAGGTTTGATCTCACCAGACACTCAGGCTGCACTTACCCACTCTTAATAGAGCTTTTCCAGTGTACTGCAGTGCCCAGGAAGCTCTGTGTTTGGAGGCCTGTCCTGTAGCACTGTCCAACCGAATGATGGAGAACTTCACTGCCCAGCCTGGGCTGTGAGTGGAGCAGAGGGTGGAAGAGTGCTAGGTCTCTAGAAATGTCCGAGTCGATGGTGATGGTTTAGTCATGACCTAGAATCTCTGGGAGGTCTTGAT
The DNA here is from genome assembly GCF_949752795.1 of Hyperoodon ampullatus. NCBI lineage: Eukaryota > Metazoa > Chordata > Mammalia > Artiodactyla > Ziphiidae > Hyperoodon > Hyperoodon ampullatus. The sequence continues at coordinate 137,980,748 of NC_136914.1, forward strand.
CATTTTATTTTAACAGTTGGACCCTTATAATATAGAGAATGTCTTTTGAAGTTAGTTCTTCTAAAAGTCTGCTTTGGTCTCCACTCACTGACTCCTGGAAGGATTTATTTTAGAAATAAGATTTCATGGTTATCCCTTTTGTTCCAACTTCAATGATTAAAACATCCAGGAATGTGTTTTGATTCTACTTCTTTGTAGTTATTTTATCGTGGATCTTTCTGAGTCTTAGATTATATTAAGCAGTTATTAGTCACTTTCAATCCACAGATTCACTGCATAATCCCTGATTAAAACCAATTATTACTCTCTCAACGATATTCCATAAGAGCTAGTTGTTCAATCACACTTATCTCCAATGATCCACTCTCCTCCCCAAATAGGGAGTTCCCTCCACTCCCCTGCACCATGGCTGCATGCTTCCAGGAGGTCCTTTGCCAGCATCTAGTCAGATATATCTTAAGTAATGAAGTCAACAAGGAAAAATAAAGGATGGAAATATACCCACTTAATACCAGTGAACTTGTTTAACTACTTAAGGCTGCATCTCGAAGTAGAAGCATGTTACAGTGTGTTTTGTAAAGCAGTGCTTATAAACCACTGAGCTTTCAAAATAACTTTTTCCTATTAAGCCTGCATTGAGAAATGGGGTTAATTTGCCCCATTAACTTTTTTGTGTGTGATAATTACAGGAATTGCAGATTAGCATAAGTGAACTGGCAAGGTTCTGAGCTAATAAAAATACACACACAAATTATAATGTTCAACTGCGTCAAGATTCCTCATGAGGAAAACATTAACCATTCCTGATAGGCCAGTTTTGAGTTCAAGCTAGCACATTAATAAATATTTAGGGAAAAATCCCTTTCAAGTGACATATGGTCCAACATTTCCCATAATAAAAGACACAGTTCTGCTATTCAGAGATTTGAAACTGATAGTAGATGAACTAATAAAAGATAAATTCCATGAATTAGAAGATATTTAATAAATGTTTTTTCAGGCGATAATTATAACATTGTGCCAGCCAGGCTATCCAGCTCTTTACTTTATTAGAACCATATGTAAAATATTGTAATACTGCACTGAACGCTTGGAGCACATTACCATTTATTTCATGAACATTTGCTAAGTACCTACTGAGTGCCAGACACCATGCTAGGAGTAGGAAATGAAAGCCCCAACAGTTAATCCTGTCTGAACACTTTGCTCAGAGATCCTATGAGTAGAATCACTTATGTTACTTCAGATTGGTTGAAACTATCATTCTAACTGCATGTGGTTGAACTGCGAGGATTGCAAAGGAATGAGTCCCCTGTCTAATGTTAAGAAGCTCCTGGCCATCAGTGTACACTACTGGCCATTTCTCAGCTGTCTTGGGAATCTCTCCAAGTTCCAACTAATTATATAGTTATATTATCTACTCAAGGGTTCTAAGACATCTGCCTTCAACATTGGCAAGCTCACTCATAACCCCAAAAGTGGGAGAAGAAAAACACTTCCTATGTCTCTGAGCAAAGATCTCTTCTGTGTTTAGCAAAAACAAAATAAATAATAATAAAACAAACAGACAAATCTTTCCCAGCTGGAATGGAGAAAAGGAAAATTTTACCATGTATTCCATTAACCACTGACTTCATGACCATTTTTTAAAGAACAGTTTTAGATTTACAGAAGAATGGAGACAGAGGGTTTGTATATTACATCCCCACTCCACCCAAGTTTCCCCAGTTATTGACATCTTACGTTAGTATGGTACATGTTACAATTAATGAACTGATATTAATACATTATTAATATCTGAAGCCCATTTTATTTAGATATCCTTAGCTTTTACCTAATGGCCTTTTTTTGGTTCCAGGATACCACATTATATTATTTGTCATGTCTCCTTAGCCACCTCTTGGCCGTAAGAGTTTCTCAGACTTTCTTTGTGATGACCTTAACAGTTTCAGGGAGTACTGGTCAGGTATATTGCAGGATGCTCTTCTACTGGAATTTGTCTGATGTTTTTCTCATGATTAGCCTGGGGTTATGGGGTGCTGGGGAGAAGTTCACTGGGGTATAGTGATGTTCTCATCACATCATATCCAGAGTACATACTATCAACATGATTTATGGTTCTTGATGTTGCCCTTGATTACCTGGCTGAGATAGCGTCTGTCAGGTTCCTCCATGGTAAAGTTACTCTTTTCTCCTTTCTCCCTTTCCCATACTGCCCTCTTTGGAAGGAAGTCATTATGTGAAGCCCACAGTTAAGGAATGCAGCATTATGATCCCCCTTATTGTGGGTGGAAAATGTACATAAATTATTGGGAATTCTTCTGCACGAGAGCATGAGACATTTTTCTCTTCTTCCCCTCTTATTAATTTATTCAATAATTTATTTATATTAGTATGAACTCATGGATATTTATATGTCGGGTTATAATCCAAGGTACTGTACCTTATTATTTAGTTACTTGAATTGTTCCAACTTTGGCTACTGGGAGCTCTTTAGTTGGCTCCTGTGACCCTTTGACATTCCCCCTCAATATGGTGTTTTGGTTTGGTTTGGTTTTTGAGCACTTCATGACCCCTTTTCAGTCTAAGAAAGAACCTTTTATAGTCAATCTCTAATATTGAGATTCAGGCAGTGGGAGAGATATTTGTTCAGATATTGTCTAGTTTCTCAAATCCTGTGATGAAAGTGCCTGTTATTTTAGGCTCATCCAAGGATATAAACTGTCTCAGCTCTTTACCTCCCACCCTTGCCCCTTCCTGGGCATAGAAGAGAGTTAGCTATAATCCTCAGCCCATGATATATTATCATCACTAGTATAGGCAAGTTTTTGCACTTATTCTACTTATTTATTCTCTTTTGTCTCCATACTCCATTCCCATTTTTCCTTTCCTCCCCCACCCCAGGAAACTATTCTAATGTACTTAATGTGAATAATTTTGATTGTTTAAAAAGCCCTTACTTAATTATTGTTATCTTGGGAATTGCCTGGAGGTCCAGTGGTTAGGACTTGGCACTTTCACTGTCGGGGCCTGGGTTCATTCCCTGGTCAGGGAACTAAGATCAGACAAGCCTCGCAGCATGGCCAAAAAATACATATATATATATATATAGAGAGAGAGAGAGAGAGAGAGTTATCTGTTATAGGTGCAACAGTGGCATTGTGGAGACATATAGAAAATATGGCCATATTTTTAAGAGTATACTGTATACTATGTAGGATGAAATTATATGAAATCTTGGATTTGCTTTAAGATATTTTGACAAAGTAAAAAAAAATTAATGAAATAATGGATAGAAGAAGCAAACATGACAAAATCTTACTACTTTTAAAATCTGAGTGATGGCTATATGGAAACTCTTTGTTCTATTCTCTCTACTTTTGACATATATGAAATTTTTCAGAATGAAAACATGAAAAACAAGTTCTTTCCTCCCCCTAGGTCACAAATAGTTTCTATATTTTCTTTTATTAATTTTATAATTTCAACTTTCAACTTTATAATTTCAACTTTTTTTAATTTAATATTAAACTAAACTCTTGTTTTTAAAAGTTAAAAAACTCTTGTTTAAAAACTCTTGTTTTTAAAAGTTAAGTTAGCTATTCATATGCCATTTCCATATAAATTTTAGGTATGGTTATCAAGTTCTTTGAAAAATTTTAATAGTTTGATTAAGGTTGTACTGAGTTTATAGATACAATTTGAAAGAATTGACAGGTTTATAATTATTTCATATCTGTTTTCCTGTCATACTGACATAATGAAGGAATGGTCCTATATCTCTTCTATCAAAACCTGGCCAATCCATGCTGTCTATTAACAAGCTAGCATTTAAATGAATAGCAGTAAAAGTAGAATTGGTTTCAAAACATTATGTGGGTGGCAAAAATGTCAGAAGTCAAAGCCAGGAAAAGATATTCATTAAACGCATAATTATTCTTGGTGCTATGTACCAAAAAAGGACATAAGTGTGCATATTATATCATTTGGGGGGTTACATTTAAATGGACAACATCAAGTGCATACACGTACAAGATTTAGCACAATAAGAAGTCAACTAATTAGTGAATGGACCAATGTGTCTCTAACATACAAAAGTGCGGAGTAAATGCATATTAGGGGAGACAAATGGGAGAGTGGGAAAAGAAAGGAGAGATAGCCAGGCCAGAGAAAATGTTAGAAGATATCAAGATTTATTGTTGCCTGAAAAAAGTAAGCTAAAAAGTGTATAAAATAGACTGCCATTTGTGTGAAAAAGGAAAGAAAAAGAGTGTATCTATACAATTTTTCTTGTATATATATAAAATATTTCTGGAAGGGTACAAAAAATCTAATAGCATTGGTTGTTTGCAGGAATGGGAATGAGTTGGTTGGAATGAGAACAGAGAGGGGAGAAAGATTTCTTACTGTATACACTTTTATATAATTTAAAATTGTATTATGTAAATTACCTATTTAAAAATTTTTAAAGTTAAACTTAAAAAGTTGGGTCAGAAAAGAAAATTTTCTGAATATTTATAATATGGAATAGGAACAGCAGGCATGCATACATACACGATTGTACACATACATCAAAAGAATTTTGTCCCATGGTGTCACTAATTCAACCTTATATTAGTAAGAAAAGAAAGGAAGAGACTATGGTAGAAGATCCAAGTCTGTTATCAAGGCCTGTAAGCCACACAGAACACCCACCGATGTGAATAGAGCAGAACCAGGAACTAGGTACAGAAGAGGTGGGTCTAAGTCACCCTCAATGTCCTGGCGATCTTCTGAATTTTGGGTCTAAATGATATTTAACTATGAGCTACAATCTCAGTTTACTCTCCTATGCCACCTGCCACCAGGATGTTGGGAAAGCAACTTGGTCAGTTTCTTCCTCCGCCCAGCCAGCTGAAATCTATGTCCTAAGTTTAATGATGGAGTATTGATCTGTGTAATATAAGAATTGATAATCGGACTTACCTGGTGGCGCAGTGGTTAAGAATCCACCTGCCAATGCAGGGGACACAGGTTCGGGCCCTGGTCCAGGAAGATCCCACATGTCGTGGAGAAACTAAGCCTGTGCGCCACAACTACTGAGCCTGCGCTCTAGAGCCTGTGAGCCACAACTACTGAGCCCACGCACCTAGAGCCCGTGCTCCGCAACAAGAGAAGCCACCGCAATTAGAAGCCCACACACCGCAAGGAGAGTAGCCCCTGCTCGCTGCAACTAGAGAAAGCCCGCATGCAGCAACGAAGACCCAAATGCAGCCAAAAATAAATAAATTTAAAAAAAAAGAATTGATAATCACTCAGCTATCCCAGCAAGTTCATTGCCAACCATTAAAAGGTTACAGATAATTCACTGTAAAAAACACAAGAGAGACAGATTTCTGTAGCCTCACAGGGGCAAGAGCTAACAGTAAGACTCAAAAGCCTTTTTCTAGCTCATAGTCAAAATCTTATATTTTGCAGGTAATTCTTTCTCTGAGTGATAGATAATTCCTAATTTGGTTTATATATCTGAGTTTTATCCTTGCTACCACTAGCATTGGTAGATTTACATCATCTTGACAATTTACCCATGATATATATATAAATAGCACATCTGTGTCACAGCTGTATATTTCTGTGTTAAAATTCCCTTAAATTAAATTTTGCATATTGATTTTTAAAATCACTTATTTTCATCCAGTATATACATTCTGATCTTTTAGAGTTTAACCTTAACAGATTCTCTCCTTGCTTTTTTTTTTTGAAATTTTGAGTTATGTTCTGTTATGCTTCTACTTAGAATTTTTCACATAAAATATTTTTTTCTGAAAACTATCATTTAACAATTGTCTTATGTCCCTTAATGCTACTGTTGAAAATTTTGTGCCTTATTATTTTTTTTTTTCGGTATGCGGGCCTCTCACTTCTATGGCCTCTCCCGTTGCGGAGCACAGGCACCGGATGCGCAGGCTCAGCGGCCATGGCTCACGGGCCCAGCTGCTCCGCGGCATGTGGGATCCTCCCGGACCTGGACACAAACCCATGTCCCCTGCATCGGCAGGTGGACTGTCAACCACTGCGCCACCAGGGAAGCCCTTGTGCCTTATTTTTAAACACTCTTATTATAACTTAACTGGACACATGGATATGAACAAAGATTTGGAATCTGATCAGGTCCACACAAAATTTTTAGGTTGCCCATAGCTTGAGACTCATTTTCTACTGTAATATTAGAGAAATAAACTTCATTTAAATCCTTATTAATGAAGGCAAGTACAAATTCTATTAAAAAATCAAAATGCAACTGCAGTTTATTATATGGACAATGCAGCCAGGCTACTTGGGGTCAAATTCCAGAGCTACCACTTACTAGTTGTATAGTCATAGATAAGACATTTAACCTCTCTGTGCCTCAGTTTTCTCATATGCAGAGTTGGGCTAGTAATGGTACCTACCCCATACGTTTGTGAAGAAGAGTATAAGCAAATATACATAAAGTACTTAGAACAGTGTTGACATAGTAAGTTTATTAGTTCTGCCCAAATAAGTAATTTGTGGGTCTACTATCTAGGACTTGTTTGACTTTCTTTTTTTTTTTTTTTTTTTTTTTTACAATTTATTTTTCTTTACTTTCTTTCACATGGCTTTCCCTTTTTAGAACAGCTCTAGATCCCCAGCATCATCAAAATATATTATTCAGTATCTGTGCTGGTATACCTAATTTCCTACAGAAAAAGTTAGCTATGACTTTATCAAAGTTCAAGGTCAGTTTTGGTAGGCAACATAGGTCACTTTTCTTCTCATCCTCTTTCTTTCTCTGAATCCTTTCTTCTCATCTGCAACCAGATGCCACTTAAGGTGATATTCAAATTGAGAAGCGAGTTAGGAAGGAAAAGGCAATCTGACTTTTAGAGCCCCACGAGAGTTTATGAGCAAAATGAACAAAGAATCCAGACATTATACCTAGTGAATGCCCCAGGAGGATAAAAAGGACAACAACCTCAACCAATAAAGCAGTTACTACAGAAGCTTTTCCACATCACAACACATCCTGACCTTAGTCTGAGAGCTTTTTGCTACTTAATCCTTTCATGGATGCCTTATGCACTAGAGGGGACAAGAGCAAGAACAGAATAAGCCATAGAGTTTCAGAGAGAATAAGGTACAGAGATTCAGAGGAAAAAGAAAAGGAGAATTTTTGGTTTTTTTTAAGAGCAAGTTTTGACAAAGAGGTAATGGGAACAGGAATGGAGATGAGAAATGCCATAAGAAAGCCACACATCCAGGGAGAAATCTGGGAATAAATGCAGTGATTAGGAGATGGCAATAAGCACCATTCTACTCTAAAGTGAAATCAAAAGGAAAAAAAATCAGAGAACATGTGGGGAAATAAATAGAAAGCACCTGAAAGGGTGAACCCGCAAAGAAGAAAAGAGCTTAAATTCACAACAACATTTGAGAGAGTGAAGAAAGATTTTCTTCTTTTTCAAGATTCCCATGCTCTCTGAAAATACAGTTTCTAAGATATATAGACTATCTTTGTGGTATTCACCAGCAGCAGTCTTTGTGGTATTCACGCCTCCAACCCCATTTCCCCCTCTTTTGACATTTATTTTCTTTCAAATAGGCTGCAAATCACTCTTACTAGAAACTTGCCAAATCATATTTCAAAAGTCTGTAAGAGATGACGCTCTTGGAATAGTGTCTTAGGGGTTGGCTGTTAGGTCACACAGCTTTAGGCTCTGCCTGAATAGCCACAGCAGCAGGGGGCAGGTTGAAAGTTAGCTCACCAGGTTAGAGCTAAGGGCTCAGGTTACTTCCTCAGGCGACCCAGTGGCTTTGCTTTCTTTGTGGTGCAAACTGAATCTCTAGCCCCAGCCCTCACAAAGCTGCCAATAGCCAAATGATGTCTGGGTTCTTATAGCCTGAGCATTCATGCACAATTTAGCCTGGAGAGCTTCAAGGCTTACTGCAGGGAGGGTCAGGATTAGAACCCAGTGTCCTAGCAAAATGTACTTTCACTACAGAGGCAAGATTTGTGGAGTCTAAGCATGGCTGTGTAAGGCTTAGTAAAGAGCCTTCATTTACTGGGAGACTACTGTTTGGGCAACTGCTTTGTTCCTTGCTTCTTTCCTACCTCTATTAGATGGATAATATTTTGGGGGTTTTTTCCCCCCTGGTCCTCTGTGTCCTCCCCTCACCCTATACTGGTTTGGAAGCTATGATGTTTCATTTCTTTTAGTGGTTTCCATTAATTTTAAAAAATACAGTGGGATTTCTCAAACACATACAAATAGAGTGAATAGTATAAATTTCCCAATGTATCTATTGCCTAGCTTCATAAGGTATAAATTGCCAATTTTGTTCCACCTCTGATTATTTTGAAGAAATCCTAGACAGTACATCAATTTACCTGCACATATGTTACTATGTATTTCTAAAAGATAAGGACTCTTTCTAATATATATATATATATATATATATATATATACACACAATTACAATACTATTATCACACCTAAAAACATTAAAAATAATCCCTTAATATTATCAAATATCCAGTCGCTGTTCACACTTCCCTGATTGTCTTCACTTGTCTTATATATTTTTTTCTTTTTTTGAAATTTATTTGTTTGGGTCAGTATCCAAATAAGGTCCATACATTGCAATTCTTTGATAAGTATTTTAATTCTCTCCCCCCACCCCCGTTTCCCTTCCTTCTCCCTCTGCTTTATCTTGTAATTTGTTTTTTTGTTTGTTTTTTCTTTTTTTTGCGGTATGCAAGCCTCTCACTGTTGTGGCTTCTCCTGTTGCGGAGCACAGGCTCCGGACGCACAGGCTCAGTGGCCATGGCTCACGAGCCCAACTGCTCTGCGGCATGTGGGATCTTCCCGGACCGGGGCATGAACCCGTGTCCCCTGCATCGGCAGGCGGACTCTCAACCACTGCGCCACCAGGGAAGCCCTGTAATTTGTTTTTTAAATGAAGAAACTTGTTTTACCTACTAAGTTTCCCACAGTCTAGATTTTACTGATTGCATCCTCATAATGTTTTTTAAGAAAATATGTTCCACTCTCTTTTATGTTTCCTGTGAAATTTTAGTTCTAAAGTCTTGAGCAGATTCAGGGCTTTGTTTGTTTATGTGTGTGGTTTTGTTGGCAAGATGGCTTCATGGATGGTGTTGCACACATGTATCAGGAGACACATAATGTCCGATTGTCTCTTCTTATGACATTATCAGACACTGATGGTCATTGCCCACAATCAGTAGTTAAGTAGGGGCTACAAATGATGATATATTTTCCTTTTTGCTTCTTTGTTTATTAGCTGGAAAATTTTTGTAGAAAAAACACTTCCTCTATCAAATATTTAGTTATAGTGAAATGCAGATCATATGGGAAGGACAAGATAAGTTCTTAATTCTGTCTCTCTATTAATCAGATTTTAAATTAGCTAATTGGTTCCCAGCTTCTTCCAAAGGTGATCAATAAGATTGGGAGTCCGTATTTTGGGGCAAGAAGCGGGGGAATCTCATCACGAACTAATGGATTTAAATATAAGTTGTAAGCAAATAAATAAAATGGTGTGGTTTAAGCCAATAATTTTGGAGTAGTTTTACATGGCAGTACATAACTGCAACAGTCCCCTTTCGTTTAAAGCAAAAACTTTGTTAAAAAAAAAAAAAGAGAGAGAAATCTTTGTGAATAGAGGTGGGTTTTTTAAATTAATTAATTTAATTTATTTAGTTTTGGCTGTGTTGGGTCTTCGTTGCTGTGTGAGGGCTTTCTCTAGTTGAGGCGAGTGGAGGCTACTCTTTGTTGCGGTGGCTTCTCTTGTTGCGGAGCACGGGCTCTAGGCGCACGGGGTTCAGTAGTTGTAGCACGCTGGCTCAGTAGTTGTGGCTCATGGGTTCTAGAGTGCAGGCTCAGTACTTGTGGTGCATGGGCTTAGTTGCTCTGCGGTATGTGGGATCATCCTGGACCAGGGCTCGAACCCATGACCCCTGCACTGGCAAGTGGATTCTTAACCACTGGGCCACCACGGAAGCCCAAAGGTGTTAATTAAATAATTCTGCATTGTCCTTTCTGCTGCATCCATGAGCTAGCATTCCATCCTTGATGGGCAGGTGGCATTGCCATTAGTTTTAGAAATTGCTCCGCATTTTGTGCCCATCCATGTGTAGCAGGTTGCCTGATCAGTCCGTGTTCCCCTCATGTCTGGTTTGGCTTTATTGCCTCGTGGATCATGTACTACATTTGCCTCTCGAGAGTCAACCCCTTGCCCATGGTCAGGTTATCTGATTTCTGCCATTGTTTCTAATTCACTGGTGACCCATTTATTACAAATCCAATGTCCAGGAGGCTCTTTTTCTGAAGACAGAACTTTAAGCAAAATTGATCAGTCTCTTTGACTCACACAGAAGCCATGTCTAATTTGTAGGATACTTTTGATATTACTAGAGCTGTTTTCCTGTCTGAATGACGATGATTTGCTTGGACTCTCATTTGAGTATGAGGCACTTACATACAGCTTTCGTAATAATCAGTCTCTGTCTGGGAGCCTATGGACTGATGGTGAGGCTAAATGGAACAATATTTTTATAGTAAAATTTTTTTTTTTTCGGTACGCGGGCCTCTCACTGTTGCGGCCTCTCCCGTTGCAGAGCACAGGCTCCGGATGCGCAGGCTCGGCCGCCATGGCTCATGGGCCCAGCCGCTCCGCGGCATGCGGGATCTTCCCAGACCGGGGCACGAACCCACATCCCCTGCATCGGCAGGCGGACTCTCAACCACTGCACCACCAGGGAAGCCCTATAGTAAAATTTTAAAGGCCATATCTACAGACTTATTGGGTCTCCAGATCTCCAACATTCAGTAATTAAGACACATCTAGGTTTGTTCACTAGCTAAGTGAATCTCACCCACCAGCTTTCGAGGTAGGCTGATTCTTTCCTGCAAAGTACTTTAAAGGCATCATCTCATCTAACTCTCACAAAACACCTATGAGATAGGATTTCTGATTGCAGACAACAATACACCAGCACCTTTTAGGTCACCTGCATATAGCAAAGCTGTAAATGTTATATCAAAGTGTGCCAGGGGTTTGCTGCATTGACTCTAATGTGAGTATGGATCATTATCATCATCAAGGTTTGTTGAACCCCTAACTAGACACTATGGGGGCTACTAAAAACGTATAAAACAGAACCTGTAATTTTGGTGGTCTTAGCCCTTCAAATTGTTAGCTAAATGGATGACATATGCATGCTGATTGCTCTGTGGACACTCCCACACTTTTGGTGTGTAGAAGTCCCCAGAGGTGAAGAAAAAATAAAAAGCTAATCCCAGGCAGAGAAGCTGGGGTGAGAGGAGCAGAAGAAAGAATCCGAAGAAGAAAGAAGGTTCCTTGACATAATAAGACTTATCCACAAACCACAGCATATATAACTTAGGCCAGAGGGAAATATAGTAGATTTATATTCTTTCTTGCTCTGTGTTTTATTGCAATACCATAAGATAGTACCAACAAAGGAAGAACAAGAAAAACACTGAAACATAATAACAGTAATATTCTGACAGGCTGCTCATCCCCCTCATGGTGATGTTTTCTGGTCAAGTTGCTAATGTTATGATTGTGAGGGAGGGTGATGGGGGTGAGGGTAGTGAGTACACCTAGGAATAGTTCTTAGAAGTCCTTGATCAAGTTCAATAGCACCTTGTTAAATCTCAAGCCTGGTAATTTATACACACTTTTATACAAAAACAGAGACTCTTTTTGCCCTGGTTCTTTAGCAAAGACAGGGCAGCTTAGAGCTGCAGAGAAAGCTCACATTACAAAGACTTCATTACTTTTATAATATATGCACCCAAGGACATTTACTAGTATACTGAGAGCCATTATCATAAATAATTAAAACGAAACTATTCTTCTCTAAATAAATGTATAAAGTACATTGAGTGATTCCAAGCACTAAGCTTTCTCAACATACTGCTTTGTAAACTTACAATGCAAGAACCCACCCAGGCCATTAAATTCATATCCCTGGTATTTCCAAAGAGACTTTGTAAAGCAAATTTGGATGGGGTACAGGAACTTAGGACATTGAACTTGTACTTTCTAGTTGGTCTTTTTTTTTTTTTTTACCACAGTAATTATTTACAAGAAAGTGAAAATGTTTATAGACATCTTTGCAGGAAGGATTCTCACAGCACTGTTTTACACAAATACTCTGATGCACAGTTAAAAAAGCCTGCATGTCAAGCAACATGACATTTCTCAAGAATCACTGCCATCATGGAAGCCATTGTGATTTGTTATGAGGAGTTTCCTTCTGGAGTCTTCCCTACTCAAAGAATATAAAACGAAGCGCCATCACAATATGACCAAAAGGATTTCCTATGCCCATTAACTTAACATACACTCTCATCTTTTGCTCAAAACACAAAATTGGATATCTAATAACTTCTTGGCTTGCTCCTGTGCTAGTCCTGGAGGAGACTGAGGTTGCCTCGAGAGTGAAAAGCTATTTTAGGGTTGATTTCTACAGTCAGGATTCTCCATAGTATTTGGTTGGTCAACTTCCAGGCTTATCCTGATTTGACTCTTCTGAAGATGAGTAGCTTTCTGGGATTCTGAGGTATCCCAGAAACCCTGAGGTCCTCTGGAGTTAATCTGACCCAGTTTAATTCTTGAAACTGAACTTTAATTCAAAAGCAGCTTGCAGAGAATCTAACTTAGGTTTTTATTCCTGGGGTCTCTTTAAGCAAAACTAGACCTCTTCTTCCTCTACTCCTCTTAAATCTTTAAACTCAGCAGAAATCTGCTGAAGAACTCAGTCTCTGTATTGCAGCTGTGCCATCTAAAGACTGGTAAGCACGCATGTGGTCTCCAAATCAAAAGAATTCATGCCAGATTTTAGGAAAACTCATGTCAAATAAACATCACTATCATGATAGATTAAACTAACAACTAAAGGATAAGCCAAGACATTTGAGAAGATTGATATGTAACTTGATTTTATATATAACGAAGCTCATTATCGGTAATCAGAGATAGGTATAGCAAGACAAAAGACAAGCTTCATTTGCCCAAACTGTTAAGCCCATCCTCTATCAGTTTCTTCATGAAAGTATGGTTATCGTGGTCTTCTGACTTGCCCTGCTTCCTTCCACTTTAACCATGTCACCCACCACCAGCTCGGGCAGGATGAGTAGTCTAGGATGTTCAAACACATGTGTTAAGTCGACCCCCTGGTCTTGATCACTGTTTATTCTTTCTCCTCCCCTACAAAATTCTAGAGAAATACGTAACCCTGAAGAGGCATTTGGGTTAATTAAATGTATCAAATTGACTCAATTAAAATGTCACATTTACCTAAATAAGAAGGAAATCCAAAAAAGAGGGGAAATACATATATATATATGTATAGCTGATTCACTTTTCTGTACAGTATAAACTAACACAATATTGTAAAGCAACTATACTCCAATTTAAAAAAAAGTCACATTTGACAGATTTGTATTACATTTTATATAAGATGTTCTATCACCCATTCTGTCATGGGTTATACATAATAACAGGAGAATCATCAAAAGGTGACCAACCAGAAGGAGGCAAAACCATGAGGGTACATAGTTAGGAGCTGAGGTGTAGGCATAGTGAGATTTTAGAGGCACTGAAAGGCCTTCTCAATCCAAATGGTCTTCATTTATTGATTCCTACCACAGGATGTTTCTACCATGGTGTTTGAAAAAGGTCATATTACCCTCCCTTTGGGCTAAAGAAGGTTAGAAAATATGTGGCACCCATGCCATCATTCCCCATTTCATGCTCAGGGTAGACAGCACTAGTCTACCATGATTTTGTTTTGCTAAACTCAGATGTGCCACTCAGAGAGCCACTCTCACCTGTTGGTGTTAGCCCTCTAGAAGAAGTTGTTTGCCATTAAGGTTTTGAAGTCTTAAAAACTAAATTAAATGTCAGACAAAATGTCATTCTCAAGCATAAAACCTCTAAATCTCAAATGTTTATATTAACAGATTATAAGACCTGCAAAAATGAGAAAGTGTTTGGTAGAGAAGAAAGAAAGGAAAGGTTGGGATATGAATTGGTGGCAAGGAGCAGTTCTCTGTAAAATATCCCGAAAAGGGGAAAATTAGACTGCAGTATGAATAATCATTCCCTCTGCTGTCTTCTGGTGCAGATGAAGTTTTCATAAAGCTGTAGTTTTTCAGAATGAAAACATTAGAATTGCAATCAATTTTTTACCCAGTTTTACTAATCAGAGACTAAGATATAATGTATTTTTATAAATAGTTAAAATGTAGACACAATGAAGAGATCAATAAATAATTTTATTTTCAATAATAATTCCCCCATTCTCACCTCTCCTGTCAAGTTTGTCCTGTTCTACAAGTGAGAAAGTGAAGAAAACTGTTGAAGGGCAAGTTCAGAAGGCAGAAAAGTGTGGCATAAGGTGCATATATAAAGCCTGGTGAAGATAAAATCAAAGAATCTTAGTATAATAATTATAGCAGCAAAAGCTTTCGCTATCAGGGAACTGGTGGAGGCTGGATCTTCAAGTGTTTGAAGTTGGAAATCTGCAATTTGTCATGTCCTGGTCATGTCCTTTCTCTGCCTTCCTGCAGTGTCCTCAAGTGGTGGAAGAGGTTAAGGATCTCTCTGGAGCCTCTTTTATAAGGGCACTAATCCCATTCATGAGGGCTCCACTCTCATGATTTAAGCACCTCCCCCAAACCCTACCTACCAATACCATCACATTTGGGTTAGGATTTTCACATATGAATTTGGGGGGGAAGACGTTCAGACCATAGCATCACCCCTCAAGGGAAACCCTGAACCAGTAAGTTACACAAATGTAAAACCTGATGATAACGTTCTTCTTAAGCATTTAAATTAGTTCATTATCAGAGATAGATAATGCCTCTTCAGAGATAGAAAGTATTTTCCCCCATAATCTGAACTTCAACTGCCTCATGCCTAAAAATAAGTTCTTTCTTGGAGATATGCAGTTGGCCTTGTCCAAGCATTTGTTCATAAGGAGATCAGGAAACCAGATTGTGGCAGACATAATGTTTGTGCCTGAGGAAATAGAATCCCAAGGAAATGGATGAGTATGTATTCATGTGACCTGGGCTGTATATGGGGCTAACTGCACAATCTGTGCACCCAGTGCAAAATGAAAATGTGGAGCCCCTTGTTCAAAAAGCAAGAAAAAAATGCCATTAAAGGTACTAACATATAAAGCTTTTCCCTTTCTTCCATTGTCTCTTTCTCTACTTCTCATAGTGTTTTTTTGTTTTTGTTTTTTTTCAATTCTTTAGGCAAACAGACCACACTAGTCCTGTGACTTTTTTTTTTGGCTGTGTTGGGTCTTCATTACTGCACGCGGGCTTTCTCTAGTTGTGGCGAGCGGAGGCCACTCTTCGTTGTGGTGTGCGGGCTTCTCATTGCAGTGGCTTCTCTTGTTGCAGAACATGGGCTCTGGACTCGTGGGCTTCAGTAGTTGTGGCATCCAGGCTCAGTAGCTGAGGTGCACGGGTTTAGTTGCTCCGCAGCATGTGGGATCTTCCCAGACCAGGGATTGAACCCATGTCCCCTGCGTTTGCAGGCAAATTCTTAACCACTGCGCCACCAGGGAAGTCCCTCACAGTGTTTTTTATCTGCTATTTAATGGCACACTCTCTCTGGCACCGGGATACTCACTGGCAACAGCAGATTCTCACAGGGACTAACAAAGACTCTCTCCTTGACCAAACTTTAGACTCCTTTGAACCTCTTCTGGACTTGGCCTCAACTATGGCCCCCAGCCTTGCTGCACAGCTCAATTGTAGCAAGAATTCTGCTAAGTCATTTTAGAGAGAATCTCCCACCTTTGCTAACTGATCACCTTGGCCTGCCTTTAGCAAGAATCCTGTTAAGTCAATTCAGCAAGAATTCCCCTGGTCTTGATGTCTCCTCTCAGTAATTTTCTACCCATGGACCACTACCTCTGCCCCACTGCTCCTTGGCTACAAATCTCCACTCGTCCTTGCTGCATTTAGAGTTGAGCCCAATCTCTCTCCCCTATTGCCATAGTCTTGATACCTATCAAAATAGTCCTGAATAAAGTCTTCCTTACTGTTTTAACAAGCATTGGAGTAACTTTTTCTTTAATAGTCGTGGGTCTACAACTTAGATCGGATCAGATTCATCATCAGACCACTGGGCTGGAAGTTCTTCCTGGCTCTTTGTTTCACATGGAGATGTATTCCCTGACCCTTGGGCTGGAAATTTCTTTCCTGGCTCCTTGTGAAGCCTCTTTGTTCTCTCTATTTGATCCTACTTCTCCCATAAGAACTTCTCAATTGACTGAAACCCCCTTCTCAAACTCTTGTTAACTACACACTCCACCATTACTGTACTAAAAGTCCACTTCTTTTCTTGTTGGCATGATTTTACAAAGGATAATTTGGAACTAAGGATCTCTGTGAACTGGCTCATCTAAGACCTCTGCCTTTCCATCACTTCTCTTCCTTTTACCACCTTCACTCTTCCCTTCATTCTTTGAATCTTCTGATGCGTCCACGTTCAAGTACCTGCCTCCTCCAAGAATACAGAGTGGAGAAAAGACAGCCTCTTCAATAAGTGGTGCTGGGAAAACTGGACAGGTACATGTAAAAGTATGAAATTAGAACATTCCCTAACACCATACACACAAAAAAACTCAAAATGGATTAAAGAACTAAATGTAAGGCCAGACACTATCAAACTCTTAGAGAAAAACATAGGCAGAACACTCTATGACATAAATCACAGCAGGATCCTTTTTGACCCACCTCCTAGAGAAATGGAAATAAAAACAAAAATAAACAAATGGGACCTAATGAAACTTCAAAGCTTTTGCACAGCAAAGGAAACCATAAACAAGACCAAAAGACAACCCTCAGAATGGGAGAAAATATTTGCAAATGAAGCAACTGACAAAGGATTAATCTCCAAACTTTACAAGCAGCTCGTGCAGCTCAGTATCAGAAAAACAAACAACCCAATCCAAAAATGGGCAGAAGACCTAAACAGACATTTCTCCAAAGAAGATATACAAATTGCCAACAACACATGAAAGAATGCTCAACATCATTAATCATTAGAGAAATGCAAATCAAAACTACAATGAGATATCATCTCATACCAGTCAGAATGGCCATCATCAAAAAATCTACATACAATAAATGCTGGAGAGGGTGTGGAGAAAAGGGAACCCTCTTGCACTGTTGGTGGGAATGTAAATGGATACAGCCACTATGGAGAACAGTATGGAGGTTCCTTAAAAAACTAAAAATAGAACTACCATATGATGCAGCAATCCAAGTACTGGGCATATACCCTGAGGAAACCATAGTTCAGAAAGAGTCATGTACCAAAATGTTCATTGCAGCTCTATTTACAATAGCCAGGACATGGAAGCAACCTAAGTGTCCATCAACAGATGAATGGATAAAGAAGATGTGGCACATATATACAATGGAATATTACTCAGCCATAAAAAGAAACAAAATGGAGTTATTTGTAGTGAGGTGGATGGACCTAGAGTCTGTCATACAGAGTGAAGTAAGTCAGAAAGAGAAAAACAGGGCTTCCCTGGTGGCACAGTGGTTGAGAGTCTGCCTGCCGATGCAGGGGACATGGGTTCGTGCCCTGGTCTGGGAGGATCCCACATGCCGCGGAGCGGCTGGGCCCGTGAGCCATGGGCGCTGGGCCTGGGTGTCCGGAGCCTGTGCTCCGCAACGAGAGAGGCCACAACAGTGAGAAGCCAGTTTATCTCAAAAAAAAAAAAAAAAAAAGAAAGAGAAAAACAAATACCGTATGCTAACACATATATATGGAATCTAAGAAAAAAAAAAAGGTCATGAAGAACTTAGGGGTAAGACAGGAATAAAGACACAGACCTACTAGAGAATGGACTTGAGGATATGGGGAGGGGGAAGGGTAAGCTGAGACAAAGTGAGAGAGTGTCATGGACATATATACACTACCAAACGTAAAATAGATAGCTAGTGGGAAGCAGTCGCATAGCACAGGGAGATCAGCTCGGTGCTTTTGGACCACCTAGAGGGGTGGGATAGGGAGGGTGGGAGGGAGGGAGACACAAGAGGGAAGAGATATGGGAACATATGTATATGTATAATGAATTCACTTTGTTATAAAGCAGAAACTAACACACCATTGTAAAGGAATCATACTCCAATAAAGATGTTAAAAAAAAATCCAAAAAAAAAAAAAAAAAAGTACCTGCCTCCTCCATCCCTCTGTCCACACTTGTTAGACCTTCTCTTTCCTGTGTAGGCCCTCAACTTCCTACAGTCACTAGAACTTTAAGCCCCTTGCCCCTATGGGGGGCTCTCAAGGGACTCAGGAACCTGGGAAGCAACTACCTGAGGCTGAAATGGAAAGAAAAAGCCTATTATTGTAAACAGATCGGATATTTCAGCCACTCAGATGAGCTTTGGAAACATTTAGACAACTGATTGAATATCCCCTGAGTCTCTCACCTAAAATTCATTCCACAGTCTCCTTAAGTTGTTTTTATAATCACGTTACCTCCTATTACACATCATGGCAAAAGAAAATCTTAATGTTTCCTCAACAAATATTGGTAAAATCCTTTATCTCTCTATCGAGTAAGTAATCTCAACTTGTCCCATTTGCCAGAAACACAATTCAGATAAAAATATAAAGTGGAGCAACTATTTCATGTAAACCAGTGAGTTTACATTATTGTGTTTATCAGATTCACAGCTAAAATTTTAGAATGGAAGTTATTTGGTCTCCACAGGTGTCTGTATATTTGTGTATGTTTATGTATGTATATGTCATTTATATGTGATATTTTTCTACCTCCAGATGTATTACCAAATTAACTTACAAAATCTCATAAAGTAGCTCTCAAATTGGTTTAGAAATAAGACCTTATATAAACAAACTATTCTTAAAACTCTCAGAAATATAGAAACTAACCCAAATGTTTTTGAAGTTCATGTGACTTGAGTAAACCTTTGACTCGTCTGGTATCATTAATTCAATAAAAATGACTATGTCTTCACAGTTTCAGCATTAAGTATACTTTTTATTTTACTTGAGTTTACTAGTCAAATAAGGTAATATTATACCTACTAGATGTTTAAGACTATAAAAATTATAAGAACAAATGGACAAGTAAAGATCTAGTATAAATAAATTTTTTGATATCCATTATCCATTACTTCATACGTATCAAGCACAGCAGTAAAACAAAAAATCCATGTATTTAACCTTTACAGGTTTTGCTTTTGTGATACTTGCCTAACATGCATGTGCTATAAAAATAGTTGACGGGGAAATAACTTGAGATAATGATTAACTTTGTTTAATAATATGTCTGCCTGAAAACAGTTTCCAAAGTCTTTTTGGTAACTTGTAACCTTTGAGTTAAGTTAAGTAACAGATGTGTGTTAAATATCTAAATCATTTCTAAGTCAGATGAACTACTGAAACATTCATTACTAAGCATAAGTTTAAGTGTACATACTTTTGGCTTCTTATTTTATATGGTACAGAGAAGCTAAATGTATTTGGATTTGTTAATAAACAATTCTTTTTGCCACCTCAAAAAGTTGTACTATGAGGAAGCACATACCTATACAAATTGTGAGATGGAGTGATGGTTAATTTTATGTGTCAGCTTCACTGGGCTAAGGGTTATCCAGATAGCTGGTAAAACCTTATATCCTGGTGTGTCTGTGAGGGTGTCTCTGGAAGAGATTAGCCATTGAATCAGTAGACTGAGCAAAGAAGATGACCCTAACTAATGCTAGTGGGCGTCTTCCAATCCAACAAGGGCCTGAAGAGAACAAAAAGGTGGAGGAAAAATGAATTCTCTTTCTTTACTTGAGCTGAAACATCCATCTTCTCCTGCCCTTGGACATCAGAGCTCCTGGTTCTTGTACTTTGGGACGCAGACTGGGACTTAACAATATCAGGCCCTCAATTCTTAGGCCTTCAGACTTGGACTGATTTTACCAGTACCTTTCCTGGGTTCTCCAGCTTACAGACAGCAGATTGTGGGACTTCTTGGCCTCCATAATTGTGTGAGCCAATTCCTATAACAAATCTCTTATATATGTCCATATATATCCTATTGGTTCTGTTTTCTAGAGAGCCCTAATACAGATTGAATATGCATAATTTGCTAGTCTACAGAATGGTGGTATGTGACAGACAATCATAATTGTCTACTCCCTAATTTTCTCTGTTAAAAAATGGTTAGTAATGGCTAAGAATTATAATAAATATATGTAAATAAAACTATTACAAATAATAAAGGTGAAGAGAAACAACTTTACCTGACAAGAACACAAGAAATGTAGGATCTAGTCTTGTTAAGAGAAAAAGAGTAATTTTGTCCTAAATTAAATGACTGGTTTTTCCAATATGAGAAAAGGAAAAGTACAGGACAAAAACTGATTGAATATAAAATGCTGTAGAAATTTGCAGAAAAAGATAGTTGTGGCCACCTGCTGACTATTTGTGGTTTAAAATAAAAGGTTTTCCTGCCTGCAAAAAAAAAAACAAAAAAAGAAAAGGTATCTTGGAAAAGAAATCTTATCTCGTAAGGTCAAAGCTGGCTCAGATTGGATGTGTTTTTTCATAAGTTTTTTTTAAATGAACTTTGATATCAAAAGTATACTGATTCAATACTAGAATTTGGTTTTCTCTCTGTTAAAAATGATAAGATTTTCTTGGATTATTGATCTGCCTTTACTAAGAGATTGTAAAATGTTTTTCTTTACCTTTTGCTTAATATGCTTAGGAAAACAAGATTTTGTGTCTTATCAGAATAATTTCCTGTGCTTTATGCTAACCTTTATCACATCCCTGGTTATTTAAGGGAGCCAAGTCTTCTCACTTTTTAAAAGAGGTAAAGTTTTTTTTACAATCATGTTACCTCCTATAGTTACTTTTGAATTATTTTGTCACTTTGGTTAAATAGGTAGCTC
The DNA here is from genome assembly GCF_949752795.1 of Hyperoodon ampullatus. NCBI lineage: Eukaryota > Metazoa > Chordata > Mammalia > Artiodactyla > Ziphiidae > Hyperoodon > Hyperoodon ampullatus. The sequence continues at coordinate 138,001,759 of NC_136914.1, forward strand.
AGTATTGTTTCACAGTGACTTATGATCTTATTTAATCAAGTATTCAAACCTTTTGACAATTTTGCCTTCCCCAAATCAAATTCTAGATGAAATCTTGATATTGAACTGACTTTGAGATATCCCAGAGAGCTTCTAGAAAACCTCAAAGGTTTTGTTCTTTTACCTTGTAAGAAGAGAGATATTTAAAAAATAATTAGGGTCTTCCCTGGTGGTCCAGTGGTTAAGACTCAGTGCTTCCACTGCAGGGGGCGCAGGTTTGATCCCTGGTCAGGGAAGACACTGCATGCTGCACTGCATGGCCAAGAAAAAAAAAATTAGATTTATTTGTATGTTGAATGGCATGAAAATCATTGTCAGGTAAGAAGGGATGCTTAACTTTCCCTAGATTATATTTGTATGGGTAAATACCATTAATATAAATATTTTAGAAATTGTGTGACGTTTATAGAAATTTGTCAGTACTCTTGCTGTCCATGATATGTCCAGTATAATGTCATAATTTCAGTTATCATTATTTTTTCTTTTTTAAAAATTTATTTATTTATTTATTTATGGCTGTGTTGGGTCTTCGTTTCTGTGCGAGGGCTTTCTCTAGTTGTGGCAAGCGGGGGCCACCCTTCATCGCAGTGCGCGGGCCTCTCACTATCGCGGCCTCTGTTGTTGCAGAGCACAGGCTCCAGACGCGCAGGCTCAGTAATTGTGGCTCACGGGCCCAGTTGCTCCGCAGCATGTGGGATCTTCCCAGACCAGGACTCGAACCCGTGTCCCCTGCATTGGCAGGCAGATTCTCAACCACTGCGCCACCAGGGAAGCCCTTCAGTTATTATTTTTAAATTTGTATGCCACAGAAATAATCAAATTCCCCCAGTCAAATGAACTCACATCAGATCTTTAACCATGGTCATTTTAAGTCTTTTGTCATCCACAAGTAGTTATTGTTTTACTCTGACACTTTCTTGAAAGTGTTTGCAATCAACTTCAGGCCAGAGTGCTTCATTTCAACAAAAAGATATGGACTCAGAGACTCATGCAAAAGAATATGACAGGTACCCTTGGATACAGGCTTTTGGTGGCATTGCTTAAATAACTTTGAGACCAAACCACTGAAGTGAGTAACAATTTCCAGAACTCTAGTTGAGAAGCTGACAGGTTCATAAAACTGCGAACCCAAGATCAAGCAGAAGAAAAATTAATTACATGGGATTGAATGATCTGATTAAGGATAATTATGGCTTTTTCTTTGGAACTCTGCTTTAATGTTCTATGTTCTGATAAAATGTACCCCCTTCCCTTTTCTCTTAAGCTAACCCCCAACATAACCCATGCATAACCCACAACAATTTAATAATTATATGTTTATAAACAGAAATTGAACACATATTTTTCTACCTGCCTGATTCCTCCAGAATTAAGAAATTCTTATTATTTCCATGGCAAAATAATTATTTGCATAAATTCAATAAGAATCTGTCCTTTTTGTAACAGAACATAATTGGAAAAATTAGTTATATAACCAAGGTTTGACTAGAATGTCATATTTAAGAATGATATGCCTAGAATCAGACATCAGATACCAGATAAAACCAGATAGTTTAAAAAAACTAAGATTGTCTTTATGGAGCCAATGCTTACAAAGCCTTCTTGAAAAAAACAGCCTGGTATCTTATTTACAGGATTCCTGGTCTTACAGGTAAGTAAAGAAGGTCACTTCCTGCAGGCCCAGGAGCCCTAGGATATTTTGGGGACCTTGAGAAGAGAGGAAATCACCCAAATCTATAGGTATTTCAGGTAAAATATGGCGGTGTGTTTTTGGCTAGGCTTCCTAGTTTCAAGAGGCTTTTTCAAAGTCTTCTGAGATTCCTTATTAAAAGTTCCAGCAAAATAGACTTTTAAAAAGCCTATGTTGTCAATTACATTGTTGCTAAACTTATGTAAATAACCAGGCCAAATCTAATGAGACCAGATTTAGTTTGTAAACAAGAATCAAAAAGGAGGGTGACTATATAGAGAAATTTCATGTTTCATAAACTATAGGAAATAGTTATGCTTCATAAACTGTAGGAAAACTATAGCACACTCTGTGGGTTATCAGATTCTAATCCTATTCATTGTCTGAGGTTTTGCTCTCTATCTGTAAGTTAAATTGGGTCCTGCTGTATTGCACCATGTTTTGTCAGTCCTTACAAAATTTTCTAGTTTCCTCAAATATCTGGCTACAACTCTCCAAATTAACGTTTCCAACTTTTCTCCCACTCTCCTGCCTTAGAGCCACTAAGAACTAGAACCTGACTGCCCTAATCCTTATCAGGATTCTAGGTTGTCTTGTACCTAAAGAAGCCCTGCGGGCTTCCCTGGTGGCGCAGTGGTTGAGAGTCCGCCTGCCGAGGCAGGGGACACGGGTTCGTGCCCCGGTCCGGGAAGATCCCGCATGCCGCGGAGCGGCTGGGCCCGTGAGCCATGGCCGCTGAGCCTGCGCGTCCGGAGCCCGTGCTCCGCAACGGGAGAGGCCACAACAGTGAGAGGCCCGCGTACCGCAAAAAAAAAAAAAAAAAAAAAGAAGCCCTGCAAGCTCAAGTTGGACATTGGGCAACCTTTGTGTCTGGAGCTGCTGCTGTGTGGGCCACTCAGGAGTTTCACTGGAAAACCTGCATCTTCCATGCTCTGCTTCAGGAAATAATCACAACTGTGACACTGACGTCTATCAGAGACATTCAGACTACAAACCAGGAAATTCATCATTACCACTTCTGTCCTCATTCCACCATCTTAAGATGTTTCAAGCCCAACATCTAGAAATCTTCTCAACTGGCTGACCTACTACCAAGTCTCAACAGATGGTTCAGCTAGTCCTTAATGAACAAAAAGTGACTGATAAGCAATAGACTTATATTGTCTAAGGGACAAAAGAATGTGTCTTCTTTCCTTGAATGAGAAGAGGGACTGACAAAAACTCTCTTTGAGCAAACTTTAGACAGGCTCCTCTGAGCCCTCTTTTTGACTACGCCTTGGCCTTGGCCTTGGCCCCCATCCTTCCTGGGCCTGCATACCTCATTTGTAGGGAAAATCCTGCTACGTCAGTTTAGAGAGAATCTCCCACTCTTGATATCTGATCAGATTCCTCAACCTCCACCCTTAACACCTGATCACTCTGCCTTAGGTAAGAATGCTGATAAGTCAGTTCAACAAAATCCCCCTAACTTTGATGGTAATTTTCCTATCTTTTAGTGATTTTCCATCCATCGACCCCTCTCATTCTGCTACTTGGCTATAAATCTGTCCTTGCTGTATCCAGAGCTGAGCCTGATATTTCTCCCCTTTTGCCATAGTCCTGACACCCATTGCAACCGTCCTGATTAAACTCTTCCTTATTGTTTTAGTAGGTATCTGAATAATTTTTCCCGTAATGCTACTCCAGGTTCCCACCCTGAGACTCAGCACGTGGCCACCACATTACCTTTCTGCCACCTGCAGGACCACATGCCGTGCCCACCGGGAGGGCAGGGAAGTCAAAACAGGCATCTGTGCCAAGAAGCTCAAGGTACCTGAATCAAGGAAAGGGGAAGGCAAAAGTTCCTCGTTTCTCTGGATCAGAGGGCAAGTTGGAGACCTCAGTGGCGGATACACTTGGAGGACAACTGTGCCGAGCAGAATGGACATCTCACAAGGGTCACCAGCAACATAGGCAAAAGAAAGTGTCTTGAACAGAAACAAACAAAACAAAACTGAGCAACTGTTCTAGAGTAGATGAGGAAATACCCTTAGAAATTTCCAGAAAGAACAGTGGGAAGACTTAAAAGGACTACATTTCAGCAAACGGATCAGTGATAATTTTGTTACAAAAAGGAAATGTAACTTCATTTTGAAGTTACACACTGCTGAGGCAAAAATGTATGGGTTTCACATTCCAGAAATTAAAACGACTATGATGATCATCCCTGTTCTAAAATGCAAAGAAAAAAATCTATGCTATTCACCACTTTAAGAAGCAGAATAGAAATGATTGGATATAACACCAAACACACAGGTAACAAAAGGAAAGATAGACAAATTGGACTTCATCAAAATTAAAAAGTTTTGTGCATCAAAGAGTATAAAAGGGGAACCCACAGAATGGGAAAAAACATTTACAAATCACTATCTGATAAGGGATTAATATCCAGAATATATAAAGGTATATAAAGGTATGTAAATGTGTGAATAGTAGTTATTGTTTAATGGGTGTATCAGTATGGGATGATGAAAAAGTTCTGGAGATGGATAAGGATGATGGTTGTACAACAATGTGAATATTCTTAAAAATGGGTAAAATGATAAATTTTATGTATATTTTATTACAATAAAAAACACAGAATAACCTAACTACCAAAAACCCTGAATTTATTAAAGCAATAAATTAGGAGATGGTTATTGGACTATAAAAGGATTTGTCAATTTTCAAATGATTTCCTTTAAGGAAGACACTTACCTAGAGCTTTACTGTCTTTTCACAAACCATTAAGCATTCATTAAAGCAGTCAAAAGTGGGTAAAAGAAAAAGGTGAAGAAAAAAAGAAAATATACTAGAGACCTTTGCAAAACTGTGTCTGTCTCTCTTTTTTTTTTAATTTAATTAATTTATTTTTGGCTGCATTGGGTCTTTGCTGCTGCATGCGGGCTCTCTCTAGCTCTGGCGAGCAGGGGCCACTCTTCATCACGGTGCACGGGCCCCTCATTGAGGTGGCTTCTCTCATTGTGGTGGCTTCTCTCATTGCAGAGCACGGGCTCTAGGCGCACGGGCCTCAGTAGTTGTGGCACACGGGCTCAGTAGTTGTGGCTCACTGGCTCTAGAGTGCAGGCTCAGCAGTTGGGGCGCACGGGCTTAGCTGCTCCACGGCATATGGGATCCCCCCAGACCAGGGCTCAAACCCTTCAAACCCATGTCCCCTGCATTGGCAGGTGGACTCCCAACCACTGTGCCACCAGGGAAGCCCTGTGTCTCTCTCTTTACAAGGTTATAGAGTATTCTGTTTATATGGGTTTTCCAAATGTTTTGTTTTGAAAAAAATGAAAAACTTACAGATATGGTTCAATGAGCTTCTGTATATCTGTCATCTGGGTTCATCAGTTGTTAAGTTTGCCACATTGTCTTTCTCCCCTCCCCCTTAAAATATGTATATATAATTATTATAATTTTATTATGACTTTTGATGAGCTATTAAAGATTAGAGTGTATACTCCAGACATCATGATTCTCTACCCCTATTTTTAGCATGTATTTCATAAAAACAATGACTTTGTATTTCATAGCTACAGTACAATGATCATATTCAGAAAATTTAGCATTGATGCAGTTCTATAGAATGCATATAAAAATTTCTCCAGCTGTCTCCTTATTGTCATTTATACAAAAGAATAATTATCTTTTCTATCCAGAATCTAATCTAGGATATGCATTTAGTTCAAATATTGTGTTCTGTAGTCACTTTTGATCTGGGACAGTTCAGCCTTTCATGACATGAACAATTTTGAAGAGTATAGGCCAATCATAGTAAGTCTCTCAACTGGAGTTTGTCTGATTTGTTTTTATGATTAGTTTCAGGCAACACATTTTTGGCAGGAATACTACACAGTGATGTTGTGTCCTTCTCAGTGCACCACATTAGGCAACATGTGACAACAGTTTGTCCATTCTTCTGCATTCTCTTGGTTAAGGTAGTGTCCACCATGTTTCTTCAGTACAAGGTTACCATTTTTCCCTTTGTTATTGTAATTTGTGGGGAAGTACTTTTGAGACTAAGTAAATGTCCTGCCAAAGTTGAATTCAATGGTTTTAGCATCCATTAACGATTCTGGACCGAATCAATTATTTCTATAATGGTTGCAAAATGGTAATTTTTAAACTCTTTTGCTAAACGTTGTTTTAAAATGTTATGTTTCATAGCAAATAAATGCAATCTTTTATATGGCAGATATATCAGAAATAAATTTGTATTATGGCTGTTAAGGTGGAAAAAATGCAGTACGTTTTTAACTCTCAGAAGACATAAAATAGGAAATTAAAAAGGTATGGGAGGACTTCCCTGGTGGCGCTGTGGTTAAGAATCCGCCTGGAGTGCAGGGGACATGGGTTCGAGCCCTGGTCCGGGAAGATCCCACATACTGTGGAGCAACTAAGCCAGTGCGCCACAACTACTGAGCCTGTGCTCTAGAGCCTGCAAGCCACAACCACTGAGCTGTGTGCCACAACTACTGAAGCCTGTGTGCCTAGAGCCCATGCTCCGCAACAAGAGAAGCCACGACAATGAGAAGTCGTGCACCGCGAAGAAGAGTAGCCCCTGCTCACCGCAAATAGAAAGCCCGTGTGCAGCAACAAAGACCCAACACAGCCAAAAATTAAATAAATAAATAAATTGTAAAATAAATAAATGAATAAAAACATATGGGGGAAAGGAGAAGTATTTCAGTTTTCTTTGCAAAAAGTAGAAACTTCTTTTGGATGAAAGCAGTCATTCAAGACTACACTAGTGTTCAATATAAGGTGTCCTATCTCTAAGATAAGGATTCAGAGAGTGTAGGAAACATTTTAAAGCCTGATTATAAATAACCAAGCTGAGAATAAACATCAATTGGTTACAATTAGGGATTAGTTTGGTTCTGGGTATTTATTTCTTTAAAGCTTATTTTAGATATTATCTTAAAATGGGGTATAGTAGTTCTAATTGTATTTATCTATTTTTAAAAGTACATTTTATCTTTTCTTTTAAACATTTGAGTGTGCTAATATTTTTTCTTAGTTTCTTATACTTGAAGCCTAGCTAGACCGTGACCCACAGAACTAAGGGATCATTACTCATGTAACAGCAGGATATAGTAATTGCACATAATAAACTAGAAAGAAACATCTTCAGATGCTGAACTTGCAAAAATAAACATACTAAGTGAGAAAGACCTTAACTCAGTGGTTCTAAACCCTGATAGCACACAAGAAACACCTGGGAGCATTTAAAATGCCAGGCCCCAGCTCAACCTACTCATACCCGCATAGCACGGGTATGTTGGAAAAAAGTCCCCAGGTGGTTCTAATGTGCAGCCAGAATTGAGGACCACCACCTAAATCCATCATCTATTGAGGAAACAGATCTCAGGCTGGTTAAAGTTTCCTACCCACTTCTCCATTGCTTTTTGCATCCCAGGCTAATATCTTTTGCTCTTCCCAAAGCACCTTGGGATTTGGCTAGAGGACCTCTTTCTGCAGCTGTAACCACTTTTCCTTCCTCTTATAGTTCCTCTTTTGAGGCAGGACAGGACACAATAAATATTTCCATTTTTCTTGATTCCTCTCCTGCAGAGTCCCTTTCATTTAAAGTGTTTTTTTTAATGCAACAAATGAAATAATAAAACATATATTGCAGAAATTATAAATATTGTGAAAAATTTAGTTAATTCTTAAAATATCTGTTGTTTATTGAAATATAAACAAATTTCCTTGCTTTTTTTCTCTTCCAAACCTCTGGTGTTGGAGAGTTTCTTACAGTGGTCTTAAGGATCTTTAGTTTCAGTAAAGAAGTTATAATGTTTCTCTAATGCTCATTTATTTGCCTTTAAAGGTTCATAATTGCATGCAAAATGCCATCCTTCTTTTCATTTGAAAAACTGCACCTGATGAGTTTTATGGCTTCACTTCAGGAGAACCATGCAGGGCCCAGACAGGTGTCTTGTAATCTCCTTCCCTCGGCCCTGCAGCAACGCAGTAATCCCCCTGATCAGAACAACACTGACTTCATATCCATTACTGGGTGTCTTTGAACATAAAGTGCAGCTTTTGGTAACAGATAGGCTTCCACAGAGGCAAGGCTAAAATCACAATAACTGACTTCAGTTGAAATAAATAGCACCAAATGCAGTGGCCTTTCTATACCAGAAAAATCCCAAGCTTGTTTTAGTGATCAAGTCAAAAGACAACTTCCAAAACCTTTGAGTCAATGTGACAAATAACCTGGCTTAATGTTTTGCTCTCTGCTGGACACCTGATTTAGGCATGATGAGAAGAGAAAAAAATAATAATTTTCCAGTCTCCTTTTTTTTTTTTTTTAATTTACTTTTGGCTGCATTGGGTCTTCATTGCTGCATGAGGGCTTCTCATTGTGGTGGCTTCTTTTGTTGCAGACCATGGGCTCTAGGCAGGTGGGCTTCAGTAGTTGTGGTACATGGGCTCAGTAGTTGTGGTTCATGGGCTCTAGAGCACAGGCTCAGTAGTTGTGGCGCATGGGCTTAGTTGCTCCATGCTATGTGGGATCTTCCCGGATCAGGGCTCAAACCCATGTCCCCTGCATTGGCAGGCGGATTCTTAACCACTGCGCCACCAGGGAAGCCCTCCAGTCTTATTTTGTTTTATTTTAAAAGAGAGATTGTTATAGTGAACCCCATTACTTATTTTCTGACTTCAGCAATTATCAACATTTTGCCAACTTTGAAAAAAAAAAGAAATTTAATACTAGGGAGAGAGCTACAATAATTAAGACAGTCACAATGAAAAGACAAGCTGATCTGGAAAATTTTACAGAAGGAAAAAGAAAAGAATGGTAGTTAATTACTAGAAATTTGCTTTCCTCTGGCCCAGCATTCAGTTTTATTTAATACTGTAAAAGAAATTGCTGAATGGTAAAGAAAATTTTCAGCTGAAACAATAACATAAGCATTGTTTTTACTGTGGGTTTTGTGAGACCCTGACTGGGAAGAGTGGCACTGTACTTCTTCCAGGACTGCTGCAGGGTTCTAGTTTCGAAAGATTATGGCAGATGTGTGAAATGGGGAAAGAGAGCTCTTCTCTTTCCAGGGGCATTCTGTGATGGAAAGGGCCCAGGCTGAGGGCTGCAAAGATTGAGGTTCTATCCTCAGTTCTGCCGATAGGTGGCTGAGTGACCACTAACAGAATAAAGTACCATATAAAATCGGAGTTAAAAACAAAAAAAGATGTAGTTTGGGGAATTATAGAGAGCCCAAAAGTATATTAAATAAACTATAGCAGATTGAGCAGATTAGGATTTAAAATGGGTATCTTTCTAAAGAGAAAAAGGAAAAAAAAAATTGAACCTGAATTTAATCAGGTTAACCTCTAGGCTTAACTACCAATTATAGTGGGTAGAAGAACAAGGTAAACAACCACAGGAAACAGCCAAAAACAGAATGGGGGACATCCTACAGAAAAAATGAGCCAGCTTCTATAAAAAATTGATGCATAAGAAGAAAAAGGTGAGGGAAATGGGAAGGGGGAAGGCCCTTGTAGAATAAAAGAGACTTAAGAACCATAACAAACAAACGCATTGTGTGGACAATTTTGGGACGCTAATTCGAACAAACCAACTGGGAAATACATCTTTAAGACAGCTGGGGAAATCTGAAGATGGCCTGAGCATTAGATATTAAGAAACTATTCATAATTTTGTTAGGTGTGATAATGGTATGGTAGTTATTTTTTTTTTACGTTTTGTTAGAGATGTTTATTTAAGTATTTACAAGGGAAATGACATGATATCTGAGACTTTATTTAAAACTTCAACAAAAAGAAGGAAAGAAAGAAAGTAGGGAAAGAAGAAAAGTATGTCGGGAGGGGATAGATGAAACAGGATTGATAAACTGTTAATTTTTGTTAAAACTGCGTAATTAATACATGGGTGTTCACTATGCTCTTCTGTCTAGTTTTGTGTATGTTTGAACATTTCCATAATTAACCGTATGTTTAATGGATCTTTGGGACACTTGCAGGGGGATATGATGTTGCTGTCAGTAAACCTGCTCCTTGGTATTTACAGCTGAGAATTTTTCATCCTATTTTAAAGCAAACAATGTAGTAGCACTTAAAGGACAGGTGCAGCCATGATTTAGGTTAGGCTTATTTCAGCATTGTTTTTTTGTCATAATTCAACTATTTTTGAAGGACTGTCTCCTGCTTATTCGCTGTTTCTGTAACACAACCTTTTCTAGCTCTTGAATTCTGTGGTTTATGAAATACCATTTATAAATTAAACACTGTGTGAGTCCCCAAGTTGGGCCACTTGGATGAAATGGAAGGAGTTCTTACACCTCCAGAATGCCCAGGAAAGTACATTTCATTCTGAGAACACACTCATGGACTTAGGTGAAACGGCACTGTGGAAATTCTGAGCTTTACTAGTTAAAGTGAACAAAACTTGTCAACTCAAGGTCCTAGCCCTGGGAAAATATGAATTATGGTGCTCTCCCCAACACCATATGAGAATTTAACCTTGTTCAATGACAAATTTTGGTTTCATCTAGGGCCTCTGCCCATATAAGCAAAAGCTGCTAGCCAGTAGTTGGCAGGGTGTGACTTTCTTATGCCCAAAACAGATCTCTTTCAGAATCTAAAATCCTGACAAAGCCCTCTTCATAGGTTTTTAATATGCAGAAGGAAGATATCAAATAACTACTTAAGATCTGAACTTGAGTTAAAGAAATATTAGCCAAGTTTTTGTACACTAAATTGCTTTTAGGGTAAATTTTCAGCAGAATTCTAAACATTTTAGAGTAGTTGTTAAACAATGAGTGAACCAAAATGTGGTTAATTTTTTTCAAAACTGGAAGAAAAGCAGTAATTTTTTAAAGGTCTTTAATGACATCTCCAGTAATATACCTCCAAATGCTCATTCTCTTTTGAACAGAGGCCCAGCATGGGAAAACTGAGGCAAGTCATAGAGTTGCCAAGAATAGATTTTAGAATCAAAACCCTACCAACAATTGACATATATTAAGATATAGCCCTTAAAACATCTGGCATATATTTTTCACTGTACGTTTTAATAAAAAAGTGCACGTAAGTGTATGGATCAAAAAATTTTCACAAAGTGATTGCACCTCTGCACCCACCACCCAGATCAGAAAACAAAACATTGCTCAGTAGCCCCCCTTGTTCACCACCAGGTTCAACTGCTGTAACCCCACTGTAAGACCTATTCTGTGCTCTTTCGCCACATTTTATTTTTTGTCTGTTTTAAAGTTTATATAAATGGAATCATGCAGCATGGCTTTTTTTGTATCTACCTTCTTTTGCTCAACATTCTTTGTAAATTCATCCATATTGTTGCAGGTGCTGTTATTATAACTGAGTAGTTTTTCGTTGTATGAATACCCCATAGTTTACCCATTCTCTTGTGGATGGGCATTTGGGTTATTTCCAGTTTGGGGAATTACAAATTGAGCTGTTATGAAATTCTCATACTATCTTTGGTGCACCTATGAATGCATATCTGTTGAGTATATGTAGATGGCATTTGTTTTCATAAAAACTGAGATTTATAGTGCAGGGACCGTATTTTCTTTATCTTTGTGGTCCCAGGACATACTAGTGCCTGGTACTTAGTAGATACTCGATAGATCTTTGCTAAATGAATGAATGAATAGATGATATCTGTGGCCTATGATCTTTCCTTTTAGACCTAATACCATACCACCCAACTAGTAGATTTTTTTGGGTGTCTTTGAAATCTTTCTGTTTATACACATATGTCAGTTTTCTTTTCTGTTAGGTGTTATCACAGAGGTTTTCTATATTATGTATCAGTGTTGTAACTGAAATGATTGATGCCCTGCAGGCCTTTCAAACAACAACATGCATATTAAGACTGCCCTCTGCCTGGTGCTCTTTACAGCTTGCTTTATGCTTTGTGAACTGCCTGACACTTCTGCTCAAAGAGTCATTTGTCACTGAGGCTGCATTCTACATTTATCTGTCTGCTATTATTTTTTCCAGTATACTGTAACTAGACATTTTTACTTGAATTATCTCTGGTTATGATACTAACTCTTACAAGTTGGTTACATAAACTTTAAAAAAATGAACTTTAAACTAAAATTTTGACTTTTATCTTTTTGCAGTGTAGGCGTGGGACAAAAAAGAGCGCTTTCTGAGGCTGTATTTATATGAAATGGGGAATGCTATGGCATATGTTGCAGGTGCTGATATGTAGCCAAAAGAAATGGCTAGCAATATTAGAATCTTACCTTATTTTTCCTTTCTCTAGTTTAGAAAATGTTACTTTTTCATTGTTATGTGGCATTCATTAATATAACGTGAAGATGATAGAACAAGAGAGTAAAATATCACAGGCTTTTCATGAAGCTACAGACACTGACAAAATGCCCACCCAGGTAGACTTCCAAGTGTTGCAGGACTCAGGGTTATGTGACTCTTAACATTAGCATCATCTAGAGCAGGAGACCCAACATCACTTGTAGCTCAAAAGAATTAGCTCTAAAAACATTAAAAACTAGAAATAATATATGACTTGCTACACACTTTTGCTGAAGACAAAATATCTTCATGAAGAGACTGGTTTAGAGATATTGCCCTTAAAAGGCAGGAGATACCTACAAAGAACAGTCACTTTTGCTTACCCAATTAGCTAAGAAATATCCTTCACATTTTCCCTCTGGGAAGAAAGACTTTGGGTGACAGTTTTTTATATTGCTGTTGTTTGGGGTTGTGGAGTTTTCTTCTTTGTTGTTTTCAAGCCCGTAAGCAATGGGAAATGGATTTGAACCTAAGCTCTGGAGTTTTATACCTCCTGGCATGCATGTAGCTACTTTCTGGGTCAATGTACTTGTAATTTCTTTTTTTTCCCTCCTAAAGTCACTTTGATATCTCATCATCATTTAAAAACTACTGTTCCCAAGGGTTCTCCCCTAGTTGTCTTTTAGATGACTGATTACAATCAAAGGAGGAGAAAAAAATAAAATAAACTTTAAAATAGACCTAAAAAGAAAATGGGAAAAATCCAAACCATTTAAATCCGTGCCATAAAACTATTTTAGAAAACCAGCTTTCTATATTTTAATGCTTTCCATGTCTGAGGCATTTCTCCAGACTTTGGTGCTATAATTGTAACACCATCTTGACACTTCTACTTTTAAGCCACAAAGTTTTTGCCTTTTCCTTTTTCAAAGAAAAAAAGTTGGAGCCTAGTGACTACTATGCATACTCATGACTCATAGGTAATGGAGGCAGCAGGGAAAGGTCCACATTAAACAAGAAGATAGAAGCCTATGTTTTTTGATGGTGTATGTAGTAGGGAAGGTGGCCAGGGCACTGAAGCAAGGGGAATGGCTGAAGTTTATACCTGCTCTAATGGGGAGTGGGAGTGGGGGTGGGGGAATGGTAGGAGACAATGACTGCAAGGACGATTCCTTGGTGGGATTCAGAAAATAGGGCCCTCTGAATTGCTCCTTCAGAATAGACCCTTTAGGAAAGAGCCTCCTTTTCCCAGCTGAGGCAAGAGGATATCAGGTCAGATGTCAGATCCTCCCAGAGCACTGGGCCAAGTGCTCTGTACTGGACACAACCTGTACAATCAAGGTTGTGACCATCACTGCATGGCAGCCTTGCAATTTACCAGTCCTTTGGCTGTCCCACCCTAAAAGGGGCATTTTTCCGGGTCATGTCAGCAATGACCTTTCAGCCAGCCCCATAGGTGTAGGAATTTTGAGGCATAAGCAGCTCTCCCTGAGCACATAGTTTAGAGTTGGTGGAGAAGGGGACAGGGAGAGCTTGGGATCAACTGGCTCATCTCAAGACCCTCTTTAAAAAAAAAAAAGTCAAAATAAAAAAAGGAGCTGCAGGAGGCAGAGCTGGGGAAACTATTAACAACAGATAAAAGAAAGGAAAATCATATTTACTAAGTGCCTCTCACATGCCAGGTACTGTTAGATGCTTTACTTTTTATCAATATTACCTTTTAATCATCAGGAAACCCTGTATCTTAGATATTGCCTTCTTTCTCCCAATAGGTAAAGGATCTCAGGCTAAAAGAGTTAATTGCTCAAGGTCCCATGGCTAGTAAGTGCTAGACTCAGCCCCCAAATACTACAACTCTTAAGGACTAGCTCTTTCAGTTCTCATATGTTGACACTGCCTATCCCCAGATCTGACACAGGAGACTTGGTCTGAATGTCATGGCAGAGACTAATGGCTGCCTTCCAAAAACAATTCTCCAATTCTTTTTCTGTTTGTTTGTTTTTTCCACTTCTTTTTTAAAAGTAGAACGGATTTTAGCTGAGCACGTGGCCACTCAGCTAACAGACTACATTTCCCAGCCTCCCTTGCACATTGATCACATGACTGCATTCTGGCCAATGCGATGTAAGTAGAAGTGCCAAGTAGAACTTCCGGGAGGCCATGCAGCTTCTTTGTCTCTTTCCCCTTTGTGCTACCGAGAATATGGATATAATCTTGAGCCATGTTGTTACTTTGGGAATAAAAGTTTTAAATATGGCAGACGAAAAAGCTAGAAGCAGCCTGGGTCCCTGACTATCCACCTTCAGACTTCCTTTTTTATGAGAGAAATAAGCTATCTGGTTTAAACCACTACAAGCATACCTCGGAGATACTGCAGGTTCAGTTCTAGACCACTGCCATGAAGTGAGTATAGCAATAAAGCAAGTCACAAGAATTTTTTGGTTTGTCAGTGCACATAAATGTTGTTTATACTGTAGTCTATTGTGTGCAATAGCATTATGTCTAAAATAAACAACATACATACCTTAATTTAAAAATACTTTATTGCTGAAAAATGCTAACCATCACCTCACAACGCAGGGTTGCCACAAAACTTCAATTTGTCAAAAAGCAAACAACAACAAAAACACAATTATCTGTGAAGCGCAATAAGGCAAAGCACAACAAAACAATGTATGCCTGTATTTGGAGTCTCTCTTACCTGCACATGAACCTAATCTTATCAGATATAATGTAGACCTGCCGCCTTATGGATCCATACCACTGACTTCTTTTCTCTCTTCTTCTTCAGCACTCTCTGGTTCCACCTTTCTTACCACTCGAGCCAACATTATACCAGGTATGTTATTGCTTCTGTCTGATGCTGAGCCTTAGCTAGGACACTGGTCCATACTGATAGGTTTCTTTGATTTAAAATTTTAGTTAAGCAAGGTCAGTTCCTTCCCTAGGAAAATTCTTTAAGGCTGATTTCCTTATCCCTTTCAGCAAAAAGCTCTGCTCACCAAGGCTTAAGACTTGCCTGTCTTTGATAGGTCCCCCAATTTTTTGTCATATCCTTCCCCCAGAAAATGAGTACTTATGCATCCTAACTTACAAAACTAAGGGATATCAGTCACCTGCATGCTCCATAAGGAAACCCTGTCTACTCCTAGATGACTTGTTCTTCTACGCAGTGAGAGAAACAAGGGAGTCACCTTCTGGTTCCCAGATACGCCAGCTTCATGAACAGGAGTGTCATGTACATTTGTGTAGGTTGTGCATTGCATAAGGACGTTTGCCCTGAGAAAAGGGCACTGTATTCTAATAAGCACAAAGGAGCTGTGTGATGTGATGGCCAAGCCATTGCCTGCAGGACTCTACCTGCTCAGGCACTGTGTGAGATAGCTGTGTACCACCTGTTTGTGACAACAAGACTTTAACCTCTATTAATCTTAGTTTTCTCATCCATAAATGTAGATAAATTTCCAGGATCTATGTTTTCTCTTCTATGAGGTAAGGAAAATACCTTACCTGGAAGGTAAGGAAGAATAGATAGGTTTTAAAGTTCTCCACAAAGTCTAAGAAATTCTGCCCTATTTTCTCTTTACAGAGACACTGCAACCTATGTGACCCAATCTAAAATAGTCACAGTCCAGAGTCATTCTCTATTACATCACCTTGCTTTATTGTCTATATCATCTGAAAATATTTTGTTCATTTATTATTTACTTGTTTATTGTCTGCCCCCTCCGCATCCCCACTGTTCTAGAATATGAGCTACACGAGATCAGGAGCCTTGCCTGTCTTGTACATTGCTGTATCATCCAAGAGTTCCTGGCACATAGTATGTTTTCAACAAATACTGGTTGACAAATGAATGGATAATTTTGATAGTACTGTAAAAATTTTCTAAAAATTCCACAAAGTACTATTACTAGTAGTAATTCAGGGTTTTGATCATTCATATATTTCTCTCATTGAGAGCTTGACTTTCCTTTAAGCCACTTATCACTTTTACTGTTGAGACTTTTAAAGTTCAGAGGGTAAGAATATGGAAGTGAAAGACAAAAGAAAGGCTGAAGTGCCAGTGTGTAAACGAAGAAGGCAGTGGGTTATTTCTTTGCTTTTATGCTATGCCTGAGTTGAAGACAGCAGTTACATTATTTTACTCTTTCAGAAACAGCATTTTAAATACACATCTGAAAGGTCATCAGTTCAGGCTTTTTGCCACAGTAGAAGAAATCTACCAAAGAATAACCAAGAGATGGCTGCCTTACTCTGAACGTAGAATGCAAGCTCACAGGTGATTGGTGAGCCTTTATTTGTTTTGTGTGCAGAATCCCCAAAAGGCATTCCTCATTTCAAGAAAGGTCAGGTTTTCCACACTCCCTATAACCTCTCTCAAGTGGTCAGGCCTGTCAGGAACTCCTCTCAGTGGCTTCACATTCCAGGATTCCTGCCAGCTTGCTGCTTGTGGAGCAGTCAGAGTATGTATTTGGTTTGTTCCTCAAAGCTATGGCCATCCCTTTTTAAAAATCAGCTTTCTTTCGATTTCATATAGGTGCTCTATTATTCAGGCTTAAGAGAAATAAAGAGTAAGAGGTAGAAAGGAAAAAGGAAAAATAAGGAGGGGAAGGTCTGGTCATGACTGCTGCTGTGAAATATCAAAATGCCATTGACATTACCCTAGTTATAAACAGAATAGAGATGCGCAAGCAGCATTTTCAGGGTGTGATATGTGTCCTTAAAACTAAGAAGGGGTAAAAATGAAATGAGATAGAAAACAGACCAAGAGTAAAAAAACATAAGAAGAAAATAAGCAGTAGAAGAGAATCCCTTCTGATTACTCAGAGAACTTGTTAAATTACATTTAAAAAAAGAGAAATAGTCCAATGCAACTTCATCTCTTAAATATCTTGTCTCTTTAGTTTAAAAAAAGCAGATGTACTGAATATAGTAGTGAAGATGTTTCTTCTTTTAAATAAAGATGCTACAGTTTCCTATTATATGAACTGTTGTTAATCAAGTGGATTTTTGAAAAATAATGTTTTGCCATTTGATCATTTTATAAAATGTAATAGAATTCCAAGACTAGAAAAGTAACTTTTTGGTAAGATAAAGAACACATATAATATGTCCATAGATGAAATATTTAAAAATACATTAAGATGGATATGTATATATCAGCAACAGAGAGTTTTCAAATAGAGAAGACAAATTAGCAAATTCATGAATAGAGTTTGGTTCAGTTTCATCTTAGGATAACAATTTGTTCACTTAAGTAAGATTCTGGATCTTGATTAGCACATCAGTATATAAAGGTATTATTTGAGCTTTGGTTCCTGCTTTTAAAAAACCCTTATATATTCTTTGAAAATGATATCAGTCACTAGTGCTTATTAATGATAGAACTGGAAGACAAAGACAACTCAAAATGGTTAGAACTTAATGTCTATGATACTGTGGTAAGGTACCACAATGAGATATTAAAACGAGATTAGGCTTTGAAATCAACCTGACTCTACCACTTACTCACAAGATCTTTAATAAACTACTTAAATACTGAGCTTTTGCTTCACCAGCTTTAAAATAGGGAGATTATTACCTACCTCACAGAGGTCTTGTCAAAATCAATGTAATGTATTTGAAAGCATCTTGGTTTCTGCTGGGTACACAAGTACTCAATAAATGTTAGTTTTCTCAGCTCACCTGCTTAGGAAATGAGGCTATGTTAAATTTCTACATGCAAAATACTCTAATTTAAAATATTACAACATTTAGATTTTCTGAAATAATCCTAAATAAAAGGTATACACAAGGGAAAAAATAAGACTCAATTTACCACGGGATGCATACTTATAAGGAGGATTATAAGCCTTTTGAAGTCAACAAAAGACAGCTATTGAATTTAAATACTTCCTTTTGAAACCTAAAATGTTTTACAAAAATATGTAGACTGTATTATCATGATATCAGGATCCATGGCATCATGGATCATGATAACTATTATGATTACTATATTGGTTTCAACTTTCTCAGTTTATAAACTCAGAATAGGCTACATTTGGCAGACATCACACTGAACTGTAAGATTGGCTTCTGACTCACCAAGCTCCTCTCTCGATGTGACTGCTATTTCATGAATTTAAACAAGTGCCACAAGTGCTCATTTCCATGTGTGACGTTATTGATAAGCTTCCAGGTCTCAAACTGGTTAAGACAGCCAGATTACAAGCCATTTTGCTTAGTGTGAATGATGAACTAGCTTTAATATAGCCCTTCTCAAGATTTTCAGTTAAGTTCCTCAAATATTAGTCAATTACTTTAGGATGAACACAACTAACTAATCATTTTCCAACATGTAGTAGAAATACAATGGACAGAATAGAGAGTGTTTTGTGACAGAAAGATCTTTAGAGGTATCCAAGACTGAATGGAACCCTCTAAAAGCTCCAAGCAATAAAACAATCATGGTGTACTACCTCAAGGGTAATTCAAAATAAAAAACGATTCCAAATCATGTAATAAGGATAAGAAGATCCAACAAAATTCTGAGTTTTCACATGATGATGACTATAGAAGTCTTTTTTTTAAAGAAATGGCAGATGTAAGATTAAAAAAAATTTTTTTTTCCCTCTGTTTCTCTTGCTTTGCTGATTGATGCATGAAGTTGTCAACTGCAAACTCCCCAAGAAGCCACCAGAATGATCTGTTGATCAAGCATGGCTAAGTTTGTTAAACCTGTTGCAAGGAGGGAAAGGACAAGTTGAACAGAGTCTTAGGAATACCTCAGAGGGAGAGGTCAGAGGCAGAAGTGTATAGGGATGGGGTGTGGGTCTTTTAAAGTGGGCCTCAGGTTAAGACTGGGAAAAGTTTATGAAATGGTAGTTTGGGATTGATGGACACAGCTAAGAGGGTCTTAAGGCAAGTCTGGATAAATAAAGTCATTTGGTAAGAGAACCATTTGCCCAGGTAATTAATCTATTGTCCTGAGAATGGTGTTGTTTGCTCCAATGAGTAATTATTGTACAAAAAATATTGGTTTGGGGGAATTTCCCAATACAAACAATGAAATTATTTACTGCTCTACAAGTTTATCTTCCTGAGCAAGAATTTCCTAGAACAAATAGTAAGTCATGTTGCCACGGGTGGTCTTAGTTGTCTGTCAGTCCTAGTAGTTAAGCTATGTGGATACAAGTGGAATCAGTTCTCATTGCCCAGTATGGAACCCCACACTGGGCAGAACCTCAGTATTGAATTGGATATTGAATGAGGAATAAAAGAGGGAGATAGGGGGTCAGTCAACAAAGGGATGTGCAGAATAATTCCAAGGAGATTTGAATAAAGTTACCTGTTTTCTCTAAAAGAACAGGTTTGAAGGACTTCAAAGTTCAAATTTTGGCCCAAATGGTCCAGATAGATAGATAGATCTGAACTTCAAGGAGTAGAGGCCAGCTTCCCCCTCCCTCACGGAAGCAATTATACTCCAATATAGAAGTATTAAAAAAAAAAAAAAAAAGGAGTAGAGGCCAGAGAGAGAAGATTCAGCTGAAGCTTATATAGACCTGATTAATCTATTTGACTGGTCTGAGATGCGTGGATCTGATGGTGCGTTCCTTGGGGGCTGGACCTGCCCTGCCCATTCAATTTGCTATCCCTAATGTGGGATACTGAGTCATTAAGTGCTCCATATATGACTGCTGAAATGAATGAGGTTCTACTACATGTTGTAGATTTGTCTCTGAATGGGGAGCTAGATAGACCTGTAGGTGCAGGTTTGCCTGGTTGGTAATGAGGCCATCCATGTTTAAGAAGCTGAGCACTAACCATAGTGAGAATCTTGGACTAAGAAAAGACTATGAAGATGCTTAAAGGACATAGAAACGGATGAGGTAAAGGAAAGCGTAGAGAAGAGAAGACACCTGATAATTAAAAATAGCTTGGGTTTACACAGCACCTTTTCCTGCACAAAGTGTTTTCATTTGTTATTTTATTTGATCTTCACAACATTCTTGTAAAGAAAGTAGAATAGGCATTATCACCATTTTATGGATGAGAAAGTTGCAGCTCAGAGATGGTTAAAGCGTCTTGTCCAAGGTCAAGACACTGTAAAATTGCAGATGGGGCTCTTGGGCCTAAATCTTCTGAAGCATTTTACAACTGCTCAGAATTGGAAGCAGAACTAAAACTGTGAGAAGAGTGAGAGAAGTGTTTCTCTTTACCCCTCCATCCATAAGGACCAAGTTTGCCGAGTTGTAAGTTCTGTAAATAGACAAGAGTGTGTTGTGAACTTTAACAATGGGAACTGCTGATGGAGTTGCTGGACCCCATACACTCTGCCTGGGTCCCCTGAACATAGCCTCTGAGCACCAGAAGTCTACACTGCCATCATTTAAGCACAGATTACTGTTTTTACGCCAGTTTTGCCTGGCCACGTGCTCCCACAGACAGCAAAATTTCAGTATCCCTGTCTGTCTGGGCTTAAGTTTTTGGCGAGAATTTCCTTCTCTTGTGAACATCTTGGAAAGCTTTTTAACTGAGCACAAAGATGTTTATTTTGAGAAGCAAAAGGGATTAACTAAGTCCAAAAACAATCTCTACCTCTCCCACCAGATGATTCTTACTTTTAAAATATAAGGTATTTTGCTACCCTCAGCATCTAATAATAGGCAGAGCCCACAGGTGACACTACCTGGGATGGCTTTGAAGATACTGGTGATTCTCTCTGTGACTTCAAGCCCTGGAAAGGTATTAGGAATCTGGGGTGGAGAAACATTGAGGGAAGTAGAAAGGGAAAGAAGTGATAGGTCTAGGAGGGGAAGAGTGGTTTTAACCACAGGGGACTTGTTCCAGGACTACCCCCCTCCCCCACCCCCCGCAGATACCAAAATCTGAGAATGCATGAGTCTCTTACACAAAATGGTGCAGTACAGTTGGCCCTCCTTATGCAGATGAGGAACCCGCGGATGCAGAACCAAATGTATTATGAAGCTAGGCAACCAACCATGATGCAGTTGGCCCGGCAATGGTCTGCTTACTTCTCAAGTATCTTTTGGAACGGTTTTCACAGTGCTTTTAGAAGCGGTCATGTCCAGGCATAGACATAGTGTGTTAGGCCCTAAGGATAGTGGCAAATATCACGTGGTCAGTAATTTTTGAGGGATGTTGATACACAATCATGTCACTTTAGAATTATACTTTATAGTAATCGGTCCAGGTTTCTCACTTGAGAGATAAGGAAACTAAGACAGAAAATTAAGTGACTTTCTCAAGGTCATACATAATTCAGCAAAAAATCTAGGTGTGTAAGGCAAGACTCTCGATTTTTGTGGTTATTGCACTGCACTGTGAAACAGTGATTCCGAAAGCCAGTATTTCTTTTTTCTTTTCTTTTTTTTTTTAAAGGTTCTCTTCTTTCGACACTCACTCTTTTACAATGCTGTCAAACTTCCCTTCTAGTGTGAAAGGACCTGACAAAGGAAAGGCTTTCTTAACTGAAGTTACAGGTAAAAGGACCTTTTCTAAAAGTTGTGCTTAGAGGCCCAGACTTTAAAGTTTCTCTTGAAATATCCAATAGAAATGTGGTAGTAGGGGTAGGGATTCAATGAAAAAGGGAGAGAACTGAACTTCCTACAAGTGAGAAGGCAGATCCCTGAGGGCTTGGGGACAAGCAGAAGGACATTGGACATCAAGGACATCAAGATGAAACATTAATTTCCTCATAGTGGAAACTGGCAAAAATTCATGATTAGGTCCTTGAAGTTATTGTTTGCTTGCTGTATACAAAGCCCTTTATGAGCCATTAATTAGTACAGAAGAGAATCACACCATTAGCACCAGCAGATGGTGTAAAGTTATAAATCAGTCTGGTTTGGGAGGTAGGAGATTAATTTGACTTAGAGCAATACTCTTTATCTTCTAGAAAAAACTCAGGTGTAGGGGCCAAGTAGGAAAGGGTGCCTCTGGGATCCCCTAACACTCACTAGCTCTTAAACTCTTAGTATTCAGTTTCCCAATTGCGTGCCTCACTCCTACAATTTTACACCAAACACCATAGTGCTTTTGCCATCAGGTCCTATGATTTACAAGTAGACATTCAGTTTTCTTGATTGCTTTTCTGTCTCTGTAAATTCATTTTATTCTTCCTTTTATGGTCGCAAAGACTCTAAATCCCCCCTCTCCCAACACCATAGTCACAGGGCACAGTTTCTCTTCTTTCTCTTAAGAAAGAAATAGCCATTGGATTTTATGTTTCCCCTTGCTCCTGAGGGAAGGAAGTGATACCACTTTGAAAAGGTCCTTGTTAATATTGCTCTTCTAGGCAAAGTATTACTTTACTTTTTAGCTGGACATGCCTTACTTTCTGGGATTTGTTTTCTGAAGTTAACTCCTGATTTCACCTCAGGTGCAAAGAAATTCTGACAAGCCAAGAATCAAACCAAGGGGCAGAAGATAAGGGTTACTTATCTTTTAGGTCTAACAGCTACAGTTGCAGACCTTCCAAAAGGGAAAGCAGTAGCAGTAGCAAAGCAAGTCAAGGCTGCAAGTTTAACTGCGGCATCAATGAAGATAAGAAGCAACCAAAGTCATTAGGGTATTGATTTTTGATTCTTCTCCCAGACAGCATTCTCACAAATTTGAGGGTTCTTTTCTTTTCCAGTTAGCTAAATTGCAATGGACTGAAGTTTACATCACCCCAAATTCATATGTTGAAATCCTAACCTCCAAGGGGATAGTATTAGGAGGTGGGGACTTTGAAGGGTGATTAGGTCATGAGGGTGGTGCCTACATGAATGAGATTTGTGCCCTTATAAAAGAGACCCCAGAGAGATCTCTCACCCCTACCACCTTGTGAGGTCACAGTAAAAAGACAGCTGTCTAGGATGTAGGCTCTCACCAGACACAGAATCTGACAACCCCTTGATCTTAGATTTCCTAGCCTCCAGACTGTGAGAAATAAATGTTTGTTGTTTTTAAGCCACCCAATCTATGCTATTTTTTTTACAGTGGCCCAAATAGACTAAGATATAAATAAATGCAGAAATGTTCCTTGTTTGGCTGCAGTGATGTTTTGGTTTTTCAGGTAGGAACATTCTTCCTGACTCCTAATAAGTATCAAATTGTTGGAATTCCATCACTTACAGCTTATATTCCTAGGAGCAATTTAGGGCTTTTTCATCCCTCTGACATTGAAGCTTGAATTTCAAAAATTGTCCTTTCAATAGAATTTCAAGGAAAATAATTCAAATGATGAAACTACAGTGGTTTGGTCTTTTAGGGTTCTTTTCTTCCCCTCTTTGGATTACAAAGTTACGCTTTTCTCATCTATCACCACACAACTCTTAGACGTCTCAGAGCAAACTGACAAGCTGTTGCTGACCAAAGAACTGAAACATCAATCCCCAGGTCACTTGCTTTTGTGAAGCTGTTCAATGAGTTGGGAATTTTATTTGGAGCACAAAATACCAAAACCTGTTTTAAGTTAAAGAAGTGTGGTGATTTTAAAATACATTCACAAAATCTTTAACACACCTCCTTTCAAAAGGTGGAAACTTCCCCTCCCCTTGAATGTGAGCAAGACTTAGTGAACTGCTTCTGATGAATAGAATGTAGCAGAAGTGATGCTATGTGGTGTCCAAGGCTAGGACATTAAAAACGATTGCTTTCACCTGGCTGTCACTCTCTTGGATCACTTGCTTGGGGGGAAGCCAGCTGCCATGTCATGAGAACACTGGAGCATCCCTTGGAGAGGTTTATGAGGAGAAGACCGCCCCCCGAAACCAAGTGACATGTGTGAGCCATCTTAAAAGGGCATCCTCTAGCCCCATCAAGGCTTCAGATAACTGCAGCCTCAGCTACAATAATATCTTGACTCTAGCCTCCTGAGAGACCCCAAGCCAGAACTACCCAGCTAAGCTGCTCCAGAATTCCTGACCCACAGAAACTGCCAGAGATAATAAATGTTTATTGTTGTTTTAAGCTACTAAGTTTTGGGGAAATTTGTTATGCAATAAAAGCTAACTAATATAGGAAGCGATTAGCAGAGGATACTGTTCTATTTTTGAAACCCTTGAAATGAAAATAACAATTATTGTACAATCAGAGAATTCTTTTTTCCAGCTATTTACATTTTATTCTCATTCATTTGAATCACATAAATCCCACCCATAATGCTCCTACTTTTCTTTCCATCTGTTAACATTTGAAAGGTTGACATGCATTATTTGCATGTGAATGTGTGTACGTGAATGGAACAGAAATGCCAAAAAGTTAAGAAAACTAAAAACTAGATATGACACCCCTATTACTCATTAAATATTTTACATCTTTTATCTCCTTTAAAATCCTTTTTTGTCTCGGAGAAAAATACTTTAGTTCTGGATTGGTGATAGCTCCAAGGGACTACCTTATTTTAGGGGCTCATTACCGCTTGAGTGAACTGCTGATAAATCCTCATCTTTTGCCCTCTGGCAAGATTCTCTTCTAAGGCACAGACCTGACTATATCACATTTTCACTTAAAAACTTTCAAAGATTATTCATTATATTCTGGATTGAGGTCAGTCATCAGCTCCCCAACCCCATGTGTGGTTATATACAGGGCTCAAAACATGATAATGTCTGGGAGAATGTTTTATAAACCATAGGGCATATACAAGTATGACATATCCTCTTCCTTAATGTTGTATAATACCTCATAAGGTCTTCCATTTCCTAAGGGATTAGAGTCCACTGGCAACCTGGGGATAGTAAACCTGTTTTCCTTGGTGATTAGGTTTACTGGAGTCTTTTGGATTTGTTAATATTTTGTACATAACACAAGACTGTGGATCCTCTCGTATCTCTCTGCCAATCTTCATTATGGACTTGAGATCCTAACTCATTTGTTTTTTCAAGAAGAGAATTTCAAAAGCAAAGGCAAATCCATCTCTAGTCACGTTGGCTATTAATGTAATCTGCCTGAAATGGTGGATGGGAATTGGTGACCAGCATCTTTAGGCTGGACAACACAGGGGAGGAATAATATCTTTTTCCTTCTACCCTTCTAGGTTCTTGGCTGGGACTTTGCAACAGAAGACAGATTAATAAGAAAAGAGTGTACAAATTTACTTAATATAAGTCTTACATGACACAGGAGCCTTCATAAGGAAATGAGACCTGAAGAGCAGGTTAAACCTGAACATTTTTATACTAGGTTTGATAAAGAGTGGAAAGTAATGGAAAAATGTGATAGGACAAAGGGTATAAGCTATGGGTGGTAAACTGGGGGACACTTAGCAAAGCCTGTTTGCTCAGATTCCTCCCAGTGTCCCTCCATCTTTGGAGATAAGGATGCTCTTTTCCTCTGGGTATGGAGAGGGCACCTCTCACATGAGTGTCTTATGACCTGACCTTCAAGTAGAAGGTCAGAGAATCCTTCCAATACCTCTGTTTTTCAAATTCCTTCAGCTTAAAATATTCAATATGCCAAGGTGCCATACTTTGGAATAGCATGTCCCAAACCTCATCACCATTAATCCATGAAATTTGTAAAGTTGGGAGTCATGCTGAAATCATGTAGGGCCAATAGCCAATCATTTCCCAGCATTTCATTAACTGGGTGTGATCTTTGATAATCTGCATTTGTGCCAGTTACTAAATTTTTACTTTAAATTCCAAACCCAGTCTTTGATACTCTGCTCTGCATTTCTGCTTTGCCAGTGGCTCCATGTGAGGCTCTGCAAGTGACGGGTGGGTGTGGAGGGAGACTGCAAGGCTGGAGGAGGAAGATGGGACTTGCTTCTTCCTGTTTTCTCTTTGCTTATGGTTGGCTTCCAGTCAGCTTGGGGTCCTGTCCAGCAACACTTCTTCAACCCCAAAGCAGCAGTTCCTTCCCATAGTAGCAGTTGAATCCAGCTGTAGAACCAGTTTTATCCCCACCCGGATAATGGGGACCCTTTCCTTAGATGTCTGAGTTTCACCTTCTCAAGATCTTCTTTTAAGTTTTGAAGTTTTAATAATTCCAACCTTTGTTCTCCTAGCCCCAACAGTGTGTGGCAGCCATGAGAATGCCCCTCACAGACCTTCAGCTACAGGGAGTATAATCAGGATTGAGAGATTTCACAAATAAAAATATAGGATGATGCCAGTTAAGTTTGAACAACAAATAATTTTTTAATATAAGTATGTCCAATGCAATATTTGGGATGTACTTATACTAAAATTTTATTCATTGTTTATCTGAAGTTCAAATATAACTGAATGTCCTATATTTTATCTGGCAAACCTAAACTTAATTGACCATACTAAGTGAGCATGCCAGAACACTGGGGCAGATTCCTGGGAGACTTAGGACTCCTCTGACCAACCTCTTTGGCTCAATAACTTTCCTATGGCTTTGCAGGAAGTTCCTCAGATTTTATGGCCTTTTCTTTGTCACCCAGAATATACCTGCATCTCAGCCTTCCCTGCTCCCTCTGGGTTTCCTTTATACAGGAATTTCCCCTAATAAAATCCTTGCAGGTTCAATCCTGTCTTAGTATCTACCCTGAGGTAGGCTAACACAGGGTATAACAGCTTCATACAGTTACTACTTGTAATGCTTTAGAATTTCTCTTTACCCTTTCAATTGCCTAGTAAACAACTTACTACCTTGCTAACAGTTCTTCGTATTAAATCTTCTCTCTTCAAATAATTGATGTGGTTTCTGTCTCTTGACCCGACCCTGACTGAGTACCCCTGAGTTTAGTGAGAACTCTGAATTGCTCCAGGAAGTTTAAAAGGCTAAGCCACTCCATTAAAGGGATGTGGGATGTTTATTTTCCTTTAATTTCCCTTGTTATTTAACACAGAGTTGGCAAAGCAGGTTGAGTGAGATGACCGCCTGATATAAATTTGGCATCAGACATTTGTTATGTTGTGTTTGATACTGGGAGTCACATTTGGACACACTGAAAACTAGAAAGCCTCTGCAGGAAACTAATCATGAAAATAACCAATCTTGAAGCCATTCTAAGGAAGGGCATACTTATTTAATCTGAAGAAGACAGACTGCAGGAGAATGGGGCAACTGTTCTCAGGTATCTGAAGATCAGTTATATGGAAGCTGGATTAAATTTAGTCTGCATGCCTCCCAATGAATGTTGGAACTGGAACCAGTCAGCAGAGCTAGAATAAGACATGTGGGCTCATAATTTGGTAGCAATGCAAACCTGTATTCCTTTAATATTTGTTAAACATATATCTGGCAAAAGTGGGAGAAACCTTTTTTTTGGCCAATAAAAATGTGTAGTTCTTTATGCTCAAAACAAAGGATTTATTAATGTGGTACTATAACAATACACTTTTAACTTTTTGAAATTTTTTTCCAGGTTTTATGTCACTCTCATCTGGATAGCCTAAGTCACGTATGCTCTCTTAAGTAAGAATAGAGGTGATTTACATTAAATATCCTGTCCAAATATATTTGAGTTCCTTTATCTGATTTTCATGTTCGCACACATTTCCTTCTTTTATCCAAATACGTACTGTATTATAATCTTAGGTTATTTTATAATTACCTCAGTGGGAAAATTATGGTCTAATAAAGGGTTTGTAATTTGTAATAATAAAATAAACACCCATTCCTAGTAAATATTATGGCATTATTGGGTTTTGGAATTTCAGATGACCAAATTGTTAGACGCTAGTGGGAAAGTTCTGGAGTTGGGGGACTAGCCCTTATCTATCTGCCTTGTGCTACTCATGCATTTGCCTCTAAAAAATACTCAACAGAGATCGCTTAGTGTAGATGAGGAATATACATTTTTAAATTTCCCCTTGAAAGTACCGTTTAATTCCATTTAGCAGAGCCAGTTTACATGACCTCAGTTATGTGAGGAGTGATATGTGTTAACTCGCACCATTTTACAGTTGAGTTTAGGGATATTTTAGCACTCCTTTTTAAATTAATGCTCAGGAGCTGCCTGTTTTTTCTACCCCTTAATCCAAATCTCTAGTGGGTAAAAATTACAGGGGAGTATATTTCTGCTGGTATACACGAGACCTCACTAAGAACTAGAGTTTCTAACAATAAATTGAGCTACCTTGCAATGCACTGAGTTCCTCAACATTGACCATCACTAGTCATGGACATTACAGAAAAGAATCCTGCATTGGGAAGGAAGACAAACTGTAATAATAGACAGAAATAACTTCACATAAATAAATGTAAACTCCTGTCTTGTTATGCTTTAACAAGTTGTGGGAGGCTGGCAAAACAATAGTTCATATAAAAATACGTTAAGAAATAGTCTATGATACTTGAAGATAAAGCAAAAGAGAAGGCTATACGTCCTTTTAATATCATCCTGGGACATTGTTTAACAGTCCCACTTAAGGACTTTTTAATTTTCTAAGAGTGACTTTGTTTGGCTTTGTTATTTACTATCAATTAGAGCCCAGGAACTATGAAGGGAGATGTTACCTTGTAGGTTTTTACCTGATGGAGATGCAAATGATTTCTCTTTGGTGGAAAAGATAATCTCAAAAGTTACGATTTATTGACTGATAGGGTATTAAATATATTTTTTTCTAACTTAAAAAAACTTATTTCAGTGTGCACTTCTTGATGGACTATATATTTCTTAGTTTCTCAAATAGTTTTTTTTTGTTTGTTTTTTTTTTTTTGCAGCACGCGGGCCTCTCACTGTTGTGGCCTCTCCCGCTGCGGAGCACAGGCTCCGGACGCACAGGCTCAGCGGCCATGGCTCATGGGCCCAGCCGCTCCGCGGCATGTGGGATCTTCCCGAACCGGGGCACGAACCCGTGTCCCCTGCATCAGCAGGCAGACTCTCAACCACTGCACCACCAGGGAAGCCTCTCAAATAGTTTTAAACCAGTTTTATTATCTTACGTTTCCTTTATGAATGAATTGAATACATTTTTTGACCTGTGTTTATTCTATATTTCTACGAAAGCCAAGTTTTTAACTTTTGAAAATTATATTTGACAAGTACATGAGTTAAAAAGTGACATGGCCGTCCAAATGATGAAGGAAATATCAATAACTCCAGAATTCAGAACACACTGTTCACTGAACTAATCAGCTGACACCTGTGGCATTTGATTAGGTTCTGGGTACCCCACTTTTAGAATGACACTGTCTGAACAAGAAGGGGGCAGCTTATATGATGAGAGGTCTGGAAAACACAGTAGATGAAATACTAATACAACTAAGGAACAAATACTGAAGAGGGATGTGTTATGACGGTTTTTAAGTTTAATCTCTGATTGCATCAAATGTGACAAATCTCAATGCTATATGAATTGAGGAAAGTCATTAACCTTTCTAGGTCTCAGTTTCTTTATTTATAAAGTGAATGAGTTGGACTAGCACTAAAATCCTAAGATAACTATAATCAGTATTGAAATTTTATTGAATAAAGGAAGAATTAGATTTATTCTGTGCATTTCCCAAGAGTATGACTAAACTCTCTGGTTAAAAGCTACAGGAGAATAAGGCTTCCCTGGTGGCTCAGTGGTTAAGAATCCGCCTGCCAATGCAGGGGACATGGGTTCGAGCCCTGGCCCGGGAAGATCCCACATGCTGTGGGGCAACTAAGCCCATGAGCCACAGCTACTGAGCCTGCGCTCTAGAGCCCGCAAGCCACAACTACTGAAGCCTGTGCGCCTAGAGCCCATGCTCTGCAACAAGAGAAGCCACCACAATGAGAAGCCCGCGCACTGCAACAAAGAGTAGCCCCCACTCGCCGCAACTAGAGAAAGTCCGCGCACAGCAACAAAGACCCAACACAGCCAAATAAATAAATAAATAAATAAATTTTAAAAAAGTTATAGGAAAATAGACTTTTGGCTGAGTGTAAATAAAAGTTTTCTAACTATGAGAATTGTTCGCAAATAGAACAAGCTATCTTGTGAAATACTGAGTACTAGGGCCATTTTGGAAGATCCATTGAGATATTCAAGTGAACTTTACCTGCTGGTGCTATTAAACTGCATGGCTCGAGAAGTGATTAAACCCAGACACATCTTTTCTTGTTTCCCAGAGTGAATGTCAAATGACTAACTCTGCATTTCTAAAGATTTTCTTTCTTTTTCCTGATTTTGTGTTTTTGTTTTTGTTTCTGTTCTTAGCCAAGTCTGCTAGTCTGTCTGTTTTAATTAACTTATGGTCAAGCACAGTTGTGTCCTGGAGCAGATTATACTGGTTTGTGAGAATCAAATACATGTATCCCTTCCCAATTCTGCATTCATGACATTGTGTTGGTAACACAATTAAAAAGAGAAATTATAGGAAAATTTACACCACAGAAATAGGCACACATTAGGGCTTGTTTTGGGGGAGAGCTGGTGCATATGAACCTATGTGTGTCTTTTCACAACTAGACCCAGGCAATAGTAAGTCCATGTCTTATCTCTAACCACTAGACAGGTCTCAACTGCATAATCTAGAGAGCATCCTTGTAAAACTTGTGGGTTGCGCCATGTCTTTTTCTAGAGCCAGAGCCAAGACTGCTAGGCAGGTCTCAACTCCATAGTTTAGAGTTGACCCTGTGTGTATATATATAGTTCTAATATGCACATGGCTGATTATTATAGGGAATTTGGTTTTACCATCTGAGCATTTGATAATCTCTGTCAGGTGGATAATGTGGATCTATTTTCTATCAGGTGAAAGATGACATCTAATCCAGTTTGTCAGTATTTTTCTTTGGCTATTTATCTACTGTGAGCTCAAATTAATTAAGAAACTATTTTGTGCCCACTAGAAAGGAGAACAGCCCTTCGAGAAGCAGACCACTGAAGTTTTGTTTCTGAGTTTACTCCTGACCTGTAGCTGAGGTTATAGAGTTGAAGCCAGCCAATTCTCTATAATTGAGAAAAGTTTTTCTCTCTCATTGTATGTGTGAAATATTTTCTTAATTCTGGATGGCATTAATAAATTAGATTATAAGGTCTTTTATTTTTCAAACTATAGTCATTTTTCAAAAAGCGTATGCTTTTTATTCAGCATGAAATGGGTTTAACATTGTTACTTTATTTTTTTTTAAACATCTTTATTGGAGTATAATTGCTTCACAATGTTGTGCTAGTTTCTGCTGTATAACAAACTGAATCAGCTATATGTATACACACATCCCCACATTCCCTCTCTCCTGCGTCTCCCTTCCACCCTCCCCATCCCACCCCTCCAGATGGTCACAAAGCACCAAGCCGATATCCCTGTGCTATGCAGCTGTCTCTCACCAGCCATCCATTTTACATTTGGTAGTGTATATGTGTCCATGCCACTCTCTCACTTCGTCCCAGTACACCCCTCCCCCTCCACATGTCCTCAAGTCCATTCTCTACATCTGCGTCTTATGCCTGTACTGTCCCTAGGTTCTTCAGAATCTTTTTTTTTTTTTTTAGATTCCGTATACATGTGTTAGCATACGGTATTTGTTTTTCTGTTTCTGACTTACTTCACTCTTTATGACAGACACTAGGTCCATCCACCTCACTACAAATAACTCAATTTCATTTCTTTTTATGGCTGAGTAATATTCCATTGTATATATGTGCCACATCTTCTTTATCCATTCATCTGTTGATGGACACATAGGTTGCTTCCATGTCCTGGCTATTGTAAATAGAGCGGCAATGAACATTGTGGAACATGGCTCTTTTTGAATTATGGTTTTCTCAGGGTATATGCCCAGCAGCAGGATTGCTGGGTCGTATGGTAGTTCTATTTTTAGTTTTTTAAGGAACTTCCATAGTATTCTCCATAGTGGCTGTATAAATTTATATTCCCACTAACAGTGCAAGAGGGTTCCCTTTTCTCTGCACCCTCTCCAGCATTTACTGTTTGTAGATTTTTTGATGATGGACATTTTGACTGCTGTGAGGTGATACCCCATTGTTGTTTTGATTTGCATTTCTCTAATGATTCATGATGTTGAGCATCCTTTCAGGTGTTTGTTGGCAATCTGTATATCTTCTTTGGAGAAATGTCAATTTAGGTCTTCTGCCCATTTTTGGATTGGGTTTTATGTGGTTTTTATATTGAGCTGCATGAGCTGCTTACATATTTTGGAGATTAATCCTTTGTCAGCTGCTTCATTTGCAAATATTTTCTCCCATTCTGAGGGTTGTCCTTTCAGCTTGTTTATGGTTTCCTCTGCTGTGCAAAAGCTTTTAAGTTTCATTAGGTCCCATTTGTTTATTTTTATGTTCTTTTTCTGCCTATGTTTTCCTCTAAGAGTTTGATAGTTTCTGGCCTTACATTTAGGTCTTTAATCCATTTTGAGTTTATTTTTGTGTATGGTGTTAGGGAGTGCTCTAATTTCATTCTTTTACATGTAGCTGTCCAGTTTTCCCAGCACCATTTATTGAAGAGGCTGTCTTTTCTCCATTGTATATTCTTGCATCCTTTATCAAAAATAAGGTGACCATATGTGTGTGGGTTTATCTCTGGGCTTTCTATCCTGTTCCATTGAACTATATTTCTATTTTTGTGCCAGTACCATACTGTCTCTATTACTATAGCTTTGTAGTATAGTCCGAAGTCAGGGAGCCTGATTCCTCCAGCTCTGTTTTTCTCTCTCAAGATCGCTTCGGCTATTCGGGCTCTTTGGTGTTTCCATACAAATTTTGAAATTTTTTGTTCTAGTTCTGTGAAAAATGCCATTGGTACTTTGATAGGTATTGCACTGAATCTGTAGATTGCTTTGGGTAGTAGAGTCATTTTCACAATGTTCATTCTTCCAATCCAAGAACATGGTATATCTCTCCAACTGTTTGTATCATCTTTAATTTCTTTCATCAGTGTCTTATAGTTTTCTGCATAAAGGTCTTTTGTCTCCTTAGGTAAGTTTATTCCTAGGTATTTTATTCTTTTTGTTGCAATGGTAAATGGGAGTGTTTCCTTAATTTCTCTTACAGATTTTTCATCATTAGTGTATAGGAATGCAAGAGATTTCGGTGCATTAATTTTGTATCCTGCTACTTTACCAAGTTCATTGACTAGCTCTAGTGGTTTTCTGGTAGCATCTTTAGGATTCTCTAAGTATAGTATCATGTCATCTGCAAACAGTGACAGCTTTACTTCTTCTTTTCCAATTTGGATTCCTTTTACTTCTTTTTCTTCTCTGATTTCTGTGGCTAAAACTGCCAAAACTATGTTGAATAACAGTGGTGAGAGTGGACAACCTTGTCTTGTTCCTGAACTTAGTGGAAATGGTTTCAGTTTTTCACCTTGAGAATGATGTTGGCTGTGGTTTCTCATATATGGCCTTTATTATGTTGAGGTAAATTCCCTCTATGCCTACTTTCTGGAGTGTTTTTATCATAAATGGGTGTTGGATTTTGTCAAAAGCTTTTTCTGCATCTACTGAGATGATCATATGGTTTTTATCCTTCAATTTGTTAATATGGTTTATCACATTGATTGATTTGCGTATATTGAAGAATCCTTGCATTCCTGGGATAAACCCCACTTGAACATGGTGTATGATCCTTTTAATGTGCTGTTGGATTCTGTTTGCTACTATTTTGTTGAGGATTTTTGCCTCTATGTTCATCAGTGATATTGGCTTGTAGTTTTCTTTCTTTGTGACATCTTTGTCTAGTTTTGATATCAGTGTGATGGTGGCCTCATAGAATGAGCTTGGGAGTGTTCCTCCCTCTTCTATATTTTGGAAGAGTTTGAGAATAGGTGTTCGCTGTTCTCTAAATGTTTGATAGAATTCACCTGTGAAGCCCTCTGGTCCTGGGCTTTTGTTTGTTGGAAGATTTTTTTTTTTTTTTTTGCGGTACACGGGCCGCTCACTCTTGTGGCCTCTCCCGTTGCGGAGCACAGGCTCTGGACGTGCAGGCTCAGTGGCTATGGCTCACGGGCCTAGTTGCTCCACAACATGTGGGATCTTCCTGGACCGGGGCACAAACCCGTGTCCCCTGCATCGGCAGGCAGACTCTCAACCACTGCACCACCAGGGAAGCCCTGTTGGAAGATTTTTAATCACAGTCTCAATTTCAGTGCTTCTGATTGGTCTGTTTATATTTTTTATTCCTTCCTGGTTCAGTATCAGAAGGTTGTGCTTTTTAAGAATTCGTCCATTTCATCCAGGTTGTCCGTTTTATTGGCATATATTTGCTTGTAGTAATCTCTCATGATCCTTTGTATTTCTGCAGTGTCAGTTGTTACCTCTCCTTTTTCATTTCTAATTCTATTGATTTGAGTCTTCTCCCTTTTTTTCTTAATGAGTCTGGCTAATGGTTTATCAATTTTGTTTATCTTTTCAAAGAACCAGCTTTTAGTTTTATTGATCTTTGCTATTGTTCCTTCATTTCTTTCTTTTTTAAAAAAATTTATTTATTTATTTAATTTTATTTTTGGCTGTGTTGGGTCTTTGTTGGTGTATGCAGGCTTTTCTCTGGTTGTGGTGAGTGGGGGCTACTCTTCGTTGCAGTGCACGGCCTTCTCATTGCACTGGTTTCTCTTGTTGCTTCTCTTGTTAGGTTGTTTATTTGAGGTAGAATTGCATTGCTATAAACTTCACTCTTAGAACTGCTTTTGCTGCCTCCCATAGGTTTTGAGTCGTCGTGTTTTGTCATTTGTTTCTAGGTATTTTTTGATTTCCTCTTTCATTTCTTCAGTGATCTCTTGGTTATTTAGTAGTGTATTGTTAACCTCCATGTTTTTGTATTTTTCACAGATTTTTTTCCTGTAATTGATATGTAGCCTCATAGCATTACAGTCAGAAAAATACTTGATACAATTTCAGTTTTCTTCAATTTACCAAGGCTTGTTTTGTCACCCAAGATATGATCTATCCTGGAGAATGTTCCATGAGCACTTGAGAAGAAAGTGTATTCTCTTATTTTTGGATGGAATGTCCTATAAATATCAATTAAGTCCATCTTGTTTCATGTATCATTTAAAGCTTGTGTTTCCTTATTTTCATTTTGGTTGATCTGTCCATTGGTGAAAGTGGGGTGTTAAAGTCCCCTACTATTGTGATACTGTCGATTGTGATACTGTCGATTTCCCATTTTATGGCTGTTGGCTTTTGTCTTATGTATTGAGGTACTCCTATGTTGGGTGCATAAATATTTTCAATTGTTATATCTTCTTCTTGGAGTGATCCCTTTATCATTATGTAGCGTCCTTCTTTGTCTCTGAAATAGTCTTTATTTATTTATTTATTTATTGTTTTCTTTTTTGCGGTACGTGGGCCTCTCACTGTTGTGGCCTCTCCCGTTGGGGAGCACAGGCTCCAGACGTGCACGCTCAGCAGCCATGGCTCACGGGCCGAGCCTCTCCATGGCATGTGGGATCCTCCAGGACCGGGGCACGAACCCGTGTCTGCTGCATCGGCAGGCGGACTCTCAGCCAGTGTGCCACCAGAGAAGCCCTGAAATAGTCTTTATTTTAAACTCTGTTTTGTCTGATATGAGAATTGCTACTCCAGCTTTCTTTTGATTTCCATTTGCATGGAATATCTTTTTCCATCCCTCACTTTTAGTCTGTATGTGTCCCTCCATGTGAAGTGGGTCTTGTGGACAGCATATATATGGGTCTTGTTTTTGTATCCATTCACCCAGTGTATGTATTTTGGTTGGAGCTTTTAATCCATTTACATTTAAGGTAGTTATTGATATGTATGTTCCTATTACCATTTTCTTAATTGTTTTGGGTTTGTTATTGTAGGTCTTTTTCTTCTCTTGTGTTTCCTGCCCAGAGAAGTTCCTTTAGCATTCATTTGTTGTAAAGCTGGTTTGGTGGTGCTGAATTCTCTTAGCTTTTGCTTGTCTGTAAAGATATTAATTTCTCCATCAAATCTGAATGAGATCCTTGCTTGGTAGGGTAATCTTGGTTGTAGGTTTTCCCCTTTCATCACTTTAAATGTGTCCTGCCACTCCCTTCTGGCTTGCAGAGTTTCTGCTGAAAGATCAGCTGTTAACCTTATGGGGATTCCCTTGTATGTTATTTTTTGTTTTTCCCTTGCTGCTTTTAATATTTTTTCTTTGTATTTAATTTTTGGTAGTTTGATTAATATGTGTTTTAGCATGTTTCTCCTTGGATTTATCCTGTATTGGACTCTCTGCACTTCCTGGACTTAATTGACTATTTCCTTTCCCATATTGGGAAGTTTTCCACTACAATCTCTTCAAATATTTTCTCAGTCCCTTTATTTTTCTCTTATTCTTCTTGGACCCCTATAATTCGAATGTTGGTGCATTTAATGTTGTCCCAGAGGTCTCTGAGACTGTCCTCAATTCTTTTCATTCTTTTTTCCCTATTCTGCTCTGTGGTAGCTATTTCCACTATTTTATCTTCCAAGTCACTTATCTGTTCTTCTGCCTCAGTTATTCCGTTATTGATTCCTTCTAGAGAATTTTAAATTTCATTTATTTTGTTGTTCATCATTGTTTGTTTGCTCTTTAGTTCTTATAGGTCCTTGTTAAATGTTTCTTGTATTTTCTCCATTCTATTTCCAAGATTTTGGATAACATTTGCTATCATTACTCTGAATTCTTTTTCAGGTAGACTGCCTATTTCCTCTTCATTTGTTTCATCTGGTGGGTTTTTACCATGCTCCTTCCTCTGCTGTGTGTTTCTCTGTCTTCTCATTTTGCTTAACTTACTGTGTTTGGGGTCTCCTTTTCACAGACTGCAGGTTTGTAGTTCCCATTGTTTTTGGTGTCTGTCCCCAGTGGGTAAGGTTGGTTCAGTGGGTTGTGTAGGCTTCCTGGTGGAGGGGACTGGTGCCTGTGTTCTGGTGGATGAGGCTGGATCTTGTGTTTCTGGTGGGCAGGACCGCGTCTGGTGGAGTGTTTTGGCGTGTGTGTGACCGTATTATGATTTTAGGCAGCTTCTCTGCTAATCGTAAGGATTGTGTTCCTGTCTTGCTAGTTGTTTGGCATAGGGTGTCCCGCACTGTAGCTTGCTGGTTGTTGAGTGGAGCTGGGTCTTAGTGTTGAGATGGAGATCTCTGGGAGAGCTGTCGCCATTTGATATTACATGGAGCCAGGAGGTCTCTGGTGGACCAATGTCCTGAACTCGGGTCTCCCACCTCAGAGGCACATGCCTGACACCCGGCCGGAGCACCATGACCCTGTCAGCCACACAGCTCTGAAGAAAAGGGAGAAAATAAGAAAGAAAGAAAGAAAGAAAAATAAAATAAAATAACATTACTAAAATAAAAAAAAATTAAAAATAAAAAGTAATAAAAAAAAGAAAGAAAGAGAGAGCAACCAAACCAAAAAACAAATCCATAACAAATGTTAAAAACTATACTAACAAAAAATGGACTGACCGAACCCTAAGACAAATGGTAAAAGGAAAGCTATACAGACAAAATCACACAAACAAGCACACACCTACACACTCACAAAAAGAGAAAAAGGAAAAATATATATATATCTATATATATATATAAAAAGGAGGAAGAGAGCAACCAAATCAATAAACTAATCTACCAATGATAATAAATGCTAAATACTAAACTAAGATAAACATAAATCTGGAAACAAATTAGATGTAGAAAGCAAACCCTAAGACTACAGTTGCTCCCATAGTCCACAACCTCAATTTTGGGATGATTCATTGTCTATTCAGGTATTCCAAAGATGCAGGGTACATCATACTGATTGTGGAGATTTAATCCACTGTTCCTGAGGCTGCTGGGTGACATTTCCCTTTCTCTTCTTTGTTCGCACAGCTCCTGGGGTTCAGCTTTGGATTTGGCCCTGCCTCTATATGTAGGTCACCTGAGGGCATCTGTTCTTCTCTAAGACAGGAGATGGTTAAAGTAGCAGCTGATTAGGGGGCTCTGCCTCACTCAGGCTGGGGGGAGGGAGGGGTACAGAATGTGGGGCGAGCCTGTGGCGTCAGGCTGGCGTGATGGTTGCACCAACCTCAGGCACACTGTGTGTTTTCCCGGGGTAGTTATCCCTGGATCACGGGACCCTGGCAGTGGTGGGCTGCACAGGCTCCTGGGAGGGGAGGTGTGGATAGTGACCTGTGCTTGCACACAGGCTTCTTGGTGGCTGCAGCAGCAGCCTTAGCATTTCATGCCTGTCTCTGGTGTCCACACTGATAGCCGTGGCTTGCGCTCATGTCTGGAGCTCATTTAGGCGGTGCTCTGAATCCCCTTTCCTTGTGAGCCCCAAAACAATTGTCTCTTGCCTCTTAGGGAGTTCCAGACTTTTTCCCGGACTCCCTCCTGGCTAACCGTGGCGCACTAGCCCCCTTCAGGCTGTGTTCACGCAGCCAACCCCAGTCCTCTCCCTGGCATCTGAGCTCTGAAGCCCGAGCCTCAGCTCCCAGCCCCCATCCGCCGCAGCTTGTGAGCAGGCAAGCCTCTCGGGCTGGTGAGTGTTGGTCGGCACCGATCCTCTGTGTGGGAATCTCTCCGCTTTGCCCTCTGCACCCCTGTTGCTGCGCTCTCCTCTGTGGCTCCGAAGCTTCCCCCCTGCCCCGCCACCCCCCATCTCCACCAGTGAAGGGGCTTCCTAATGTGTGGAAACTTTTCCTCCTTCACAGCTCCCTCCCAGATGTGTAGGTCCCGTCCCTATTCTTTTGTCTCTGTTTTTTATTTTTTATTTTTTATTTTGCCCTACCTTGGTACGTGGCGGGTTTCTTGCCTTCTGGGAAGTCTGAGGTCTTCTGCCAGCATTCAGTAGGTGTTCTGTAGGAGTTGTTCCACATGTAGATGTATTTCTGATGTATTTGTGGGGAGGATGGTGATTTCTACATCCTACCCCTCTGCCATCTTGAAGGTCTCCAAGGTCTTTTAAATTAAAGGAACTCCGTTGTAATTGACTTATGTAGAGTAAGTCAATCATTTATACTTATAGTATGTTTACATAAATCTAGTATCTCCAGAATTTCTATAAAATAAATGAAGTATTAGAATACTCTAAATGTTCTAGACTTTTAGCAAAAAAAGTATTTCATAAAGTGCTGAGAAGCATTTTATATGATAATCTAAATATATATGCATAATATAAAATTCATAATAATCTAAATTCACACAGTAAAGGTGACTCTTTGGATAAATCACAGTAGCTTATAATTTTGGTTCAAGAAAAAATCTATATCTTTTTCCTCTGATATTAGTAGTAAATATAATATATTTGTACATTTAATTTTTTAGAAGATCTAAGTCTGTTTTCTGAGTGTTCTCAACTTTCTCTACTGGTCTATTTTGTTTTTTTAAATTAATTTTTATTGGAGTACAGTTGTGTTACAATGTTGTGTTAGCTTCTACTGCACAGCAAAATGAATCAGCCTTACATAAACATATATCCCCTCCCTTTCGGATTTCCCTCCCATTTAGGACACCACAGTGCTTTAATTAGAATTCCCTGCGTTATACAGTATGTTCCCCTCAGTTGTCTATTTTATACATAGTACAATAGTGTATATGTGTCAATCCCAATCTCCCTCTACTGGTTTACTGAAGAAATAAGTTAGTATTACTATTTAATAATGTTAAGAATTATGAAAAATGTAAAATTACTTATCTAATCAAATTGAATTGTAATTTTGACAATCTTTTTGATATCACCAATCATTATGACCTATAGTATGTTAGATAAAATATAATTTTTAAGATTCTTAACTTTAAAATATTAAATCAATTAATGAATAATCTCTGGATACCTAGATAATCTCTAAGACTGCTAAAACACTGATTACTAAACATAGTTTAAATAAATAAATATATATATCTTTGTTTCTTATTACCATGTTATGGAGTAGCATACTTTGGATCATGTTAATGAATATGTTCATTTGTGATTGTATATAACACTCAATTATCAATTATCCATTGCCCAGTTTTCTCTGTGAAATGGAGGTTAGCTTGTTTAAAAGTTATAGTTAATATAGGTAGTAAGACCATACTAACAACAATAGCGACAACGGTATAAATAATAATGAAGACAAGAACAATAATGTTTGTAAAGGAATTTGTTTGGTTTTTCAAAGGAAAAGCAAGTAGTTTTATTCTAAGGGAGAATATCTGTTCCAGAACATGAAACAGGGTAGGGAAAGACAACACCTGAATGGAGACAGAAAATAGTAGAAGGTTTACTGAAATGTTCAAATTTTGGCAAATTCTCTCTGTTTTGATGGGTTTATTCAAAAGATATTTTTTTGAAAAGGAACTTGGAATTCTTTATTGCCAAATATTGAATTAATGCAAAAATAGAATTTGGCTTTCTCACTATTAAAATGTTAAATTTATATTAGAGCTCTTAACAAGGGGTAATAATCAGTTATTATTTACCTTTTGTATAATTCATTCAGATAGTAGAGATTTATATTGCACCAGAATAATTTTCTGTACTTTGTGTTGATTTTATCATATCTGTGATTATTTTTTTAAGAACAAAGATCAAAGTCTCTTCACATATGAAAGAGCCAACATTGTTTAAAATTGTTTTACCTACTTCTATGTCTATTTTAAATACTATATTGTTGCTTTAATGATTAGGTAAGTAATCTTTTTTTCTCAAACACCCATGATCCTATTTTAATCATGGACCAAGTCTCCTCTATTAAATCTGTTGCTTTTGCCTTCCCAAAATCAGACTCTAAATTCAGAAAAAAGTAAAATTCTCAGAAAACTATCTTGGAGATTCCCAAAGAACCTCTGGAAAATCACAAAGATTTGTTCTCTTACCTTATGAAAACAGAATGTTAGAAGTAATTAGGTTTGTCGGGTAGAACGATATATTTTAATAAGTTCAATACTATTGTAAGAGTACCACTGGAAGAGTTGCCCAATCAGAAGGGGTGCTCAGCCTTCCCCAAGTTAAGTTTATAGAGGTAAAATGTTATTAATATAAATATTTCAGAGATAGTACAATTTACAGGGAGGTCAGTAAGATTTGGCACTGCCCTTGCTGTCCACAATATGTTCTTATCCTCAGGGGAAACACTGATCAAACCCTTATGAAACATGCACATATTAGACAACTTTGTTCTCCTCCATTCTGATATGCTGGTAACTGTAATAAATTAACCACAGCTATTCAGTCTTAGAGGTCACTTCTGCTTTTCTTTCATGCTTGCCTGAAGGCTCTGCTATAAGTTACAAGCCAGATATTGGATTGGATCTTTAACAAAAAAGTCTTAGAGCCTCAAGGAAAGGACTGTACTGGGTACTCCTAACTATTGATACTTCAAGGAATGGACTCAGAATACAGACTTCTGAGCCGACAGCCCTTAGACAACTTTCAGACTCTACCAAGGTTCTGAGGATTCCAGGACTTGGTTTTTGGTCTTGAAGCTGATAACTTCGTGAACTTAGGTTGCTAACCTAAGACCCAGTGGAACAAGAAGAGGAACAAATAATAATTGTGGTTATTTGCTTGGAATGTTGGATTTTTTAATGCTCTATTTTCTGATGGGTATATTATTAAGTTTTTAGGTGGCAAGTGTGCTTTTTTAACGAATTCTATTCTCTTAGAGGTACATGCTGAAACATTTTCATATGAAATGATTGATGTCTCAGATTGGCTTCAAACAATCTGGGCAGGAAAGTGAATAGGGTAGATGAAATGAATATGCTTTGTATTGATAATCGTTAAGCAGTGTGATGGGTACATGTGGGTTCATCATGCTAGTTTCTCTACTTTTTTGTCTGTTTGATATTTTTCCACAGTAAAGACTGTTTTAAAAATTCCATTATCACACATTCTCCTGTGTTGTAAGCTCTTCATTATTTAAATACCTACATCTTAGTTCAAAATATACACAAAGAAAACTATTATCAATCTTTATTGTTAAATTTAGGTTGCTTTTGACTTTTTATTATTATAAATAATACTGAAATATGCCTTTTTGTGCATAAACTTTTCACTATATTTTGAATTATCCCCAGAAGAGGACTTGGTGGATCAAGAGGTAACAAAGTTCTAAGGCTCTTGGTCATGGAGCCATTCAATTTCCCAATCGTCTTTACCAAGATACACACCCACTGACCATACCCTCATTGCCATTGGATATTTTACTATGTTTTAGTATTTTCCAATTTTATGAGAGGGATAGTATGTCATTGAACTCTCACTTGAGAATTATTTCCAGTAGGCTGTTCCTATGCTGCTATTTGAAGTTTCAATATCTTGTGCTCACTTTTGTTTGGATAATCACCCCTATTTGGCCTTTGATATTTGGCTGCTGGTGGTCAGGATCCCTTGTACCTGAGCCAAGGGAAATTCCTGGAGGCCCTAACAGTGTGATCCTGAAAATTTCTGGCTCCAGATATGAAAAGCAGGTCCAGATGAGTGGGAGAGGACAGGTAATGACTGGCACAACTGAAGGGCTGAGCCAGCAGGACAGAACAATGCGCCAAGCATATCTAGACCCTGGAGCCTGGGAAGAGTTAACATGTGAAACTTACTTCAGGGGTTACATTTTAAATCCCAATTATGGCCTCTGCTATTAAAACAGGAAGGAAGAGAGAGCAAGCTTTCTAGACCAGTAAACTGTCCCCTGGCCAATATTTTTATCTTAAAGTTGGGTATAGGAAATGTCAGAGCAATTTAATGACCATAAAGTATGCTGAGAAACTGCCTTTAGTTTACCTGATTTTGAGACTACATTGCAGGCAACAGGTGGGTATGTAATCAGCTTTCCATAGACAGTTTGAAAGTGTTAGGAGTAAACCACCTGCCAACAAGGATGTGATAGTTACTCACTTTTCTTATGTCAAACTTTTTGGATACAATGTTAAACTTTTCTACCTTACTCCAGTACCAAATCTTCCACCATGTCAGCTTAAAAGAAAGAGACAAGAGCTTCCCTGGTGGCGCAGTAGTTAAGAATCTGCTTGCCGACGCAGGGGACATGGGTTTGAGCCCTGGTCCAGGAAGATCCCACATATCACAGAGCAACTAAGCCTGTGCGTCACAACTACTGAGCCTGTGCTCTAGAGCCTGCGAGCCACAACTACTAAAGCCCACATGCCTAGAGCCCATGCTCTGCAACAAGAGAAGCCACTGCAATGAGAAGTCTATGCACTGCAACAAAGAGCAGCCCCTGCTTACCGCAATGAGAGAAAGCCTGCATGCAGCAATGAAGACCCAGTGCAGCCAAAAATAAATAATAAATAAATATATTACAAAAGAAAGAAACAGACAACTTAGCAGAAAAGGGAGATAGAGCAGGAGAGTGGTAACAGTCTAACAGAGATCCTCTATGAATATCACTTCTGTTTTAAGGAATCTATTCAAAAAATCACCTTGCCTGGTTGCTCTACTTGATAAATAAGTTTTTTTTATGGCTCTGTTAGGAAAATTTGTGAAAGACTTTGAAATGGGCAAAAGATTACTGGATGTCCTTCCAGTGCATTATATAGAAGACCTTTAGAGCTTATCTGATTTTATAGGGATCTATTCCTTTTACTGCCTTTGACTAGGCTACTTTACAACTCTATAAACTGTAGAAAGCTGATAGTAATACAAGTGATCCTTATCCACAGAGATGCAAATGAATTTTGTCTTATAGAGATACATTTTATTTTCCCTTGCAGAAGATTCCAACAACTACCGTTTATTGGCTTATAAAGTTTTCACATCTATTAGCAGTTTCATTTTCTCATTCCCCATTGCCTGTATATAAGTGTTTGTTCTTCAGATTTTTTCTTTAAACTGGTTGTAACATCTTACTGGTTTCCTCATAAATGAAAAATTTCAATAAAATCTTTGCCATTGCTCACTTCATATTTGTATGAGAATCTTGATTTTAATTAAAAAAATATCTTTTAACAACTCCAACCTCAATTAAATATGTATTAATTCTTTCCAGTAGCCATTAACAATGTTTTTTCCCTAGGAGGCCCCAGATTTTTTTTCCTGCATCTGTTAAAGGAGACACATTCCCAGAAGTGAAACAAGTCTCTGTCTCTAAAGTGGGTAGGTCTCTCTCTCTCTCTCTCAACTATTCTGCCTATAATGTAATTCAATGTCTGATATTTGCTGGGACTGTACCTGAATTTGCAGAACTTCTAAGTACTTAAGTGCAGCCACTGCCTGCCCACAGAAGTCTTTACAAGTACCGAAAATGCAAGAGAAACGTGGAGAGAAGGGATGGAGGAAAGTACAGTGTATGGAACAGTAATGGACTTTTGAGGTGGGTTCTGTGGAAACAGTGTTATTCTTTGTAGCATCTTATAGCTGGGCAGTAACTGGCCTCCAGCGCTAAAGAGTATAAAGTCATTTCCAAATGTCTTGAACTCATGTTTAGAATAGACATAAGAAGAGATTATTAAGAGTGACGGCATGGTTTTTAAAGTTTCCCTTAAGTGTCTGAATGGTGTAGTGTCTGCAGGAGGAAGATACCAAGTATTTACAAAGGTGAAGAGAGGGCAACAAAGGACGTAACACACATATCAGCCTCCCCCACCCTCCTTCAAGGGCCTCCTCCTTTAGGATTTTGGGGTAAGGGCGAGTAGTCTCCTGAGTCTGCCCCTGAGCTGTCCATCTGGGAGCTGATTTTCCTTAGACACTTCTCATGTCTAAACTCTCTCTGTCTTGACTTAGCCATCTATGAAATGGGGACCATGATCATACTGCCCTCACAGGGATGTTGTGAGGTTGAAATATGTTAAATCAAGTAAAGCACTTAGAAAAGTGCCTGACACTACTAAGTGCTCGATAATCATTAGCTG
The DNA here is from genome assembly GCF_949752795.1 of Hyperoodon ampullatus. Lineage (NCBI taxonomy): Eukaryota > Metazoa > Chordata > Mammalia > Artiodactyla > Ziphiidae > Hyperoodon > Hyperoodon ampullatus. Next base: position 138,046,392 of record NC_136914.1, read on the forward strand.
TTAAGAAGCAGCATGTGGACAAGCCTCTTAGATAGGCTCATCCACCAGAGGGCAGACAGCAGAAGCAAGAAGAACTACAGTCCTGCAGCCTGAGGAACGAAAACCACATTCACAGAAAGATAGACAAAATGAAAAGGCAGAGGGCTTTGTACCAGATGAAGGAACAAGATAAAACCCCAGAAAAAAAAGTAAATGAAGTGGAGATAGGCAACCTTCCAGAAAAAGAATTCAGAATAATGATAGTGAAGATGATCCAGGATCTCGGAAAAGGAATAGAGGCAAAGATCGAGAAGATGCAGGAAATGTTTAACAAAGACCTGGAAGAATTAAAAAACAAACACCTAGAAGAATTAAAGAACAAACAAACAGAGATGAACAATACAATAACTGAAATGAAAAACACTCTAGAAGGAATCAATAGCAGAATAACTGAGGCAGAAGAATAGATAAGTGACCTGGGAGACAGAATGGTGGAATTCACTGATGCAGAAGAGAATAAAGAAAAAAGAATGAAAAGAAATGAAGACAGCTTAAGAGACCTCTGGGACAACATCAAATGCACCAACATTCACATTATAGGGGTTCCAGAAGAAGAGAGTAAAGACCCGAGAAAATATTTGAAGAGATTATAGTCAAAAACTTCCCTAACATGGAAAAGAAAATAGCACCCAGGTCGAGGAAGCACAGAGAGTCCCAGGCAGGATAAACCCAAGGAGAAATATGCTGAGACACATAGTAATCAAATTGACAAAAATTAAATACAAAGGAAAATATTAAAATCAACAAGGGAAAAAAACCAAATAACATACAAGGGAACTTGCATAAGGTTAACAGCTGATTTCTCAGCAGGAACAATACAAGCCAGAAGGGAGTGGCACGATATATTTAAAGTGATGAAAGGGAAGAACCTACCACCAAGATTACACTACCCAGCAAGGACCTCATTCAGATTCGATGGAGAAATCAAAAGATTTACAGACAAGCAAAACCCAAGGGAATTCAGCACCACCAAACCAGCTCTACAACAAATGCTAAAGAAACATTTCTAAGTGGGAAACACAGGAGAAGGAAAGGAACTACAAAAACAAACCCAAAACAATTAAGAAAATAGTAATAAGAACATACATGTCGATAATTATCTTAAACGTGAATGGATTAGATGCTCCAACCAAAAGACACAGGCTCGCTGAATGGATACAAAAACAAGACCCACATACATGCTGTCTACAAGAGACCCACTTCAGACCTAGGGACACATACAGAATGAAAGTGAGGTGATGGAAAAAGATATTCCATGCAAATGGAAATCAAAAGAAAGCTGGAGTAGCAATACCCATATCAGATAAAATAGACCTTAAAATAAAGAATGTTACAAGAGACAAGGAAGGACACTATATAATGATCAATCCAAGAAGAAGACATAACAATTATAAATATATATGCACCCAGCATAGGAGCACCTTAATACATAAGGCAAATGCTAACATCTATAAAAGAGGAAATCTGCAGTAACACAATAATAGTGGGGGACTTTATTTTTTTATTTTTTATTTCTTTGCGGTATGTGGGCCTCTCACTGTTGTGGCCTCTCCTGTTGCGGAGCACAGGCTCCAGACGTGCAGGCTCAACAGCCATGGCTCATGGGCCCAGATGCTCCACGGCATGTGGGATCTTCCCGGATCGGGGCACGAACCTGTCCCCTGCATTGGCAGGCGGACTCTCAACCACTGCGCCACCAGGGAAGCCCATAGTGGGGGACTTTAACACCTCACTTACACCAGTAGACAGATCATCCAGACAGAAAATTAATAAGGAAAAACAAGCTTTAAATGACACAATAGACCATATAGATTTAATTGATATTTATAGGACTTTCCACCTGAAAACATCAGATTACACTATCTTCTCAAGTGTACATGGAACATTCTCCAGGATAGATCACATCTTGGGTCAGAAATCAACCCTTGGTAAATTTGTGAAAATTGAAATAATATCAAGCCTCTTTTCTGACCACAATGCTATGAGATTAAATCAATTACAGGGGGAAAAACCTAAGAAACACAAACACATGGAGGCTAAACAATACATTACTAAATAACAAAGAGATCACTGAAGAAATCAAAGAGGAAATCAAAAAATACCTAGAGACAAATGACAATGAAAACAGGATGATCAAAAACCTATGGGATGCAGCAAAAGCAGTTCTAAGAGGGAAATTTATAGCAATAAACTCCTACCTCAAGAAACAAGAAAAATGTCAAATAAACAATCTAACCTTACACCTAAAGGAACTACAAAAAAATTTCTTTCCTTAGCAGAAGGAAAGAAATCCTAAATATCTGAGCAGAAATAAATGAAATAGAAACAAAGAAAACAATAGCAAAGATCAATAAAACTAAAAACTGGTTCTTTGAGAAGATAAACAAAATTGATAAACCTTTAGCCAGACTCATCAAGAAAAAGAGGGAGAAGACTCAAATCAATAAAATTAGAAATGAAAAAGGAGAAGTTACAACAGACACCACAGAAATAGAAAGCATTATAAGAGACTACTATAAGAAAATCATGCCAATAAAATGGACAACCTGGAAGAAATGGACAAATTCTTACAAAGGTATAATCTTCTAAGACTGAACCAGGAAGAAACAGAAAATATGAACAGAAAATCACAAGTAATTAAACTGAAATTGTGACTTAAAATCTTCCAAAAAACAAAAGCCCAGGACTGATGGCTTCACAGAATTCTATCAAACATTTAGAGAAGAGCTAACATCTATCCTTCTCAAACTCTTCCAAAAATTACAGAGGAAGGAACACTCCCAAACTCATTCTATGAGGCCACCATCACCCTGATACTAAAACCAGACGAAGATACTACAAAAAAAGAAAATTACAGACCAATAACACTGATGAGTATAGATGCAAAAATCCTCAACAAAATACTAGCAAACAGAATCCAACAACACATTAAAAGGATCACACATGATGATCAAGTGGGATTTATCCCAGGGATACAAGGATTCTTCAATATATCCACATCAATCAATGTGATAAACCATATTAACAAATGGAAGAATAAAAACCATATGATCATCTCAATAGATGCAGAAAAAGCCTTTGACAAAATTCAACACCCATTTGTGATAAAAACTCTCCAGAAAGTGGGCATAGAGGGAACGTACCTCAACATAATAAAGGCCATATATGACAAACCCAGAGCCAACATCATTCTCAATGGTGAAAAACTGAAAGCATTTCCTCTAAGATTGGGAACAAGACAAGGATGTCCACTCTCACCACTATTATTCAACATAGTTTTAGAGAAACTATGTTGAGAAGAGAAGAAAAAGAAATAAAAGTAATACAGAGAAGGAAAAGAAATAAAAGGAATACAAATTGGAAAAGAAGTAAAACTGTCACTGTTTTCAGATGACATGATACTATACATAGAGAATCCTACAGATGCTACCAGAAAACTACTAGAGCTAATCAATGAACTTGGTAAAGTAGCAGGATACAAAATTAATGCAGCAAAATCTCTTGCATTCCTATACACTAATGATGAAAAATCTGAAAGAGAAATTAAGGAAGCACTCCCATTTACCACTGCAACAAAAAGAATAAAATACCTAGGAATAAACCTACCTAGGGAGACAAAAGACCTGTATGCAGAAAACTATAAGACACTTATGAAAGAAATTAAAGACATACAAACAGGGCTTCCCTGGTGGCGCAGTGGTTGAGAGTCCGCCTGCTGATGCAGGGGACACAGGTTCATGCCCCCGTCTGGGAAAATCCCACATGCTGCGGAGCGGCTGGGCCTGGGAGCCATGGCCGCTGAGCCTGTGGGTCCGGAGCCTGTGCTCCACAATGGGAGAGGCCACAACAGTGAGAGGCACGCGTACTGCAAAAAAAAAAAAAAAAAAAAAAAAAAATACAAACAAATGGAGAGATATACCATATTCTTGGATTGGAAGAATCAACTTGTGAAAATTATTCTACTACCCATAGCAATCTACAAATTCAATGCAATCCCTATCAAAGTACCAATGGCATTTTTTACAGAACTAGAACAAAAAATCTTAAAATTTGTATGGAGACACAAAAGACCCCAAATAGCCAAAGCAATCTTGAGGGAAAAAACGGAGCTGGAGGAATCAGACTCCCTGACTTCAGACTATACTACAAAGCTACAGTAATCAAGACAATATGGTACTGGCACAAAAACAGAAATATAGATCAATGGAACAGGATAGAAAGCCCAAAGGTAAACCCATGCACCCATGGTCAATTAATCTATGATAAAGGAGGGAAGGATATATAATGGAGAAAAGACAGCTAGTTAATAAGTGGTGCTGGGAAAACTGGACAGCTACATGTAACAGAATGAAATTAGAACACTCCCTAACACCATACACAAAAATAATCTCAAAATGGATCAAAAGCTTAAATGTAAGACTGGACACTATAAAACTCTTAGAGGAAAACATAGGAAGAACACTCCTTGACATAAATCACAGCAAAATCTTGTTTGACCACATCCTAGAGTTATGGAAATAAAAACAAAAATTAACAAATGCAATCTAATGAAACTTAAAAGCTTTTGCACAGCAAAGAAAACTAGAAACAAGATGAAAAAACAACTTTCAGAATGGGAGAAAATATTTGCAAGCAAATCAAGGGACAAAGGATTAATCTCCAAAATATGCAAACAGCTCATGCAGCTCAATATTAAAAAAAACAAAAAACCCAATCAACAAATGGGCAGAAGACCTAAATAGACATTTCTCCAATGAAGACATACAGATGGCCAAGAGGCACATTAAAAGCTGCTCAACATCACTAATTATTAGAGAAATGCAAATCAAAACTACAATGAGGTATAACCTCATACTGGTTAGAATGGTCATTATCAGAAAATCTACAAACAATAAATGCTGGAGAGGGTGTGGAGAAAGGGAACCCCCTTGCACTGTTGGTGGGAATGTAAATTGATACAGCCACTACAGAGAACAGTATGGAGGTTCCTTAAAAACCTAAAAATAGAATTACCATATGACCCAGCAATCCCACTACTGGGCATATACCCAGAGAAAACTGTTATTGAAAAAGACACATGCACCCCAGTGTTCACTGCAGTACTATTTACAATAGCCAGGTCATGGAAGCAACCTAAATGCCCATCGACAGACAAATGGATAAAGAAGTTTTGGTACATATATACAGTGGAATATTACTCAGCCATAAAAAGGAATGAAATTAGGTCATTTGTAGAGACATGGATGGATCTAGAGACTGTTATACAGAGTTAAGTCAGAAAGAGAAAAATAAATATCGTATATGAATGCATTTATGTGGAAGCTAGAAAAATGGTACAGATGAACCGGTTTGCAGGGCAGAAATTGAGACAGAGATGGAGAGAACAAACATATGGACACCAAGGGGGGACAGCGGCGGGGGGGCTGTGGTGGTGGTGGTGGGCTGAATTGGGTGATTGGGATTGACATGTATACACTGATGTGTATAAAACAGATAACTAATAAGAACCTGCTGTATAAAAAAATAAAATGAAACTCATAAAAAAAGAGAATCAGAATTATGCGAAAATATTATGTAAAGTATGTTATTTATCATTGTAAAAATTCAAAACTATTTAAATGCCCCCCTAAGAGGGTAATTGTTAATTTTTTTTACAAAGAAGCAGCATGTGATTAAAAGCTGGATTCAAATCCTGATTCCACTACTTACAAGGTATGTGTCCTATGGCAAGTTACTGAACCTCTCTGCCCCAGTTCCTCAACTGCAAAATTGGTAAATAGTAGTTCCTAACCCACTGAGCTGTTGTGAGGATTTAATGAGTTAATATGTATTAAGTACTTCATGTAGCATGGATACAAATACATGTTGTTGTCAAGTAATTATTATTACTACATCCATAATTACTAGACATCATTATTTTTATGTATACTTCCTCAATGCAAACCTCTACCTTCCTTTAAGAAAACTCCACCCCAACAGGGAAGAAAAGATGAGAAGGTAGCCTAGAAAATAAAATAAGAAAGATCAACTGTTCACATTATATAAACTGATTCAAACAACCACATTAAAAATTAAAAAAACAGTCATGGGACAATTGAAAATGTGAACACTGTGAACATTGTGAACACCGAGTAGATATTTGATGGTTTGAGGAATTATTTTTTTAAAGTAAGATAAGAGTATTACAGTCATGTAAAAAAAAAAGGGAATCATTAAGTTGAGATTGAAATCATATGTTCCTGGGATTTGCTTTAAAGTTGTATCTGTGAGGTGGGAGGATGAGGTAAGACTAGCAAAGGTTGTGAACAGGTGATGCGAACATGGAGGCTCATTAATCCATTACATCGTTTTTTGTGTACATTAACTGAAAAATAAGAAAGAGGAGGAAAGAAGACAGTTACACCTCTAGGATCCAGTCTTATCCTAGGATTCACCTCTCTTCTCCTGGCCTCCAGACAATCAGTAGGAGTTAGCAATCTCTAGCAGTGTATTTTCTGCAGTGTGAGTTGCTCTGTCAAGAGCAGTATGGAAGCTCCTTCAGCAGGAGAGTTGAAGGAGGGCTTTGGCACTCACTCCAAATTTGAACCACCTCAAGTTTTCCCTCCAGTATGACATGTGAGGTGAAAATACACTTTCACATCCCCTCCGGTAGCCTACTGAGTGTCTGTTGCATCACACACACACACACACACACACACACATGCACTACATTTTCCAAGGACAAAAACTAATTTTCAGAAACAATAGAGTCAAGATCCATTTTTTCATCTGCAACATAATTTCAGAACTGCTTCTTCCCACGAAGAAGATAGCTTTCATTGATATTTTAATGCAGAGCAATGTCAGTTCCCTTTGTTTTTCCTCAAACTGTACCCTGAGACCTACCACTGCATAAGAAATGGGATCCATTCCAGAGCAATTGACCTCTCCATGGACACCCTTAAGCTCACAAAGACCCGGAAAAAGCTTTAGTATTTATGGCTTTTTTCCCTTACTATTTAGCCCAGGTCTTATGTCTTTCCAGTGTGGAGATTATAGAAATGCAGAAAGATGTGCGAGTTTAATCTCCTCTCCAAGCAAACCCCTGAGGACTGGAGTAAGGAGGAGAACTGTGGGAGGTGAAGGGGTGGGGTGATAGTTTGCTCTTTCATTCACAAAAAACCAAAATAGATATCACAGATTGTTAGACTTGAAAGGGCCTGAAACTGAAAGATAATTCTAGACCCACTCCTTCAGTTTACACTGAGAATGATGCTTATGGAAATCAAAGGGAGCATTTGCTGCAATCCTACACAGGGTGTTTATAATACCTATTTAAATGACTCTTCTCACAAAAACTTAGCTAATAACCGAAAATCAGAAAACAATATTCTTTTGATTTTTTAAAATCATTAAATTACTCTCTCAGCCCCAAACTTTAAATAAAAAGTTGTATGTACACTTAAATATTTATTATAGTTGTTAATTTCAATATTATCGGCACTTTGCTCGTTGCGGCTTCCTCCTTGCAGAAATCCTTCAGGCGTACTTATCAAGGGCAGAGCCATGGAGCAGGCCTCCCTGGGCGGGCAGTCAGGGCAAGCCTTGTCTAGAGAATTTTAAAACTATAATAAAACCAACTAAGAGTTGATCTGCTTTTTATTAGCATTATTCTCAGCAATTCTAAACAATATCCGTGATGAAATTGCCCTCTCTGAAAAAAAAATTTTGGACCTAACTTCTAAACAATTGCTGCAGTTACCGTTAATATGTAAGTAAGCTTCAGATTAGCACATTTTTGTTACAATTTCTTCAATAAACATTGTAGTCCGTATAGGAATGAATTCGGAAATCTCCCAATTACCCACTTAGCCTTCGACACGTGGACTCAGCTCCACACGTTTGCTTTGATAGTAAGTCCTGTGGTACTTCATATGCCTGTATTTAAAATTTTGATGTGTAATAAATGATGATAGTCCAACAACTTTAAAGATGAAGAAACAGAACTTGTTACTTCAATTCTGCCATTCTGTGTGACCAGTTTCTTTTATTTGTGCAGTAATTTTGTTAAATGTAGATTTTAGTTCATACATGAAATATTTTTACTTTGAATGCTATTTTAAAAATAGAAATGTATTCTTTTTAAATTGTTAATTGTTTTTGAACTAATAAATCAAGAAAATAAAATATTACATCAGTGATATAATTTAGTAGTTACCTAAATAAGTAACTTTTGTGAAGTTGTGGTTTTGTTAAAATTTACTCATTAGTTTTAAATATTTTTAACATAAAATATTATTAGATTATAACCAACAGATGAAAGTTCAAACTGATTAGATATAAGCTATCAAGATATCCAAAGGTGCTGCTCTGATATTGCCAGAAGATATCAAAAGAAATCTCAAATATCAAAAGGGAAATGTTTGAATTTTCCTTGAATTTTCTGTCATTTTCACCAAGGACTGGACATTTACTGTAATTTAGCCATTTTCTATGATATTTGCTAAGAAGAAAAACCTTAGAAATTTTTACCAAATATAAATGAAATCTATGATGAATTTTTCTGGAGAAGATATTTTAATGGGAAATATGTGACTGTGGAAACATTTAAAAACCATTAGAAATGATCTTAAAGAAACTAAGACCTGAAAGTTATTGCAATTTTTTGGAATTTATTGCCAAATAAGATTTTTATAAATCTCTTAAACTTAACTCTATGTTTAAAACTTTCCCTAACTACTTGTATGCCTGTTGCTTCATGTGAAATTAAAATAAATCAAAGCAGTTCTGTGATTAACTATGAACAAAGATAGACTAGGACATTTGTTAAAATGCTTGTTAAACATAAGTGTGCGAAGAAGATCAATTTTCATAAAATCTTTGACACATTGATGACTTTTGCAGTAAAAACCACCACAGGGTGCCAGAGCTAGAGAGGAGTAAAATGATGGAGGCTAAGAAGGATTCATTAAGACCTCTAGAAGACAACACTTTAAAGACACTTGGCTAATCTATGGAGGAATTTGAGAGGGGATGGGTTTTCTAAAGTGTTTGAGGAATGGGGTCAGAGAAATACCGTTTTGTTAATGTTATCATGCCTCTATTTTTATCTCAGGCGTATGTCCTGGGCCAATGTTAATAACAATTGTAAAGGTCCCTTCTTTTGCTAAAAAAGAGGTCCCAGAGAGAAGGTCCTTCTAGAAAGCAGAAGGCTTTCACCCACCTTCCTTCATTCTTCCCTACTTCCCACTGTCACAAGGAGTCTTTGAGGGGACATGTATACTCATCTAGTAGGTCAATTCAATCTTTTTTGCATAGTCATAGAGCCTGCAAAATGCCAGTGGGTTCCCTCTTTCCTAAAAGGCCAGAATTCCTTACATCTGACTCCAGGCTTTCATATTAAATCCATAACTTTTTTTTTTCTCTGGTATCTTTGCAAACATGTTCAACATCTCATGGTTCTATGAGAGTATAACCCATATAAAGTCCATCTACATTGTGGAACAGTCTTAGCAAGGAAATTTTAGTCCAGTCTCCAAAAATAATTGAACATCAGTTAATATCTTTTTGTAGATTTTTTTAGGAAAATGGCTCTGGAGTTGGGATTTTATTAATACAATTCAGTAAATGTCTTAAATATTTCTCTCTATAATTCTCTCTTCATTTCTCATATATGCAGAAGCTACTCCCCAAATCTTTATATCCTCTTTCTGAAAACTCCCCCACTTTCTTCCCAAGTCCAAGGCTGCTAACTTCGGTCTCACCTTCCCTTCCTCTGTCATATTCCAGAGCTATTTACTTCTGTGTGGCTATAAACTCTGGCTTTCTCAGTTAAGCAGCTACAGTGCTCTCATTATCCAAAACCCCAAATCTGCACAAAGTTATGGGAAATATGTTGGCCACAAAAGAAATTCTGCTGTGCAGACAGAACAGAAGAAGTGTTGTGAATTCCTATATGATAGCATCTTTATCTATTCAGGAGCTTCCCCAAAGATTTTCTCTGTCAAGGATAAAACCTGTCTGTGACCAAGTAGTTGATTCAAATTCTGGTGTGGCTAAAGAGAGAATCTTCCAGTAATTGAAGACAAGGGAGGTCATTTACATTTAGCAATTGAAGACTAACAGGAAGGGAGATTTTTATTTTTCCATTTTGATGTGCTATAACTTATTCTCATTAATATTTTTTTGAAAATGGGGGAGGAAGAGTGAAGAATAAAAATACTGTTGATAGAGGGCCAGTTTCCTTATTAACTCTACATGTCGTCCTCAGACATGCAGCATGGCCTGGTGAAAGAGCACAGACTTCGGAGCTAGATATTTATACTGACATCTGAATACCAGTTCAGTCACTTTCCGACTGAGTATAACTTGTAATGTGACAGTTATTATCAGAAAAGGAAGGAAGAAAAGAAAGGGAAGCATTGTCTTCTGTAAATGCAGATAATAGCGGCTTTGTAAGAATATTGTGAGGACTAAATGAAATAATGTTTGTAAAATGCTTAGCACAGTACCTGTCATATAATAGATATTGAATCATAGTTATCTATAATAAGAATAAAGGCATTTTTTACTGGATTTGGAGGGCCTCTGCCTAAACTTCTTTTGTTTCTAATGTTCTGAAGTTAGTCTTAGTATGGTTTTGTGCTAGTTTTGCTTAAATTACACACATGTGTGTGTGTGTGTGTATCTAGAATAAAAGCAGTGCTCAACAAATAGTGATATGCAAATATCTGAGTAACCAAACTTTTCATATCCCAATGATTGGTGGCAATAACCAAGAATTTGAATAATCTCTTGTAGGTAACAGTAAGTTACCTCCACTTCACCTGTAATTTGCATATTCCCACCAGCTCCTCTCCTAGTGTCCTCTTCATGACCACCAAGGAGAGCTAGAGGACCTTAGAGGAGGCTCAGAATAGTACTGCCTTGATTTTGGCAACAAGCATATTGTTTCTTCAGCTAACTCAGCATGCTTGAGATCATTTTAACAGCAGAGTGTTATCATGTGGTTTCAGTAGAAAAAGTCCCCATGTAAAAATAGCACCTTCTTCCTCAGCATGTCTGCTCCTTTAATGAAAATAAGACTTAAGCTTAGACTGAGCCAATGCAGCTATCAAGGAGTGAGCTAAAATCTCATCTGCTTCAAACACTGTTAGCCAAATTCACAAACCATGGTACCTACAGTCATTGACAATAAGAAAGACAATGCAGTAAGAGACACGAACAATACAGGATATTTCATACCTAATACACAATACTTAAATAGCAGTTTCCTAGAAAGAGCCCTCAGAGAATATGGTCAATGAGAAGAGTTGCAATTGCTCTGTAAGAATATTTACAGCAATATAAACAAACCAAAAAGAAGCAAAAAAAAAAAAAAAAAAAAAATTCAGTAACACTCACAAATTCTTACCCAATCCATTTTTTCTTTTTAAAAGAGGGATACACTAATATAATTCAAGCCATATGGCAACCCTAGTAGGTTGCTTCTTCTTGGAGAATGGTGTTTCATTCATTCTACCAGCCTGCGTGCATTCTATCACACCATGCTCTATTCTGGCATTGGAAAATTCTATGTGCACTACAGATATGAAAATAAAACAGAACAAAGGTAGTTTTATTTTACATTTTTAAGGACAGACACAACTACATTTTAAAAAATTATCCTGGAAGACACAGGTTCAGTACCTATTATTGGGCCATAAGTGTCCTCTCATATCATCTTCAGAATGTGTTCTACATCAAGCCCGATGACTTGATTAATTATACTTAGCATTCCCTCAGAAGAGTGATGCCAGCATACATAGTAGTATGGCTGCAAACATATATACTTCTGCAACTGACCTATCTATGAGAGCTCCATCAAGGAATCCAGCACAGGAAATACCTAGAAGTATGTCCATCTATGACCATCAGAAATTTCACTTTCATTGAATGAAATCTACTCAGAACAGAAGAAACTTTACCAGGAGCTTAATGTGGGCCCTAGAAGTCTCTAAGCCCTTTTATCAGGGGGAAGAAAGACCCACAATTTTATTTTATAATCCATTTCCCCAGAAACCAGTTCTTTCTTAAGAGAACAATGTTTCTTTTTTGCAAACCCTAAGGTACCTTTTTTTTAAACCATTTTTATTGGAGTATAATTGCTTTACAATGGTGTGTTAGTTTCTGCTGTATCACAAAGTGAATCAGCTATACATATACATATATCCCCATATCCCCTCCCTCTTGCGTCTCCCTCCCACCCGCCCTATTCCACCCCTCTAGGTGGACACAAAGCACTGAACTGATCTCCCTGTGCTATGCGGCTGCTTCCCACTAGCTATCTGTTTTATGTTTGGTAGTGTATATATATCCATGCCACTCTCTCACTTTGTCCTGGCTTACCCTTCCCCCTCCCCATGTCCTCAAGTCCATTCTCTAGTAGGTCTGTGTCTTTATTCTTGTCCTGCCCCTAGGTTCTTCAGAACCGTTTTTTTCTTTTCTTTTTAGATTCCATATATATGTGTTAGCATATGGTATTTGTTTTTCTCTTTCTGACTTACTTCACTCTGTATGACAGACACTAGGCCCATCCACCTCACCACAAATAACTCAGTTTCATTCCTTTTTATGGCTGAGTAATATTCCATTGTGCCACATCTTCTTTATCCATTCATCTGTTGATGGACACTTAGGCTGCTTCCATGTCCTGGCTACTGTAAATAGAGCTGCAATGAACATTGTGGTACATGACTCTTTTTGAGTTATGGTTTTGTCTGATATACCCTAAGATACCTTTAGCAGAAACTCTTTGAAAGCTGTTTGAGGCTATCAGATGCCTCTTATTTATTATGACAAACAGAGATCTCTAGAGCCTCATTTCCTTTGGCATCACTGCAACCTTTACTCAGGTATCAGTGGCTGTCCTCAATGCTACCTGTGTGGATTCCATGTCTGAGCAACCCTACAAGATGCTCACCTTGGTCCATTAGGAGAGACCACAGCACCCTGCGCACAGTAGGCATTCAGCAAATGTCGGTTAGTCCCGTACTGCCTCCTTCCACCACTCCCAGTCCCTTTTATGTGAAGGAAAATCTAGAATCAAGTGACTCACGGGCTATAAGGGCATTGTACAGCTCCCAGCACTATCTCCTTAGTTTGCAGCCAAAATAGATTTCAGAGGAACTATAGGTCAAACATCTGGGTGGAACTAGTCAGTGGGCCATTTGAAAAATGGAGACAAATTTAAGAAAAATTTAGGAACTGGCTATATAAACTGGTGAAATCAAGTACCTAGAGGTTTGTAACGAAGCTGTGAATGTGAGTGAGTTTACTGAGAGGATGTAAGAAAGAGAAAGTGGATGAAGACAGAACCACACATTTAATCATGGCAGGAGAAACAGAGCTCTGAAAAGAAAATAGAAAAAGCAGTCAATGAACTAGGAAGAAAATGAATATTTACTTACAACAGAAGCTATAAGAAGTGAATTCCAAAAAAGGAGGTTTAAAAGTGTTAAAAACTACAGAACAGTCAAGGAAGATAGAGTCTGAGGAGATGTCATTGATGATTGGGCAGTAGCTAGTTAACCTACTTACTTGCTGCAGAAACCAGCTTTCAAGAATTAAGAATTGAATCCAGGAGAAGGAAGTGGAGGGGATAAGAAAAGTTACTCTTCCAGGAGATCTGATGGTAATAGGAAGAAGAGCGCTAGCTTAGTATATCAAAGAGGTAGCAGAGCTGAAGTTTCCATAAGGTGTACATGCTGAGTCATGGCATAAGTACTGTGAATGTGGTAGATTGCAAAATGAGCACAAAATATATCCTTGTATGCATGATGCTTTGTACTGTGACTTTGTAGCCTCTCCCATCAAGATATAGTCTATTTCTCCCTGGAATCTGGATTTGGCCATGTGACTTGCTTTGGCCTCTGGGTCATTAACAAGCATGACACAAGTAGAGGCTTAAAAAGTGCTTGCATAATGGGGTTCACTTGCTCTTGTCCACCATGTAAACAAGACTAGCTTGTCTGCTGGAGGATGAGACATGACATGGAGAAAGGTCCCAGTTGTTCCAGACCTAGTTGAATCTGCCCAGACTAGGAAAATTGTCCAGTGAGCCACAGAATGGAGAGAGATAAGAAATGTTTGTTGTTGCAAACCACTACACTTTGGGATGGCTTGTTACACAGCAAAAGCTACCTGATACAATGAGATATTTTCCTTTTATTTTGCCGCACCACGTGGCTTGTGGTATCTTAGTTCCCTGACTAGGGATTGAACTTGGGCCCTCGGCAGTGAAAGTACAAAGTCCTAACCACTGGACCACTGGGGAATTCCTGAGATATTTTCCTTTTGTACCTATTCTCTGCACTAACAGTATGAGACCAGAGTGTTGAGTAATGTCATCTTAGAAAACAAAGGAAAATAAAACTTACCAATACCAATAATGTTCTATCTGGTAATAAGATTGCAAAAATCAAAAGCATCCAAAATACGGCTGTGAATTTAGGTAAGCACCAATGTAAAAGATGTCCAAACATCAAGGAAACTCCCTGCCATCAAGTCTATGTAATTTATTTATGGCAGAAGCCCAGGTCATTTCTAAGCCTTTATATCATAACCTGCTGATAGAGAATTCTATAAAAATATGGTGGCAGTTTTTAAAAGATTGGTGATTTGATTTCTATAACAGCTATCAGTTCACACAAAGGTTACGGACAATGTATTAGGTTACTGGTTAAAGAAGAAAGAATAGAAACCAGCACATATGTAGGACCTGGGGTTAAGAGTGGAAGCCACCATAGTGGTCATAGGCAGGAAAGACAAACCTCATCTCTGGGCCCAGGAAAGACTGCAGTGGGACCCCGTATATTTCACCAAACCCTGAGGACATGTTGTACTACTGTCCAGTAGTATAGTTGATGTTCATAGCAAGGACTCAGAGCCATCAAGAAAACTTTAAATGATGTTCGATATACCGGGTTTAATGAGGCCAAGAAGAATGGAATCTATGTTATTACCATTTCCATAAAAATAGTTAAATTTTTTAAAAAGTTTGCTGCTTAAAGGATCTAAGCTTCAGTTCATTGAAAAACTCACTTCTTTGTGACATCCCATTTTCTGACAATACAGATTGGTGAGGTATTAATTTAGACATATTCATTTGGCATTATAAGGAATTCTAAGACTGTAACACAATTATTTCCAGAGACAGAAAGGAAGCATTGTCTAGCAAGTGGAGAGTAGAACAGCACTTTGTTAAAATGAGGAAATACATGTTGATGTGTTTTTTCATGATTTCTTTTTAAAAAAAGTATCTGTCAGTATTCTGTGGCCTCCATTGTTTTTAACTCACATTTCTCTGGGGATAGATACTACCATTAACCACTTTGCCTCTCCACTCAGCAGGTACTAGAGTGACCCTCAGTCTTTGTTCACAATTTCAGGCTTTAGATCAGCCTCCATAAAGAGTCTCTCTTTAGCAGGTCTGCATTTTAGACTCCCAGTCCTTCTCCATCTTTACTGTTGTTCCCTGGATATGGCATAATTATTGTCATCACAGTTCTCATGATTAAAAAACATTCACTGAGGACCAACATACCAGTTTCCATGTGGAAAACAATTAGTGGTTCCACAGTCCTTTGTCCCACCTTGTCTATTACATCATCCAGCAGGTCTAATTTTGGAGCCAAATTGCCACATCCCAGGCTAAAGGCACCTATCATTTTGTTCTCCAATCCAAGTGTCTTTTTTTGGGGGGGGGGCAGTATTAACTGAAGGAAGCAATTAATTGTCATTTTAATCCAGTGGTGTGTTAGGTTTTGTTCGTTTGTTTGTTTGTTTTTGGCTGCGTTGGGTCTTCCTTGCTGAAGGCAGGCTTTCTCTAGTTGCAGGGGCTACTCTTTGTTATAGTGCACGGGCTTCTCATCACGGTGGCTTCTCTTGTTGTGGAGCACAGGCTCTAGGCGCGCAGGCTTCAGTAGTGGCAGCATGCGGGCTCTAGGGCATGCGGGCTTCAGTAGTTGTGGTGTGCTGGCTCAGTAGTTGTGGCACACGGGCTTAGTTGCTCCACGGCATGTGGGATCTTCCCGGACCAGGGCTCGAACCCATGTCCCCTGCATTGGCAGGCATATTCTTAACCACTGCACCACCAGGGAAGTCCATCCAATCCAAGCGTCTTTGACATAAGCCATAGGCTTTATAATATTCTCTTAGTGCTTTTATTATGTTCTCAAACTTCTCAATTATCTAATGTGGTCTAATACTCTCCAAAACCAGCTGTACTGGGTTTTGCCTTGGATACAAGTGTTTCTAAATGCAATATGCAGTATTTTTAAAAAGCTCAGACTTTGGTGTAAGACTTGAGTTCTAGTCCTAGTTCTAGCATAAGATTATTTTGAGCTGATTATTTTTGAGAAACTGCAGACACAGGAGAAGCTCTGAGACAGAGTAGAAGTTACCCTTTTATAAGGGACATTTACATTTATAAAGGAAGTCTCTACTGGTAAGTATCTCCCTCTCTGGACCAGAAAGAAGAGGGTAACTCTAAATCAGAAGAAACTCTTGTCAATGGAGACAGCACTGCCTTAAATCTGCATAGCAAACCTTACCCTTGTTTACTGTGCTTTTCCTGGTAACTTCCTGTAACTGGTCTCCCCACCCTTCCCAATCTTTCTTTTGTCTTTAGGGGAAGATGGTACGTAAACTGGAAGCTTGGGCCATCTCAGAGAGTTACTCAGTTTCTCTGTGTGGGCTTTCTCTTCAGAGCTGCCTGCCTACAAGACAAGCTGGCCCTCTGCTCCAGCATCCACATGGTATTCCACGTGGTCTCGAGGACCACAGAGTGAGAAGGAAGACAGCCACCCTCCATTCAACTGCCTGGGTGTGTGCTCTATGCATCCAATATGCTCCTTCAATAAGTCCCAAGGTTTAGACTTGAGGCAAAGCAGTAGAAGGCCTGATTTCAGTTGCAGCCCTATTATCTAGTCCAGCTTTTTTCAGCAAGAAAGCAGGTACTTGGATCTTAATGGACTCTGTGACTATTTGTCATTTGGTATATTAGAGATCTCAACAGCAACCTACTAGTGGGAACAGGATTTAGTATAACTTCATGTCTTCTATTTCTTCTCACTAGTACACAGTTATTATGGGAACAGAGGAGAACCTTAGACCACGAATTACTGGCAGTCCAACATTTTTCATTTTATAGACAAAGAAAATGAGGCTCAGAGAGACTGAATCACCCAAGCTCACATGTGTACACAGTGGCTT
Source organism: Hyperoodon ampullatus (assembly GCF_949752795.1). NCBI lineage: Eukaryota > Metazoa > Chordata > Mammalia > Artiodactyla > Ziphiidae > Hyperoodon > Hyperoodon ampullatus. The sequence continues at coordinate 138,063,663 of NC_136914.1, forward strand.
GGAACCAGCTGTCCTGACTCCTGGCCCAGTGCTTTTATCAGGGTACCTCGTTCCTCTTCCTAGCAAAGTATAATTCAAAGCAGGTCTCAGCTGGTGGGCAAAATTCTCTGGACTCTCACATTAAGCTCTGACTCTCATCTCCTAGGTTTCCACCCTATGTTCAGCTTGGATCCAATTATTGCTAGCTTCTGGTCCTCTTACCCACCTGGTTATGAAGGACTGCATACATCCTAAATCTGGGTATCCCCAACACATCTCTAGGCCTCAGGAGAACTGAAGAGTCACAAGGTACAATTCCTGAGTCTTCTAAATCAAAACCCTAATTTGGAAGTAAGGCTGGGTAGCTTTTGTGTAAGGCATGTAGGGTCATTTCTAACATTCCAGGAACTTTATAGTATCAACACTTTTTCCATGGCTAAGCTCTGTGGAGATGTCTTATTCTTCCTTTTTTTCAATATTTAATGTCATAAGCTTAGAGACCCCTAGAATGATGACAGTACTATGGCAATGATATTCCACATCAGTATATAATTTTGTCTGATGACAAAATTAGGCAGAATTCTTATGAGAAATACATATAGCACATATACACAGGGCATTGGGTATAACTGTCAGTGAATTTCCCAGCTATATATTACAGGTCCAGAAGCATGCATTTTCCAACCATTCCAACAAAGGCAGAGGGGATAGAGTCCTTGGGAAATGCATTGCCTGTACAAATTACAGTTGTATCTCCACTTCCATCTTGTGACAACTGGTGCTTGATGCCAGCTTATTGGGCAGCATCAATGGCACTGGGGCCCTCGATGTCTAAAGGGGAGGGAAGCCCTGTGGACTGAGTAGGATGAGTGACTGGTCTCTGGAAGGCCCAGGCAATGCAGATTCTCAGAGTGTACATACGAGCCTGTGTGTGTCTGGTAGCAGGGGAGAATGGGTAACACAGTAGTAGGGCATGAATGGGTGCTCTGAACTTCTGCTTATGCCCTGGCTTCCTGGAAGCTCTCAACTAGCAGTAGCCACCTCCCAAAGAGAAACGGCTACTGCAATCACAGTGCAGGGAAACTGCAGGGCAGAACCTCGAATCTACCAGCCTGAATAGCTGATGCTATAAATGTCCTATTAAGAGATTAATTTCTTAATGGGGATGGTGTTTTTTGAAAATATTCATCCATTTTATTTGTAATCTCCCTTTTCACCCATTATCATGCCCAGCAGCTTAAGTAGAGGACCAGACAAAAGCTACCTTTTGTAAAGGAGTTATGAATTTAGAAAAGCCACTACCCAATAGCATGGGGAAGGGGAAAAATTCTTTTGTCCTAGAGATGATGAGAATCAAGCAGTTAGCCATCTGTGCTCTGATTTGACCTTCTGTGGTAAAATCCTAGAGGAAGGAGCAATGAGACAGATTTCAAGACAAATCAAAAAGTAGAGAGATTTTGTGCCTGTCTCCTCAGATCAGAAAATGCATTAATTGTATAATCCATTAGCAGGCACATTGTATCTCCAACTCCAGCTCCCAGAGTATACCACCATGCAAGGTGCTCCACTGTGGCCAAGAAGCCTCAGCAGGGTACTAATAGTGGCCCAGTACAGTTTGTTGGAGAGGGCTAAGTTAGTATCCCAAGCTTCAGTTCTCATTGGCAGCCTGTGGCACCAAAAGTGCCCAGGAGTTCCCACCAGCCCTGAGGCTACAGGATGTAGAGAATGGGGTTGGAAGTTCAGTGACCCTGGAGCAAAGGGTTGCAGGGCACACCACCCAGATCGGTCATAAATTTAGAGACCTCTAGAATGATGAAAGTGCTGACTGACTCAGGATTCACTGAGCCAGTGCCTCAGGCCCTGATCAAGCTCAAAGAACTGATTATGTGGCACTTGGCCTGCAAATTTAGCTGCTATCATTTCTTCTCTCACCTGTATCTACAAAGACATGGAGTCTATTTTCCTTCCCCTTGAATCTGGCTGACCCTGCACTATCTTGACCAACTGATTGTAGCTGAAGTGAGGCTGTGTCAGTGTGAGGCCCTAGCCTGGAGGCTTTTGTGCTTTTGTTCTCTTGGAAGCCAGTGCCGCGCTTTAAAGAAACTCAGGCTACACTCCGGAATGATGAGAGGACATGAGGTAGAAGACTATGGAGGATAAAAGGCCATCTTGGATGTTCCAGTCCCTGACAGGCTCTCAGCTGAACACAGCTACAAGTGACAGATACACTGTGTGGAACAGAAAAATTGCCCAGCTGAGCCCAGTCAATCCACAGGATCGTGATAAATTATTGTTTTAACGATTAAAACATTGTTGATTTAAGCCACTAAGTTTTGAGGTGGTTTGTTACACATCATGAGGTAATTGTAACAAACACAAATTCACAAGTCACGGATATAATCAGTGAGGTCCAGCTCATCCAGAAACAAGCCTAGTCCAGCACTTTGGAATAGAAACCAGCAAGGATCCAGAGGAGAGATAACCCTGGGGTCTGAGGCCCTCTATCCCCTATCCCCATGCGTGCGCGTGCATGTGCCATTTTCGGAAGGAACAGAAAGAGAGAGGGAAACAAGTCGGAAAGGGTGGTGTGGTAGACAGGATAATCCCCCCCACCCCAAATACGTCCTTCTTCTAATCTGTGGAACCTGTGAAAATTTACTTTACATGGCGAAGGGGAATTAAGAATGCAGATGGAATTAAGGCTGCTAATCAATTGACCCTAATGTAGGGAGATTATCCTGGATTATCTGCGTGGGCTCATGTAATACAAGAGTCCTGAAATGTGGAAGAAAGAGACAGAAGAGTCAGGGCAGAGGGAAGAGATACAAGAAGAACACCACCTGCTGTTGCTGCCTTTGAAGATGGAAGAAAAGGGCCACACTCCAAGGAATATGGAAGGTGCAAGGGAATGGATTCTCCCCTAGAGCCTCCAGAAAGGAACCAGCCCTGCTGACACCTTGATTTTAGCTTAATGAGACCCATTTCGTACTTCTGAGCGGTAAGATATTAATTTGTGCTGTTTTAAGCCACTTAATTTGCGTTAATTTTTTCAGGAGTAACAGAAAACTAATGTAGGTGGCAAGTTGTAGTGATTGAATAATTAATTATTCAAGATAAGACTATCTGAAACTGGAAGACACTAAAATGGCATTAAATGGGAATTTTAAGCTTTTTTTCCCACAGCACCCAGTGTGGGGAAGGCTAGAGAAGTAAGATTAGATCATTTCTGGAAACCAAAAAAGCTACCTTTTGTTTTTCACACTCCTGAGTAGAGCGAGTTAAATTTGAGATCTTGTTGCACCTCTTGTTCTGAGGCTTGATTTTCTGTTAAAACCAACCCCCCTTGGAAGAGTCACACACTAAACTTTGCAAAATGAATGAGTTTATCTGATTGCTTCTTCTGAAAACAGGAGTTGGGTAAGGAGAGAATGGAGGAAGTAAAGTCAAGGCTTGAGCACCTAGATTCCTGGGTGGGGGAATTGGTGAGGAGGCCAGGCTTGTCCTGACTCAAGGGTGTAGCAGACACCCCTGAACAAATTGCTGTCCTTGAGCAGAACGGTTACCAGACATTGCTCTTTACGTACAGTCTCAGTGGTGCCATAAACTCTGCATCGTGTGGTACCAAGTGCAGGTAGCAGTTCATTATGCCCGACAGTGAGACCAATTGCTTCACGTTATTTAGGGTTTTCACATCTTTCTTGCTTCTTTCCGCTGCATTTTAGATACCTGTGGTTTCAGCTCTGTGATTGGAGTCCCACATTTCATCACTGGCCTCTGACCCTCCAAAGTAAAGAGTTTTTGAATCAAAAGTTAAGTTATTTTTAATTTTTAAAGTAAACTTTCTGTCACCATCACTATTGATTAGTATTCTTTGTTCTCAAAATATTCTAACATTAGAAAAAACACTGAGTAAGTAATAATGAAATACCACATTCTAAGCATGCCCCACACCACTGTAATGATTTCCATGGATTTATTGTTTCAAAGACACACAAATACGTGGGGTACTTTAAGGGCAACTACATAGGCACCGTGGATGCTCTGAAGTTCACCCTTAACTTAGCAGCAGTTCTTGTTTAGAATAGGGAGTGGGGAATAAAGCAGCAACAGAGGAGGGAGGGAGATGAGAATCTAATGATTGCTAAAGTCACAGAGAGGCGGGATTAGGGCGGGGGATCTGGGCATCATCTAAATAGGTTCAAAGTCACTCTAACACTCTGTGACTCTCAGAGGTTACTTACCCTCTCTGTACCTCTATGTCTACATAAGAAAAACTGTGGGGATGGAAATAATAGTGCCTGTATCATAAGGTCAATGTGATGATTAAATAAGTTAATTCATATAAAGCACTTAGTTCTAGCTAGGCAGTAAATGCTTGATGAATACTAGTGATTTTTCTACAGAACCCAAAAGTGGAGAAATCAACACTTTTGCCAGACCACAAATATTTTTCTCATTTATTGTCCATTTTTACTACACATCAAGATAAATGTCTAGCTCACTTTGATTCCCTCCTCACGTGAGGTTGGTGTCCAGTTCTGTACGTGCCTGGAGTCCCTGGAAACATCTGAGAAGACCAATGCTGTTTCCAGATTCCCTTATCAGGCCTCCATTTCTCCATTGTTTCCCAATCCCTGCCTTTCCCCATGTGGTCCCAATATCAAAATATTTAGTCCATCTGTCCCAGAGGGGTTTGGACTTTCTCTTCATTTGTGCTTCTTGAAATAATATGCTCCTGAGGCACAGACCATTCCTTCATCACTAAAAAAGGTCAAGCATTTATTAGTCTGTGTATAAACATGACAACAAAGGAGCCCTTGTAAAAATGGAATGTTCAGCTTGGATAGAACACAGAAGAGTTCCTCTTGGATCTGGCAAATTCCTTTGGATTTCGTCTCTTTTAAATACACCACATTAATGTCACTGTTTCTTTCTCGATTCTCAAGCCTTACTTCTAAATCCCCATGAACCCTTTGAGGTGCAGGTTTCTTCATTTAAAGTCTATAAGTGCAATTTCTTTTTCAATTTAAACACATTAACAGTTTCTTCAGATAAACCAATCCTCATACTATGAATAAAAGGTGTACTCTCCTATGTGTCACACAACCACTTGTCACAAAAAGGAGAAATAACTTTGCTTTGCTCACCAGCAGGCATTTCATACAAACGTTATGCCTATTCTTTTGGGCAGCAACCCATGGAAGCCCAACCTCTGACTAATTTTCCTCTTTAGATGTCCTCTTCAGATGACCTTAACCCGACACAGAACTCTCCCTCTATCACCTTCGTTTTCACGTCCATCATGGCAGCCAACCGCCATCTACATTAGCCTGTTCCCTTTCTTGAACTCTGATCCTTTCAGACAATATATATTATCTCTCTTTGTAAAACATAGCTTTTGATTCAATACTATGCATAATCTAGCTCTAAAAATATTTTCAAATTTCCACATTGTCTCTTTATAAGCTGTTGTTCGTACTGTTCTTTACAGAATATTCTCTTGGTTTCCTTCTCCAAGGAATGAAGAAGAGATGAATTCCATACAGAGACATTTTCTATACAGTCTCAGGTAAATCCTATCTTGGAGAATGGTAACCATGTTTCATGCCCCTTTAAGGCTAGCAGAGTAAAAGTACCATCTCTAAAAAAAAAAAAAGACCCACCTCTGATTGGAGAGCCCAGATTTTACTTTTCTGGTGAGGACTACAGGTATGGAAGCTCATTAAAACCAGTGTGATCAATCTGCATTCTCTCTCCTGTTAAGATTGTCTCACTATGAGAACATTCTACATGAACAATAAGGTTGTTGGTCCTCTTCTTCTTCTTTCCCTTCTTCTCTTTCTCCTCTCCCTCCTCTTCCACTCCCCCACCCCCCAGCTCTCTTTTCCCCTTATCCTCTTCCTCTCTCTCTTTTTTTTTTTTTTTCTTTTTTTCCATTTTTGTCCAAAGCTGCTCAGGGAAGCAATGAGGCTTGGAAAAGGATCTAAAATATATTGGCTCACTAAATACTTAATTTTAGTGCTATGAATTTCTCTGGTGTATGGCAGGAAGTCACATGACAGTACTTTTTCAACTTAATGTCAACTTGTATTATTTTGTAATTATATAGGTGAATGTCAGCCCTAAATTTAGCAGTTTAGCCTTCTCACAGGAAGTACAAAGTACATTTCATTTGAATAAATGAAACAATATCTGCTTTCATAGGCTGGCCCCAACTTTACTTTTCTAGTCTCTTCTTCTACCATACTCCTTCACTTCCCCCTCCCCCCAACCTCCCCTACCCCCCTCCCTCATACAATCCTATTAGTACACCATATTACTCCCTCTTCTCTGAGCTTAGAACAATTTATGAACTCCAACTAGGTGAATAAATGAATGAAATAAGCTGTGCCATTACACCCTGTGCTTTTGCTCATACTTTCCCTGTTTTTGGAATACCACCCTTCCCACTATCCCATTTTTAGTGAGGAAATTTCTACTCATTTTTCAAGGCCCAGCTTCCTGCTGCCTCTGCTTGAAGTCTTCACTCATTATCACCGTCTCCCTCCTCCTTACATTCACAGTGTTTTACTTCTTAAATGTTACACTTACTTTGCCTTTGTTTGCCTTTTTTCACTTACTTGTCTTCCTCTCCCCTTACAATGCAAGTTCCTCATGGTAAGGCATGACTTTTTCATTTCTGTATCCCCCAAATGTAGCATAATAGTTGCCATAATATAAGCACTGATATGTTTAATGTTTTAGTTTACTGTTTGTTAAGCTCTGGGATAATGACTTTCAAATTCCAGGCATGGGGGACAGACAGAGAGTGTCCACCAACCAAGATACAGGATGGAGAGCAGGAGTTTAAGGTGAATGTATATCCTTGTGTAGATATCTGGTAGTCACTTGAATCTATAGGTCTGGAGCTGAGGAGAGATCAAGACTAGATATATAGAGTTGGGAGTTATCAGTATAGAGGTGAGAATTTAAACCATGGGAGTGGGTGAGAGAATTGATGAGGAGCACTGAGGACAAACCTTAAGGAAAGCTAACATTTAAGAATGAATGATGGGGGGTCTTCCCTGGTGGCGCAGTGGTTAAGAATCCGCCTGCCAATGCAGGGGACATGGGTTTGATCCCTGGTCCGGGAAGATTCCACATGCCACGGAGCAACTAAGCCCATGAGCCATAACTACTGAGCCTGCGCTTCTAGAGCCCATGCTCCGCAACAAGAGAAGCCACCGCAATGAGAAGCCCGTGCACCACAACGAAGAGTGGTCCCTGCTCGCCACAACTAGAGAAAGCCCGTGTGTAGCGACGAAGACCCAACGCAGCCATAAATAAATAAATAAATTAATTAAATAAATCTAAAAAAAAAAAAGAATGAATGATGGGGGAATTTCCTGGTGGTCCAGTGGTTGGGACTCTGTGCTTTCACTGCTGGGGTCTGGGGTGATCCCTGGTCAGGGAACTAAGATCCCACAGGACGTGTGGTGTGGCCAAAAAAAATGTTTGCTTTAAAAAAAAAAAAATGAATGAATCATGAACAAGATGCAGAATGATGAACAGGACTCTGAGAAGGAATGATCTGGAAACAGGTGGTGAACAAGAAGGGGGGAAGGTCATGGAAGCTAAGGGAGGATTCAAGCTCAAGAAGGGCAGAGTGGTGATGGGGTCAAATGCTACAGAACTAGGGAAACACGTAGAGAGAAGTACAAGGCCAAAATAGAATTTGCAAAGGAGGGAAGTGATAATTTTCTTTGATAGGTTCTTACTTTCAAGGATGAGAGAGTGGCCAAGATGGCAGAGTAGAAAGACCCAGAGCTCACCTCCTCTCATGAGCACACCAAAATCACAACTATCTACAAAACAACCATTGATGAAAAAGACTGGATCATACACAAAAAGATCTTCTACAACTAAAGACATAAAGAAGGAACCCCAAAGAGACAGGTAGGAGGGGTGGGCTCGTGATATAATCAAATCCCATACCCCCCCGGGTGGGCAGCCCACAAACTGGAGAATGATTATATTGCAGAGGTTCTACCACAGGAGTGAGAGTTCTGAGCCCAGGGATCTGGCACCAGGAAGATGAGCCCACAGAGCATTTGTCTTTGAAGGCCAGCAGGGATTAACTGCAGGATCCCCACAGGACTGGAGGAAATAGAGACTTCACTCTTAAAGGGTGGACACAAAAATCTCACGTGCACTGGGACCCAGGGCAAAAGCAGTAATTTGATAAGAGCCTGGGTCAGACTTACCTGTGGGTCTTGGAGAGTCTGGAGAGGTGGGGAGGGGATGGGAGAGGGTGGCTGTGGCTCACCCTGGGGACATAGACACTGGTGGCAGATATATTTGGGAACATTCAACCATGTGAACAACTGCTGGTGGCAGATATATTTGGGAACATTCAACCATGTGAACGTCTGCTGGTGGCTGCCATCTTGGCTCACTAGCTACAAGACCTGGCCCCACTCAACAGCCTGTCGCAGCCAATGTTAGGATGCCTCAGGACAAATAACTAACTGGGCAGGGACACAGCCCCACCCATCAGCAGACAGGCTTCCTAAAGACTTCCTGAGTCCACAGCCATCTCTAAAAATGCTCCTAGACATGGCCCTGCCCATCAGAGGGCCAAGACCCAGCTCCACCCACCAGTGGGTAGGCACCAGCTCTTCCCACCAGGAAGCCTGCACAAGCCTCTAGACCAGCCTCACCCACCAGGGAGCAGGCACCAAACACAAGAAAACTGTGACTCCACAGCCTGCATTTCAAGTTGGCCAACAGCAGGCCAGACCCTACCCTGGGACCAGCTGGGCCCTGGCCCTGCCCACTAGCAGGCCAATACAACTTTCGGGACACCTTGGACCCCATACCCAACTGTGTAAGGAGCCCTCCATCCCTGCACAAACAGTGATCTGAAACGAGCTCTGGGATCCCTGGGCCTGCAGTCAGACTCCAGGAACCAGATCTGCCTGCCAGTAGTCTGGCACTAACCCCAGTATCTGGCTTCACCTGCCAGTGGGTGGGCAACAGCCCCAGAGTCTTCAGGACTCTAACTGCCCATCAGTGAGCCAGCACTAGCCCCACGGCCCCCTAGGGTTCTGCAACCAGCTGCCTCATGACCAGGCCCCACTAAACAGCAGCCAGCAGCATCTGCACAAGGCAGGGCCTGGCAACCAACCAGACTAGGGGCCAACCAAGCCTATCAGACTGCCCACATAGTCAGCCTGACACAACAGAAGGACACACGCAGCCCTCTTAGGGGGAACAGCTAGAGCATATAGCTTGGGTAATGAGAGGGGAGTGCACTGCTGGGACACATAGGACATGTCCTAAAGAAGGCCTTTCTCCAAGGTCAAGAAACATAACTAACCCACCACATACATAAAAATACAAATAGCAACTTAGACAAAATGAGGCAGCAGGGGAATATGTTCCAGATGAAGGAAAAAGATAAAACCCCAGAAGAAGAACTAAGTGAAGTGGAGATAGGTAATCTACCTGAGAAAGAGTTCAGAGTAATGATTGTAAAGATGATCAAAGAACTCGGGAGGAGAATGGATGCACAGAGCAAGAAGTTAGAAGTTTTTAACAAGGATGAGACAAATAGTTATGAATAAAACCTAAAGGGTCTAGGGGCTATGAAAACCAACCTCTCATTAAGACAATTAGATCTCATCAAATCTCACCAGGAAAATCATATTCCAATCTGAAGTTCCTTGTTCTTCCTTATAAAAGGGATTGCAGGAATAAGATAGAAACTTTTGTCTACACGCTGTGGCTACATTAGAGTAACTGAAGAGCTCCAAAACACATGCCCTTACATGATGAAGTTCTTTCTTGTTGTGGGGTCACTGTGGAAGGGTTCTCAAGGAAAACCTCTGAGGACATGAAGAAAATTACCCATCACCATTGAGCCTCCAGGAGTAATAAGGAGGAGCACTTAAAAGCAAAAGATGACTTCAGGTAAGCATTTATTACTATGATAACAGTTATCACAATTTAATTTATATTAATTTGGATTTACCTTACTTATATTAAAAGAATACATGGCCTTCTTTCTGAAATTGATTAAATTAATATCAACATAGAAACTATTACTTTTTTTGGTGGGGGGGAAGGCGACCCATCTAGGGGAGGAAAGGCGACCCACCTATCTATTCTTCTACTCATTCTTCCATCCACCCACCCACCCATCCATCCATCTGTCTATCCAAATTATGTTTTAAGGCCCTCTTATTTAGTGGCTTTATGCTAGTTCCTGAGTCTGCAAAGATGAACAGGACCAGATTCAAGACCTCAACATAGTCACCATCCAGTATGTAGGAATTTGATCTAAAACATCATTAAAATTAGGCCAATGTTCAGGATATGTATCAAATGCTTTTAAAGTAAAACCCAGAGATACGCTTTAGGCATTATCTCTGTACTTCTTCAGTATAATAATGTTCCCTGACATCATTGTTATCACTGATAAATGTCAAAGGGGAGAGTGATATTTTTGGAGCTGATTTTTTTTTAACCCTATTACAAAAATAGATTATAAACACATACACATATGTCACAGAAAGAACTTAGACTAATATTTCTATACAGGGATAACCATTAGCATATTTTTAAAGCTCACAGTTACATTCCTGTTGTCAGTTACAATCATCTGTTGGTCTGAACTCCTTATTTTATGATAGCTATCAAAACCTATTGGTAATATGTAATCTGATTAAATTTAGCAAGAGCATGAAAATTTTATAGTCAAAGAGTTCCTGAAAGAGGCTGTATGATTCAATATTTTCATTCAACCATCTTTATAAAGGCATAGTGCTCACGTAAATCAACAAATAATGATCCCTAATAAAATTAACACAAAGCTATAACTGAATTCAAATTCATAAACGTTTTATTTTTAGGTAGCTGTTCTCTGTTTAGGACCTTAGCCTAAGTCAGTATTTAGTTATAATTTATACTAGGCAAATGCTTGGGGGAAAGAACATATATACTAAGGCAAAGTACAAATGAGTCAAAGTTATCCATGTCATCACACTACTCTACCATAGGCCCCTTTACTTCTCCTGGAACGTTGTTGGTACCCCTAGTATTGGAGGAGGGTACTGAGGCTAATCTGGATTGCGGTTCAGAAAAGTGAAAGATACAATGCCTTTCACGCAGGTCTCTGGAGAAAGCTAAGGTTTCTCTAAACTTGGAGAAGCACACTCTAATACAAAATGCAATATCATACAACTTTATTTAGTTCAAGGAGGCTGTGGTGGCAGTGTCAGTACAGCAGGTACAAGGGCTGAAGGAGCTTTTATTACATCACAGATTGGCAGCCTGACACGTAAAGACCAGTACTGATGGAGTATTCAAGTCACTAACTTCGTCTTTCTACTCCACTCAAATAGCATGAATCAGTCAGCTCTGCTGCTATACAAACAATCCACCCCCACCCCAAATTTTAGTTAAAACTGCAAAGGCTTTTTCTGGGATCTGTAATGAAGAAGACATGTGCATCAAAACTATCTTTGTGTTTTCTTCATTCTAGATCCAGGCTGAAAGGGTAGTCCATTTTTGGACATGCCACTCTATGACAAAGAGAAAATAGCAAGAGAGCTGATGGAAATATACAATGAGTCTATCTATGTCAATTAAGGCTGCTATAACAAAAATACCATAGAGTGAATGGCTTAAACCACAAACATTTATTTCTCCCAGTTCTGGAGGTTGGGAAGTTCAAGATCAAGGTACCAGCAGATTCAGAGTCTGGTGAGGGTCTGCTTCCTGGCTTATAGACACCTGTCTTCTCATTGTATCCTCACATGGCTGAGAGAAAGAGATCATCCCTCTCATGTCTCGTCTTCTAAGGGCACTAATCCCATTCATGAAGCCTCCACCTTCATGGCCTAATCACTTCCTAAAACCATTGTGTTGGGGGTTAGGGCTTCAACGTATGAATTTGGGGGGAGAAGAACAAACATTCTGTTCATAGTAGGCTTTTAGAGCTTTCACTTGGATGAGGCATAGTCAAGGTTACCCACATACCATTAGCCAAAGTACTCACACGCCCAAGCCTGATATCAAAGGTACGGAAACTGTCTACTCCCCCATAGGAGGCACTGCAAGTTGTGTGATCCTGTTAGAAGGAGTGTGAGTTGCCGGTAATGGTAACGCAATCCCCCGCACCATGCTCCCTTTTGCAGTCCCCACCCAGTTCTCCAGCTGATTCCTTCAGCCCCTTCCACTTGCTGCCAGCTCAAGGAGGGTACAGTGGTGAGTCGTGTGGAGGAGACCACACACGCAGTGAGGCTGCAGCAGCTGTTGTTTCCATGCTTCCCTTTTTGTTCTCATCAGTCTCTGAGTACAGACGGCAGGGTGGGTTGGGAGGGAGTCTGCAGATGAGGTGGAAGACGAATGAGAGAACAGAGACCTTTCTCATTAACTGAAGGGGTCATTTGTGTGCATCTAGAGGGCTGCGCCTGAGAGAATACAATTAAGCCCACTCCTCAAAGCCATCCTCCTCTTCAGTTAATATTTACTGAGCACCCACTGAGACACTGGCCCTGTACTCAGAACTACAAACTCTCCCAGGCTGAGAAAGGCTCTGACTAATTTGCACATTAAAAAGCACACAGGCAGAGGAAACCCACCTTCTTCTCCTTCCCAGTCACCCTGGGAGAGAACCTCTTCTCTTCTTCATTCACATGTGGAATCCCAATTAAACATAGTAAACAAAGGAAAACTTCTTACACTGTAATTTTCTTCCCTCTCCCCTTGCTTTATTTGCTGTCTGGATTTATTGCTCAAGAATTGCCTGCTCTGAGCATCATCCCCTATTAACTAGAGAGATAAAAGCCATAAAGGGAAGGGAACTCTTTCAGTTCTCTTTGCTGGTTGTGAGACAGAGCAGCGCCTTCCCAAGGGGAGTTGACATCTGTTGACTGAGACTGCTGTCCTGCACCAGGGCTGTGCTCATGCTCCGAATGCAAACTGCAGCTATCAGAGACAGAGCCGGGTTTGATAACTGCTTGAGCCCAGAGCAAATCTGCTTGGGCACGAGAAAAGAAATGGTGTAGTCTTAAAGCAGATGTATGTCCTTAATGTGGTTGGCTTGTAAAGCGATAAAACATGGAGTTTTTCCCCCCTTAGCCCATCACTACTGTTAAACAGTGTAACTTAAGACAGGGCGATTCTATCACAATTCCCTGTAATATTTAGTCCATATACTAGAATGAAACTTAGATTTGCATCATTCGTTTTCTCACATCTAGTAAGATATTAGGAGCAAACAACATGTGTCTCCACGGTTATAAACAAAGGTGTCATGTTTGCAAAACAGATCCTATATGTAGAACTTCTATAAATGGGATAAAATATGGGGTTTTCATTGGTTGAAATGATGTTAACTATTTCAATCAGCATTATTATTATTATTATTTTTATTTTTATTTTTTTTTTTTTGCGGTAAGCGGGCCTCTCACTGTTGTGGCCTCTCCCATTGCGGAGCACAGGCTCCGGATGCGCAGGCTCAGTGGCCAGGGCTCATGGACCCAGCCACTCCTCAGCATGTGGGATCCTCCCGGACCGGGGCACGAACCCGTATCCCCTGCATCTGCAGGCGGACTCCCAACCACCGCGCCACCAGGGAAGCCCAGCATGATTTTTATAAGAAACATTTTTCCTTTCTCTGTGAATGCCACCAAGCATTTGTGCCTTTGTATCACCTTTCTCCTAACCTGAGTTCTTGGTCCAGCTCTTCCACTGTGACCTTGAGAAAATCAACTATTCTGAGTCTCTGTTTCTTTCCTTGTTAAATTAGGGTGTTGATCTGGATCAGGATTTCTCTAGGTCTATTCTGGGGAACATTGTTTCTGAGGAAATTAGTGGGGGTCATGTTTTAAAAAAGAGGTTCTGTGGTCAAATAAGTTTTGGAATTGTGACATTAAACAATATTAAACACATTTCCTTACTCAGAACTTTAGCGTCCTAATACTATTCATTGTGATTCTCCAAAGAGAGAGATAGAGTAATGCCTTATTTCCCCAATTGATTTAGCCAGAAAATTTTTTTCCTAAAGATTATTTCTCAGAATCAGTCTGAACATTAGACTTCAAAGATCCTTCAACTGATAACATTCTATGATTCTATTTCCTATTTATTCTGCCTAACTTTCCAATTTCTCTCACCTATTTCAGGAAAAGAACTACCTGGCTTTTCTAACTCCTTCATAAGGTGAAAGTCAGTCTGTTCTTTATTCCTTTTTCCCCTGTAATTTATCTGAAAATTTTCAAACCCACAGAAAAGTTGAAAGAATAGTACAATCAATATATACTCTTCACTTAGATTCAACAACTGTTAACATTTTGCTCCAATTACTTTCTCTGTCTCTGTCTCTGTCTCTTTCTCTCTCTCTCACACACACACACACTATACGTACCATATGTAAATTTTATTGCTGAACCATTTGAAAATAAATTGCAGACATCATGACACATTATCCCTAAATACTTTAAGATGTATCTTTGACTTCCCTGGTGGTGCAGTGGTTAAGAATTCGCCTGCCAATGCAGAGGACACAGGTTCAATCTCTGGTCCGGGAAGATCCCACATGCCGCGGAGCAACTAAGCCCATGGGCCACAACTACTGAGCCTGTGCTATAGAGCCCACGAGCCACAACTACTGAGCCCGTGTGCTGCAACTACTGAAGCCCACGTGCCTAGAGCCCATGTTCTGCAACAAGAGAAGTCACCACAATGAGAAGCCCACGCACTGCAATGAAGAGCAGCCCCTGCTCACTGCAACTAGAGAAAGCCCACGCGCAGCAACAGAGACCCAATGCAGCCAAAAATAAATAAATAAAAAGAAAAATTTATAAAAAAAAGAAAAAAGATATATCTTATAAGACAAGAGCATTCTTCTACACAACCTCAGAACCATTATTACACATAAGGAGTTTAACATTGATTAATATCATGAAAGTATACTCTGTATTTAAATTTCCCTAATCGACCCCAAAATGTTCTTTACAATTTTTTTTTTTTAACTCTAGGATCCATTCAGTTTCACACATTAGATTTGGTTATGTCTCCTTGGCTTCTTTAATCTAGAACTAGCTCCCTAATTTGTTCATTTCTCATGGGATCAACCTTTCTGGAAAAGTCCAGGTCACTTATTTTGTAGAAAGTCTAACATTTTAAATTTGTGTGATAGTTTCCTCATAATTAGCTTCAGTTGAAATATTTTTGAAAAAAAATCAACAGGTGATATGGTTGCATATTTCAGACTGCATCATATCAGGAGGAACATAATGTCACTTTGTCCCATTATTGGTGATGTTTTGAGTAACAGCATGGTTAAAATGTTATTTGCTATATTTCTGTTACAAAGATATGCTTTCCCCTTGGTAATTAATAAGTGATCTGGGGCTTCCCTGGTGGTGCAGTGGTTGGGAGTCCGCCTGCCGATGCAGGGGACCCGGGTTCGTGCCCCGGTCCGGGAGGATCCCACGTGCCACGGAGCGGCTGGGCCCGTGAGCCATGGCCGCTGGGCCTGCGCATCTGGAGCCTGTGCTCCACAAAGGGAGAGACCATAACAGTGAGAGGCCCGTGTACCGCAAAAAAAAAAAAAAAAAGTGATCTGGTAGTTGATATTTTGAGATTTGTGAATAACTTCTTTCCTAACAACCCTTCACCCAGTGGCTTTAGCATTTATTGATGATCCTTGCCTGGACCAAATATTACACTGGGATTGCAAAATAGTGATTTTTTTCTAATCCAGTCCCTTCTTTTTTATTAACAGTTATTCTTCTATAGATAAGAATTTTCTCTTCCTCTTTCTCCTTCTCTCTCTCTATCACTTCCCCTATCTCTGTCTCTCATTGAGCATCGTGATGTACCATAGGTTCTTTTTTATTCAATGTTTTATAATCTATTATGTAATTCATCCTTCTAACATTTATTCAGAGACTACTCTCTGCCAGGTACTAAAGTGAGATTAACCTAACATTAATCTTAGTCTGCTTTACCTTCCCCTGTTAAGTACTTAAGAAAACTATCAGTGGAACATTAACAACTAATCCAAATTCTTGAACTGGCCACCACTTTGCCAACAAACTTTTGTCAGATAGAGGAAATTGAAAATGAAGATGGGAGTGGAGAGTGATCTCCAAATTTTAATTATTATTCCCCTTTTGTAAACCTCAGCCAGGCTACTGTGGTTACAGCAATTATCAAATGGCCATGTGAATCATCACAGAGGAAAAAAAAAATATCAATTACCAACTCCATGGAGCTACACTCGATCTGCCTCAGGAAGGAGAGAATTCTAACACCAAGAACTTGGCCCTGATACATGGGCTCATGGTCCATGGAAGGAGAATCATAATTTCTATTTCTACTCTGAGCACAAAATAGTCATTTAATGATCACTCAAGTCATTAGGAAGACCGGGAAACTATGTCCATGTCTTTAACAGGTTCTTAAGCCAATAGCAAGGTATCAAAGGCCCTGGTCAAGACAGGAGCCCCAGAGCACTTCCCTGGCCAGACACAGGCCACAGGGCCCAGATAGGCAGCATCCTCACCTCCCCAACAGGATCTGAATGATGAATTCCAAACAATTAATCACCAAATGAATCAGAAAACAGCTTTCAGTGGAAGGAAAAAGGATGGGAAAGAATAGACTGACCCATCCTGGTCACATTTTCCAGTGGAAGGAGTGTTCTGAGCTTTATACGAGGGGAGACACCTTGCAGGGCACACGCCTGGTGCTGTAGCACCCTGCTGACTATTAGAGGTCAGAAGACATATCCAAAGGACAG
Source organism: Hyperoodon ampullatus (assembly GCF_949752795.1). NCBI lineage: Eukaryota > Metazoa > Chordata > Mammalia > Artiodactyla > Ziphiidae > Hyperoodon > Hyperoodon ampullatus. The sequence continues at coordinate 138,080,437 of NC_136914.1, forward strand.
ACAACCTTCTAGACTTGATTTTTTTTTTCTTTTGTGGGGTCAGGAGTGGGGTATCCTGCTCCCCGTGGAGCCTAGGAGCTTCTCCTCCAGCCCTAGAAGAATGCACAGTCTGTGTTCCCGCTGCGGAGGGGCAGGCAGAACAGGCAGAAACTGGTGTCCTGCCAGGGACTCAGGAGACAGGGGGCAATTGTGATCCTTAGAATCTTTGTTACCTCAAGGTTTACAAAACTTTAGTGTCTTTCTGAGGTCATGGCGGAAGATCTTCCCAGCCGCCAGAGCACCTCCAAAGGAATAAGGGCCCAGTGGGAGAAGTTCAGGTTTTGGAGTCCACAAACTTTGGGTTCGAATGTCATCCCTGAAATTTATGAGGCATAAAGCCTAGGCAACTTAGTTATTAATTCCTGTTCCCTCATCAGTAAAATAGAGAAAGAAAATACCTCACAGATCTGTTGTGAAAATCATGTTAAATAAGGTAAAGCATGTGCATCGCGTTATTAGTTAGGATTCCTTTCATTCCAGGTAACAGAAACCAACCTGAGCTGGTTTAAGGAAAAAAGTGAGAGAGATTGAGACAGAGAGAAAATTAATTATGAGGTTTTAGTGATATCCCCTCATTCTTAAAGTCAAGAATTCAGCTAAGCCTTATAATGAGGTTGTAGCCGAGACATAAAAAATCATCAGGAACCATTGTAGCTTCTCTTCGTATATTTGATTTTTTTCCCTCCTTTTGTGAGGATTGGCTTTCTCCCCACTAAGCCAACAGAACTGACAGACCCATAGCCTTTGAGTTTATGTATCCCTTTCCAAGACACCAACACAGAGGTAGTGGGAATCCATAATTCCAATTCTAAAGTCTCACAAGGGAATCTGATCCTTTACCTTATGACAAGAGTTCCCTGTGGCATGAGTGGACGGTGGCTGGGACCGTGGAGTGTAGACTCAGCATAAACAGGGCTGAAGGGGCTGACCCCGTGGTGAGCAGTGTACTGAGGGGGTCCTTGTGGACTGTGTAGACATTCCAAAATGTGTTTTCCACAGGTACCTAGCTCAGTATCTGCCACATAATGGGGGTATTATTTTTCTTTTTCCTTCCTCTCATATCAGATATGATGAATCTAAGAGAAGAGTTGGGGAAAATTACTCAGATATTCTGTGGCATGTAGGGCCCTTTGATAACTGAAATGAAATCATTAGGATTAACACAGGATCTGGCAACAATAATACCACTAAGATAAGTAAGGCAGGCTGTGTACTTTTTAGACCTTCCTTCTCTTCCTAAATTTGACTTCTTGCTGTGTTCTCTGAAATGTTTCTTTCTACCCTTGGAAAATCCCTTGTATCTGGTGATATGATGACAGGAACAATCCTTCTATGGAGAAAAGTACTCCCTACAGAAGGGGGTGGGTTAGGAGGTAATGGTTGAGGCTAGTGGGCAAAGAGAATATTAAGAACAGAATTGCTGTAAGTCAGAAAGAGAAAGACAAATACCATATGCTAACACATATATATGGAATCTAAGAAAAAAAAAAAAAGTCATGAAGAACCTAGGGGTAAGACAGGAATAAAGACACAGACCTACTAGAGAATGGACTTGAGGATATGGGGAGGGGGAAGGGTAAGCTGAGACAAAGTGAGAGAGTGGCATGGACATATATACACTACCAAACGTAAAATAGATAGCTAGTGGGAAGCAGCCGCATAGCACAGGGAGATCAGCTCGGTGCTTTGTGACCACCTAGAGGGGTGGGATAGGGAGGGTGGGAGGGAAGGAGACACAACAGGGAAGACATATGGGAACATATGTATATGTATAACTGATTCACTTTGTTATAAAGCAGAAACTAACACACCATTGTAAAGCAATTATACTCCAATAAAGATGTAAAAAAAAAAAAAAAAAAGAACAGAATTGCTACAGAAGCTTAGCTGGCTTTTTCTTACTGCTGCAGACCACATTCCCAAGTGCGGCAATTGTGCAAAAAGGCAACATTTATTCCTTCCTTCTTTCTTCCTTTCTACCTTCCTTCCCCTTCCTTCCTTCTTATCTTCTTTTTTTTCTTCTTTCATGCAGCAAATGTTTACTGAGCATTTTACTATTGACAGAGACACAAAGAAAAGCACTCAAATGTTTTATATGATCACCTCTTTCTCCTGGGAAAGCAGTGGCTCAGCCAGGAATTTCTGGAACTGCAGCTGGGCACGAGAGTAAAGAATACTGTCCCTGATTATAGGAAGCTGATTAAAGTGGCGCTTCAGCCCAGAAATTGAAGAAGGTCAAAGTATCCAGACCAAAGCTCTCCATGAGTGGAGAGCATGAATCTGGACCAAAGGGTGGACAACAGTGAGCATGCAAGGCAGAGCTAGCAGGTTGAGGCAGGGCCTCGCATGACCCCCAGAGGCTATAAGCCACCCACAGCAAGAACTTCTTATGGGAAGCCCACAGGCCTTGGCCAGAAAGGGACCTCTGAAAGCACCAGGCCTTTTGATCCTTAGGAGAGAAAAAAGAGAGTTCTGAAGGGAGAAATGTTCACCATACCAAATATTTGCCTCATAGTTTAGATCAGAGTATAAAACCCTTCCTCAGTAATTCTATTTCCTGCCCATCCCCCAACACAACTTGCAAAATTGTAAAGAAAGAAACATTTCTCTAAATTTACTATTGAGACTAAAGTACTCACAGAAGCTTAGGCCAAACATAAGCTCTTTCCTTAAGAAACAACGACGTGCACGTGGCCATTTAAACACAAATTTCTTGACATCACCACTGAAAACAAATTATGTCCAGGTGGTAGAATATATTAGATAAGTTTCAGGGTCTTCCTACATTAACAGCTTAGATTTGAGGCAGCATTTTATCTTCACAAACTGGCATTTGTCTCTATTATGTTTCTCAACCAACTGAAAACCCTTCAATCACTGGGAAATATTTAATGGGTAATGAGAATTGCTTGAGTGACAAGTCCTATTTGACTCAGTAGCCCAGCCATGTCTTTACTATTGATATAAATGCTTCCATATTACATTTACATCATTTATATCCATTGTAAAAAAAATGTATCTCTACAGTCCAAAAATAATGTGGCAAGAAGGAAACCCTGGGGTGTTATAAATATCAAATAAGTCATAACTGTAATGATAATATTGGAATTTATCATTAGAAGATAGAGGTTGAACTTATCAAGATGCCACAAGTGAGCAATAAAGACCTCCTTATTGAGTGCAGATAAATTTCAGACGTTTGATAACCTTGTTAAACGCTCTACAGTTCCTTATTCTTTTTTTTTTTTTTTTTTTTGCGGTACACGGGCCTCTCACTGTTGTGGCCTCTCCCGTTGCGGAGCACAGGCTCCGGATGCGCAGGCTCAGCGGCCATGGCTCACGGGCCCAGCCACTCCGCCGCATGTGGGATTTTCCCGGACCGGGGCACGAACCCATGTCCCCTGCATCGGCAGGCGGACTCTCAACCACTGCGCCACCAGGGAAGCCCCAGTTCCTTATTCTTAATGCCATCCCTTAGTTTTAAAACTGCTCACTGCTTTTATAGTTGCTGCTTTTTGTTGCTTTTCCATACCTGATGGTCTCTAGTAAAACACAAGTCTGGTATCAAAGAGTCTCTTTTCTCTGCTTTCACTTCTCCCTTCCCGAATTCCTTTCCCATCTCCCTTCTCCCCACTGTCTTCTAACTTCTACACCTAATAGTAGGACAAGGACACGAACAAGGAAAATAAAATGCAAATATTGAATAACAGGAGAGACAGAAGTGTAGCACCCACTTTCCCTCTTTTCTCGACCTAAATAAATCTCATTCATCCTTCAAGACCACTGTATTAGTCTACACGGGCTCCCATAACAGAGTAGCACAGACTGGGTGGCTCACACAGTAGAAACTTATTTCCTTGTAATTTTGGATGCTAGAAGTCCAAGATCAAGGTGTCAGCAGAGTTGGTTTCTTTGGAGACCTCTCCTCAGGGCTTGCAGATAACATCTTCTCCCTGTGTCTTCACGTGGTCGCTCCTTTGTGTGTGTCTGTGTCCTCATCTCCTCTTAGAAGGATACCAGTCATATTGGATTACGGCCCATCCTAATGACCTCATTTAAACTTAATCACTTCTTTAAAGACCCTATATACAAATACAGTCACATTCTGAGGTATAAGGGTTAGAACTTCAACATATGAATTGGGGGGCACATAATTCAGCCCATAATAGCCACCCTCATCTACCTTTACTAAATTCCACTTCTCTGCCACACCAGCCTACCTGCTGTTAACCATACACAGCCTTGTTGATCTCTGCCATTATATTAGTGGCTGATTCAATTGAATTGGGGACTTATGGACACTGCCTTGAGTAGTTTTTAGATGAGAGTCATTTCTCCCTCAACAAGATCCATGAGCACAGTGACAGCTTTTAATCCCTCTCAGTGCCTAGAACACGGTCAGCACATTAGTAGATAGGCTTACAATAAAACAGAAAAGCAAAACAAATCTCAGACGAATTGAATGTCATTCTTTTAGTTGCTGTGTTTGTGCATTTTTATCCCTTTGAGAAGAGAAGCCCCTTAGAGGCACAATTGTGCCCCTCTGAAGAGAAAACAGAGGAATTAATTCAATTTGGCCAGTGAAAATGAAATTTGGACAATTTTCAAAATCTTTTGTCTTTTCAGTATGATTTTTAAGTATAGTGATGTGAAAATTTTATTAAAAAGGTCAATTCCAATATTTTCATATATTTGCCTGAGACTCTGTTTATAAGGAACTTAGTTAACTTTGGGTAATGATCACTATACATAAAGTGATCCTTCTTTGTAGAATAAGTTTAGAACACTGTAGCATGGATACTGAAAGCCAATCTGGAAAGTAGTTACTAGCAGAGGTAACATCTACATTACAGTATGATTTTTCCATTTATAGAGCTACCTCATATGTCCTTAACTTCACAAACATTGTGGGTAAATATTTTTGCTGTGATCATGACTTTTAGGGTGTTATTTGGCTTTTCATGTTTCCATAACTCATCAGGTTCTTTCAGAGCTTACTTTTGCTCATGCCTGAGGGTGTGCCCCCAAAAGTCTACTCAGTTATAGTCTTTCAATTGTTTGGAAAATTCAGTCTCAAACAAGAGATGAAATCTATGTTGTTTTTCTGACTCTTTAGGGATGTAAACAAATATCTGCCTTATTGGGAAAAAAAGCATAATTCCTTTGCATAAGAAAGAAAAAGCCAGGTTGAGGAAATTCCAGAGTGGCGCAAATCATGGTTTATGTTCTCTTCCACGGCAGCTCTAAAGAAATATTAACACCCAATATCACATAGCTATTGACAAAGAAGGAAATGCCAGGAAATTCTGATTTAATGCTGTTTGGACTGTTCATTCAACAAAGAGGATAATAACGATGATGATGGAGGTAATTCTCAAAAGGAATTAGACATTTGCATTGTGTTCAGCCTATGAGATGATACGTATTTGGAGGGAGACTGGGATGTTTTTAGGCAGGTGAGAGGCCATGTCCAGGAATGCTGTCTAATTGCCTCACATTTACTATCCTGGGCCAAGTGCTTTGCTTACATTACCTAATTCAGTCCTCACAATGAGATGGGTATTATTCTCACCATTTTATGGATGAGGAAACTGGAGGGTCAAAGCATTTCTGTACCTTTCCCAAGTCATACATAAGTAGGGGAGAGCGGAGTGTCAAAATGTACACTCTCAGACCATCAGACCCAATTTACCCAAGACTGTATCAAGTTAAAGGCATGAAATTTGGGTAGGAGAAATGTTTGCTAAAGTGACAACCTGGGGTTTTGTTTGCTTTTGTTTTAATCCTCTTTAATGTATTTCTCTGGTCCAGTTCCTTCAAGAGCTGTCCCTGTTCTAAGTTTCTGTCTTCTACAAGGAAATCGACCTGCCAGAACAATCAAGGACTTCACCTAAGAGTTACCACGTTATATTAAATAAAAGCATCTCCAAACTGCCTGGAAGACAATTATTTATGGAGGTAATAATTACGTTGTATTTTGGTAAGAGAACATTTCTCTCCTCAACATATATAGGAACAACCACCACTTACAGCTGAAAATAGAAGTGGGGTCTTTTGCTTTCAGATGACTGCAAAACACATTCCCAGCATCTCATTTTAGAAAATTAAGTTTTTACTTAAAGTTCCTTTGGGATTCTCCCTGAGCCTTAGTCTTCTGTGAAAGGTACCTGGGACCTGCCTTCTGCAGTCGGCAACAGCAAGCACTGTTCTACTCTCCGTGGTCCACACAGCCCGTCCACAGGAGCGAGGGCGAGGAAGAACAAGCGCAGTAGCTTCCTTGGTGAAAAATTACTAGTGAGGCGCAAGCATTCACGCACATGGTTTCCAGAGAGATTTCAGCCAGACCTAGCAGTCCCCCTAATCATCAGACCCTCTTGTTGATTCCCACCTTCAGCAAAAATCCTTTAGGGCAGCAAGCGCAGCAGGAAACCTGTCATTAACTACCACCATAGTGTCACATCAGCGATTCTCAGTAGTGTCGGCTCCAATGTTTAACTCAGCTGTTTACCTCATCGGGAGAGCTTTGTTTGATTGTCAGAAAATAGAACATGTACATTTGTCGGTCATAAACACACACAAGCTCTCCAGAGCACAAATAAACAAAACGATCAAGCACGTTGGTGAATGTGTTTGCATTATTTAACGAAGCCAGATGAAGCATGTGAATAACCCTGCATATCAAGCACCATCGAGTAACTTGTTTGTAATCTGTCTTGTACAATACAGCTATTGCCACCCATTCCACTCACCCAATTCAGACCCTGGAAATGTACTATTTTTAGACTGGCTTTGTACACCACTATTTACAAAGCGCGCTGCTAAATCCTTTGAATAGCAGCCAAGAAGTTGGGTGAGAACCTAGAAACCTGCCACACAGATCAGCATCCTAATCAACCCTGGGACAGCCAGAGCTAGAGATCTGCCTTTGTTTCCTTTTCTTCTTTTCCTTTGTCTCCACAGGAATATCAGTGTAAAAAGGCAAGGAGACAAAGAGGTGGGCCTTATCTGTTCTTATCGTTCAAATAGGTTGCTTTACTCGCTCTCCTAGATAACAGCCCATTTGTCAACATCTTGGGCGATTTAAGCTGTTCTTTGTCAAAACCACTTTTGGAAAAGATTTGACCATTGATTTACTTGAGAGCCAGTGTGACGGCAGAAGGTGCGTCATGGAAAACTCACACGTGGGTGCTTCACAGTGGCTGGGAGTCGATCACATGACGGCTCACTGCTCCGGGCCAATCCACTGCTGGCAAGCTGGCCAAGTGGCCACAGGGGAAGGAGAGACAGAGAAGAAAATAGTAGGCAAAGTGTTGGCGTGAGGCCGTTGGTGGATGAAGCTAACGCAAAGAGAAAGAATTGCAACACCAGGGAGGAGATGAAGGGCCTCCTATCATTTCGCACCCAGCAAGACACCTGAAGGAACTACGAACTAAGTTTGGCTCTCTTTTGACAGCTTGAGAAAAGCTGAGAATGGAAGCAATGACTGGGCTAATTCTGGACAAAATTTTTTAAAATGATATTTGAGAGGAATCCACATCTTTGCCTCAATTCTTAGCTTCTGTGTAAATTGCTCGTTTTCCAAATTCTTTATTTTTTTTCAGGTGACTCCAATTCATTTGCACTTTTTGTAGTGGATGGGATCCTTTGAGACATCCCTCGTGGCTTGGCTGGTAAAAGTGGTGCAGGTAGGGCTTCCCTGGTGGTGCACTGGTTGAGAGTCTGCCTGCCGATGCAGGGGACACGGGTTCATGCCCCGGTCCGGGAGGATCCCACATGCCGCGGAGCGGCTGGGCCCGTGAGCCATGGCCACTGAGCCTGCACGTCCGGAGCCTGTGCTCCGCAACGGGAGAGGCTACAACAGTGAGTGGCCCGCGTACCACAAAAAAAAAAAAAGTGGTGCAGCTAGAAAGTGGCCAGGCAGTGATATCCCATCCTACCCCTGCACCTGTACTTGGATGTCCTCATTCCTTTCACTTTACAAAACTAATCAGAGGAGAAATAGAGAGGAGGGTTTTAAGTGCTTTGGATCAGAACTATTCTCTGAATTTAAGGTATTTTATTATTTTAGTTATTATTTCAGGTTCAGTGGGGTCTTTATGTTCATTATAATATTAGAGGCATTTGATAGAAAAGCAGTGTGCCAAGATGCTTAATAACAGTAACAACAAAAGCAGCTTACTTTTGAGCCTATATGTGCCAGGCACTGTTCTAGACACTTTGTACAATATACCTACCCTTACCAATGGCTCAGCAAGCTAAGTATCATTCTCCCCTTTGTGGGGGAGTACTGAGGATCAGAAGCTCACTTGGCCAAGGTCACCAGCCAATCAATGGCAGATCTGAAACTCAAATCTAGGTTTGTGGGGCTCTTTCTACTACACCAGGCAACACCATTTGTAAACGTGAACTCATTCTGAGCACCTCAGGGCGCTGGCTTTACTCTGGTGACTCTCAATCCCATATTGGACTTGGTTATTTTATTGGACTCAACATGTTTATTTACCCAGGACTTTTACAGAAGAGTAATAGGATTGTTATTTGTGCTTTATCTGATAGAATTAGGCTTGCCTGCTGCTACTTTAAGTTCCTTCATATCCTATAAGTATTCCATTTGACCTGATCCTTTTCCTGGATGTGTTATAGAAAATGTGGTCTATAGTAACAGTGCATAAGAGTATCCTGGCTTCTTTAGAGATGCATAAATAAATGAGGAAAGAATTTTACCCTAACCCTGAGCATGTAGGCAGCACCACTATATAGCAGGCTTGTATGCACACCAAGTTGGACTTAAACCGATCGTTGGAGGTAAATAGGAAAGGGGACAAAGTTCAAGAAGAGATGCAAAGAAAACAGGAAGTAGGTATTGGTGAACTTGGCATGTACAATAGTATCACTGTCATAGAGAACATCAGCTCAATAGATTATTCTCACATCCCTCCTATATATCCATTTATTTGGTTGATCATTATCACCCAATAAGGGTAATGTGAGGAAATAACAAGAACTAAAGGTCTTAATATAATTCTAGAAAATGAAAACTTCCTAACTTCCTTTTATAGCTCTAAATCCAAAGCTTTTGGCTTCAAGGTAGATCAAAGATACGTCTATACTCTTTATTACCTGGATTTTTTCATTTGCTTGTACCACCACGTCCTGTTTCTGTTTTGTCTGAAAAGAAAATGAAATAGAATTACCTCCTACACTCTTACTGCTATTGACATTAAATTTCATCTTCTTTTATTATGATCAGCAACGTTACTCATAACATTGGAATTTGTTTTTTGTTTTTAAAGTTATAGCTACTGCTGTTGTTGGAATAATTAGTATTGCTTTGGCACTGTGTTCCACCTAAACTCATGGCATTTGTGTACTATTTACCTTTCAGAAAGCTATTTTATAAGAAGAAAAAGAAAATGGGAGTACAGATTTCCAACAGCAAACATCTTTTCCGCTCTCTCCTTGGCTCTGAAACAGGATACGTGAAACAGAATTTCAGGCTGTAATTAATGCAGCTCTTCATAAGATAAGAGGTTCTTTTATCTGTAAAAAAATTGCCGTACTAATTCTCAACGAGAATCAGAATGCTCCAGTTAATTCTGCTTCTACAAGAGGAATTCACCTTTTCTACTCTACATATTTGCAGTCAAGTTTTCATATTTTGTTACAGGAAACTGGAGGTGGGTAAACATGCAACGATAATATTATTTCATAGGACTGAGTCTAAAAACCTTAAATATTAACAATATATTGAGATAGATGCTGAGTAGGAGTTACATAAAGAATTTCCAAATAATATCCACTTTACAGGAATGTACCTGTAAGCACAGACCTTAACTGGATACAATTTACATCCAGCCCTTTTGATGGGGGTAGTAAAAAAAAATTGGGAAATGCATCCTTGTTTGACACAGTAAGGAAAAGAGCTATAGTTCCTTTTTATGCCCTACAGTACTGTCCAAAGAAGGAAGAAACCTCTGCTGTTTCCATCTTGATTTAAATATCTTCTTGTAGAATGCACACGGTAATTCAGAAACAATACTTTCATTATGTATGCTTTGTGTGTGGGCTTGGAATAATTGGTAATGCGTTGGCACTGCGTTCCACCTAAATGCATGCCATTTGTATACTATTCAACTTAAAAAAAATCTATTTTCCAAGAAGAAAAGGAGTACAGCAAATGACTAGAAATTAGAGACCACAAGATTCTTCCCTAAGGTCCTGTCAAAGAAGACCTCACTGTAAGGCAATATGGCTCACATCACACTGCTAATTCCATTGGCCCCTTTGGATGGTCCTCCGTTTCTGCAGCCATTTATAACCAGATAACCATTCTTTCCCTTTCATCATGACACCCTTCGAGATGGGTGTGAAAGGGAGCAAATTGTCATTGGGCACAAAGGCTAAGACGCTTGGTTAAAGCAGGAAATTAGGAGGCTTGACTTAAAAATGTACATAGATTTTTAAGGTATGGTTACTACAAGTAAAAATGAGTGGGAAGTTTCAGCAACAAGGTTATTGCTATTTAGGTTATAGTAACAATTTCTATTTAAGTGAAAATATATTTGTAACACCTCAGAAAATAGAAGACAATAATAAAGAGAATGGCAGTATAGCTTCTGTGTCTGTCCAGTGTTCACTTTTCCTTTGCACGTCTGTCTGTGCCTGTGTTCACACACATACACACATGCAGGATCCCCGACCAGAGAAGAGTTCTTTCTTGTGTGTTCACAAAGAGATGAGAACTTTAAGCTCAGAACCTCTTGAAGATGAGAAACTTTTCTTGGCAGACAATCAACTGATTCTGAGTGAACAAATCTGACAGAGCCCTTTTCCTTGGTTCTTTTTGTTCATATTGTTCGCTCTCACACAAGGAGGGCTGCTAGGGAGGGTAAGAGGACCCTCAAACGAGATGAAGGTGAATTTTTCTGGACCAGCTGCCAAGCAGTGCTAAGCTTCAGTTAACCTGTTACCTCTCTTCCTTGCCTCTGGCCCTCAGTTTTCCTTTTGTATCCTGAAAATAGCATTGACATTAAATTGGGTCAGTGGAAAAAAATCAGTGACCAACTCCAGCTTATAATTTTGCTCCCCAAGAAAACATTTGGTAAATATCCCTTACCTAGATGTGGGCACTTTATAAGGCTCCTAGCGTGGTATTTGAATCTGTTCACTTTAGGAAAAGATGTTGATTATTTTAGACTTGAATTTCCACAACCAGAGTTCACCTAATGCCATTCTAATGTGCTATGCTTCACAGAAAGAGTGTTTGTTTGTTTGTTTGGCCGCACGGCGCAGCATGTGGGATCTTAGTTCTCCGACCAGGGATCAAACCCACGCCCGCTGCAGTGGAAGCACAGAGTCTTAACCACAGGACTGCCAGGGAAGTCCCCAGAAAGAGTTTTAAGTCAATATATGTAGATATATACCCAATAGAAGTCCTTGCAATATACACCAGGAGACATGTATGAAAATGTTCATAGAAGCCCTATTCAAAATAGACTGAACTATCTGGAAATAGGCTAAATGACCTTTGACAGGAAAATAAAGTGTGGCATAGTCATATACAGAATATTATAGAGCAGTATAAATGAACGGACTACAGCTACATACAATATGGATGAATCTTAACAACATAATTCTGTGTGCAAAAGCAAGTTCCAAAGATTACTTATGGCCCCTTTAAGGTAAAAAGTTACTACAAAATTCATTTAGCAGGTATATGTATATATATAGTGATAAAACTATATGAAAATGCAAAGAATTGTGCTTACATTAGGTGTGGTGAGTCAGAGAGATGGAAGAGTAGTACATAGGTATATTATTGTCAATGTTTCAAACATGAAATGTTAGCTCATGTTTGTTTATTATATTATTAAACATTAATAAAGAAAGGGACATCCATGGGAGGAAAATCAACATGAAATAAAGTATTGATAGAACATGTAGTGATGGTTACATAAAAATGCAGTAGGATACTGAGTTTTGTGCAAAATAAAATATGTAACAAAAAACTGAAATCATAAGGGCAACATACAACAGGATTTGGATCTGGCCACGTCTGATTGTCTTCATATCTAATCTATTCTTTCCAAACTCCTTTGGGAGCCATCTCCCTTCTAGTTTGAATTCCTACAGTGGAAATTCCCTGTGACTTTATCATTGTTTCTCTTCTCTCATCCCTACATAACCTCTCCTTGAAGAGTCTCCAATTGCCTTTCAGATGACTCCCCAGATCAATACAACCAACAGTGATTTCCCACCAGTAGCACAATCCCAACCGCTCAGGGTATCTCTCCTTGGATTCCAGCCATTTTCTCAAAGTTAACCACTGGGGTAACCATGAACTAATTACATAAACTCTCTGATGCCAGTTTCCTCACCTTTGAAAAGAAGGGTCTATGGATATAATTTCTAAGGTCCTTACCATATCTAAATTTCTATGAATTTATGAATTATTGACTCTTCTTCACATTAGTTGCTTGTCCAGGATACCATCATTACTCTAGGTTTAACACTGACATTTCTAATTTTGTTTGCTTATACCCAATCAAACCAAATTTTGTCACTTCTTTTTTTAAAGTGTCTCTCAAATTTACCCTATTTTTCCATTCCCCTGGTTTTACTTTAGCCCTGGACGTAATGAGTTTATACCTGGATTACTTTAAATACATTTTAACAGATTTTCCTGCTTCCCCATTCCCTTCTTTTTTCAAGCCCTCTCACACATTACTTCCAGATTATTTATAGAAATAGCTTATAAAAATTATCAGACCAACTTATGAACCCATGATTCTATATTACCTAGTAAGCAATCCCAATACCCCTAACAAGTTTAAGGTCCTCCATAACTTCCTATGACCATTTCTCCAGCTTTCTCTCTTACCATTCTTACCACTTATGCTACAGTGAAATTAGCATCATCAATGTCACACAAATACGTACAATAATTTCTACCTCTAAACCTTTATTTATGCTAATTCTTCAAACCAAAATGTTCTCTTCCCTCTTTTTTTTCAACCAAAGATGCCCATTTTTCAAGGACCAACTAAAATTTCACCTATTTACAGCTTTCTCCAATGTCTCAAATCTCTGGTGAAATTTCTCTTTTCACCCAAATACTACAGCAATTAAACCTTGATTATAGACAATTGAGTATTGCTCTTTAATTTCTCAAGTAACTGGGTTTTTAAAAAAAATCTTTCAACTGAATTACAATATTCCTAAAGGCAGGAACTATGTCTCAAACCTTCTTACAGTTCCCATAGTATTCATTCAGTAAATTTTAATCTCTAGAACTAAAAATGTATACATTCTAAAAAAGTCAATATCTATTAGATTATGTTCAATTTAACCTTTATTGAGCACTTGTATAAGACACTGTGATAGGCACAAGGGCCTTACAAAGTTGAATATGTAATTCTTCTCCTCAAGAAGCTCAGAATCTATTGAACTTGGAGTAATACAGTCTGTACTTTCAAATTTCTAGACTTAAAGCTGGCCTCTCTCTAGAGATACAGACCAGTTATGTCCAACTGCCTTTAAGATCTCTCACTGGAGGTTTCACAGGTACTCACCTCAAATTTAACTTGTTATTGCTTCTTTCTACACCTATCTCTCCCAATACAGCTCTGTCAATTTTTGTTACATAATTTAAAGCTATGTTATTAGCCCTATTTAAATTAAAAGTTGTTATACTGTCTTGGGAATTGTTCCTTTAAATATTTAATCCCTAATTATACTTCATTCCTTAAAAAATATTTTGTTTGATATTACTATAGAGAGTACAGCTGTTTAGAATTTGTCGATTTCATCTTTAACCCTTTTACTTCAAATATGCTCTTGAATTTTAGGTATTTCTATTATAAAGATGGTAAAGGTATTTTTCCTCCATTCAATTGAGAATCTCAATCTTTTAATGGAAGCATTTAGTCCACTTGTATGTATTATAATTTCGGATATATTTGGAGTTATTTCTCTTATTTTGAATCTTCTCTTTGCCTTTCTTTTGTTGTTGTTGTTGCTGTTGCTGTTGTTGCTGTTTAAAACTTCTTTTTTAAAAAGAAATTTTTTTTGTTAAAAAACTTCTTTCTAGCCTTCTTTTGGATCAATCACAGCTTTTTCCTATTTCCCTTCACTGATGTTTTGGACAGTAGATACCCTATAACTATTCTCTTAGTGATTATCCTTAAATTAAAAAAAATTTATATTAAAATTAAACAATTGCTCTACCTATTTTTAAACACAAGAACCTTAGATCCCTTTAACATCCCTTTGATCATCCCTCCTTCATTTTACATGTAATTGTTGCCCACATTTTAGTTCTTTCTTTTTATTAACCTGAAATTAGACATTGTAATTTAGTGATTTATTCAATTGTATGTTTATTCGGCTACATATTTAACAATTCGTTTGCTCATCATTCTTTCTTGCACTTAAACCTTCTGGGTAAAAGTTTTCCCTTCCTTAAGTACATCCTTTAGAAATTCTTCCTCCCTTCCTCCTTCCCTCCCTCCCTTCCTTCTCCTTCCTTCCTTCCTCCCTCCCTCCCTCACTCACTCACTCCCTCCCTTTCTTTCTTTTCTTCATTTTCCTTTTATTGTAACCAATTTTCTATTTAACCAAATTTTTAAATTAACTGTATTTTGTATTTCTAGAAGTTCTATCTTGTTTATTTTTCAAATTTTTCTGTTTTTTCCCCCAAGTATCTTATTCCTTTCTTATGGTTTAGATTAATTCTTTTAGGTCTTTAACCATTTTTAAATGCTTATTTTATAGCCTTAAGTCAGTGGTTCTATTATCTCAAGTTCCTGGGAAGTTAACTCTGCTGTTTAGTTGTCTCTGTGGATTCTTACAGTGGATTCCCTCCTCCTCCACATGTGTTTTATAGTTTTTGATCGAACTCATATTCATCAAGGCTTTATCTGTAGGAATCTTTGCATAGATTACATTGAAGTTATGTCTCTCCCAAGCAGTTTTTCATTTGCTTCTATTGGGCAAATGTGTGTTACCTCTGGCTTCTTTTTATGTAGATTTCTAGGCTGAAAAGTTTCTAGACCACTAAAGCAGTATAAATTAAAATCCAAACTGACATGAGACTTTTTTTCCCTCTACCCAAAGTCCAGGCCAAGACAGGCAAGCTTCCTTATCACCTCACAGTGCCCATAGTTGTTTTATTTTTATTTTTGTTTTCTTTTATGGAGGGTATAGCCCTCAATGATCTTGGCTTTATGCATGGACCCCTTTTCCATTCCCTGCTTCACTGACACATAAGGCTTAACTTCCTACATCTGCCAGAAATCTCCCTTCAAGTTTTCTAGAATTCAGTTTATGCCTAGCTTTTTGGTTTTTCTTCCATCTTAATTTTTAGTTCATGAGGATTTACTTTCCATTATTGTAAGCTCAACTGTGCATGTAATGCTATTTTTTCAGAAGGATCCTCACATTATGTGATTTGCTTTATGCTCCGATCTGAAATTCAAGTCCACTGTTTTAGATCGGGGTCTTGCTTCTCCACCAACTCCCTGGCATTTCAGACTGCTCTTTTCTTTCTAAAGCAGACTTACCCAGGACTCAGACATTTTGAATCCCTTTCTCTCCAGTCCTATGCCTGCCCCAACTTTCAGGGATCCTGGCCAGGCTCTGACCCTGTATCCCTGCCTGCCCAGAAGGGAATATTGGCCAACAATAGCCTATTTCATTGCCATATCAATAGTCTCTTGCCTTCGGGTCCATCCTTAACATTGCCTCTAGAATGACATTTTCTAAAATTCAGATCTGATTATGTCACCCCCTATATAAAATCCCCTTCGTGAAAATGAAGACTGTTCTACTAAAAAAAGAGAAGGGGCTATATTCAAAAATATCAGTGTCATAAAAGTCAAAGAAAGGCTGTAGAGTGTTCTAGATTAAAAGAGTAAAAGGACATAAAAACTAAATGTGATACTTTATCTTAGACTGGATCCTGTACTGGAAGGGACAAAATGCTATTAAAAGATGTTATTCCTTCAGTAGACAAAACTGGCATATGAATTCCAGGTTAGATTAAAAATTGTTATATCAGGGTTCAATTTACTAAAGCTGATAACTGCTGTGTGGTTATGAAGAGAACACCCCTCTTTATAGGAAAAACACACAGAGGTATTTAGGAGAAGAGGACCATGATTCAACTTACTCTCAGGTGGTACAGGAAAACATATTATGTGTGTGTGTGTATATGTGCACACACACATATATGTATGTATGTGTGTATAATGAGAAGGAGAGAGAGAGATCAAATGAAAAAGCAAATGGAACACAATATTAACAATAAGTGAATCTGGGTAAAGGATATATACACAGGTGTTCCTTATACTATTCATCTCACAACTTTTCTGTAAATTTGAAATTATTTACAAATAATTAAGAATAAAACAAAATTTTAAAACCTTCTGCTGTTTCTCCACTACCTGAGGATGTAGTTAGACTCTTAGTAGCCTGGCTTCGACATCTTTCTAGTTGCATCTGCTACCATTTCCCCTCTCATACCCCAATAAGCAGCCCAGTGTTTCCCAATCCCCAAATTCAGATCACAGCTTCCCGCCTTTGCACATGCAAGTCCCTAGGCCTAGAGTGTGACTCTGCTCCTTCCTGCTCAGAAAATCTTCATTTCCTCAAGCCCCAGATCAAAATTATCTTTTCTCCCAGGAAATTCTCTAAAAAATCCTATGGAAAACTTTTAGAAAAAGGTAAGATGCTCAGAATGCCAGGAAGAAATAAACAATATATTTTGTTTCAAAGAAGAAACGTGGAAAATAAAAGATTTTGAGAGAGTTGGATAATTTCATTTTACAATTTTAATAATTTTTCTGCATGATTCAGTGTACATAGCTTCAAAGTCTTCATTCAACATGGAACTTGTATTTGAAATTTTCTACTATGTCACAATCTGTTATTTTATTGGGTTGGCCAAAAAGTTCGTTCGGGTTGCTCTGTAAGATGATGCTAACAACCCGAACAAACTTTTTGGCCAACCCAATATATTACAACAACATTCTGTACATCCTATAAGACAGCATGCTATATCATTATTTCTTTGGGCATCGGTTTCACTAGTCACAGTGTGGGGTGGGAACTGTCTTATTCATCTTTATATCCCCTCTAACATTTGGCAAGATGCCTAGGATGTAGAGGAACCTAAATAAATTGAATAGTCATTGTGTACAACAACCTAACTGCCAAACTTAATTTTAACATGCATACACACATCCATCAAGTTTAACATTGCTATCATTCTAGCAAATAAATAGCAAACACTTTGCAAAAATGTTTTCACTGGACCTACTCCTTCCCATGGGCAATCTAATAAACAGAATCCACTTTTTGCCAGTTCTCACTACGCAAAATGACGTGTGATGGGTAAGTGAATAAATGGCTATAGGCCTATACACAATGAAAGCTTTTAAGAGCAGATTTACATAGAGCCAAATCTAGTTATGGTCAGAATTCAAAAATCCCACCAGACTCAAAGCAATTTTCAACAAAATTCCATTTCAAGTCTGTTTGTCTTTGGTTTCTTAGACTGCTTTAAAAATATTTCCGTCTGTAGGTAAATCAGTTTTTGAACAAACATCAACATCTATGTAGCTGGATTTTCCAGATAAATGTGTGTATTCATCTGCCTCTCTATTTAGAAAATAAGTGATTTTATACTTTGAATTCATGAGGACAATTATATTTAAATAAGCACCATCCATGTACTAGGTTTTCTAGAGAAAAGGGTGCCTTCTAGGATTTAAATTAAAATTAAGTCAAAGTAAATTTATATTTTATTGTCCACAAAACATTTGAAAATGATACAACTTTCCCAAATCTAATTTAAATCATAGCTAAGAATATCCTAGCATATCAGTTGTTTCCTGGAATTTTAACTAATATTGGAAGAGATGGGAAGAGACATTCTTTTTTTAAGGATGGATTTAAATAACTGTTAAGAATTTTATTTTTTATAACAAAGCTATAATATTTTGAGTATTATTGTGTTTTAGTGAACATGAAGTCTACAGATTCTGATATTAATTTAGGTGTCTCAGACCACAGTCTTTGTAAGTAAAAGGTCTCACCTCTTATTTCATTGGATCGCCCCTCCATGTTGCAATTCATGGCATTTGATTTCTTTTCAGTGTAGCTAGTCTTTTCACAAGCTAAAAATTAAAGATGTGCTGCAACCAGAGTTCTTGAATTACAAAGCGCAATGATTATATTTGATATAAGATCCTCTAATCTACAATTAGGGACTAATGAGGACATGCTATTGACTCAAAAAGGTTGGGAAGCTTGTATTTGTTGACCCAGGATAAATTCTAACTCCTTGAGTTCTAATAATAAGCCACAGCACATTATTTTCTCTCTCTTTCTTTCACTTCACCTTTGCCCCACATATGACATATAACTCAGAACTAGAGCTGTCTTTCCTGGAAAAGAAGAGAATTAGAGCAAACATAATTGCTGTCGGCAAACACTTTGCAGTTCTTGGCTCCAGAGGGCAAAGCCCATGGGTGGAATTCATAGGGATAACAATACCAACTCAGTGTAAAAACTTTCCAATATTAAAAGCTACCACATAATAGAATGGGTTGCTATCCAGCTTCTCATCAGGGTGTGTTCAAGTAGTGGCAGGTGACCACCTGCAAGGCTGTTGTCAAGGAGATTCTAATACTGGACCAGACGCTGCTATAGTAATTCAAAGTCTAAAACTCTATAATTCTGCAATACTGGAGATTTAATGCTTACAATATTATTGTCATTCAGTCTAGTTCCTGTTACTATCAAAGTCTTGCCTGACATTTTTATCAGTATAGGTTAAAGTCACTGAAAATGGTCAGTGTACCTAACCTAAATGTCAGTTTCCTGATCTAGAGAGTGAGAGGATTGATGAAATGATCTCCAGAATTACGTCTACTCCTAACCACGTTCTGAACCCGCAAGGAAGGAGTCACTATGTATTTACCTCACTAACCCTTTTGGGGTAACATGTAAGAAATTTAATAAATGCATGCTGTTTTTCAACAACACTTATAACCTTTAGGAATCTATTCATTTTCACTGATTCAATTTTAGTTTTTTTTTTTTTTTTTTGTGGTACGCGGGCCTCTCACTGTTGTGGCCTCTCCCGTTACAGAGCACAGGCTCTGGACATGCAGTCTCAGCGGCCATGGCTCACGGGCCCAGCTGCTCTGTGGCATGCGGGATCTTGACGGACCGGGGCACGAACCCGCGCCCCCTGCATCGGCAGGTGGACTTCCAACCACTGTGCCACCAGGGAAGCCCAATTTTAGTCATTTTGATTGCTTTTGTCAGTGGGAAAGATAATGTCACATAATTAAAATAATAAATAACCTCAATAATTTGTGTTTGTTAATCTGTGACAAAACCTCCAGCTATATTTTGTTAGAAGTAAATTAAAAATAGCACATAACTTGCAGCTCCTACAACTTTTCACAATTTAAAAATTGAGGATGGGCTGCAACCAGAGTTCTTGATTTACAGGGCTCAATGATTATACTTGCTATAAGATCCTCTGATCTACAGTTAGAGACTTAGGAGGACATGCTGTTGACTTAAAAAGTTGAGAAGCTTGTATGTAATGACCCAGAGTAAATTCTAACTCCTTGAGTTCTAGTAATAAGCCACAGCACTAAATATATATATAAAATATATATATTAAATATATATAAAAAATATATTAAAAAATATATAATATATATTAAATATATATAATATATATATTAAATATATATAATATATATATTAAATATATGTATAATATATATATTAAATATATATATAAATAATACACGTATCTCCTAGGAAATACATGTCTTTACCTGAACAGCAAGTGATATATGCCATATATATAGGATTGCCAATACTCCATTCTCTGAGACTGGACTAACACCAAACCTCTGAGTTTCCTAACAGCTCACGTGGAATCCTTCAACCTAATCTGTGGGATTCTTAACACCTAACCTCTGAGATACCAACACTCCAGCAGGTATTGAAGTTAAAGCCTCTGGGACCAATGTTACACATTGAATGTGGCTTGTGTGGTTGAGAAATGGAATTTTAAAAGTTATTTAATTTTAATTACTTTAATTTAAATAATCACGCAGTTTGTGGCTACCATTTTTGTTGGCGGAGCTTTAGGTCTTACTCAAGCCAAACTTCCATAGGGCAGCCTTCTCTAAGTCCCCATTTGGGTTCAGAGTCCTCTTCCTCATGACCCTTATCCTTTCCTACAACACTTATCTTACTCTGTAATTGTATATTCATTGCCGGATTATTTGATCGTGGCTATATTTGCTCACCATTATATCCCAGCATCTAACACAGCTCCTGGCACACCAAAAATATTTTTCAATGTATAAATGAATGGACATTGTGAGGGGAAGAAGAGAGGGTGCAGATTAAAATTGCTGCCAATAATCTTCAATGGATAATCCTTTCCAAAGAAAGATGACCATGCTACTGGAGTTAGGGGTGGTACTAATGAGTCAACTGGTTAACCCATGTCCCATGTCAATTGGCTAGCACTGGTGCCAGTGGATACAAGGACAGATAATACTGACAGGATGAAGGCAAGCTCCTTGATCTCAAACTATAGGTATCATCTCATTATCCACCACCTATCAGGTTACCAACTGCCAAATTTCAACTGTCAAAACAATATCCTCTTCCAGAAGAGCTATGAGCCTGATTAATTCATTCTGATATACTTGGGCTGTGACTGACTTTTCATAATTTAAAAAATACTGGGGTAATATATTCGAAAGTAAAGCACTTTATTTCAACACCTGATTTACTCAATTTAACATATGGCTTATATCTAAATGTGTTTGAAAAAGATTATACATTCTCAAATGGATAGAATTATAATTTCCCCTATTTAAGGGTTACATAATTTAATGTAGGCATGTAATTTTTGTGGAAGCAGATATAATATCTAGAACATCCTAAAATATTCCTGCTGCATCTTCTACTGATATTCTCCTCAGGAAAAAATTAACCTCAAGGAGGTCCTTCCACATCTAACACCTTAATTCTTCCAGTGACAAGTTTGAGAATTCCTTCCTAAAGTCAAAAATTCTTGAGGATGTTCCATTTTATCGTATTTATATTTTTAGCGACCAGTTGGGTGAGAAAACATACAGTGATAAAGGCTTCTGTAAACCCAGTAATGTTCTGAAATGAATAATCACCACAGTGCTTACATATACTTAAAAAAATAAGAGTACAAATTTATGCATCATATTATTTATGTATAAATAATGCTTTTAATGAAAACACACACTTGCTCTCCTACTCCAATATTTCCACCACAGTTCACAGCCCTTAGGTGGTGGACCATTAGGAAAGAACTTTAGGCATATTTTGTTTCTGTTATATATTTGGTGGTTCAATATCTCAGAAAATGGAATAAAGAGGAAAATGGAATCACTGAGCAGAGACAGTCTTAGGCAAAATACAAAAAAAAATTTTTTTTTTTTCCTATTATATGTACTTATCACAAGGGAATTATAGACCCTGGAGACATTCCAAGGTTTTATCTGAGCTGTTTCCTACAATGCAATAGAATTGTATCTAAATGATTCATAATAGAAATAGCTGGATGATTTAGGGGCATTCAGCAATGAAACAATACTACTATTTTACATTAGTTTTAACATATTCGGAAAATAACAGTATTATCTCTGCAGTTATGACTATTGCCATTGAAAATTTTCAATTTCCACTACTTTATAAGTGTGTTAAGGGGAACAAAAGTCTAGTCAGTCAGTGTCTATTTCACAATAGACCAGCCTATCGGATCATTTCCTAGGCAGTAGTCTTTTACTGATTCAAATCGCACTTTAGCCATGGGCATTTACTCATGACATTTCGTCCAGTCTTTTCATGATAATGGTTTATATCAATCTGGTTTTTGCATGTAAATGCCTTCATTCTTAGAAGAACTCCATCCCCACCTACCTAGTTATGATAAGCGTAACATCAGTGAGTGATTGATTCATGAGAACAACATCCTGAAAAGTTCCCCATTTTAGGAGCTTTTTGGGTTTTGCAAAATGTGGTACACTGCATTTGTATTTCAATAGAAACGTACCTAGATGAGAACAAAAAAGCAAACTTCCTTTGTACAGTACTCATAGGGCTGTGTTATTAAGTGTTTCTCCGTTTATGGTTAATTTTTCTGTATCTTCAAGCTCTAGTTCTAGAGCTTCTGGTTTTGTAAGGCATCTTAAATGAGTCATAGAGAAACAGTTGCTCCTCTAAGACCAGGTTTATTTAGATTGTGCTGACTCTGAACTTCTGAATCATAAGCTCCCCTCCCCCTTGATCATGTAAACTCATGATGCTCAAGGTAGGTCCCTATCTTGTGGTCCTTCCTGATTCAAGCCCTTTACAAAAAAAATCCATTTTGTCTATATTCCCAAGATGATAGCATCCTAGTTTTGAAGACTTACATTTTACTGATAGAATTCTTTGCCTGTTCATCCTCCAAGACACACAGTGGCAATTTGACCAGCAGCAACTGTCCAGATAGCAAAATGCATGTCCCTTTAATTTCTATACAGCCAGGTTATATGGCATGCCACAGGGAGAGCTCTGAGCTACTCCTGAGTCCTTTATATTGATGGATAATTCAGGTTCCTCTGTTAATTCAACAGTTAATACTAATCTGTTGCATATCACAACTCATAAAAGACTATTTCCCAGGGAGTTCCCTGGTGGCTGGTGGTTAGGATTCGGTGCTTTCACTGCTGTGGCCTGGGTTCAATCCCTGGTTGGAGAACTGAGATCCCACACACTGCACAGTGTGGCCAAACAAACAAACAAAAGACTATTTCAGACTCTTATAGCATTATGGGTACTCAATAAATATTTGTTGAACGAATTAATGAATTAATTTACAGTCTTGGATGGGTAAACCAAAGGCTCAGATCTCTTTTCTGTAACCACAGCATTTACAGGTATGGAGAATGCTGCCTTCCACGTTATTGTGTCACCTCCTTTCCCAGCATCCCAATGTGAAGTGAACATGTCCCAGGAATGGTGTTAAGTGCTTTGCACACACTGTATTGTGAAGTATAAGTTGTCAAGCTATTTGTCTGCAACAGTGTAAAATTGTCTTTAATGTGTAAACTAAAATCAAAGACAACCTCTGAGTGTCATCCCGTGAAGCAATCTGTGGCGCTATGCCAGGTGACGGCTTCCACCACAACTACCATTGTGTCACCCTACACTACTCTCCTGCCTCCTCTGACCAAAATCTGAGGTGACTCCAGACTTTTCTAGTCCTTATTTTTTTTAAATCTTAGCTTCAATAAAAACACATGGAATACATCAAGTAATTCCTTCTCACTCTATGAATGGCAATCCAAAGAATGATTTCTAAAGAATTATTAAAGCACACACAAGAATTTACATTATACTCCAGTAGGTAGGAATTAGATTAAAAATAGTATCAGTGCTTTATAGTGTGGGGAAAACCCTGACTTTTTAACATTAACACTATAAACAAAATCGTGGGCAGTGAAAAAAGAAAGAACCTAGGTTCCACAACTTGAATGGCTGCCCTTTTTATATAGCTGGTCAACCTTTTTCATCTCATTTTAATTTACAAATTTATGATTTTCTTAAGCTAAATTCTGTATTCAGTTGGCATAAAATATCAGCATAGCTAGGAAGTATTTTTTCATTTTACATGACAATACCTTTACCCTCACATAAAGTTTGTGGCTTTGAAAATAATTTGAATAATTTGGTATCTTAAGATTAATACACCAGACTGTTATATCTATTATGTATATATATAATTATAATCCACCTGAAGTTATACTGAGAAAAAAATCTCTATATAACAAACATATGTACAAGTCCCAGTGATCCATGTCTAAGGAATGTTATATAAATCAAATTCTGGTTTGGCCAAAGAATTTAAACAATCCCTTGGCGTTTTCTGCTACCTCAGGTGTAACTGAATGTAAAACTTTATATCTGGAATTTCTGGGGCAATTAAAACTCTTACTTCTTTTTTCCCCTTGTACCTTCATTGGTTGGCAATTAATGACTTGGCTTTTGACCAACATAGGAAAAAAATACTTCTTCCTATGTGATGATAGATGTCATTTTCTAACTCTCAGATGGCAATGGGAATTGACCCTGATAGTCATAAGCAATAAAATTTTGTACAGATAAAATCCTATTTAGTGGAGGAGAATTTTCCATTAGGAAATTCCTTCTAATAAGAAATAACCAGAAACAACTTATTTTTTACCAGGAAAACTGCTCTGTGACTGCCCTCATTCCAGGCCCTACCATGAAGACATATCTATTGTACTACCAACTCACCAAAGTGGTGACAGGAGCCATGGGACTGAGCTGTGTTGGTGACTAAGCAGACCCCAAATGTCTCCAAGTTTCCAAAGCAGCCTCATAGGGAGGTCTGTCTGACCTCATCACCACAGAGCAAGACAGGATTTTGTAGAATATTCTTTTTCAATCTCTTAAAGAGCACAAGCAAGGACACATGAAAATTAGAAACTGATTTCTAGGAAATTTAACCTCTCGAAATATGGGTATTATCTAATGATACAGTCATTCACCAGCTGCTGCTGTATACATACAGTAATACATACAAAAGATGAAGGACAGCTATGAAGAATTAGCACAGTACCTGGGACTAATGATACGATTATTAAAGCTACACATCAGCCTACACAAAGCAACAATTTCCTTCCAAAAAAAAGAGTTGATAAATGTCACCGTCCAGTGAGGCATTTATTTTCAAACTAAACCCAATGAAGAAGCTGGGCTGTTGGCCATAATTCTTACAGAAACCAACATATACTTCTTCTGTGCCTCTGACGGCCCAGCCCGGTGATGAGTGCACAGGAGTAGCTGCATTGCATTTCACATTGTTTGCACTAATGTGGCACCAAGCTTCAGAACTACCCACGGCTCTGCAGAGCAGAGGTCAGGCCCATTCTCCCTGTGTGGCTTGGTCTGCCCCTGTTGTCAGGACCTATCCAGGGTTTTATCAGCATCACCTCTGACTCATACTTAGCATTCAATAGCAAGATGGAGTCTCCAACAATGAAGACCTGGCAGAGGGCCAGCCTATTGGTACTAACGCAATGCCTGCCATGGTGTAGTAAGCTGGGCCAGACATTTATGGGAAATGGCTGACAGCTGGATAAACAAGCAGCTCCTTTTTTGGTGAGCTCCAGCGGAAGCAGAGTAGATAGAATAAATTCTTTAGGTATATGCTTCAGATGACTCTGTGTTGCTACGGGCTGCTAGAAAACAGCCTCAGACAGGGACATCATCATGGCACCTTTGGAGGCTCTCCTCCAGCCAAGGCACCAGCAGGGAGAAAGAGGCCGAATGGCAAACTGTGTTGGCCCACAGAGCCAGCCAAGGAAAGGCTCAATGTGGAAATATCAAGTGTAAGAGCCGGCTGGTTAGATGCCTGGCAGTGTCCTATAGTCCCACTCAGAGGCGGTAGGAGGCGCTGTGTGTGGCCACTCCCTCACCACCCAAGCCCTTCCCGCTGAATTCCGAACCCCACCCAGCAAGGAGAGACCCTGCATCAGTCAGGAGCCCAGAGACGCAAGATGGAGAGAAGCTGAGGGTATAAGTCTGTGGTAGAGGGAAATAGACAAGAGCTGTAAAATTAGGCAATCAGGGCATGTGTGTTTTTCTTCCCGACTCCCCCGCTGCCCTCCTTCCCCGCCCCCTGCATGCCTGAGAGTGAGTCACTTGTGGAACTTGGTTTAGGTTTTAAGGCAGTTTGGGTGTTTGAGACATATTTAGCACAGATAAGTTTAATGTAGCATCAGAAAGAAGTCCCCACATTTTCCTTTATGTGGCTTTTCAGAACAACAGAATGAGCCAGGTATCGGCAAATAGCAGCCAGCTGAGATAAGCGGCTGTTCCGGGTGCAGATGCCCTTGTGCCAGGAAAACAAGAACAAGCATGAGCGAGAAGCAGGAAAACAAAATCCACAAACACAACTCTTGATTTACAGCTGTGAGACAATACTTCCTTTTCTTAGACCCCAGGCTCCACAAACTATGACTCACAGAGAGGGGTGTGCAGCGGCCGGAGAGGCAGGAGGGAGTCAGTGACGGGAGTAGAATTACACCCCACTTTGCTGGCCCCTTTGTGCCCCTGGGTCACTGCCAGACCCGTCCTAGTCCTGCAACATGTGGAAAGCCAACATGTTCGGACTGAATAGTAGGGGATTAGACCTAAAGAGATTACTAGTAAAACATTTTCTGAAAATAGAAAAAAAAAATATTTTTTAAGCATGAGAGAAAAAGGAAAAGTTTCTTTGTTGCTAATTGGAAAGCTCTGCAAGTATTGGATTACTGAGGAAATCAGGACAGTCTGGTATACAGCTTTGACTACGTGGTAGTGACGGTTGCTTTCCACGAAGGCCTATTGCTCTACATCGGAGGCCCCAGAGTCAGCCGTTAAACAAAAGCTGTTATGTTTTGGGGTCTTGTCTGAGTTGGACCCACATGGAATCGGGAGGGGTGAAAAATGTTGGTTCAACCTCAATCGTCAGATTATGGGTCAAAATCATTTTCTTAGAGATAGTGAGTCTGCAGAAAACTTTGAGTAAAGGCAAATGAAAGACTTGGGTCTAAAAACAGGCTTCCAAAAGTAGAAATAGGATACAGGAAATGAGAGTTGTAAAAACATACTAGCCAGAATGGAAAGAGTAGAGAGAGAAGTAGAAAGACTCCAGGGCAGAGACTGTCTAAGGAAAAGCTATGAGAGAACAGGATCGTGGTTTCTTAGCTTCATTTCAGTTACTGCCTCACACAATTCATTTAGCGTATGGTGAGAGGGGCTCCCCTGTCTTCTGTTTTGCTCCCCCAAGCATGGGGAGGTGAGTCAACTATACACAGCCTTCTTACAGCTCTTACCTTAATATCAGAAATATGTAAGATAGGGGCAGAGGCGGTCATATCTTTATCTTTAGTTCTGATCCTTCACTTTATTTCTATCCCAGAATTTCGAACTGTATACCAATCAGGTCCACATCCATGATCTCCTGTGTCTCTGAGTTCCTAGCACGGTGCATTGCATAGGTATGGGTACAATAAATAATATTTGCTGAATGATGAATGAATGAAAGAGCCCAGTCCACCACAGAAAGAAAGAAATAGCCCAGTCCTACCTTGCCTTTCCTTCCTGACTCTGGTTCCTGGCCTGTTGTTATCTTCCAAGAAGGAGACAATTTATAAAGGGGCTGTGTAATTACCGGGAACTCCAGATGATGGAACAGACTGGCTCTGAGTGACTATGTAGTTGAATTAAATAATCCTTACTGACTGTGCCAGACCCTGAACTAGGCAGTGGGGATGTTCAGATGAATAAGACATGGTTCCTGCAGTTGAGGAGCTCACCATCAAAGGAGGAGACAGATGAATAAACTGAAAATTACAATTCAATATGATGCATTGGGGTACAGGTAAGGACCAGGTCTGCAGGCCAAGGAAAAGAGGCACCTCACCCAAATGAGAAGGTGCTGGCCTCAGTTCCACAGAACAGAACGGCTCACAAGGTACCTGTGCAGCATATCACTTGGGCTGATTCCAGTGGTATCACCACCTCCAGCTGTCTCCTATCTTGTCTCTCTCTTTTCTCACTGGCTCCTACTTTAGGTCTCTCCAACACTATACATGTTCTTTTTCAACTCTGCTGTGCCCTTAAGCTACTGGCTAAGCTTTATTCTTTCACTGCCAAAGCATAGCCTATATTTTCCTACATTTTCTTCCCACCCTGTCATTCTCTACCTACCCTAGATGTCAAGTTCTCACCCACACCCCTTTACAGTACCCCACCCCACCGCCCTTGGAGAAGAATCACCAGTGACCTCCTTATCACCAAATCCAATGACATTCACTCACCTGACACAGAGCTGACTCTGGCAACTACCACCCTACAAGTTGAAACTTTCCTCTCCTTTTGTGTATGGGCACAAAAATAATATTAGCTGAACGAGGAAAGAAAGAAAGAGAGAGAGAAAGAAAGAAAGAGAGAGAGAGAGAGAGAAAGAGAAAGAAAGAAGGAAAGAAAGAAAGAAAGAAAGAAAGAAAGAAAGAAAGAAAGAAAGAAAGAAAGAAAGAAAGAAAGAAAGAAAGAGAGAGAGGGCTTCCCTGGTGGCGCAGTTGTTGAGAATCTGCCTGCTAATGCAGGGGACATGGGTTTGAGCCCTGGTCTGGGAGGATCCCCCATGCTGCGGAGCAACTGGGCCTGTGAGCCACAACTACAGAGCCTGCACATCTGGAGCCTGTGCTCTGCAACAGGAGAGGCCACAATAGTGAGAGGCCCACGCACGGTGATGAAGAGTGGCCTCTGCTAGCCACAACTAGAGAAAGCCTTCGCACAGAAACGAAGACCCAACACAGCAAAAATGAATTAATTAATTTAAAAAAAGAAAGAAAGAGAGAAGGAAAGAGAAAGAAAGGAAGGAAGGAAGAAGGAAAAGGAAAGAAAGAAAGAAGTAAAGAAAGAAGAGGAAGGGCCCAGTCCACCACAGAAAGCCCTACCTTGCCTTCCTTCCTGACTGGTTCCTGGCTCACTGTTGTCTTCCAAGCAGACAATTACGGTCACAGAGGAGTCTCATGTACAAAGTCTGGTAATGGATCTTTGCATCATCCACCTAGAAAGTGGTTTTGCTGTCTTACGCCCCTCCATTCTCTTTTCAGGAACTCGTTTTCTTTCTTGGTGAAATAGAACAAAAGTTATCAGCCCTTGTGGTAAGCACATTACTTATGGTAACGTTCTGTCTTGTGGTTGACTGGCACTGGGACTGACATTAAAACTGATTTATACCTCAGCCTCAACATGCCCTTTCCCATGATCTTTAACCCCCAAACAACAGCAACAACAACAATAACAGCACTTGCTATGTGCCAGGCATGGTGCTGTGCTAAGTATTATATGTGCATTATCTTTCTGAATCTTCTCAGAAACCTTATAAGGCAGGAAACATTTTATAGCAGAGGAAATAGAGGCTTAGGGAAGTTGAAGTAAAACTGGCTCAGGGTAACCGGTTCCAGGACCTAGAAGTCAAAACATCCGCTCTTAACCACTTCACCGCACAGCCTCTCAGTTCTACTAGATTCAGCTCTAGAGAGCTTGAGTTGGTTCACACCTACGAATCATTGAGTGGCTGTACATGCTAAGCATTGTGGGATTCAAAGATATAAAAAGATCAAGTCTATTATCTCAAGGAGCTTACAGTCTAGAGGAAAAGCATCAAGATGAGACTGATGCCTGGGAAGTGAAATGAGACTCTCAGAACAAAGGGCTGTATTTACACAAAGCACACACAGTTCAGTATTACAGGTCCCTACCCTAGAAGGAGACCCCAGCTGCTGGAGTTTTGCCTATGCGATGTTTCATATTTAGCTTCTCCTCCTCTTTGATCAGTCTCCTCTGTCTTTCTAAAGCTCATACTATACATATAATTTCCATTCAAATTCAAAATCTGTCCAATTATTGTAGTGAATGCAATGTTATTCAAGGATTTTTTTTTCTGAAAGAGCACCTATCTGACATGCATTTTTAATTTTATGTGCAATATGCAAATGTCATCACTGTAGTTGTTAACCGTAGTGCAGGATTGCAATTAACTATGGAGCTGTGCATTTTTGTTATATGCTAATGCTAATGAGATTTTCATAAAGCAAGTCCAATTACCAGCCCTATTTTTTAACTGCAAGAGCTAGTGCAAAGCAAAGGTGTTGACTTCCTTTGGAATAAATTACCCTTTGTCCTTGGCTCCTTCATCATATTCAGTCGTCCTAAAAAGTAACTCCTGCTACTTTGAATACTTTATCCTGCCTTGCTCTATAGTACTGTATTAATGGAGACTGTGGGTAAGATTGTTTAGAAACCAATTTACACTGCACGGGCAGTGGGAAAACTTCCTCCCAGTGTCCACTGCTCCGGCAGAGAGCAGAGCTTTGAATAGTTAAAGTAAACAGGACCTGGAGGAGGCTGAAGACTCAGACAGTGAGTTAGCAAAAATAAACCACAGCAGAGCACATACATGACGTTACCTTGGAGTGAGGAAGCTGCACACTGGGAATGGGTATTTACCCTCAGATTTATGTCAGATGTGTCACTGGTCAAGAAAAACCTTGAAAGGATAGTTATTCTTTCATTCATCCATTCATCCATTCATTCAAAACACAGTTGTGAGGAATTCCCTGGCGGTCCAGTGGTTAGGGCTCCACGCTCTCACTGCCGAGGGCCCAGGTTCAATTCCTAGTCAGGGAAGTAAAATCACAGGCCACGCGGTGTGGCCAAAAACAAAGAAATTAAAAAACCAACTGGAAAACACAGCTGTGGGGCTTCTGTGTGCTAGACACTGAACTAGGCACTGAGGGTTCAAATATGAATAAGATGGCAGGGGGAGACTGGGGGGTTAGAAGTGAAGGGAGATGTTCATGTTATATTTCTGTATTAACTGATTCTTTTACAAAAAGAAAATGTTTATGAATTACTTGGGCAATGAAAGAATGAATAAGCCTTCAGTGAGCTTTTAGTCAAACAGAAAGACACAAATACATCAAATAATTTCGTAATAAAGTGTGGTGCCTGTTATGACACTTTTTTTAGAGGAGGACGAAATGAAGGAAAAGGTCAGTTGGGAGAAGGGAGGTAAAGGGGGACAAGAAGCCTCACAAATGACAAGTTTCTTGAACTGAGCCTTGAAGGTGAATGGGTATTGGCTAGAAGAATGAGGTGGGAAGTCAGTCCAGAAAAGAGCAACAGAAAGAAGGTACAAAGAAGTGAAATAGCACAGGTTACTGCAAGTAATTCAGGGCAACTGGAGGCACTGGGCATGAGGCAGACCAGAGGTGAAGGATGACGTTAGGATCAGCCACTGAGGGGCTTTAAGTAGGAGAGTAAACAATCAGGTTTGCCTCTCAGAATTGCCACTTGGGCAGCAAAGTGGAAGATGGGGGTGTGAGGGTAGGAAAACCAGCTACCCCCATTTCTTTTTTGGCCACCTTTTGCAAGAACCTTTTCTCTGTTCAACTCAGACTCTGAGACAAACAATCAGGCTATATTTTCCCTCAAGAAGGTGTTTTCTGTGCCCCTGTGGAATGCAATCACACAAAAAGCCCTCTTTTTATTTTTAATATTTTCATCTAAAACAGAAAGCCAAAAGAAAATACAGGAGACAGGAATGAAAGCTTGATGATGGTGATGTATAGTTTGAGTATATTTCCTGCTCTGGGTCAACTTCTAAACAAGGTAAAAGGAGCATAGAAATTGAAGCACAAGAGAAGAAGGAGAGGGAGGAAAATAAAGAAAGAGAAGATGATACAAATTTTACCAAAAACTGACTGGAATTCCATAGGGGTAACAGGGCAACCTTTTCTTCTTTGCATAGTCAACCCTCCTCCCCCCCCACCCCCAACATCTATCACCTCTGTGAGGAAGAGGAAAGCCAGGAATTGGGAAAGGACAATGGGACATGGAATCTTCCAGAGTTAAATTAATGGAAGCAGATTTTATAATATATATCAAGGTTGGGAAGAAGCTAGAAGTTCTTTTAGCATAAAAATTAAG
This sequence comes from Hyperoodon ampullatus, assembly GCF_949752795.1. Lineage (NCBI taxonomy): Eukaryota > Metazoa > Chordata > Mammalia > Artiodactyla > Ziphiidae > Hyperoodon > Hyperoodon ampullatus. The sequence continues at coordinate 138,112,111 of NC_136914.1, forward strand.
ATACTTTAGCATAGAAAAAGTTTAAACACATCCTAAGAGTGTGGTTTTAGAATGTGAGAGAAGAGGTGTACCTGTGGGGATTAGAAATTGGAATGATTTAAAGAAGGTAAAATGATTTAAAGAAGTTCTGTCTAACTCTTCTGCCATTTCATGGGCATCATTCTTATAATAAAACTGCAGGAGGTCCAGTGATCACATTCGTATTCCAGGAATCTGGATGGAGGAACGAGCTAGAAGAATAGGGCAAAGGATATGCGTCCATTGTCTTTTAAAGAAGCTTTCTAAGTGCTTCTGTACTACACTTCCACTTGTATCTCATTGACCAGAACTTAGTCTTATTTCCATAGAACAAGCAGATGGATTGTCCTCTAGCAGAAGAGCCCTACTCCACTGTAACAAGGCTGGAAGATCAAACATCTCAGTACACAGACAAGTAAATGTAGTGATGGGAGCTGAGGAGTTTCCATCAGATATCTTCTATTTTAATTAATTATGAAGTAAAGTTATCTGCTGACAGTGAAGGGGTGAGAATTAAAGACAAGGAAGAAGTTTGAGCAAACAGATAGTGAGTTCATCCAGGATTGGGGTTTTGCTAGATAAGTTCAGTGGAAGGACGAAGGGTCAAGGGAATGTACAATATGGGCAATATATTCTGGATAGGAGGAAACTCAAGACAAGAGTTGCTGACGGATAGGCAGAAAGGAGAGAGGAGGAGTGAAATGAGTAAGCTGGAAGGAGGATGGGAGGACGTGGTCAGAGGGGCAGTTGTCTGTAGTTGCTATTTCAGAGAAGAAGTTTCAGGTGATGTTCAGGTCCAGGGTGAAGCTGTGGCAATGGAATAGAGCAGGGAGGTCACTGGAGGATGAAGAGGTCAAAGAACTGAATGGTCAGTGGTTAGACAGGCCACATAGAAAGACTATGAGGCAAATGCCAAAGTCTTCAGTGACTGAGGAGTGAGCAGAAAACCGAAAGAGAATAGCATCATGGAAGGGCATATCATTAGATATGAACCTTAAAGGAACAGGAATCCAGAGACAGATACGGATGATCTAACCAGAAGTCTTCCCTCATCCTTCCTTCTTTTTTCTTTGCTGATAGAGCCTTTCTCCCCCATAGAGACCACATACGTGGGTTTATGACCCAAACCCAGCCAATAAGATTAGCAGGCAATATGCTGGGGGTGAGGGTGTTACTGACTGAAAGTGTGTGTTCCCTCAAACTTTCTATGTATAAATTCTAACCCCCCCACCCCTGCCACCACTGCCAGGTGATGGTATTAGGAAGTGAAGCCTTTCAGAGGTAATTAGGTCAGAAATTTATGAATAGGGTTAGTGCTCTTATAAGAAAAAATGCGATTGAGAGAAATTTTCTCTCAGCCACGTGAAGACATAATAAGATTCAACCATTTGTAAACCAGGAAGTGATGTCACCAGACACTGGGTCTGCCAGTGCTTTGATCTTGGACTTTCCAGCCTCCAGAACTCTAAGAAATAAATGTTTGTTGTTTAAGCCATCTAGTCTATAGTATTCTGTTGTAACAGCTTGAACTGGCTAAGACAGGGGGCTTCTGGGAAAGACCTTCTCCCTGTCCAGAAATTGTAGATGAGGAGAAATTGCCCTTTCTACCTTTAGATGTTGTAGTAAGCTGAATAATGATATTCAGAGATATCAGGTGCTAATCTCTGGAATTTATAAATGTCACTTTGTATGGGCAAAGAGTCTTTGCAGATATGATTAAGGTTAGGACATGAGATGGGGAGATTATCCTGGATTATCTAGGTGGGCCCTAAATGCAATCACACGTGTCCTAAATGTCACTTCCAAGAAAGAGGCAGAAGGAAATTTGATACAGACAGAAGACATACGCAGAAGAAAAGGCAGTGTGAATATGGAGGCAGAGATTGGAGTAATGGAGCCACAAGCCATGGAATACTGACAGCCGCCAGAAGCTGGAAGAGGCGAGAAACAGATTCTCACCTAGAGCATTTGGAGGGAGTGTGGCCCTGCCAACACCTTGATTTCAGCTCAGCAATACTGATTTCAGATTTCCGGCCTCCAACTAGTGAGAGGATAAATTATCATCACTTAAGTCACCACATTTGTGACAATTTGTTACAGTAGCCATAGGAAATTCATACTGACATAGCTGTGAGGGATGTGATAGCTGGAGTCGTGGTGGCCATCTTGTGACTATGAAGAAACAAGCCAGAGGATAAACATGCTGGAGAAGACAAAGTAGAAACATGGAAAGAGCTGCCGAATTAGCCAGCTATCACTCAAGGATTAGATTTCTTATAATGTGAGATCATGAATTTCCTTACTGTTTATGGCTCTTCTAGTTGGATATTCTGTTACTTGTAGCCAAAGGCATGTTAATTAGTACAGGCCTATCCAAAAGGATGGGGGCAGTCATGGTTGGGAAACAGCAGTTGAGTACTGAGGAACGGACTTGCCTTACTTTCCAGCCCTGAGAATGCACAGTACATAAAATGTGGAAAACGAACAGCTCCCATTTGAATGGGGAGCAGAACAGATAACTCAGGGGAGAGCCAGAAGATTAAGAAAATGTCTGGGGAAGAGTTTGTAGGCATAGGGGCATTTGTTAATTACACAGCAGGCTTTTTGGAGGACAGTTAAAGTGTTTATGAAGGAGGGGAGGAGTGGGAAATGTTCTTAGAAAAGGATTATGTGAATCAGCACAGATCATTATTGTAATAAGATTATATAGAGACTATAGATAGAGTGGGGAGTAGGGAGAGACTCACACTTCCAACAGTGACCAAAGAAAAAAGGTATAAAGCTTACCCAGCCCCAGGGTTGCCAAGAAAATATGTTTCTACCAATGCTGGAGCCAAAGTGCTCTTTAAACTTGATTGTTCATAAGATTTATCTGTGGAGTTTGTTAAACATTCCCGTGCCTCAGAACCAAGATCCTTACACAGCAGGTCTTGGTAGGATCCAGCAATCTGCATTTATAATGAGCATCCCAAGTGATTCAACGACAATTGACCTAGGACCGCACTCTGTCCAGAGCAGTGGCTTTCAAATGTTTCTCACTATAATCTACATTTAGAAATAAATGTTAGAGCATAAGCCACATGCACATGCACACACACACACACACACACACACACACACGTGTACAAGGTAGGTGAAACAATCTGGTGTAACATAATAGAATTCCTTTTTCATTCAAATAAAGCTCAAAGCTGGTGTCCCTGGTCAGGTGACCCTGGTGGGTGGCACTCCTTCCAATGATGACTCAGGGACCCAGGCTGTTTTCACATTGTGGCTCTGACGTCTTATGGCTTCAAGCTTGCCCTGGTGTCATTTAGCAGGCATACAGAGGAAGAAAGTGGAGGAGCCTATGGGGGAGAGTTTGATGTGCCATAGATCCCACTGGACATACTACCACAGCCAGATCTCAGTCACGAGGAAATGGGGGGAGACCCCAGTAAGCACTATCAGGCTCTCCACTCTAGATTAGTATTTAGCTAAAACTAAAGGCTCACAAAATAATACTTATTCCTACCACAGGCAATGTCCTCTGATACTTTTCTGTTTTGTTCTGTTCCATTCCATTCCATTTTCTTTCTTTTTTGAAATGCCAGCCTCACAGCTAACATGTTCTACTAAACAATCCACAGTTTAGAAAGCACTGTCCTGGAGGCTATCTGCATTTGTCCAAAGGGGTAGGTGGCTCCACAGTTCAAGGAGCTCTGTTTCCTCTGAATGTACATGCAGGACCCCCCCAGTCAGGCACACAGCAGTTGTTCAGTAAGTCATCACCATCATTGCTCGTATGATTGTGGTGGTGAAGAGGAGAGAATAAAGAAAATATACAAGGTCTCCTCTTCCCTGAAGCTGTGCAGTTTTACAATTAACAAAGCATAGGGCTTCCCTGGTGGCGCAGTGGTTAAAAACCTGCCTGCCGATGCAGGGGACACAGGTTCGAGCCCTGGTCAGGAAAGATCCCACGTGCTGCGGAGCAACTAAGCCCGTGCGCCACAACTACTGAGCCCGCACTCTAGAGCCTGTGAGCCACAACTACTGAGCCCATGTGCCGTAACTACTGAAGCCCACATGCCTAGAGCCCATGCTCCACAACAAGAGAAACCACCACAATGAGAAGTCCACGTACTGCAGCCAAGAGTGGCCCCCGCTAGCCGCAACTAGAAAAAGCCCGTGCCCGTGCGCAGCAAACAAAGACCCAACGCAGCCATAAATAAACAAATAAAATAAATTTATATTAAAAAAAGCCATAAAATGGCCTCCTTTTGGTATTTGGGGTTAAGACATTAGAATTGAAACTTGCCACTGCGGTAAGATGCAGGAGGAAAAAAAGTGATGGAGAGAGAGTGTCTATAAATTAAGGGAGGACATGACATACAGAGATGTTCTGCTTGATTACTATGTGGTTGGCTTTCTCCCTGCACTCACCCAAGCCACGATTCACCAGACATGCTAACTTCACCAGGTTGGAAATGCCAGAAACCCAAAACTGTAGAGGTCTTCATAGAGGTACCTTTCTCCTTCTGATTTAGACTGATTAGATGATTAGCTCTTGGATGAATGACCCTCAACTGTATTTCTGAAGCTCCAGGTAGGAGATGGGGCAGGAAGGTGAGCCCGACTCGGGCTCCTCCCAGCATCTGGACTCTACCCACTCTTCCTGCTGTCTCAGACCTTGGTTTGACAAAGGAAGAGACAAGGAAGGGAAAAGAGGATTGGGCAGAGTTATGGAATGAGAAATGTTAGGGAGAGGAGTAGGAGAGACGAGGAGGGAAAGAGGGGAAGCGCTCCAGAGCAATTTTTAGTGGCTGAAGAGAAAGCAGAGTAAAGTGCTCTTTACTTCTTTTCCCACATTAATCATGGATTTAGGAGAAAACAACCAGAGGATGCAGGAAGTTTCTCAGATTGTAGAGCCTGAAAGGATTCAGGATTAATTGAGTTTCTTTTTTCTTTTTTTTTTTTTTTGCAGTACGTGGGCCTCTCACTGTTGTGTCCTCTCCCGTTGCGGAGCACAGGCTCCGGACGCGCAGGCTCAGCGGCCATGGCTCATGGGTACAGCCGCTCCACGGCATGTGGGATCTTCCCGGACCAGGGCACGAACCCGTGTCCCCCGCATCGGCAGGTGGACTCTCAACCACTGTGCCACCAGGGAAGCCCTAATTGAGTTTCTTGACAAATGAAAATGCTACCTGAGGAAAATGCTAAATGTCATTCAAGCATCATGGAATAAGGACTGCTCATTTTAGACATGTTAATATGAGGCTCTTGGACTGAAAATCAGAAAGAAGCAGCTGTTGGGAAAGTCAGTGAGGGATGCTAAGCCAGGTAGAGACCTGGAGCGGCTCTCAGCCCATCCTTCCCCTGGGGTAACTTCAGCCCTTAGAGAGTCTGCAGAGGTGAGACTAGAGTCCAGCTTTCTATTTTTAATTCATAGTGAGGAGATAAGAATTAAATATAAAGCAGATTAAGACTTCCCTTAAATCTCCTCTACAAAAGAGAAACTGGAATTAATCTACAGGGGCACTCTATGGCTGGCTCAATACCATCATTTTCTAAGAATAAAATTAGAAGCAGAAAACTGTACCCTTATCCTTTTGACATCCACGAATTATTGCCATCAAAGTACTACAGCCCATTAAATTACTTTCCAGGTTACACTCATTAGATTGAGCATTCTCATTCTGTAGACCTGTGGTTTTAATGGAAAAGAAAAGAAAAGGAAGAAAAAAAGCCCTCACTTCATAAGACAACTGTTCCCATATACTGGCCCATTAATGGGATGCTAATGCATGTGGAAGTCATTCTAAAATCACAAATGCAGAACTGAGAAGCAGATTTCAAACATCGATAGGCCTGGGCTTGTTGTGGAAGTTTGGACTGTGAGAGTGTCAGATTCAGATAGTGCACTGTAGCCTATATTCCCTACACCCTGCAGCTAAAGAGGCGCTCGATTACAGGCTGTGATTTCTGTTTTTCTAAATTTTAATCACATTATATAATATTACCTTTATGGTTTAGACACTAAACAGGAAGCTAACCTGGCTACTAGAGTCTTTGTCACTGGACGTGTTAACCAGATAATGGGGCAGCAGCAGAGCAAAGAGATTAAGTGTGCAGGTGTGGAGCAGTATGCCTGGGTTTGAACCCCAGCCCCACCAATTACTCACTGTGTGACCTTGGGCAAGTTGCTTAATCTCTCTGTGCCCGAGTTGTCACTTGTGTAAAAGGAAGATAATAATAGTCCATGCCTCAAGTAAAGATTAATCGAGAAAATGTATGCAAAGAACTAAATCAGTTCTTGGCACTGTGGCAAGTACTCACCAGCAGTTGGGGGTTATTAGTATAATGGTGTTGGAGATGTGAGAGAAATGAATGTGGAATGGCTGTGCACTCTGGTGGTTTAGTCCAAACCCACTGAGGTATATACAGTCCTCAGGACATCTCAGGCTTTGTCCCGCAAAGGAAGAGAAACCAGTCACCTTTCTCTGATGGTCTTCTGTGTATCTGAAGTCACTGCAATGCGCTGGGCCTTGAATGACATGTAATGCCTCAGTGTGTGCATTTAGATCAGTCCAGCAAGTCATGATGCTTTTCCGAACAATTCTCTGTGTATGGTGCTTTCAGGGATACAGAAGAATTATGAAATAAAACTGTCCATAGCATGTGTGAAGACTAGTTGGAGAGATTCTGTACACCCAGGAAATACAGCAAACTCTTTATAGGGCCTAATATAAGAGAGAACTGTATGTATGAGGAACAGCTTGAATGCAAAGGTGGGTGAGAACCTAACCCTGCTTTCAACTTTGCAATTAGCAGAAGGACACAGTTAAGACTAAGGCTGAGTGAGTTACGTCTATCAAAGCAGAACAAACCGATGGTCGTGGAGTCTCTAAAGAGGCAATGCCAAAGAAGACGCATTTTAATGGAATTCTCAGATGTGTTCTATTGATAATCTGAGAGCAGCACAGCACTAAATCACTTCACAAATACTTATCTATCATTTGCCAGGAATAATTCTGAGTGCTGGGATAAATCCCTGCCCTTGTGTTGCTGACAGCCTAATGGACAAAAAGACAGTTAACAAACAAAAAAGTCCCAGAGTATTTCTGTACACATACACACACACACATATATGTCAGGGTGTGAGTGTTGTACAGAAAATGAAGCAGCGTGAAGGGTTGAGGAGTGATGGAGAAAGAGGTGCTATGTAACAAGTTGTTAACTGTGAGGTAAAGACAACACATGCAAAAGAAGTCAGAGAAGGTGAGACATGGGTGTGGACTGAAGGCATCGCGGGAGAATTCTGCGACCTGGGAAGGACATGGTAGGAGAAGGGGAGCCGGTCTTTCCAGGCCTGGGGTGGGGAGAGCAGAGTATGGCCAGAGGAGAGGCCAGTACCACCTAGAGGGGTGGGCACAAGCAGCCAGGATGCGTGGGGGCAGATTACTGTGGGCCTGAGCTAGAGGCGCTGGGCCTGATGTGCAGCCACGCGGCTGTCAGGTGTAAGTACCAAGAGCTACTGAAAACTGCCTGGGGAAACACATAAGCAGTTTTAGTTTTCATTTCAGCTGGTGAATAGGGACCAGGGCCTCGGGACTGCACCAGGGCCTAGAGGCGTCAGGACACCTCTTTCTCTCATCACTGTGTTATCGTAAAGAACCTCAAACACGCCTCTCTCCATGGGGTAGAGAGAAGGCCACCAGCAGCCTCACGTTAGCATCCTCTGTGCTAGTAAAGTGCAGGAGCAGCTTGCTCCCAGTTCCAGCTTATGCTGTCTGTATTTCAAGGGGCGTGGAGCATCACTTCTTCACTCACCTCTGTGGTGGGTGGGATGGGGGGCATTATATGTGGAGCGAGGACACCAGACTACACAGAGAAGAAGGGTGCCTCCAAGGAAAGGAAGCTGGGCTGGGAAGATGTCCACAAGCAGGGTTGCACTTCCATGTTTGGGCCTTAGTTTTTTTTGTGTTTTTTTTTTGCGGTACTCGGGCCTCTCACTGTTGTGGCCTCTCCCGTTGTGGAGCACAGGCTCCGGACGCGCAGGCTCAGCGGCCATGGCTCACGGGCCCAGCCGCTCTGTGGCATGTGGGATCTTCCCGGACCGGGGCACGAACCCGTGTCCCCTGCATCAGCAGGTGGACTCTCAACCACTGAGCCACCAGGGAAGCCCTGGGCCTTAGTTTTACTGCCTCTTCCTTCAATGGCCACATCCCCGGTGGGGGGCCCATGTGCTTGCTTCAGTAGCCTTCCCTGTCCATCCGAGGTTTGCTGCCTCGAATTGCTATGGGTCAAGCAACCAAATAAGCAGACCCTTAAAAGAACGCATAGAAGGGCTTCCCTGGTGGCGCAGTGGTTAAGAATCTGTCTGCCAACTCAGGAGACACGGGTTCAAGCCCTGGCCCGGGAAGATCCCACATGCTGTGGAGCAACTAAGCCCATGCACCACAACTACTGAGCCTGCACTCTAGAGCCCGTGAGCCACAACTACTGAGCTTGCGTGCCTAGAGCCCGTGCTCCACAACAAGAGAAGCCACCGCAACAAGAAGCCCGCGCGCTGCAACGAAGGGTAGCCGCCACTCACCGCAACTAGAGAAAGCCCACGCGCAGCAATGAAGACCCAATGCAGCCAAAAATTAATTAATTAATTAATTAAATTTATATTAAAAAAACACATAGAAGCATGAAAACCACGTTGACTGAGAGGTTAAGGAGGGTCATTCACACCTTGAGCTATCTGGGGATAATCAGAGGCCTTCTGTAAGAATTATATCTATGTTTCTGTGGGTTGAGTTGACTAAAATTCTAAAGGGGACAAAATAGTCTGTATGAAGTAAATGTAATTGCTTAATGTAAAATCAAAAGGCCAGGTGTCATAGGAGTTTGCCTTGCTTGCAAACTTGAGGGGGGCAGTCTAATTCAGGGTATGTATAAAATACATTATTTCCCCTTTTTTTTTGTTTTTTTTTTTGTAATCAGATCAGCCTAAAAGTCAGTATTTCTGACATGCAGACTCTCTCCAATGACCAGCTCCCTAGGAAGTCCACTAACTTTGTGCAAACTGATTTATTTTACTTCAATAACCAGCACATTCTATGTCGCAGTGATATAAAACTGTTGTTTAGAGGTTTGTTAATTCACTTATTCAACAAATATATTGAACACCGAATATGTGCTAAGTATCAATACAATGCCATGTGCTAGGGATTCAGAGGAGGACAAAACAGGCTGGGCTTTGACCTCCTGCATGGAACAGATAGGCCACACTACTTTGGGCTTCTTAGATGGGCTTCTCTAAACTTCAGCTGAGAAATTCTGCCTCTGGCAATGCTGTAAGAACTGTTGTCATTAGTTCTCTTTTAGACACTGCATCCTGTTTCAGTAATCAAGTCGTTAATCAGAGCAGGGAAAAATTCTGTGGAGTCACATCTTCAAAATGTTATAAAACATTTATAAAATCAGAATATAAGGTGAAAATTGTGAATAAGCAAAAGTAGCTTTGAAATTCCCTTTAGGAGGGTACTATGGTGGAAACCAACACATGCTGTATCTGAGTAAGTCTAAGTCAGCCAATGTTTCCTCTGACTTTGGTTAGGCACTATAAAGTAAACGGTTGATTTTCATTTAGGGGCAATATTGTTGATAAAAACATCTTTAAAACAGTAGAACTGGGGCTTCCCTGGTGGCGCAGTGGTTAAGAATCTGCCTGCCAATGCAGGGGACATGGGTTTGAGCCCCGGTCTGGGAAGATCCCACATGCCGCAGAGCAACTAAGCCCGTGTGCCACAACTACTGAGCCTGTACTCTAGAGCCTGCGAGCCACAACTACTGAGCCCACCTGCCACAACTACTGAAGCCTGCGTGCCTAGAGCCCATGCTCCGCAACAAGAGAAGCAACCGCAACGAGAAGCCTGTGCACCGCAATGAAGAGTAGACCCCACTCACCACAACTAGAGAAAGCCCACATGCAGCAACGAAGACCCAATGCAGCCAAGAATAAATAAATAAATAAAATTTTAAAATAAACTAAAACAGTAGAATTGCACTCAGCATCCTGTAAATGGGGACAGATTGAGAGACCAGCAGATCAGTGTGTAGACTATTCTGAAATGGTAATTAATGAGTTACATTTGCTTCTAATAATTCTAATGGCAGTGCAGCTCCTGATCATTGAGTCAAAGGCATCCATTGCCCCAAAGGTCTAAAAGCAGCCTCACCCTCTGCCCCTCAGCCCTTGTACTCCATTATGTAGGGGAGAAAAGCAGCTGAGGGTTCCTCAGTCCCCCAAGGAGGGTGTAGACATGCTGAGGGGGCCACTGGATCAGAAGAGGCCTGGGCCGGGGTGAAGGGCAATGCATAGAGTGGGAACTTGCAGCCTGGATTGCCAACCATCAGCAGTGGGATGTTGTTACAATGCCCCAAAACTAGGGAGGAGAAGTCACACCTCAACTGAGGTCAGCAAACTTGGGTTTCCCCTGAGCAGAAGGATGGTGAGGGGAAGAATCCTACCAATGCCCAGGTATGTGCCCAAAGAGACTAAGTATGAAACTAAAAGTGACTCAGTTATTTTTAAATAACAATGTTTACATTGCTTACAAGAAATGAGGGCTTGAGACCTAAGCTGTGTTCAGTTATAGAAAAAACAAAGTCACATTTCTACTTATATAAATGGCCTATACATTGTAAGTCAGCTACACATGTCTCCCAGGTCACAGTCTCTCGAACATAACCTCAGTAAGTGAAATGTCAGAAAGAATCACCAGCACAATTAAAATGGTTGTCCCTACTTATTGAGAGAAATACATATTGAGTTTTCATAAATTAAATGCATGAGGACCCCATCTCCCATGCTCTTTTTTCCCTCATTCCTATGGCTCTCATAACAGTAGGCTCAAAGAACACAACGGTTTGCTTAGATACACATCATCACAGTATATATCCACTGATACTCACATCTAAACTCACCAAAAGCACAGGAGAAATGAGAAGTTTCTTTTGTTTATGGTCAACACCCTTCTGGGTTTAAATGAGACTGAATTTTTTTTGTCACTTAGGATCTAGGCATTTCTAACTTTAAAAACTACTCTAGAATTATACTACATTCTATCTTGCCATCCACTATTAAATACGGCACAGATATACCGTAAATATTTGTTGATTATTGATTAATGAAAGACTATACTTCTAAGCTAGATTGGCAGCAGGAACTGGGGCAGGTTATATATTCATATTCATATGAATTAAGGATATTCATATATTCTTAATATGAACCAAGAGAGTATATGGAAATTTAGTCAGATAATGTGATATTGAGACATACCCAACCCTGAAACCCCATGATTTCTAGGCTAAACCACACAGCATAACTGCAGTTTCACCTTTAGTTTCACCTTTTAGGGATAAAAGAATAGGGATTCTCTTATGGGAAACAGCATTATCTTTTGGCATCCTCAGTTCAGTTCTCCAAAATGCTACTTTTAAGAAGCCCCAACTATAAAGGTGGGTTGGGCTTGGTGTTGGAAAGGTAGAAATAGATCTTTCTTCTACTGTTGTTGAAAAGAACTACTCAATTAGGTAGGGTAGGAGACTAAAACCATTTGTGCTGCCCAGGGCAGAGTTGAATAAGACTATGAAAAAGGTAGAAACTGAGAACAAATCTGTTACAGAAATGCAATTAGCTTTGGAGAGCAATGTTTCAGAGCCATCCTTACAGCGTAGAGGCAGCTTCTCCTGGTGACCAGGACATGAGTTGCACAGCTTCTTGGGCCTTGAAGGCCTAAGGAGAGAGAGTGAGCAGAGGCAAGAATGTCTGCGGAGATCCCAGTGCCCAGCAAGCACATCCCTGTGCTCACGGGCTGGCAGGCTGCCCAGAAGGAGTCAGCCCAGCTGTTGGGTCTGGTGGCAATCTGTTTAACTCCACCATACTGGGAGCAAAATTCCATCTCTCCAGTCAGTGAGGCATTTTCCAGGCAAAAGCTCTTGTAAGCATTCGATTCAGTGGTCATTGCAAATCAGGAAGGGCTGAAGGAATGGCAGGCAAATACATCTACCCTCTCAAGGAGGAAAGTTAGTTTGGATGTTTTATGGCTAGTGACACTATGATAGTTGCAACTGGAGTCATAGATACTAAGAATCTCTAAATCATATATATTATAAAATGCTAGAACTGAAAGAGACTTTGGAGATTGTCTAGTTTTAGGAAAGATTTAGGAGCCCAGAGTTTAAGGGCTTATCAGAATTACACAGCTATTTCATAGCAAAGCCAGGACAAAAACCCAAATGGCTTGATTGCTAATTTAGGGATCTTTTCATTTTACCTAACAGCTTTTTAGAATGTATAAGACATCTCTCCCTTGTCACTGTCCAGTCACCATAGCTCCCTTCCCCTAAGTATCTGAAAAGGGTCTTTCTAAATGTAAATATCTGAAAAGTTTTTGCAAGTGTTGTGTAGAACGCTTTTGTTTGCTACTAACATCCTTGTAACATTTTGTGATATTTTCCTAAACATATATTTTTTCTAACTGTAGAGATAAAAAAATGATAATGATTCAAAAGTTATAGAAATAAAAAAAAAAGTTTTGGTAATGCTCAGCCTTTAGAGTTAGTCACAGATAAAATTTAGTGTAATCCTTCCAGAACTTTATATATATATAATATATATACAATTTATTATAATAGATATATATTTATATAGTATATAAAATATATATTATTACAAATACATGTATAAATATATAAAAAATGTGATATGGTATAATATATGAGTCATCAACAATTAAATGCAGCAGGACAGGAAAAATCAACCACATTATTAAGCTTTTGCTATTTGGGAAAATGCACACTCTTCATTCTTGGTGGACAGGAGATGAGCTGTTGCATATCTAAAGAGTGAGATTTCTGGGCTTCCCTGGTGGCACAGTGGTTGAGAGTCCACCTGCTGATGCAGGGGACATGGGTTCGTGCCCCGGTCTGGGAAGATCCCACATGCCACGGAGTGGCTGGGCCCATGAGCCATGGCCGCTGAGCCTGCGTGTCCGGAGCCTTTGCTCCACAACGGGAGAGGCCACAACAGTGAGAGGCCTGTGTACCGCAAACAAAAAAAAAAAAGAGTGAGATTTCTTACCCACAGAAAAGATAGCCAGGCCTTTGTCCATAATAAAGTTTAGACTCTCTTCACCACAACTCCCTTGTACCCTCACCCCTTACTACCCTACTGGTAATGTATTTTATGTTTTTTAAGCCCAAAGATGAGAATTTAATTTAATCAAGGCTGTGTACTTGGAGAGTAAGAAGGCAGAGAGACCCAACCTTTGGGAGAGGGAGGAGGGAACACTGGCTCCCAGAAGACAGTAGCATGAACATTCCTAAACTGGTAGCTTCCAGGAATTGATAGGAACTCCAGTAGCGATGCACGTGTTTGCCTAGGCAGTCTGGGAACTCAGCAGCCCGAGCGGGAGTCTCAGTAAAGATATCAGTGACAAAGCGTGGGCATGGAGAACTAGACAATGCCAAAGGAGTTGCCTACCCACAAATGTATTACGTGGGCAGGAAGACCAAGTTCTCAGAGAGAAACTCAACTGACTGATAACCAGGGATTTCATCCCCATTTATCTTTGACCACTAGGGCCTAGAGTTCTTTTATGATCCCAAATGAGTGAAAGGGGCTCCCTCGAAAATGACTGAGAAGACACTTCCCAATAACCATGATGGAGGGGACTCAGTCTCATTGAAATGGAACTAGAAAAGAAACAGCATGTTATGACTCTTTTAACCTTTGAGCTGTGGCGCGAATCAAACGTAACGCATATGTAATATGATATGATTTTATTTACATATCAGGATACCCAGTGACACAAAAATTATTTCATTCTATTTGCAAACCTAACTCACACTGAATATAAAAATTTATTCGAGATTAAATACTTAAAAATAAACAAAATATCAGAAGAAATTTTAGGAGACTATATGTATAAGCTAGGGATCAGAGAGGCTTTGATATAGTTTATATCAAAACAAAAAAGATGGATATAAGAGATCTTCAAGATGGCAGAGAAGTAAGACATAGAGATCACCTTCCTCCCCATAGACACATCAGAAATACATCTACATGTGGAACAACTCCTACAGAACACCCACTGTTTGCTGGCACAAGACCTCAGACTTCCCAAAAGACAAGAAACTCCCCACGAACCTGGGTAGGGCAAAGGAAAAAAGAAAACACAGAGACAAAAGAATAGGAATGGGACCTGCATGTCTGGGAGGGAGCTGTGAAGAAGGAAAAGTTTCCACACACTAGGAAGGCCCTTCACTGGCAGAGACAGGGGCAGCGGGGGTGGGGGGACCTTCGGAGCCATGGAGGAGAGCGCAGCCACAGGGGTGTGGAGGGCAAAGCGGAGAGATTCCCGCACAGAGGATCAGTGCCGACCAGCACTCACCAGCCCAAGAGGCTTGTCTGCTCACCTGCTGGGGCAGGCGGGGGCTGGGAGCTGAGGCTTGGGCTTCAGAGGTCAGAACCCAGGGAGAGGACTGAGGTTGGCTGCGTGAACACAGCCTGAAGGGGGCTAGTATGCCACAGCTAGCCTGGAGGGAGTCCGGGAAAAAGTCTGGAACTACCTAAGAAGCAAAAGACCATGGTTTCGGGTGCATGAGGAGAGGGGATTCAGAGCACCGCCTAAATGAGCGCCAGAGACGAGCACGAGCCACAGTTATCAGCGTGGACACCAGCGATGGGCACGAGATGCTAAGGCTGCTACTGAAGCCACCAAGAAGCCTGTGTGCAAGCACAGGTCACTATCCACACCTCCCCTCCTGGGAGCCTGTGCAGCCCACCATTGCCAGGGTCCCGTGATCCAGGGACAATCTCCCCAGGAGAACATACTCTGCGTCTCAGGCTGTTGCAATGTCACACCGGCCTCTGCCACCACAGGCTCGCCCTGCATTCCGTACCCCTCCCTCCCCCGGCCTGGGTGAGCCAGAGCCCCCTAATCAGCTGCTCCTTTAACCCCGTCCTGTCTGAGCGAAAAACAGATGCCCTCAGGCTACTTACATGCAGAGGCAGGGCCAAGTCCAAAGCTGAACAACAAGGAGCTGTGCAAACAAAGAAGAGAAAGGGAACTTTCTCCCAGCAGCCTCAGGAGCAGCGGATTAAATCTCCACAATCAAACTGATGTACCCTGCATCTGTGGAATACCTGAGGAGACAACAAATCATCCCAAATTGAGGAGGTGGACTTTGGGAGCAACTGTAGACTTGGGGTTTAATTTCTGCATCTAATTTGTTTCTGGTTTTATGTTTATCTTAGCTTAGTATTTAGAGTTTATTATCATTGGTAGATTTGTTTATTGATTTGGTTGCTCTCTTCCTTTATATATATATATATATATATATATATATATATATATATATATATATATATATATATATATTTCTTTTCCTTTTTCTCTTTTTGTGAGTGTGTAGGTGTGTGCTTCTTTGTGTGATTTTGTCTTTATAGCTTTGCTTTTACCATTTGTCCTAGGGTTCTCTCTGTCCATTTTTTTTTTCTTTTTCTTTAGTATAGTTTTTAGCACTTGTTATCATTGGTGGATTTGATTTTTGGTTTGGTTGCTCTCTTCTTTCTTTCTTTTTTTATTACTTTTAAATTTTCTTTTACTTTTAATAATTTTTAAAAAATTTTATTTTAATACCTGTATTTTATTTATTTTTCTCTTTCTTCTCCCTTTTCTTCTGAGCCATGTGGCTGACAGGGTCTTGGTGCTATGGCCAGTTGTCAGGCCTGTGCCACTGAGGTGAGAGAGCTGAGTTCAGGACATTAGTCCAACAGAGACCTCCTGGCCCCACATAATATCAAACAGCGAAAGCTCTCCCAGTGATCTCCATCTCAACGCTAAGACCCAACTCCACTCAAAGACCAGCAAGCTACAGTGCTGCACACCCTATGCCAAACAACTAGCAAGACAGGAACACAACCGCACCCATTAGCAGAGAGGCTGCCTAAAATCATAATACGGTCACAGGCACCCCACAACACACCATCGGACGTGGTCCTGCCATCAGAAAGACAAGATCCAGCCTCATCCACTAGAACACAGGCACCAGTCCCCTCCACCAGGAAGCCTACACAACCCATGGAACCAATGTTAGCCACTGGGGGCAGACACCAAAAACAACAGGAACTATGAACCTGCAGCCTGTGAAAAGGAGACCCAAACACAGTAAGTTAAGCAAAATGAGAAGACAGAGAAATACACAGCAGGTGAAGGAGCAGGGTTAAAACCCACCAAACCAAACAAATGAAGAGGAAAAAGGCAGTCTACCTGAAAAAGAATTCAGTGTAATGATAGTAAATATGATGCAAATCTTGGAGAAAATACAAGAAATGTTTAACAAGAACCTAGAAGAACTAAAGAGCAAACAAACAATGATGAGAAACACAATAAATTAAATTAAAAAATCTTTAGAAGGAATCAATAGCAGGATAACTGAGGCAGAAAAACAGATAAGTGACCTGGAAGATAAAATAGTGGAAATAACTACCACTGAGCAGAATAAAGAAAAAAGAATGGAAAGAATTGAGGACAGTCTCAGAGACCTCTGGGACAACATTAAACACACCAACATTTGAATTATAGGGGTCCCAGAAGAAGAAGAGAAAAAGAAAAGGACTGAGAAAATATCTGAAGAGATTATAGTTGAAAACTTCTCTAATATGGGAAAGGAAGTAGTCAATCAAGTCCAAGAAGTGCAGAGAGTCCAATACAGGATAAATCCAAGGAGAAACACGCCAAGACACATATTAATCAAACAATCAAAAATTAAATACAAAGAAAAATATCAAAAGCATCAAGGGAAAAACAACAAATAACATACAAGGGAATCCCCATGAGGTTAACAACTAATCTTTCAGGAGAAACTGTGCAAGCCAGAAGGGAGTGGCAGGACATATTTAAAGTGATGAAGGAGAAAAACCTACTGCCAAGATTACTCTACCCAGCAAGGATCTCATTCAGATTCAAGAGAGAAATTAAAACCTTTACAGACAAGCAAAACCTAAAGAATTCAGCACCACCAAACCAGCTTTACGACAAATGCTAAAGGAACTTCTCTAGGCAGGAAACACAAGAGAAAGAAAAGACCTACAATAACAAACCCAAAACAATTAAGAAAATGGAAATAGGAACATACATATCGATAACTACCTTAAATGTAAATGGATTAAATCTTCCAACCAAAAGACATAGACTGGCTGAGTGGATACAAAAACAAGACCTGTATATATGCTGTCTACAAAGGACCCACTTCAGACCTAGGGACACATACAGACTGAAAGTGAGGGGATGGAAAAAGATATTCCATGCAAATGGAAATGAAAAGAAAGCTGGAGTAGCAATTCTCATATCAGGCAAAATAGACTTTAAAATAAAGACTATTACAAGAGACAAAGAAGGACATTACATAATGATTGAGGGATCAATCCAAGAAGAAGATATAACAATTGTAAATATTTATACCCAACATATGAACACCCCAATACATAAAGCAAAAGCTAACAGCCATAAAAGGGGAAATCGACAGTAACACACTCATAGTAGGGGACTTTAACACTGCACTTTCACCAATGGACAGATCATCCAAAATGAAAATAAATAAGGAAACACAAGCTTTAAATGATACCTTAAACAAGGTGGACTTAATTAATATTTATAGGACATTCCATCCAAAAACAACAGAATACACTTTCTTCTCAAGTGCTCATGGAACATTCTCGAGGATAGACCATATCTTGGGTCACAAATCAAGCCTTGGTAAATTTAAGAAAACTGAAATTGTATCTAGTATCTTTTCTGACCACAACACTATCAGAGTAGATATCAATTATAGGAAAAACTTTGTAAAATAATACAAACACATGGAGGCTAAACAATACACTACTAAATAACCAAGAGATCACTGTAGAAATCAAAGAGGAAATCAAAAATTACCTAGAAACAAATGACAAGGACCACACGATGACCCAAAACCTATGGGATGCAGCAAAAGCAGTTCTAAGAGGGAAGTTTATAGCAATACAATCCTACCTCAAGAAACAAGAAACACCTCAAATAAACAACCTAACCTTACACCTAAAGCAATTAGAGAAAGATGAACAAAAAACCCCCAAAGTTAGCAGAGTGAAAGAAATCATAAAGATCAGATCAGAAATAAATGAAAAAGAAATGAAGGAAACAGTAGCAAAGATCAATATAACTAAAAGCTGTTTCTTTGAGAAGATAAACAAAACTGATACACCATTACAAACACTCATCAAGAAAAAAGGGAGAAGACTCAAATCACTAGAATTAGAAATGAAAAAGGAGAAGTAACAACTGACACTGCAGAAATACAGAGGATCATGAGAGATTATTACAAGCAACTCTATGCCGATAAAATGGACAACCTGGAAGAAATGGACAAATTCTTAGAAAATCACAACCTTCCAAGACTGAACCAGGAAGAAATAGAAAATAGAAAGACCAATCACAAGCACTGAAATTGAGACTGTGATTCAAATTTTTCCAATAAACAAAAGTCCAGGACCAGATGGCTTCACAGGTGAATTCTATCAAACATTTAGAGAAGAGCTAACACTTATCCTTCTCAAAATCTTCCAAAATATAGCACAGGGGGGAACACTCCCAAACTCATTCTATGAGGCCACCATCACCCTGATACCAAAACCAGACAAAGATGTCACAAAGAAAGAAAACTACAGGCCAATATCACTGATGAACATAGATGCAAAAATTCTAGACAAAATACTAGGAAACAGAATCCAACAGCACACTAAAAGGATCATACAACATGATCAAGTGGGGTTTATCCCAGGAACGCAAGGATTCTTCAATATACGCAAATCAATCAATGTGATAAACCATATTAACAACCTGAAGGAGAAAAACCATATGATCATCTCAATACATGCAGAAAAAGCTTTCGACAAAATTCAACACCCATTTATGATAAAAAACCCTCCAGAAAGTAGGCACAGAAGGACCTTAACCCGACATAATAAAGGCCATATATGACAAACCCACAGACAACATCTTTCTTTTTTTTTTTTTTTTTTTTTTTGCGGTACATGGGCCTCTCACCATTGTGGCCTCTCCCGTTGTGGAGCACAGGCTCCAGACGCACAGGCTCAGTGGCCACGGCTCACGGGCCCAGCCACTCCGCGGCATGTGGGATCCTCCCGGACCGGGGCACGAACCCACATCCCCTGCATCGGCAGGCAGACTCCCAACCACTGCGCCACCAGGGAAGCCCCACCATCTTTCTTAATGGTGAAAAACTGAAACCATTTCCTCTAAGATCAGGAACAAGACAAGGCTGTCCACTCTCACCACTATTATTCAACACAGTTTTGGAAGTGCTAGCCACAGCAATCAGAGAAGGAAAAGAAAGAAAAGGAATCCAAATCGGAAAAGAAGACGTAAAGCTGTCACTGTTTGCAGATGACATGATACTACACATAGAGAATCCTACAGATGCTACCAGAAAACTACTAGAGGTAATCAATGAATTTGGTAAAGTAGCAGGATACAAAATTAATGCACAGAAATCTATTGCATTCCTATACACTAATGATGAAAAATCTGAAAGAGAAATTAAGGAAACACTCCCATATACCATTGCAACAAAAAGAATAAAATACCTAGGAATAAACCTACCTAAGGAGACAAAAGACCTGTATGCAGAAAATTATAAGACACTGATGAAAAAAATTAAAGATGATACAAACAGATGGAGAGATATACCATATTCTTGGATTGGAAGAATCAACATTGTGAAAATGACTCTACTACCCAAAGCAATCTACATTCAATGCAATCCCTATCAAACTACCAATGGTATTTTTCACTGAACTAGAACAAAAAATTTCACAATTTAATGGAAACACAAAAGAGCCTGAATAGCCAGAGCAATCTTGAGAAAGAAAAACAGAGCTGGAGGAATCAGCCTCCCTGGCTTCAGAATATATTACAAAGCTACAGTAATCAGGACAGTATGGTACTGGCACAAAAACAGAAATATAGATCAATGTAACAGGATAGAAAGCCCAGAGATAAACCCACACACATATGGTCACCTTATTTTTGATAAAGGAGGCAAGAATATACAATGGAGAAAAGACAGCCTCTTCAATAAGTGGTGTTGGGAAAACTGGACAACTATATGTAAAAGAATGAATTTAGAACACTCCCTAACACTGTATACAAAAATAAACTCAAAATGGATTAAAAACCTAAATGTAAGGCCAGACACTATAAAACTCTTGGAGGAAAACATAGGCAGAACACTCTATGACATAAATCACAGCATGATCCTTTCTGACCCACCTTCTAGAGAATTGGAAAGAAAAACAAAAATAAACAAATGGAACCTAATGAAACTTAAAATCTTATGCGCAGCAAAGGAAACCATAAAGAAGACGAAAAGACAACCCTCAGAGTGGGAGAAAATATTTGCCAATGAAGCAACTGACAAGGGATTAATCTCCAAAATTTGCAAGCAGTTCATGCAGCTCAATATCAAAAAAACAACCCAATCCAAAAGTGGGCAGAAGACCTAAATAGACATTTCTCCAAAGACAATATACAGATTGTAAACAAACACATGAAAGGATGCTCAACATCACTAATCATTAGAGAAATGCAAATCAAAACCACAATGAGGTATCACCTCACACCAGTCAGAATGGCCATCATGAAAAATCTACAAACAATAAATGGTGGAGAGGGTGTGGAGAAATGGGAACCGTCTTGCACTGTTGGTGGAAATGTAAATTGATACAGCCACTATGGAGAACAGTATGGAGGTTCCTTAAAAAACGAAAAATAGAACTACCACACAACCCAGCAATCCCACTACTGGGCATATACCCTGAGAAAACCATAATTCAAAGAGAGTCTTGTAGCACAATGTTCATTGCAGCCCTATTTATAATAGCCAGGACTTGGAAGCAACCTCAGTGTCCATCGACAGATGAATGGATAAAGAAGATGTGGCACATATATACAATGGAATATTATTCAGCCATAAAGAGAAACGAAATTGAGTTATTTGTAGTGAGGTGGATGGACCTAGAGTTTGTCATACAGAGTGAAGTAAGTCAGAAAGAGAAAAACAAATACTGTATGGTAACACATATATATGGAATCTAAAAAAAAAAAAAAAAAAGGGGTTCTAAAGAACCTAGGGGACAGGAATAAAGACACAGACATAGAGAATGGACTTGAGGACATGGGGAGTGGGAAGGGCAAGCTGGGGCAAAGTGAGAGAGTGGCATGGACATATATACACTACCAAATGTAAAATAGATAGCTAGTGGGAAGCAGCTTCATAGCACAGGGAGATCAGCTTGGTGCTTTTTGACCACCTAGAGGCATGGGATAGGGAGAGTGGGAGGGACACGCAAGAGGGAGGATATATGGGGATACATGTATATGTATAGCTGATTCACTTTGTTATAAAGCAGAAACTAATACACCATTGTAAGGCAATTATACTCCAATAAAGATATTAAAGAAAAAGATGGATTTGTTTGATACACAAAAATATTTTAAAATTTAATGAAAATGACATACAATTGATAAAGTTAAAAAATAAATACTAGATTGGGGGAAACTGGCATGGATATGTCAGGTAAGTTGCTAATCTCAGTAAATACAAAAAATTCCCACAAATTAATAAGAAAAAGATAAACAATGCAACAGACAAAAGAGTAAATAAGATGAATAGAAAATTCACAGACTCGCAAATCCAAATGGTGATTAAATGTATAAAAAGATGCTTTTTTTCACTACTTGCCAGGGAAATATAAATTTAAAAAAACAATTATATATTCCTTGTAACTCATTAGATATGAAGTTTTTTGGAAAGGGAGACTGTAATACATTGGTGTTGGAAGTTTAAGTAAAATCTAAATACACACGTATATTCTTTAACCCAGAAATCTCACTGCTGGTAAATCAACACCATTGAAATATTAGCATCTCTTCATGGCATAGGGATAGGGAAAGATTCCTTAAACAAGACACAGAAGAAAAACATGAAACATAAAGGAAAATGTTGATAAATCAGCTATATTAATGTTTACTTCTACATGCCAAATGATGTCGTAAATACATTTTAAAGAAAAGTCATAAACTGGCAGAAGACAGCTGACACTCATATAATGATCAAAAGATTAATGTCAAGAAATATTTGTTTTATATACATAGGTAATTGCCAATATTCAATAATTTTGACTTACAAAAATGACAATTTCATATGATCCAATCTAATACAAGGAATTCTTTCAAATCAATTTTTAAAAGACCACCAACCTAAGAGAAAAAAAATGGACAAAGAATATGAATTCACAGATGAGGAAACCAAATGGCCAATAAATGTTTGAAAATATGCTTAACTCATCAGAAATCTGAGAAATAAAAACTATGGTGAGATACTGTTCACATCACCAGGTTGACAAAGATTAAAAAGCACTGGTAAAAATGTGGGGAAATAGGAATTCTTACACACTATAGAAGTGTAAATTTTTACAAATTTGGCAATACCATGTGAAACTGATGATAAGTACAGTCAGTATCTTACCCACCAACTTCACATCTAGGTATATACATAACTATATATATACACACCTATAACTACACCTCAAGGAGATATGGATAAGGAAGATGAATGAACCATGGTTTAGAATAGTGAATAATTGGAGCTAAAATGAATAACACTGCATGTTATAAGTGATTATCAAATAAGTAAACTGGTAGATTCAATCCGTCAAAACTAAAGAATTTGCTCTACATATGTCAATGTAGATAGGTCTTAAAAGATACCGTGCTGAATAAAAAACAAATTGCAGGATGATACCTGGAGTATGAGCCTAGTTATGTATATCTGTTAATTATACAGAACTGTATATACATAGTAAATGTGGAGGTGAACAACGTATAGCTGATTTAAGGTAGTGGTTGGGGGAGGGGAAGAAATGGAATGGAAGAGGAATATAAAGAGGTCTTTATAATTCTAGCATTATTTTTTTAAAACCTGAAGTAAATATGGCAAAATGTTAACAATTGTTTTAAAAATAATGTTGAGTACTTCAGTGTTTTTGAATTATCATCCATTTTCCCATATATTTGAAGTATGTATAACTCAAAAATAAAAAGAAATAAAAGGTTCAATATGTAAGCTTCTGTGAACAAAGATGTTTGTTGCAACATTGTTTATAGAACTGGGACCAATGCCGGTGCCCACTGATAGGGCAGTAGTTGAGAAAACCATAGAACATTCATATCATGTACTCCCCTCATCTGTGGATTGCAGTAGACAGAATCAAGCTTTTGTTTAATGTAACTATTGAAAATAATGTGACATTAACTTAGTATCTCTCATTGTTGAAGTAATGAAAAATGGGGTCCTATGACAGTGTTCTGAAACTGGCTGTGTAATATTTCATCATATAGAAGCAGGTGACATCATAGGTGAAGGTTTGCCTACTTGCCTCATCCTGTTTATTAATGGTACATTTTCTTCCCTCTGCCCCTCCTATGTCTTTGAAGTTTTGAGTCAGAGTGTCATTTACCAACTTCCAATTCTTCTGTGGTTATGGCTGGAACCTCTGGTCACATCATTTTGCAAGAGAATAAATTATGACACCAGGGCCTTTGGTTTGATTTCTAATTAAACAGAAAGGCCAATAATAACTAACTCATCAATTTATGTGGGTGACAAATGTCAGAAAGCACTTTGGGATTTCAGATTTCTTCTTCCCTGTCATCAAGGGAAGTGTCGCTCCACCAACTTGTACCTTTATGTCCATGGCACCTTTCTCCAAGAGCTCATCTAACTTCCTGTCACCGTACTCCTGTACTCCTAGGTGATGCCAGTCAGGAGATTAAGTTACAGACATTCTTAAAGCATCTCTGCTGAGAATCCATGGGACTGGAGAAACAGTAGATAATGTGTGCAGGATGAGACTAATAATATCAATAGACAACAGCTAACAAGGGGTCCTGCATCTCTAGACACCCCTGTGCTATCTCTGTGAAGTCAGTTCTATATAGATACAGTCCATGAGGATTGTTGTTTTATTATAGAGGCTACACCATTATTTGAAAGATTCAATAACATTCACATAGTTCCTTAAATACATTCAGCTCTCTCTAAACTCTGGCTGATATTTTAAGCGGTGCTTCTACACTTTGGATATGTAGTCTACTGATGTTCCACAGCTGCAAACGGATCACTCATATACTATGCCATGGCCTTCCAAAGCCCTTGTCATCCAGAAATAAAATTCCATTTCTTAGGAGGAAAATGAAAGTTGGGGTGAGTTTTTTTGTTGTTGTTGTTGTAATGTTGAGAGTTTCTTCTCACCATAGCAGATTGGATCAAAATTTCACAAAGGGGGGCTTCCCTGGTGGCGCAGTGGTTGAGAGTCCTCCTACCGAGGCAGGGAACACGGGTTCGTGCCCCGGTCTGGGAAGATCCCACATGCCGCGGAGCGGCTGGGCCCGTGAGCCATGGCCACTGAGCCTGAGCGTCCAGACCAAAAAAAAATGTATATATATATATCACAAAGGGGCTCAGAGAAAAAGGGAGATGATCTGAGGCTTCCTGGTGAAAGCAGGTAACGTTATTCTCCCTTCTTCCTCTTTCCCGTCAGCACCTCTGCAAGAGATGTGCCTTCAGAAAGGCAACAGCACACACGGGCTTCTCCAACCTGGGCAACAGGACTCAAATTGATAACTACCATCAGCACACTGGCCATTTGCAAACTCTTCCCATGTGAGTGTTTAAAAACATTTTTTTTTTTGCCAATTGAGGACAAAGGAAATGCCCTTTTCTGTGTTGGAAGAAAACAAGTTAACGACTTCAACTGCTTCCCCTGCAGTGGCTAGCTGATTTCCAAGATCTTCTTTACCCGTAATGGTTTGGATGCCAGGGCATTCTTCCTGTGACACTGACATAGCCAGACAGTAGAGTACTAGTGTCACACTAGGGGTAGCTGGGGGGCATGGACTTTGCCTGGAGATCTGTAAAACTCAGAATCTAGCTCCCAGAGACAGAAAAACATTAGATGTCAAATGTGGCATATTAAAGAAGTGTTTTTGTTTGAGATTATGTCTAATACATAGTATAATGCCCACCCAAACATTAAAATTAACCCCCCCGCGATGGAATGCATTTGCTCTTCTTTAAGATGTACTTTTAAACCTCCACCCTATAATAACTCTGGCCTTTTATTGAGCCCATAAGCCCAAGACCATACATTCTCCTCATCAGGATTCACTTGAGACGGCCTGTAACCTTTCTGGTGAGGAAGCATGACTTCTTATTTTTCTCATGCTTTTAGATAACTCTCCTAAAAGGTAACAGTGGGGGCTTCCCTGGTGGCGCAGTGGTTGAGAATCTGCCTGCTAATGAAGGGGACACGGGTTCGAGCCCTGGTTTGGGAAGATCCCACATGCCACGGAGCAACTAGGCCCGTGAACCACAACTACTGAGCCTGCACGTCTGGAGCCTGTGCTCCGCAACAAGAGAGGCCGCGATAGTTAGAGGCCCGCGCATGGTGATGAAGAGTGGCCCCCGCTTGCCACAACTAGAGAAAGCCCTCGCACAGAAATGAAGACCCAACACAGTCAAAAATAAATAAATAAATTAAAAAGCCAAGCATTTGAAGCCCTTTAAAAAAAAAAAAAGGTAACAGTGATGGGTCTGGTCTGGGACTGGGGAGTGTTGCCCCCAAAGAATGGGGAAAGGGGACACTCAGGCACTTCCATGTTCCAATTTAAAATGCTCCTGTAACAGGAGCTGAGACTTCTCTGTGAATTAAGTTTTCACTTCAGGATCACCTCATAGCCTGGAAACCAAGGGTCTTGATGTAATTATTAGTTTGCTTCTCTTTGAAATTCTCTTAGGAGCTTAAAACACATCAGTGTTTCCTGATAGACCTGGTTTTACATCCTACCTGATTGTATTTGGTGAGTTATGGAAAGCATAGCGTTAGGGGCTAAAGATGGGGAGGAAAGGTCAAGATTCCCTGGAGGTCATTCTCATGGCGGCTGTAGGGACTTTATCTGCACGTCACCCTCTTTGGCTACCTCTGTTTCTTACATTCCTTGCACTTTCCTACTATTCATAACAATGGCACTATTTAGGCATTTGGCCATTTTTGCTAGCCTTGTTGTAACTAACTCATAACTCAACTGCCCAGACTTATACAAATTTGTGATTTTCTTTATTCAGCACTTTTGTGTGGGTGAGGGAAAAGGATTCTCTCTAGAAAGTGAGCAGACTGTTACCATCAATGTTCCTGGCAGACCCTGGCATTCCCTGTTTAGAGATAAGTACAAACTGAACTTCCAATAATAAAAAGTATTTAAGCAGCTTATTCTGACCTTGAATAATAAAAGTTAATTGCACGCTTTTGAAATTCTTCTACCCAATTCCTGTAATTTATCTAAACTTTGTAGAGAAATTCGATACTATGATGCATTCTGCTAGAGAGCTTTAGTGCTCCAGACCTTCAGGAGTACTTTTAAGAATTAAACTAAGTCAGCAAACTCCATTCCGTTATTCTTAGACTCCTCAGCTCAGGGAGGGGGTGGTGGTGGTGGGGAGCCTGGTATGGGGTCCTTAAGACTAAAATGCATGAGAAACCAATGTGGGCTGCCCTGTGGGTGCAAACAGGCCAAGATTCCTAAGACTTCATTTAAACATTGCATTGAAATCATGGTATCAGCTTCACATGACTTTAAATAATTTTAAATATTTAACTTTAAGAAAAAAATAAAACTGAGCAGTAAAAATCTACTGCTTGGTTTTTCTCTAGTTGTACTCCCACTCCTCTGTCTTCTTAGTTTTGTTTACAATCAGGTTGATCATGATGTCATTTTTAATTTTAGGACAGTCTACACCAAACTCATGATTTGTCTTTGGCACTCAAGTCCCTCTTATTTGTGATGATAGATACATGCATAAAACTTTTCTTAAAGTGTTCTTTTGAAATGATAACTTGGAAGTAATTACTCAGGAGGCCACTGGAGCAATTTGGAGTCACATGTTACAGTTGAGGTCTCAGCTCTGACATTTATTTAGCTGTAAGAGTTAGGTGAATCACCTAATCTCTTAGATCTCATTTGTGAAAATATAATGATATTAATTTATAACATACAAGGTTGTTGTGAAGATTAATGAGATTATTTCAATGAAAGTGTTTCTCAAAGTGCTGTACAATTGGAAGGCATTACCATCAGAGGAGTAGATAAATATGGGGTTGCCCATGTAATATTATTGGGCAGGTATTTGGAGTCAAGCACACTAGAACATAATAAGAATTAAACAAACTTTAGATACTCTTTGAGATTAGCATTATTACCAATTCTTACTGTTCTCTAGGGGACCAGACTCTGTGGAGCATGTATATTTGGACATTCACTGACTACTTGAATCTCAAACTAAAGTGCATATACAATAAAACCTCTCTCATATGAACTATTATGTATATTATTGGTGGTAGTGGTTACAGAAGTCTGTACATGTGTTTAAATTCATAGAACTATATATAAACATTTAAAAAGTAAAATTCACTCTGTGATAATTTTTAATAAAAATGTTTTAAACCAATGGTAAAAAAAACCCACAAAAAACCCCATCTCATTGACATAATAGAAGAGTCACTCCATGAAGCATATTTAGAATGTACTTTCTCAATAACATGGATACACCATTTTAAATTGGTCAAGTGGGGAGCCTCTCAGTCAGGCTCACTCCTCTGGGAATAAATTTTTCTGCTATAAAGGGTCTATTATTGACAAAACAAACACAACCAAAAAGTTAGAATCTATGGAAATTCATCAAAATTATCTGGCTGTTTTGCCCAACAATTCTGTAGCTGTTTTCAATCAATGGCTTATAATCTTTATTTGTATTTACTTCTTAGAGTCCTTGGTCTTTAATCCAATTTGTTTTATTTATTTATTTTTGGCTGTGCCACGTGGCATGCGTGACCAGGGATCGAACCAGCTCCCCCTGCAGTAGAAGCACAGAGTCTTAACCACTGGACCACCAGAGAAGTCCTCTTTAATCCAATTTTGAGCTTTGCACTGTCCCTATTTAATGCATAAAGAAGATTTTTTAATTTTAACAGAGGTGCAAGGAGTCAAACTCAAGAGATTAGTTTTTCTGAATCAAGAATCAATAGATAATTTGAACAGACTGATCACTAGAAGTGAAATAGAATCTGTAATTTCAAAAAATCCCTGCAAACAAAAGTCCAGGACCAGATGGCTTCACTGGGGAATGCTACCAAACATAAAAGAAGAACTTATACCAATCTTTCTCAAACTCTTCCAAAAGACTGAAGAGGAGGGAACACTCCCAAAGTCATTCTATGAAGCCCCCATCACCCTGATACCAAAATCAGACAAAGACACTACCAAAATAGAAAATTACAGGCCAATATATTTAATGAATATAGATGCAAAAATTCTCAACAAAATATGAGCAAACTGAATCCAACAACACATAAAAAAGATCATACACCATGATCAAGTTGGATTCATCCCAGGGTCACAAGGATGATTCAACATATGCAAATCAATGTGATACACTACATCAACAAAAGAAAAGACAAAAACCATATGATTATCTCAATAGATGCAGAAAAAGCTTTTGATAAAATTCAACATCCATTCATGATAGAAACTCTCACCAAAGTGGGTATAGAGGGAACATATCTCAACATAATAAAAGCTATTTATGACAAATCTTCAGCCAACATAATACTCAACATTGAAAAGCTGAAAGACTTCCTGCTAAGATCTGGAACAAGACAAGGATGCCTACTCTCACTACTTCTATTCAACACTGTATCGGAAGTCCTAGCTACAGCAATCAGACAAGAAAAAGAAATAAAAGGTATCCAAATTGTAAAGGAAGAGATAAAATTGTCATCATATGCAGATGACATGATACTATATACAGAAAACCCTAAAGACTCCACACAAAAACTACTAGAAGTGATAAACAAATTCAGCAAGGTAGCAGGATACAAGATTAACACACAGAAAGTGGTTGTATTTCTTTATACTAACAATGAAATATCAGAAAGGGAAAGTAAAAAAAAAAAAATTTCCTTTTAAGATTGCAACCCCAAAAATAAAATACTTAGGAATAAACCTGACCAAGGAGGTGTATGACCTATACACTGAAAACTATAAAACACTGATAAAGGAAATTGAAGATGATTCAAAGAAATGGAAAGATATAACATGCTCTTGAACTGGAATAATTAATATTGTTAAAATGGCCATACTACCCAAAGCAATCTACAGATTTAATGTGATCCCTATCAAATTACCCATGACATTTTTCACAGAACTAGAATAAATAATTGTAAAATTTATATAACCATAAAAGACCCAGAATTGCCAAAGCAATCCTGAGGAAAAGGAACAAAACTGGAGGTGTAACCCTCCCAGGCCTCAGACAGTACTACAAACTACAGTAATCAAAACAGCATGGTATTGGCCCAAGGCAGACATCTAGATC
This sequence comes from Hyperoodon ampullatus, assembly GCF_949752795.1. Lineage (NCBI taxonomy): Eukaryota > Metazoa > Chordata > Mammalia > Artiodactyla > Ziphiidae > Hyperoodon > Hyperoodon ampullatus. Next base: position 138,141,715 of record NC_136914.1, read on the forward strand.
AATGAAACAGAATAGAGAGCCCAGAAATAAATCCACACACCTACAGTCAATTAAATTTTGACAAAGGTGGCAAGAATATACAATGGAGAAAAGACAGTCTCTTCAGCAAGTTGGGAAAGTGGGACAGCCACATATAAATCAATGCAGTTAGAACACTCCCTCACACCCTACACAAAAATAAACTTAAAATGGCTTAAAGACTTAAATATAAGACATGATACCATAAAACTCCTAGAAGAGAACATAGGCAAAACATTCTCTGACATAAATCTCAGCAAATTTTTCTTAGGTCAGTCTCCCAGGGCAATAGAAATAAAAGCAAAAATTAAAAAGTGGGACCTAATCAAAATTATAAACTTTTGCATAGCAAAGGGAGCCATAAACAAAATGAAAAGACAACCTACGGACCAGGAGAAAATATTTGCAACTGATGTGACTGACAAGGGCTAAATTTCCAAAATATACAAACAGCTCATACAACTCAATAACAAAAAAAAGCAAACAACCCAATCAAAAAATGGGCAGGAGACCTAAATAGACATTTTTCCAAAGAAGACATATAGATAACCAATAGTCACATGAAACCATGCTCAAGTTCACTAATTATTAGAGAAATGCAAATCAGAAGTACAAGCAGATACCACCTCATACTGGTCGGAATGCCCATCATTGAAAAGACCACAAATAATAAATTCTGGAGAGGGTGTGGAGAAAAGGGAACCTTCCTACATTGTTGATGGGAATGTTAATTGGTGCTGCCATTATGGAGAACAGTATGGAGGTTCCCTAAAAAACTAAAAATAGAGTTGCCATATAATCCAGCAATCCCACTCCTGGGCATATATCTGGAGAAAACTCTAATTTGAAAAGCTACATGCACCCCAATGTTCACAGCACATCTATTTACAATAGCCAAGATGTGGAAGCAACCTAAATGTCCATCAACAGATGACTGGATAAAGAAGACGTGGTATATATGTGTATATATACATACAATGGACTACTAGTCAGCCGCAAAAAAGAATGAAATAATGCGATTTGCCGCCACCTGGATAGACCTAGAGATTATCATACTAAGTGAAGTAAGTCAGAAAGAGAAAGACAAATATTATGATATCACTTATATGTGGAATCTAAAATATGATACAAATGAACTTATTTACAAAAGAGAAACAGACTCACAGACATAGAAAACAGACTTATGGTTACCAAAGGGGAGAAGGTGTGGGAGAGGGATAAATTTGGAGTTTGGGATTAGCAGATAAAAACTACTATTGATATATATAAAAGAGGTAAACAACAAGGTCCTGCTGTATAGCACAGGGAACTATATTCAATAATCTGTAATAAACCATAATGGAAAAGAATATGAAAAAGAATATATATATGTATATATTCTTACAGAATATCTTACATAACGCCAAACGAACTTCTTGGTCAACCCAATTTTTTTTAATATATATATATATAAAAATGAATCACTTTGCTGTACACCAGAATCTAACACAACATTGTAAGTCAACTATACTTCAACTAAAAAAAAAGAAGAGAGATTAGTTTTTGTTTTTGTTCCTTTGTTAGGGTGGAAGTATTGTCATTTCTTATTTTGCACCTATTCTGTCCCCAGCAAGTTTTTTTTTTGCTGACACCTCGCACAGAGTATACCTACTTTAGTGACTTGTGTTGGTTGTATGGTAAACACTGCAGAGAACCTAAGACAGTCATCATCAGCGAAGGCAATAAAAAACATTTCAAGGAAGCACTGACAATAATTGAAATACTGTGATCTCTCTGAATTTCTGGGAAGCAAAAAAACAGTGGAAAACTAGCTTAGTACATAGCTATAAGGAATGGAGTATCCTCTTAAAGAAAAAAAGTTTTGACCATTTTAAGAGGAAGCTATAAAATACAAGTTCTTGAAATCATGCCAGCAAAAAGTATACCCTTTTATTTATAGGGGGCATTAATCAGAACTGGGCCTTATGGGCCTGGCCCCAGACTGTAGTCACTTGGTTCGAGCTGTTGCTGACTCCTCTGGGAGAAAACATCCATTTTTAGCAGGAATCAGGAGCAAGGAGAACAACTGGGGCAGCAGGCTATCACAGTGATTCCTAATGGGAATCAACCCATAAAGGCCCTGAAAAGAATGAGATCTGCTGTCTCTCATGCCAGCAAGTGATACTTATAGGTAAGACCAGTGAGGCAACGTGGATCCACAAACACCTGGTTTACATATCTTAGTCATGACGGTGCCAGTGGGAGAAACCACAGACAGATCTGCCCAAGGAACTCCGGAGCACACAGGCTCATTGCGTCCTCTTTGATCCCCAGCCCAACCATTTCTATATGATCTCTGTTATTGGCTCAACTAAACCTGTTTCTTCCCTCTCTCTTGTATTAATAAGAATGAAAAACTTGACCATCTCTTTCTCTTCATCATAACTATTTTTCCAAGTGTCTTGCTGACCAAGTCATATTTGCCTGACTCTACTGATCTAATAAAGTCTATTCCTACCAACAAAATCTAACTATGCATGACCACATAATTATACCCTTTTTCATATGGAACTTCCTAACAAATTAATGGGAAATTAAGTGGAATTTATTTCTGTTTTAATGAAACAAGTTTTCCTAATCTCAAATACTATCCCGTATATATGTATATAACATATATGTATATATGTATGTCAGCCATATAAACATGATAGTTTTAATATAAACTGGAAACTAGTAATGTCCACTAGTGCTATTTATTTACCTTCCCAATGCTACTGAATTTCTATATGAGTTTCTATATAAGTTCATTAATTGTTATTAACAAATATATGATTTGATTTCCCCAATACGTTTGAAATTCATAGTTTATTATTTCATACAAGAGAAATACTCAGCCAATGTTTTTTGCCTACTCTTCCTGTGAAGATTTCACTTATCTTAGCAATGGTTAATATGGAGTGACTACAAATAGTGTGTTTAAATAGTTTATACATTTTCTGTACGGTTATTCTTTTGCTGTGGGCTTTGACCTATTAGACTTTAAACTGATGTAAAAGCACTGTAAAAATACGCTCAGGCTGGAATTCTTTTAATCAAAATTTTCATCCATTATCAGGAGGAATAATTATTCAGAAGCTTTGTAGATTAGTCATTCCTTAAGAAGTTAGATCATTTGGTACTGTGTCTTAGCCAACTGTCCAAGGTCAGCAAAATGCTATGGCATGTTCTGTTTGATGGCCCCTGGCAGAAAGCCACGGCATTCTCACTATTAATATCTCTTGACCTTTCGACTTACAAACAGAAGCATCCCTGTGGCCTTTTTTTTTTTTTCTGTATATCCCTGAAAAACCAAGGATCTAGAGCTTGAGATAAGAAGTATTTAAATTTAATTAGTTTTTGCCATAATCTTGGGCTTTTATGTAATGAATGGACTATGTATTCATTTCATGAAGTTTTCTTAAGCATCAATTATGCACAAGTTGCCGTGCTAAGTGTTGGGGAAACAAAGGTATATCAGTTAGATATGCCCTTAAGGAGCCTGTGGTCTAACTGGAGAGAATGAATATAACAAAATATTACAGAGAAGGTTAAAAACTAGTAAGTACCACAAGAGAAATATAGACAAGATGATTTAGGGGTTCAGAAAAGAGAGATCTTTAAATTTTGTGGGCTGACAGTAGAGGGGAGGGAATTTATGATTAATCTGAGAAGAAGATGGCATTTGAACTTGCCCTTGATGGATAGAATTTAAGCATGTGAAAAGGAGACATAAGTGTGGACATTATAGATTGAGGGAACAGCATGATTAAGAGCATGGAGATCAGAAAATATGGGGTAATAAAACAGTTCCAAGTAGTTCTGTTTGGCCAGAGAACAGTGTGTATGAATGAAAAATCATGGAAAATAAAATTGGAAAATTAGTTTGAGAGCAAATCTATAGGGCTTTTAATGCCAGGTGATGGAATGTAGGCTCTATTTTACAAACAATGGGGCCCACTGAAGGAGGATGCCGCATTCAACATGTGCTTAAGGGGTGTGTTGGACTGAACTGGGAAGGGGAGTGCCTGGAAGTGAGAACACCAACTCTTGGATCTTTTCTACAACAATCCAATAAGAAACAGCCTAGGTTCTCCGGAAAAAACAGCCTGAAGCAAGGATTAAAGTTCTGATACATTATTTGGGAAGTGCCAACCCAGGCCAGCAAGGCTAAGGAAAAAGGAAAGAGGGGAAGGATTTGAAGCAATGCAAAGTGATGCCTGACAGAACTGGCCTCTGCTTTGTGATGAGCCATGAAGAGGCAGAGTGAGTCACTCAGCAGGTCTGACCTTCGGCATATGAGACCTCTTGAAATGGGGTACAAGGAGAAAGCATGCCTCTAGTGCTCTCTGGGAAGGACAAAGGAGAGGGAGTTTATCTTCCCAGCTACCTCCCATTGCCTGGTTCTCCTTGGTCAAAATTTGTCCCACTGAGAATTAACTCTCTCAACTACTGGAGATGCTAGACCTCACAACGTGATGTATGGTGTTTCATCCTAGTCTGGAAGTAACAGGAAGAGCCAAAAACTCTAGGCGAATGCTGGTTGGCTTGGCTCTGTGTGTGTGTGTGTGTGTGTGTGTGTGTGTATCTGTAGTTGAGAGGTGAGGAGTCAGGAGGGCTTCCAAGGCCCCTAGTCAGTCTCAGTCGGGGGAGCAAGTGGGAGGTGGTAGCTGAATGTCCTAGAAGGCAGTGGCCATGATATCTAAGAAGGTTCATGGGTTTTGTGTTGGAAATAATGATTCAAGAGAAAAGAAGCATTTATACCACAGTTAAGGAATAATTCTTTTAGTGGGCAATCATGCCCCTTGAGTTAAATGCTTTACTTTGTAACATTATTTAGGAAATTACCTCCCTCTCAAGTATGAAGACTTGAGAACCAAGAACCATTAGCTTAAAAGATATTTCTGTCTTTTATCTGAGTTAGTAGGATTTGAGTACTACATTTCTTTCATTCCAATTCAATGACCTGTCATCATAAAATTTTGGTATGTACAGCCCCAGTCTTTGGAAGAGGGGATCAGAACTACATAATACTTGATAAAGTAACATTTATCCTCTGAGGATGGGACAACAAACACCAATCTGGACATAATGGAGCACACTTAGCCCTCTTGTTTGGAATTGTAAGGAAAATAAGGTCATAAAGAATCCTTTGCCCTTAAGAAAAAATTCTCAACTGCAAATCACTTTTGAGTGCCAGTGCTAAAATACAATAGTTTACCCTCAAGGCTGAAAAGGGAAAGAAGACCTTTTTCCTACATTTTTTTTTTTTTTCTGCTTACCCTACCAAAAGCTGATGATAGCCAAATTTATCTTTATTTTTTTCTTGTTTTTTTTTTTTTTTCATTTGTTTGTTTTTCCTAATCTAAAACAGCCTTGGTGCACTGGAAAAGGAATTAGAATTGCGGTCAAACATTCAGGCCTCAAGTGGCTTTTGCCTCTGTGTGGAAAAAAATAGCCAGTAACACCTCACTTCAAAACTCAGTCTCCTCAACTGTAGAATGAAGATAATGATACTTACACTGCCAACCTCAGGGAATGTTCTAAGAACAAATGAGACAGAGCTCTGAAATGCTAAAGCACTTTTCAAAGTGAAGTTATTGGCCTTTATATAGAGTCAAAGGCAGTTCTCTCTAACTGGGCAAAGTCAAAGCATGGACAGAACCTGACAACCAAGACAGGCTCAAGGGCTGGAAAAAGAAGAAAATGCCTTAAATCTGTGCTTCACTCACAGTATGAAAAATGCCCAAGCCACACTGCACCGGACAGGGTTAAACTGATCCTAAAGATTTCAGGAATTTTAATGTCTTTCTAAGAGACTTAGCCAAATCCTTCATCTACCAAAAGTCATGCCACTACTATATGTAGGTTTCCTCAGTGCTTTGAAGATTTCTCTAGCAGCATTCGACTTGCTTTGTCTTTGATTTCAAATTCCTGCTTAACCACTTATTATATGTATGACTTGGAGCCTTTTTTTTTTTTTAACTCATCTGAGCCTCAGTTTCCTCGTCTATAAATTGTGAATAAGAAGACCTAATTTTTAGGATTGTCATAAAGTTTAGAAATAACATTTCTAATACTTCTAGCATAGTGCCTGAAACATAGTTGATATTCGATAAATATCAGCTATAACTATTATTATTTTTAGTGTGATATAGTAGAAAGAACAACTGCTTTGAAACCAGACAATTCTGCTTTTAAATCAGCTCTGTCCCTTACAAAGAGCATAATCCTGAGCAATTTAAAACTTTTTGAAGTTGAGTTTTGAGATAATGATATATGCTTTCAGAGTATAACTGTAAGATTTTCAGAGGTATTATAGTGGATTGAGTGGTGGCCCCCCCAAACTATATATTCATATCCTAATCCCCAGAACCTGTGAATGTGACCTTATTTAGAAAAAGGGTCTTTGCAGATGTATTTAAATTAAGAATCCAAGATCTTCCTGGATTACCTAATGATAAGGACCCACCCAGATAATCCAGTGATAAGTGTCCTTATAAGAGACAGGGAGAAAGCAATGTGACCACAGAGGCAGAAATGAGAGTAATGCGGCCAGAAGCCAAAGATCAGAGGAGGCAAGGAAGGATTCACCCCTAGAGCTTTTAAAGCTCCCATTTGAGGGAGAATGGCCCTGCAAACACCTTGATTTCAGACTTCTATGCTCCAGAACTGTGAGAGAATAAAATTCTATTGTTTTAAGCCACCAAGTTGGTGCTAATTTGTTCTAATAGCCCTAGGACATTAATACAGTGGCTAATGCAGAGTGCCTGGTATGATGTTGGCATTTGGCAGGTGCTCAGCACATGGTAGTTACATAGTGGGTTCCCCACCTGTCCTCATCAATGTCGCAATAAGTAAATACCTGTATAAATCCATAGGTGGCCACCTGAGAGTGTTGCCAGGGGCCATGGTTAGGCTGAGCCTATACAAGATAGAAGGCTGACCTGAGTTTTGTTACCACCAGCCTCTACCACAGGCAATGGACACCGGGGTTCTCCCGCTTTATAATAGCACAGATTCAGTCTCATTATGCATTGAAGAGTTTGTTCTCCTAAAACTCTCACTGCCCCAAAGGTTTAGAATTTAAAAATAACAACAACAACAAATCTCTGTTCAAAGGAATGAACACTAACTTAAAGGTTCTTCTTATAACAATAGCTTCCCTCATCCTGAAGTGCTATAAAAATTCAGAGAGCAACTTCACCCAGTTGTGGAAGATAAAAGAATAGCCACTAAAACAGGCAGTCAGACCAAGGCAGGGGAGCAGCCTGTTTTCTCTGGGCTGAAAACAGCCCTGAATGTTAAAAGGCAAAAACGGCTCTAAAGGGGGGTGGGGGGCACATATGAGAGACTCCTACAGTCTGTGTTTCTAAACTTAGTCTGCAGAATGCAGCAGGACTATTGACATACTACCCCCAGGGGCTGCTCTCTTAGGTGCGACTCTGTTGGAGCCAAGTATCTGTCTCTGGTGGGATCCAAGATTTACACGCCACGGATGAGATGGAGCAGACATGGAACCTTTTTTTTTTTTTTTTTAAAGGTTCTCTAATGGATTTTAACTTCTTCATGAATCATCATCCTGTAGGGCTATGATAATAGCAACCCTTACTGGTGGTTGCTCTGTGGGCCAGGCACTCTTCCAAGGACTTGAGATACATTAACCATTTAATTCTCACACATCCTAGGAGGTTGTGCTATTAGGATTTCCATTTAGCAGATGAGCAACCAGTGTCAGAGATTTATTCGCCCAAGGCCCCATGGCTCGCAAATGGAGCAGGTCATCTCTTAGTCACTATGCTAAATTGTGAGAAATAAAATTAAACTTGCTATTAAAATTATCTTCTCTATTCATCTCAGGTTTAAGCAGCCTCTTCCAGATAAAGTCTCTCTCTTTTGGGTAAATTCCCAGTCATGTCCTCATGTCTATGGGAAAGGGACCCCTGTGGCCCTGCTGGTGCCTGGGCACCTGGTGGCTATCGCTGCTGAGAGTGCAGATGGGAAGTCCTGCAGTCTGTTCTGTTAGTCTCTGGTACTGGCAGTGTCTAGCAGCTTGCTTTCTCATGCCATAAGAGAGTGGTCATGAGTGGCCAGCAGGGTACCTCTGCTGCAGCCTGCTGGTATTGAGGATAGTATGGAGGTATGTCTCTCCCCGCTCAACCATCCATTCCCTCAGCTTTGGCAATGAGTCTCTTTAACCAGCTAAGCAGGCTCTTAGTCTTCTCTTGGCCCACCAGAAACCTAGGAAGCCTTCTAATGTCAACATTAGCTCCAACGAAAAGGAAAAGACTACCTTTGTCCTTTCCTGACTCTCACCAAGCCATTTCCAAACCACCACCAGATGCCACTCCAAAGGAGCTTACAGTTTTCCTATTTTGCACTCAAGGAGGATGAGATGTAAACACTACAACTCAAATGTGCAAACAGTGTAACTCTCTCACTTTCTATTATGGATCTCAATTTGCTATGGGGCCTCATTCCCACTCAGTAGCTAGAGAGAGAGAGAGAACTTTTAAAAACTTAAACCTCAGCCTCTTCTGCTTTTAGAAAAAGTTCTTTCTATTGTATTTTCACTCTTTGGGGTAAATATTCAGTCAATTCAAAGTTAAATCCCCTATCAGTGCTGATTCTAACAAATCCCTCAAGGGGGCTCTTCTCCCCCTCTTTCTTCCCAAGATGGCCTCTAGGGAGGGATGGAAGTTGAAAGTGGGAACTCTGGTCTTCCAGCTAGCTGTTTTTTTTGGTCTGGCCCAGTCTCCGAGTGCCCTCTGCTGGTGTCCACCAAGGTGTGGCTAATCCTAGTTGGTCTTAAGGGAGGTTATGTTGGAACTCACTGCTGAATTCTGAGGTTCCTGCCTCATACCCTCCAGGTAGGTGGTCTCCACCCTTGGAGACCTCCTTGTCTTGTTCCTAGGCCTCTTCCGACTCACTGTTTTATCAAAACCTCTATGTAACCCTTTTCAGGTTCACGTGGAACTCTGGGTTCACAAGCAACCACTGATTTGAAGGTGAAAGTAATTTGAGGCAGTGGCTGAACCCTCAGTGAGGCAGGCTCTTCCAATAAATACGGTGGAAGAAGACTGGCTTTTCCTGGTGTGACACTGATTTATAGGAAAATATATACATATATTTAGTCATTCAGATGACCAAGTATATATATATATATATATATATATATATATATATATATATATATATATATATATTTCACATATATATTTGGTCTTCATCCACAGTTCTTGGCTCACAGATCCCCAAACCTTTGGAATTTCCTGAGCGATAAGAGCAATGGGATATATGATCTCTCCTCCTCAGGTCCTGAAAAAGCTTCAGAAAAGGTGACTTTTGGATCCCACCCCAGAATGGAGGCTAATTGCCAGGAGAACCAACCATATGATTAAAGGGGTGGAACTTTCAGTCCTATCTGCTGATTTCCAGGGAGGAGAGAGAGGCTGGAGGTTGAATCAACTGCCATTGGCCAATGATTTAGTCAATCATAACTATGCAATGAAGCCTCCATAAAAACTCAAAAGGACAGCTTTTTGGCCCTTCTTGGGGAATCAGAGTGATTCTGCCATGCTGTCCCACCACTGAGGCCCCATACTCCACAAGGACAGAAGCCCCTTTGTTTGGGACCTCCTCTATGTAATTCTTCAGCTGGCTGTTGATTCATATCCTTTAATATCTTTTTATAATAAATTGGTAATCTACTGAGTAAACAGGTTTTCCTGAGTTTTGTGAGCTGTTCTAGCAGATTAATCGAACCCGAGGAGGGGGTTGTGGGAACCTCTGATTTATAGTCATTAGGTCAGAAGCAAAGGTAACAACCTAGACATGTGACTGGCATCTGAAGTGGAGGGTGGTCTTGTGGGACTGAGCCCTTTACCCTCTACCTGATTCTATCTCCAGGTAGATCATGTCAGAATTGAGTTGAATTCTCAGACACCCTGCTGGCATCTGATAATTGCTTGCTGGTGTAGGGAAACCACCACCATATGATGGAATTGGGATCAGGAACCCATTTCACCTGGGGTAGCTGTGGAAGCATTTCTGCCACCCAGACTTGAACATCACAAGTGTCTCTAAGAACAATCCCATGGCATAACTGGGCAATTCTTCTGGATGTGTTGTACTTGGCTGATTTGTTCTTAGCCTCCAAGCCTGGTTCTGTTCAGAGATTTCTGTGAACTATCTAATACTCTTTAATTTACCCTTTTCTAGACAGCCTCTTCAATATGTGGTGCTGGGAAAACTGGACAGCTACATGTAAACGAATGAAATTAGAACACTCTCTAACTCCATACACAAAAATAAGCTCAAAATGGATTAAAGACCTAAATGTAAGGCCAGACACTATCAAACTTAGAGGAAAATATAGAGAGAACACTCTGTGACATAAATCACAGCAAGATCCTTTTTGATCCACCTCCTAGAGAAATGGAAATAAAAACAAAAATAAACAAAGGGGACCTAATGAAACTTAAAAGCTTTTGCACAGCAAAGGAAACCATAAACAAGATGAAAAGACAACCCTCAGAGTGGGAGAAAATATTTGCAAATGAAGCAACTGACAAAGGATTAATCTCCAAAATTTATAAGCAGCTCATACAGCTCAATATCAAAAAAACAAACAACCCAATCCAAAAATGGGCAGAAGACCTAAATAGACATTTCTTCAAAGAAGATATACAGATTGCCAACAAATACATGAAAGAATGTTCAACATCATTAATCATTAGAGAAATGCAAATCAAAACTACAATGAAGTATCAGCTCACACTGGTCAGAATGGCCATCATCAAAAAGTCTACAAACAATAAATGCTGGAGAGGGTGTGGAGAAAAGGGAACCCTCTTGGAATGTAAATGGATACAGCCACTATGGAGAATAGTATGGAGGGTCCTTAAAAAACTAAAAATAGAACACCATACGACCCAACAATCCCACTACTGGGCATATACCCTGAGAAAACCATAATTCAAAAAGAGTCATGCACCACAATGTTCATTGCAGCTCTATTTTCAATAGCCAGGACATGGAAGCAACCTAAGCGTCCATCAACAGATGAATGGATCAAGAAGATGTGGCACATATATACAATGGAATGTTACTCAGCCATAAAAAGAAATGAAACTGAGTTATTTGTAGTGAGGTGGATGGACCTAGAGTCTGTGATACAGAGTGAAGTAAGTCAGAAGAACAAATACCATATGCTAACACATATATATGGAATCTAAAAAAAAAAAAAAAAAGGGTCTGAAGAACCTAGGGTTGGGACAGGAATAAAGACGCAGACATACAGAATGGACTTGAGGGCACAGGGAGGAGGAAGTGTAAGCTGGGATGAAGTGAGAGAGTGGCATGGACATATACACTACCAAATGTAAAATAGATAATTAGTGGGAAGCAGCCACATAGCACAGGGAGATCAGCTCAGTGCTTTGTGACCACTTAGAGGGGTGGGATAGGGAGGGAGGGAGGGAGAAGCAAGAGGGAGGAGATATGGGGATATATGTATATCTATAGCTGATTCACTTTGTTATAAAGCAAAAACTAACACACCATTGTAAAGCAATTATACTCCAATAAAGATGTTTAAAAAAAGTTAATTTCCTCAAATTGAGATATATAGATGTAATGCAATTCCAATTAGGATCTCGACAGGGATTTTTTTAAAATTGTGACTAGATAAATGTTCATATGGAAGAATAAATGTGCAAAAATAGTCAAAGAAATTATTAAAAAGAAAAATTGTTATTTAAAAAGAGCAGAAGCAAAGTGTCAGTATCTCTGTAACTTAGGTAGTGAGAATATAACGTGTATCATAATTATTGTGTGTATCATTATTATTTATGAAACACAAAAATGTTTCATAATTTAAAATAAAAAGTTAAAAGATTGTGTATGAGTTAGAACTATGTTTAGCTGCATATTTAGAAAACCCAAAATAAAAGTGGCTTTAAAAAAAAAAGAAAATTTATCCTTTTCTGCTTAGACTGACTCCAGTGGATTCTGTTGTCTGCAACTCAGAATCCTGAACAATGCAGTAAACCTCTATTACCTGCTTCCCCCTCCTTTCACAATATAAACAAAAGTAGAATTGTGTTTGTAGAATTCACATAAATTACTGTAAGAAATACTATAAAACCAGAGGGGGCTCTCTGTCTTAGTCAAGGTTGTCTTGGTTTTAAACAAGAGACATTAACTTGAGCAATATTTTGCCTAAAAGGAAAATTCATTAGAAGAATCCTAAGAGCTGTTAGTGCTCTGGGAACTGGAAAACTCTCAAGAGACAAGGAAAAGTGTCTCTTTTTTTCCTGTCTTTTTTATGCTTCTCCATGCACAGTTCCTGAGTTTATAGTACTTAAGTTTCAGCCACAAGTACAGACTATCTATTTCTTAGTGCCAATTCCAAATTCTTGAAAGAAAGATCAAGCTAGAAGGGGTCAAGTTGTCCACCCCAATCCAATCAATTAAGGCCAGAGGACTGCATAGCATAAAAATATGGCTGTGGAGTAAAGGGAGTGTTAAAAAGTTAGGATAAGATAATAGACACTCCAAACTGTTACATTCTCAGAGATCCGTGTTTAGAAAAATTACCAGAGCTCAGAATTCTAGGGCTCAACAACACTTGATTGGTCAGGGGTCTACAATATAGCTCAATGTGTTTTGAAACTTCTGAAGCCTCCCTAAAGCTTCCATGATACCTTTGGGAAACCTCTTGGTGGGGAATTTAGCTAAACCATTAGAGACCAGCAGCTTTGCTCTTAATGGCTGTGGTAGCCATTATCCTGACTTCCCATGAGCTTTTCCCATTCACACCCCTTTCTTCAATGTTGTTACTATAAAGTCCCTGTAATATGCAGCTTGTTTGAACAACGTCCAAGCTCAAGGTGAAAATATCATAGGATGGACTGCTGATTTTCCTTTTCTAAAAATTATGTTGAAGATCCCAAGTATGACACGGTGGCTATACTCTAAATCTTTACACTTTGTAAGAGAGTACCAGAAGCCTCAAGTCAAACATATAACCAGTTTTGCCAACCAAAGTACTCACCATACAACTCAATTAATGGTAGAGCCCAGGTCCTCAGGAGGGCTGGGATTAACTGGTTTAAGTGGTATTTAGAGTTCCAAATGAGACTAAGAATTATGGTCTAAAACCACTGGGGCTCAACCACGCACTAAGTACCACAGAACAAGATGGAACATTTCCTATTGTCTCAGAATTCTGGCTAAAGCCCCAAAGTTGGAGACAGTAACTACTAAGTACTCACACAAAATCTAAAAAAAAGACTTACTAAAACACACAACAACCAGTCCAGCAATTACACCCTGTCCATACTAATAAAACTAGAAATTTAAAAATAGATTCTTAGAAGGGACCACGTAGGAACAGACACATTCATAGGGACAGGCAAATCTGCAGTGAAGAGAGATGGTAATGTTTCTCCCTCTCTGGAGGGAGATGGTAATGTTTCTCCCTCTCCCTCTCAAAGCTTCCCAAACTCAAATGTCCAACTTCTTGCTTCCTCAGTATAGCAGACTTAATACACTGGGAGGCCCTACAATAACTAGATCCAACATGAAACAAAATTCTAATTACACAGCTATATTCAAATCAAATGAGGGAAAGCACCTAGGGGGGAAAAACAAAGCCAAACTAAAACAACAAACCTGTTGATTTGAAACCAAAGTAGCAAGTGAGAGCACATATGTGAAAGAGAGAATTTCTCTGAAGGCAGGGGCTGACAATAGTCCAGGAGCTGATTGTAGGCTGGAGAGTAGGTTCAATTTCAGGATTAAGCAGGGTGCAAGGAGATGCCAGCTGTGAGTATACTGCTAAGGGTCACAGTGAGTCAGCCACAGAGTAAAGGGCTCTGGAAGAACACCAAGGATATAGAGACAAGATCATAACACTGACAGGTAAGACATTTCCACCTGGTCCCCAATCCCTCTTCCCTGGCTCTCTGAAGAGAAGGAAGAGAGACCAGAGGCAACAACTGAGGAGAAAGGAAAAAGACAAAAGTGAAAGAAAAGACCACACTTGCCTTCCCTGCAGGGGATACTGAGGCTGTGGGTTAGGCCTGATAGGAGAGCAGGGAGAAGATTTAACTTGAGTAGACCTTAATTCTGTGCCTGAAAATGGCTGGAAAACTGTGCATAGGGAAGGGAGATCCAAGAGCATGTTTTCAGGCAATAAAAGGAGAAGAATAAACTCCACTGAGTTCCAGCTATTCAGTAAACAAGTTATTGTCACCCAAACAGCAGGCGGCCTGACCCTGCTTCATAGTTGTCTCAAATGACTGCGCATAAACTTGGGTTAGATTCCATGAAGAATCCCTGAAAATTAGCCTGGGACAAGGAACTAAGGAAGTCTGGCTGCCAAACAAATTAAAAGCAAATCTCATGGTTCATGTTTACATAGACTTATAGATACCACAGGCAACATTCTTTAAATGATGTTGGATGTAACCCACTTGGTGCAAAAGGTGTTTCCCCAGGATCTCTGTCATGAAGAAGGGGGCACTGCTATATTGTCTCTATTTCTGGAGGGTTTCTAACATTACCGAGAAAATAATGCATATTTAACCTCAATCATCTGGATGCACTGAGAGAAAGGGCAAAAGATAAGTGAGGGATTCAACAGAACAATGAAATGTGAAGCCTAATCATAGAATAAGGGTAGTGGATCATTTATTGTTACTTTTGTGTAATCACAATATCAAATAATTCCAGCCCAAATTTAAAGGAAGGATAAAAATTAAGATTAATGTGAATGAAAACCATCACAAATCAACAGGCCTCAAAAATGTTCCATAGTAAAGTGTAGTAAACACTGTATTTTTTTTTCTTTGTCGAATTAGATGTTGAACCTGGAAGATAAAGGCATTTTAATGAAATCCTACATTTTCTGAACTGCTGATTTTCATCAAAATTCCTCTTATAAGTATTTACTGTTTTGAAAAAAAATGCTTATTTTGAAGTTATTATTCTGTAAGTATGGTGTGTTCACATCTAGATTATCACAAACTTTAAATTCTGAAGGCTTTAAATAAATAATAATGAATTGTATTTTCTCAGCCATTTCAGAAGTAAGAGACAGGTGAAGCCTGGCTAAAGGAAAGGATTTTAAGGATTTCGTTAAATCCTGAAAGGTGCATTAGAAGCAGACAAACTTTTGGTGGATTCGGCACTTCTGATAAAGGATTGAGTGCAACGACAATTTCGTCAGCCTTCCACAGACACCTTACATTTATAGAACGCCTAGCAATGTTCAAAGGGCTTCACCAGAGGTGCAGGAATTACAAACTTAAACCAATCAAGGAAGCATGGCTCCTAGTCTATTACATACTGGCTTGTGGCCCCCAGATGCCAATCAATCTCTGTGAGCTTCAATCCCCTCATTTATAAAATAAGGACATTTCATAACCCATCTTAATGTCTCTTCCATGCCTAAGATGCAGGGATCTCGACCTTCTAGCAACCAACTGTTACAGTGCAGCCACTCTGGCGAATGAGCAGAGAGAGGCTGGTGAAGCTTGGCAAGCTAAAGAAAATGTTTATGGATTCAGAGCATGGTTAAAACTGACGTGCGAGTAGTTCAGACAAAGCAAAAAGGAAACCACTCTTTTGAATACTCTTTGCAATATGTATGCAATTTACTTCCTAAAAAAAGACAGAGCATTTTCATGGTTGGTGTGAGTCCAAACCTGACATAGATGCATGCACTGTGTCTGGCTATTTTAAAGTGCTAAGCAGTTTAGTGACAAGTGCTCTTCCGTTTCTTTTTTTTAAATTATTAGACTTGGGGGTGGGGAGAAAATGTAGGGGGAAGGCTGAGTAATTCTTTCAAGGGCTTCTTCTTACTTTGGCACACGGATAGTTCTCAAGAGGGAAGAAGAGATTTTTCAACCATGTAGTCTTCCAGGAACAGGAAATTCATAGCAAAACATTCCCCTTTGTTATGAGGTAGTCACAGCACCACAAAACCCAAGGGTCTATACTGAGAAAGCCATTCTATAGATCTTTGTACGTTAGCCAGCACTCCTTGCCATATTGTTTATTTAAAACATACACATACACCTAAATTCACATACATGTAGGAAATTTAAATGCAAATATCTTTTTGCATACCTATCACATGCATACTAAAAGCAAGTTTATATTAATATAATAAGATAGCCAAAATATGCAGTATAAAAATTCTGATCTTGTTCAAATTACCCTAATAATGTAGTATAGTTATTGTCAACCAGGGTCCTGTGCACTTTGGTATGTCAGAGAAAGCTTCATAAGTGTACTAATACATTTAAACAATGTGAAAATTTTATTTTGGCTACATCCAAGTATGAAGGCTATTATTATGATGTCCATCAGATGGGTCATAGAGTCTGATGGACAGAAGCAACATGATGTAGAACAAATGGACAACTTGTTAGGAATGGAACATAAGGCAGTGGTAACATCAAACCAAAGCAAAAAACTATTTACTAGGACAAGGGAGAACTTTGTCCTTAGAGGCCTGAAGAGAATAAGTCAGATCAACACACTGTTCTATTCAACAGAAGCAAAGTGATAAAATGCAACCAATAAGAGCTGTTATATCACAGAAGTTGTTGTTTTATAATGATTGTTGACTTGCTAATTTTCCATTTCTCCAAGTGGACTGACAAAAATCCTAACTTGCAAGTATGTTGTAAACCAGAAAAGGGTGATAGTCCTTGTTATAGGAAAGGCATTTGGAGTTTGGTCCTGACTTTCCTGCATCTCCTCAACATCAATAATCCTCACCCTCATGCATGCCTCATGGGGCTCCTGGGCCAATCCAGTTTCATTCTGATCTTGTGGAGGCCACAGAATAAGGCCCTGAAAGGGTGGACATTCCCAATATCTATCATTCCAG
Source organism: Hyperoodon ampullatus (assembly GCF_949752795.1). Lineage (NCBI taxonomy): Eukaryota > Metazoa > Chordata > Mammalia > Artiodactyla > Ziphiidae > Hyperoodon > Hyperoodon ampullatus. The sequence continues at coordinate 138,158,654 of NC_136914.1, forward strand.
GAAAAAAGGTCCCTGGCTGGAAAAAGATCCTGAGATAGGTGGGAAGGGAACAGTGGACTCTCTTTGTGACTTGGCCTGAGGCCACCCCTCCAGGTTGTAGAGATTGAAGATCTCCTCCAAAGAAACAAGGCAGAGAGATGAATCATGAAAACCAGATCATCTGTTTTTATGTAACTCTTAGCATTTATTTCCCTTTTGTTATCCCAAGTTTTTGGTACCTAAAAATTTTGTTTAAAAATTGCAGTTTGGTCACAGCCACACTGTGCTTTGGAGAACTAAGGAGACATTTGGGTCCACCCTTGGTCCTGAGCATTACTGGAGGAGGAGTGTCCCATGGGGATCAATGTGGTGACAACAGCATAATAAGGAATCCCTAAGAGAAAGGGGAGTCCTGGGAACAAATGTTTGCCATAACACCTGGCTGTTCCTCCCAAGGTGCAGATTCTTCCTTCACTGCTAAGCCTTGATGGATCAGGCTTTGATTTAACAAGGGGTCTTGCAGGTTCCTTAACACGCATATAAAAGAGGATGGGGGGGGGAAATTCCCTGGTGTCACAGTGGTTGAGAGTCCGCCTGCCAATGCAGGGGACACGGGTTCGTGCCCCAGTCCGGGAAGATCCCACATGCCACGGAGCGGCTAGACCCGTGAGCCATAGCCGCTAAGCCTGTGCGTCCGGAGCCTGTGCTCCGCAACGGGAGAGGCCACAACAGTGAGAGGCCCACATACGGCCAAAAAAAAAAAGAGAATGGGGAAAGGTTGGCTGGTAAGTTTGGCATTACAGGAAAGTTAGTTTCAAACCTGAAATGTTATCACAACAATGACAAACCCTCAGCATGAGATACTGACAGAGGTTAAATTGCTGAAGGAACATCAACCCATTCATATTGTACTTTGGCAATTATTTTTAGATCCTGAATTTAGTGCATGCATCTGGAAGTGACATTTATCAATTTGTTAGCTTTTAAATTAAGGAGCATGTTGAATAGGGACAAATCCCAGGACTTCCCAATTCAAGAATATTAAATTTCTCAGCTTAAATTCTTTCATTAAGTGTCTGCAGTGTTGCTTGCAAAAAAAGCTGGCTGTAATTCCTAAAACCAAGCTGGAGTTCAAGCCTGGTAGGATTTTTGTTTATGGGACACAAAGGAAGCCAAAGTGAAATAGAGAAATGAGATGAGAATGCAGATTAAAAACTCACTTTCCTAAAAAACAACGAGGGTGACCCCCAAACCACCACAACCCTTGTCTATCAACACCATGGCATTGAAGCCCTTAGACATATAGGCCAGGCCAGGACTCAGACTTTTCAGAAAACCAGACTCACACATGGATCTATAAATTCTTCTGTCCTTAAGAAGCCTAAAACAACAATCCTCCCAACAGCAGATAACATTAACACAGTATTTTGGTCCTAGTCATCTTCGTTGATGACTACATAATGTTATATGACTAAGGATAATCTCCATGTAGGGAATAGGTTGATAATAAAAATCTACAAAATGAATTTCTATATATTAGCTTTGAAGTTATGAATGATATTTATTCTAAAATAAGAGGTGGAACTTTTCTGTCCTCTCCCCCATCCCAAAATACTCCCCAAGTTATAAAAAAAAATTATAAGTTGAAAGACCAAAAACGTTTATAAAATCATAAAGAAATAGCATAATGTATAACTTATAACTACAATACTCAAAATGAGTCACAAAATCAAAAACAATGCTAAGTCCATTAACACAATGCCCCTCTATGTCAAGTATATGACATTGTCGCTAGTATGTTGAGATTATTTTCCGTGTTAATAATAATGAATTTGCATTGACCCATCCACATACTTTTTAGGGGCCCTTGATGAGCCACAATACACATTTTAAAGGTGGTTGCTAGGGTAGGACCACGAGATGGATGACCTTAGCCAGGCGGAGCAGGAATTGAATCAGTGGCCATGGCTCCACTAGCCTGAAGCTCCATCAGCTGAGCTCAGCTAGAGTGCTCACCTGTGTTGAGCGATGTGGTGAGCAGAGGTAGAGCAAGCCAGCCATATCCTGTGCCTGTCAACTCCCTCTTTCAGGCTGCATCAGAGCACTTGGCATAATTCTTACCTTAACTGGTGTTCAAACATTATTTGTTAGCAGATGATGTTGTTTTTCTTTTTTTCTTGAAGCGTAAATGGCATATCCATTGATGCGGTGGGTGAATGGGCTAGTAAACAGAAATTTAAGGACTAAAAATCATTTGTTGTTACAGCTGGAAGGAATCGAGGCCAACATCAATTCTCTGCAGATGAGAAAACTGCAGTGTAGAGAGGTTAAGTCCCTTGCCCAAGGTCATGGAGTTATTAAGTGTTGGAGCTGGGACTAGAATTACATCTTCCGTCCTTGAACTGGTCTCCACGGTGAAGGTTTCTGGACTTCACATCGGTACGTGGAGGAAAAGAGTTGCAAGGGTAGAAGAAAGACCCTTTGATCTCCCAAATGATTCAAAACTTCTTTTAAAAAGTGAATTTTGTTGGCGTGACTGGGAGCACTGCCCTGGCAAGTCTCCTTTTGTCTGACCTCCTCTGAACAAACCCAAACTGGGGCCAAGGGAGCTCAGCACTGTGGCTGACTAGAGGGTCTAGGCAGGCACAGGAAATTTTCTCTGAGGCTCAGGCTACTGGCAACTGCACATACACCCAGGGCCGTGAGGCTCCAGTGCCCCATCACAGTCATGGAGGCTTCCACTTTGTGCCGGGCAGTGAATCTCAGGCAGTGATTTACCAACTGGTAGAGAAATCAATATTTAACAATATTTAACAACCAAACAACTGTAGCAGCACATACAGCAGTCCTGAAATCAGCCCTGCATATGCCCATCTCAGACAAAATACTCTTAATGAGATACTCAGCTTATAAGTTTCCCAAGAAGTAAATAATACAATATGCTACTGTATGGAATGTTACCCAAAGTATGGGATGTGCCCAAAGAACTTGAAGCCTAGGGTAAATCACAGTGTGTTGACCCCAAATCTAGCCCAACCTCTCACATATAGGACCCCTGCCACCACACCACAGTCCCTTACACACACAGAAAGAAAACATCATAAGCAGTTTTGAAAAGGGTGTCACAAAAGGACATGAGCCCAGGGGTGTATGTGTATATGAGTGGCTTGCGAGTCCCCTTGTCCTCTTCCCCTCAGCGACCTCCCTCACCCCCCAAATAGGTTTGGGCCCTGGGAATGGCTGTATCTATCAGATCCTCTTTTCATCGAGTCAGGACCAAGCAATGAAGTCAAAGGACATTGTCTGTAAAATGTGCTTTGGCCTGGATTTGCTAGAAGAGCTCTTTGGACTTGCCCAGAACTCACACTCAATTACTGAACCTTCTTTCATTTAGCTTTTGTGTTTGCTAGACAGAACCCAAGAGGAAGATATTATCAGAGTGGGGTTAAACAAGGCCACTCTGGCCTAAGTGAGGGACAGTAACAACTAGCTCCAGAAAGGTAACTGTTTTTCAGGGGGCGTGATCATCATGAAGCAAGAATCTTGTAAGCCATCTTTAACGAGGAGGCTAGCAAGATCACAGAAGGCGACACCCAGTTTGCTCAGAGACAAGCTGTTTCCTAATCAAGTTTTCTTATACTCAGAACTATGGAAATATTTTCAAAGGTATTATTCTCGGCAGGTTTCCAGTAATTCAACATTTCCAGACTTATCCAAATGGCTTCTGAAATATTTGCTGTTTGTTGAGAGCAGCTTTCAGGATGAGGTAATTAAAAGAAACCTATCAATTTGAGATTTTTTTTTTCCATGAGTAAATAATGTTGACGTACTGTTCAAATAACCCACAATTTACTGCAATCTGTTTTTAGACAAACCCTCCACTTTAACCTCCAAATGGGAAAAACGAAGAGACTTTCCTCTTCTCATTTAATCAAGAACATATGTTCAAAGATAATACCGGAGGCTTATTCTGGGAAGCGTTCTTCTCTTCCTCTGACAGCGACGCACTGAGCTCACGAGGCAGCCTCGACACATAATGAAAGCTAACACCACCATAAATCTCCCATCCCGCAGAGGTCACTTCAGAAAAATCACCTGCTGCTCAAATAAGCACCCGCTATGTCGAGGCGCACCGGAGGGGGAGAAACACCAACTGTGATAAACACCAGCAGGTATGCACCAAGCTGGGCCAACCCAGGCAACCGGGAGAGAAAGGAGCTAGGGACAAAGCAGGTGTGTGTGCGTGTGTTTACACACGACCTCACTGGCCTGTGTGCTCTTTCTGAGCAAGAATGAGCTAGTTCACCAGAGTAGCTGCCTTCCCCCTCAGGAGGAGAGCTTGGGAGTCACCAATTTTCATTAAATCTAAAAGTACACAGTGGCAGGAGGCCAAAACAGCCCTCCAAAGTGAGGCTTTTAAAAACATCTGTTAGGGGTTTTGAGATCCTAAGGAGAGAGAGAGAGAGAGAAAAAGAGAGAGAGGGAGGGAGGGAGAGGGAGAGAGGGAGAGAGGGAGGGAGGGAGGGAGAGAGAGAGAGAGAGAGAGAGAGAGAAAGAGAGAGAGAGGATTCAGAGTCCAGTACTTTTCATTTCCAGACTGTGAGTCATAAAAAATAGTGTGTAAATCTGGAGGCCCAGAATATGCTGATCCAAGTCTGGGTTTACTAACACCTGAAGTATATTTCATGGGAATTAAGCTTAAATATCAACCTGATCATGAAGCTAGAAAGGCTTTTCTCCCGTCTCAGGATGCCAGGAATCCTCTGGAACCTGGAATGGAGTCTTCTGACAGTAAAGGTTTACTGTAGCTTAAAAGAAATGATAGAGAGTTTGCTGCTAGGCGTAAGATGTGATCATTATAGGCACCTGTGGGCCCAAGCAGGTTACCCATCAATACCCCTTTGCACACCAAGTTATGGATTATTAGGCCCCTGCTTAAGGCTTCCCCAAATGTGAAACCTTGACAAATTCCCAAATAAAAGCCATAAAACCAATCATTTTTTAAACCTGCATGAGTGACACCAGAAAAATTAGAGCAGTGTGGCAGGTCACTGTGAAATAAAGCTGCCATAAAGAAGCTTATGATGCTGTCATGGGAAAGGCAATTAGAAGGTTACTTTCTCTTAGGTCTAAGACTGGTTCTTGTTCTTTCTCCAGCTCCCTGCCTGCCACCTCCCTGCTGCAAAATGGATCAGTCTATAATAAGTAGTAGTTATATATCATGAGGAAGCAATTCCTTTTAGTTGTTCCACTATAAAAAAGCATCCAGATTTAGAACTTGACAGGAACCAGTATCGCCTGCCCCCGAGAGCCGGCAGAAAGTCTGTGTGTGTCATTCAGCCAGCATGGAGTCTGGGTGTTTTAAAAGCTTTAATTTGAAGGGGATAAAAACCTGGCGTTAAGCAATTTGGCTGTGGATATTTAATGTATCAGCCACACTACAGAACTGGAGCCCCCTATTTAAAATAAGAAATTGAAAACTTACAGACTCTGTAGGCACGATGCAAGTAAACGTAGGATGGTAAGCAGAGATAAGCTGAGAACCTGCAGAAACACCATTAGAAGGACTAATGACTAATGACTAATGTTCAGAAGTGGCCTTAAATAAATGCTATGTTATCATTTGCAGGTGTGTAAAACAGGTCTGGTTTTTAATTAGCCAGAGCCACGCCTCGCAGCATTTACATAAAGGCACCTAGGAAGCAATGGCCCAGAGAGGTTGAGATTTGCTTCAAGGCACATAACTTCTCAAGGGCAGCACCAAGATTGGAACCCAGTCTCCTGATCTCTAACTTCCACTCTAACACACTTGTGGTAGGCAGAATAATGTACCCCAAAGATGTCTCCATCTTAATCCCCAGAACCTATAAATATGGAACCCTACATGCAAAAGAGCCTTGGCAGATATGATTAAGTTACAGATTTTGAACAGGGAGATCATCCAGTATTATCCAGGTGGCCCAATATAATCACAAGGGTCCTTACAAGTGAAAGAGGGACCAGGAGAGTGAGGGCCAGAGTCCGTCAGAGAGATTGGAAGCCACGCTGCTGGCTTTGAGGCTGGAGGAAGAGACCACAGGCTAAGGAATGCAGGTGGCCTCTAAAACCTGGAAAAGGCAAGGAAATAGTCTTCCCTAGAGCCTCCAGAAGGAATGCAATGCTGCTGACACCTTTCAGACTTCTAATCTCCAGAATTATGAGGATAAATTTATGTTGTTTCAAGCCACTAAGTTTGTGGCAAATTATCACAAATTGTTACAGCAGCAAGAGGAAACTAATATGATGCTCTAGATGGGCATGGCGTTTCCCCTTCATTTTGATCTACCTGAAGTGACACCATTGTCTCAGTGGTAGTCAGAGCCTCTATGAAAACCAAAAGGACACCCCCTCCCTTTAGTCTTTAGCACCTTCTACTCTTCTTTCAGATATTGTCCTTTCTCTCTGGCCCCTCATTGGCTCCTTTCTCTGTGTTTTCTTTCCCATGTAAACTATTGCTAAAGGGAAAGCTTTTTTCTAATTGTCAACTGATTCATCTTGATAAATTAGTAGGCAGGAACTTAAAATATTACAGTTCACCAACTATTTCCAATATATTAGAATACTCTATTTAGGTATGTTTCACCATCTTACCCCTGCCGCCCCTATAAAGCCAACAAGACTCAAAAAAGTTAATCTCTAAGTTAATCTCTAAGGGTGGAATTTTGGGTTCCTGGTTTGGATGAATCTTTGCCAGAGTGTCTCAAGTCACACTATAGACATGGGCTTTGGGGTCAGAGACACCTTGATTTGACTCCCCGATTCACCATTTATTAGCGATGTGACCTTGGGAAAAGTATTAAGCCTCACTTTCTTTATCTCTAAAATGGAGAACATAACAATGATCTTGCTCCACAGTGAGAAATTGAGATTTTGTATTTAAAGTGTTGAGTACAGTGTAACCCATGCAAACACTCCGTAAGTAGTGGTGGTACTGGTAGTAATAATGATACTTGGTACAGCAATACCTGTGACTCCCAAATTCCAAGGCAGTATAAAGCCCATTTAAATCCTATGGAACCAGAAGTTTCAGATTCCAGTATTGTAGAGACACCTACCCAATATGTAACAGCGGCAAGTATTTACACATTTCCAGGTGTGTACTTTCTTCTTGGATACTGGGAATTATCAGGGGCAAACAAATCACAAGAGAAAATTCACAGCCCTGTCCAAAAGAAGCTCATGGATTAGTAGGGAGCAGATATAAAACATAATTACTGGCATTTATCCCTCTGTTTTGAAGACTTATGTACAACAAAGGGTGGTAAGAGGACCCAAGAGAACAAAATCTTCCCAAGAGGATCAAAAAACACAGTCACAGAGATGACTTTTGAGTGGGGTCCTGAAGGATGAGTAGAAGTTTGCCATGTAGAAAATAGAGAAAGAATATACTGGGCAAAGAAAAATGTGCATGAAAAGATGAAGTAAAAGAATCTTCTAAGCATAACTATAACATTGAAAACATTGGAACAAATTAAATCCATGGCCACTTGCTCTGCATCATCAACAACCTGACTTTCTCTGGATCTGCTGCTACAAAGTGATTTCAGGGTCACACTAAACAATTCGTTCTTCCTTGACTAAAAACGATGCCTTGAGAATTCACTGATGGCCAGAGTGCAATCAATATTAATCAGGTAATATGCACTGGCCCTGAGATAACAAAGCAACCAGAATCCCTATGTATGAATTCATACTTAATCAATACTGCCTTATATGAGGAGAGGATTTTTTTCACATTCCAAGTCATTTTAGTAAGATGCTGAGGAAAATCAATAACTTATTAGATGCCAGTTGCCTCATTAAAACAAACTATTAATCACTGCTGTTGCTATCATATTGGGGCCACAGATCTGACTTTATTTCTTGGTGTTGCAAGGATGATAGTCAGAATATTTCAGGTGTTGGAAATATTTCAAGAAATTATTGTTATTTTATTAACAAAGTCTCTCCTCCTCCTAGCAATTATTTTTCACCAGTTTCAGCTGAAGTTAATAGTGTTCCTTTTCTTCCTCTACTGAGACCTTTTTTTCTTCACTAATGTATTGGGAGTCCATTTCCTATAGTAGCCCCATCTTAGCTGCAGTGTGCAGTCGTTCTGTACATCATTTCTTCCAATGAATGGGGTAAACCTGTGAGCATGCACCCCACTACAAAATATGTAAAGTTATATTCATCTCTAGTTTTAAGATGGCCCCTTTTTAGCAACTTGAAAGTACACATTAATGTACATATGTATTTTGTGAAATGGAAAAGTGAGATCCAATCAACTGTAGTGTTAAGTACATTCCTCAACAAATGAGGACTTCTGGTCCTATTTCACTGAATTGTTAAGGGGCTTATTTCCCCAGGGATGGTTAACTTTTTAATCTTGTTGAACACAGATTTCAAGTTGCCTCCTCCATTGTCATTCTGCCATCATCTTCTCAGAAATAGAGATTTTGAACTACATGCTTATGAACTTATGAACAAGTTACTCCTATTACTAATGGAAATGTCCACTTCTTAAAAAAAAATCTTCTTTATGTGAGCTAAACTTGAGAAACACTGAGTTAAACAAAATAATCTTACAAAATTACATAAGATACAGGTACTTTCCAGTAACCTTTGAGTAGCATTTCTTAAGAAATTGTGATCATTAAACCCAAATAATAGAAAAATAGCCATTTTATCTGGAGGTGGTTAGTTTTTGCATAAATACTTTTTCAAAGAGTATTCACATGTGTCTTCCCTACATGCTGCATAGTATGGTAGAAAGACACAGATGCTACATTTATTAGTCCTGAATTTGAATGCTGTCTAACCACTCTCAAACTGTGTCCTTAGACTTAGTCACTGCACGTCCCTAAGTCAGTACTGTCAGAGATTAAATGGAGATAAGTAATGTTTCACCTACCTACCTCACTGAATTATTATGATCAATGGAAATCACATGCGTAAAAGAATCTTATAATATCTGGGACCCCAATTAGTCAGTCTTACTGTGACATTGCAATAAAAGAAACACACCAAAAAGAAATCCAGCAACTGAAAGTTAAGTTATTCTGAGCAAAATTTTAGAATATTTTCTAAACATCTTTATAACCTCTGGGTAGAGAAATAGTTCTTAAATTAGATCCCCAAAGCACAACTATAAAAAAAGATTGATGAATCCATCTGTATTAAAATGTAAAACTTCTCTTCATGAAAAGACACCACTAAGAAAGTGAAAACTTGGACTTCCCCAGTGGTCAAGACTCCTAGCTTCCACTGCAGGGGGCACAGGTTCAATCCCTGGATAGGAAACTAAGATCCCACATGCTGCACGGCACAAGAAAAAACCAACAACGACAAAAAAAAAAAAAAAAAAAAAGTGAAAACTTGAATCACAAATTGGGAGAAGAAATTTACAAACATATAACTTAAGAATTCCAATGAAGAATGCAAAAAGAACTCCTACAAATCAATTAGGAAAAGACAACATAATTAGAAATTGGGCAAGAACATGGATGGCATTTACAGAAGATGAAACTGAAATGACCAATAAATATATGAAAAGATGATTAAACTCACAAATAATAAGAGAAATGAGAACCGTAATCCCAATGAGATAGGCAAAAAAATTTAGGTCTAGCATTACCAAGTGTTGATGAGGATACAGAGCAATGAATTCTTTTTCTGTTTGTTTTTTTTTTTAATTTATTTTTGGCTGTGTTGGGTCTTCATTTCTGTGCGAGGGCTTTCTCTAGTTGCGGCAAGCGGGAGCCATTCTTCATCGCGGTGCACGGGCCTCTCACTGTCGCGGCCTCTCTTGTTGTGGAGCACGGGCTCAGTAGTTGTGGCACACGGGCCTAGTTGCTCCACGGCATGTGGGATCTTCCCAGACCAGGGCTCGAACCCGTGTCCCCTGCATTGGCAGGTGGATTCTCAACCACTGTGCCACCAGGGAAGCCCCAGAGCAATTAATCCTTAAAGTTTGTTGGAGTGAATGAAAATTGCAACCATCTCTTTGGAACACAACTTGGTTTATCTTACAAAGTTGAAGATGTGCTAACCCTCACATCCAGTAATTCTACTCTTAGGTATGTACCCTAGAGAAATTCTTGCGCATGTGCCCCAGGAACCATATACAAGAAAGTTCATAACTCCATTGTTTGTAATAGAAAAACACTGTAAGCAACACAACATCCTTAAAAAAAAGAAAGAGAGAATGGTAAATAAATTGTGGTATATTCATGGAATGGGTAATAACAATAAAATGGACTACAGTTGTGCGTATCAGTGTATATAAAGACCAGGAACATTGAGTTGAATGAAGAGCAAATCTCAGTAGAATATCTACAGTATGCTATTGATACAAAGATAATTCAAAAGAATATAAAACTTTAAACTACATTATTTAAGGATATATACATACAGAGTTGAACCATTATGAAGAGCAAAACTCACACACAAAATTCAGAAAACTGGTTACCTGGGGAGAGAGGACACAATCAGAAAAGGGCATCCAGGTGGATTGATGGGATTGGTAATGTTGTATTTATTAAAGATGGGGTTTTTATTGCTATTTACACCTTATATATGTTTTTATATAGATTTTTTTGTTATGCATGAATGTTTCATGCATACATTCTAAATCTTAATTTAACTTGTTTAATTCAGTATCTCAAAAACATTGCCCATGTAATCCTCTTATCTCCTCACACATACTAAAACCCTGTTGAGTTCAGTTAGGGAAACACTGCTCCAGGTCTTATAACCTCTCTTTTTTGGCAAAGAGACTTCCTCCAGCTAAGTCTCATGGCCATTTATTCCAGCAGGGCCAGGATGCAGCTACAGATGCAGAGCTTTCTCTGGGTTGAAGTGTCCCAGGATATTTTTGCACGTGTCCTTATAAGCAGACATAAACTGTTCATATCGGTCTTACCTTGGGTTTAAAAAGTGCTAGTCATGGGGCTTCCCTGGTGGCGCGGTGGTTGAGAGTCCGTCTGCCGATGCGGGGGACACGCGTTCGTGCCCCGGTCCGGGAGGATCCCGCATGCCGCGGAGCGGCTGGGCCCGTGAGCCACGGCCGCTGAGCCTGTGCGTCCGGAGCCTGTGCTCCGCAACGGGAGAGGCCACAACAGTGAGAGGCCCGCGTACCGCAAAAAAAAAAAAAAAAAAAAAAAAAAAAAAAAAAAAAGTGCTAGTCATGGAAGCAGAAGGTGGTCTGTTGATCTGTACTAAAGTAACTGACATTCAACTGTCCCATGTCCTTGGAGACCACTTTCCCTCCCCATTCTGTCCAGATACACATGACAGGAGAAACAACACTCCAAGCTGAGATGCACACTCTCATAAGAATGAAAATTACTCTGAAGAGCTCAGTGTTCTGGGGTTTACAGCAGAAGTACCTAGTTAGGGGCGCCATTTTCAGAGGCAATTCCTCTCCTCAGCGAATGCCTAATAATTTTCAGATATAAATAGCTCCTGCTGGGCTTTTAAGTTCACACCTTGGTGAACTCATTGAGAGATACTTTACAGCTGGTTGCATTGCTGAGAACTCAACATTTTTCTCCCTGGACTTTGCTGATAAGAGGCTTTTGAATTGGTGTGATTGTAGCAATATTAAACTCTCAGCCATGACCATTGGACTTTAGTCCCTCATTAGTATCAGGTGTAATGAGGTCGGGCAAAGAGGGGATTGTGTGCTGTTAAACTGAGTTGGCATTGATTGTTACCAATGGTGGAGCAGCCTACTATACTTTAAACCCCTGGTTCCAAGGGAATATTTCATTTTTGCTGAATTTGTCTTCCATTGTGAAGATTGATTTCATCATAATGATCCATCACCTGAGAAGATTCACTCTGCTGCTTCTAAACTCATATCTTGCAAACAGACATTTTATATTCTATAAGTCCCCTAGTTCTCAGCAGTCCTGCTCACTGCGATTGGGCCCACACAACTTCCTGCTATTTGCTTCAGCACTTGCTTTTTCATCACTCATACCTCCCCTTTTCAGAGGTTGCCTTACTCTCTCCTTGCAAGGGATGCCACAAAGATGTTGGGCTCTCACTGCTTTTTCTCCATTTGCTTCTTCTAGAAATCTTCTCACTTACACACAGTTTCTAGATGAAAAGCAAGTCATCTATCATGATATGAGGTGAAAATGGCACAGGGCATCATGCTCTAAAGCAGAACCAACATGATAATGGCAAATTTGTTTTCACAAAGTGTTAAATTGACTGAGATATTCTCACCACACTGATTTCACGTATGGGTTGGCATTTGAAGGGTAGGCAGCTGATATTTCCCTGATCCCAAGGGCAGGAGTTCAGCTGGGCAGCAGGACAATACTGGAATCAGAACCTGGAAAGTCATCCAGACTCTCTCCCTGTGTCTCATGTCACAGTTTGTCTCTGCCCATCTACTCAGTCTTCTCTCTCTTTGCTCACCAGCCTTCTCTGACCCCCAGAGCAGAACTCATGACTGCTCAGGTCTCCTGAGGATACACAGTACAGTCCAACCATATTAGTCTCAGTCCTAATTCCAAATTGCAAAGGTTGCAATTTTGGTTCACCCAGCTTGGGTCAGCTGTCCAATCCACTGCTGCAGGAGATCAGGGGCGTGTTCAACCAAATGGTCCTGGGGGCCATTTTCTCCAAATTGGGGAACCCAGTTAAGAGGGTAATTAGGAGCTGAGCAGACATTCTAAAATGTGTCCCTTATAAGCACCTAAGCTTAAAAACGTAATAATACTTTAAAAAATCATTATGATGCATTTCTTTATCAGATATTTAATGAACCCATAATTTGTCAGACACTGAGGACTTAGACAGATGAGGTCTAGCCCTCCAATGGAAGAGATGAAAGAACAGCCAGCTTGCAAATAAAATAATAAGAGATTGGAATGATTGCTGCATAAAAAATTGAAAGGGTGATGTGATAGAGTATTTGAGAGATGCATGTGAAGGTGTACTTACTTGAGGCCTCTTTGAAGAGATAACATTAAATATCTAAGGAAGGGGGTGATCCCAGCAGAGGGAACCCAGGTGCAAAGTTGGCCCTGAGATGGGAAAGGACTTACGATACAAAAGGAGTTTAGAGAAGTGGACAAGATCCAGTTCACCAAGGGCCTTGTGTGCCCTTTTAAGGGACTGGGATTTTATTCTAAATGCAGTAGGAAGATGTCAATGAAGATTAGGAGGAGAGAAGACATAATCTGATTTATGTTTTTGAAAGCTGACTTTAGGGTGGGATTTTAGGAAAGTGGGAGTGAAAGCAGGGTGGCTATTATGTTAGTTGAGGAGAGAGAGAGTAGATGAACCTTTGGACCAAGGAAGGTGGTAGCTATTGGGATGGACAGAAGAGTCCAGATTCTAGATGTATTTTAAAGTAGGACAATCAGAACTTGCTGATGAGTAGGATTTGAGGAGGGAAGAAAACAGAGGAAGTGCAGATGACTCCTAGCTTAGGTTTGAGTGGCTGGGAGAATGGTGAGCTATTTTCTGGAATGGGGCAGCCTGGAATGACAGAGCAGGTCTTCATCACAGAAGATGCCAAAGCAAGAACTCTGAGCCCAGGCATAGAGATCCCTGGTTCCTGGTCTGGTGGGAGACTCTCATTGGTTCTCTCTGCAGTTCAGGTCCTACCCTTTTAGGACACCATTATAATCCCACCTCAGCTCTGTTGGCCTTCCCACTTTAGTTACCCAACCACCTTCCCTCTTAAAAGCCACCTAAATTCCAAAGGCTCTCCTCCTCCTTGAGCAGCTGAGAGGAAGAAAGGCTTGGGGTTGAAGCAGTATTAGGAGGCAGTGAATTAATCCAAATATCAATTCTCCCCTTCCTAGCTTAATACCTTATTAGGACACATTGCTCTAAGTGCCTTATCATCTTCCACGTCTATAATAAAGGCGAGGAGAAGATACTTCATTTTTAAGACTGAAACCAAACTGTACGTGTAAAGCTCTTAGCACGGTGTCTAAATTATGGCAGGTGTTTAATATACATTAGATATCATTATTCTTAACATTTCTTCCTTTTACCTGTTTTTCAAAGTAAATGTGTTCCCAGACACCAATTTGCTGCTTATACAAAGAGCCTGGAAGTAAGTTTTGTTTGTCTCTAGCTATACTGACTAGGAATGTTTTGTAGATATAATTATTTAGGCAAAAAATTCCACCACTAGGGGGCTTCCCTGGTGGCTCAGCAGTTAAGAATCCACCTGCCAATTCAGGGCACACGGGTTCGAGCCCTGGTCTGGGAAGATCCCACATGCCGTGGAGCAACTAAGCCCGTGTGCCACAACTACTGAGCCTGTGCTCTAGAGCCTGTGAGCCATGACAACTAAGACCACGTGCCACAACTACGGAAGCCCACACGCCTAGAGCCCGTGCTCTGCAACAAGAGAAGCCACCGCAATAAGAAGCCCGTGCACCGCAAGGAAGAGCAGCCTCCACTCGCTGCAACTACAGAAAGCCCATGTGCAGCAAGGAAGACACAACGCAGCCAAAAATAAATAAATTTAAAATAAATAATTAAAAAATTAAAATGAAAATACTTAAAAAAAAAATTCCACCACTAGGAAGACATATTTGACTACACTTGCTCAAACTGAAATTAAGATGGATTAAGACAGAGGATCTTATTCTGATTTGTGAAGTTATTTGTATGAAAAGTCTTACAAGGTAAAAATTAAATTGCATTTAGTTATGCATTTAATTAATTCTTTATTGAGGAGAATAAAATTATATGAAATGACAACTCTTCCATAAATTCAGGACATATGGTCATTTTCCAATGGAGGTCAATATAATGGGAGTTTACTTGGATTTCCTGCCAAAGAATAGTTTCTTTAGCATATAGACATAACTTAGAGTTTGAAGACAGCAAAAGAAGGTCTCACTGAGGAACATTCTGCTATCTCTTCACGTATAAATTTCTTAGTGTGGGGAAGACAGATGTGTCCACTAAATGAAGCTTAATAATAATTTTTCTGAGAGTTTAGAACTTGTGCTAACTAATATGATTCCCTCTATTTCCACAACCCCCTTTGTCCACAGTTCATTCTCACTTGGGCATCATCTCATCAAACAGGAAGATCATAAAGGGTTAGGAGGTACCTTAAAGGTCAGTGATCTTTATTAACAGCAAAGGCTTCTATTCGCATCATCCCACATTCAGTTGCCCTTGCAGGAAAAAGTAATAATCCTGCTCCATTGATGGGCATAGCTTCACCATGTTTATAGAACCAAAGCAATCAGATTCCCATGACAGGCCTTCTCTTAGTCTTAGTGGGTTTTCCATTTGTAGGAAGTCCCCATGAGCCACAGATATTTAAGAAATCCTAATATGTAAAAGAAGCTTGGTGTGGTAGGCAAAATAATGACCCCCTCAAAGATGTCCATGTCCTAGTCACTGGTACTTGTGAATACATTATATGACACAATAAGGGAGAAGTAAGGTTATCAATTAGTTAACCTTGAGATGGGGAGATTATCCTATCCTGGATTATCCAGGTAGGCACAATATAATCACAGGGTCCTTAGAAGTGGAAGTAGAAGTAAGAAAGTGAAGGTCGGAGTCAAAGAGAGATTGGAGGAAGCTACCCTGATAGTTTTGAAGATGCAGGAAGAGGCCACAAGCTAAGAGATCTGGGGGACCTCTAGAAGCTGAAAAAAGAGAAGGAAATGGGTTCTCCCCAGAGCCTCCAGAAAGGAACACAGCTCTGCCAGCATATTGATTTAACCCCAGTAAGACCCATTTAGGACCTCTGACCCCCAGAATTATGAAAGGATAAATCTGTGTTGTTTTAAACCACTAGGTTTGTGGTAATTTGTTAAAGCAGCAATAGAAAACTAATACACAGGTGGTTAAACATTAGAGGCTATCAAGAGATGTTTCCTCCCAAGGCCTCTTGGAAATCTCACAGGGAGCAAACATCCCAGGAGCAGAGCTGCCTGTCTTTTTGGCCCCCAAAGGTCAGCCTGCTACTGCTAAACTACTGAAGGCTTTTTACCATGGCAGAATGATGTGAAAATTTCAGGCTAATTAGACATTCATGCGCAAAATAGTTTGGAGGAGAGAGTGAAAGTGGGAAGAAATTAAAGGGCATCATATAATGGGCCATGTATGAGGTGATGGAGCACAGGAACCAAGCAGCAGAGGTTAAAGAAAAGTCATGATTATCAGGATTACCCCATCACCTCTGCCAACAAGCCCTAGAGCCACACTAACCTCCTTCTGTTCCTAGAACTTACCAAGGTCATCTGGGGCTTGGGCCCTTCTGCCTGGAAAGCTCATTCCCCTACTACTAGTGCATGGATTTTTCAGACCTCACCCTAAATGACACCTCCTGATAATTCTATAGCAGCCACCCAGGCAGTATTATATCATTTGCTTTAATTCTCTTCTTAGCACTTACCAACAATTTTCTGTTTATATACTTGTTTATTATCTATCTTTCCCAGACAGAATATAAGCTCCATGAGCACAAGGACCTTGTCTGTTTTCTTCACACATATCCTCAGGGCTTAACTCAGTACCTGGTACTTAGCAGGTGCTCAATAAATACACGTAGCATGAACAAATGACAGAGGAAAGGTCTTAGTTATACATTAGATACAGGTGAAAATGAAAGAATGTGTCACATATGGCTCCAAAGTTTTTAGTTTTAAGTGACTAGGAGATGGTGGTGCCACCGACACAGATAGGAGAACAGAGGAAAAGGAAGTTTGGGGCATAAAGCCAAGGATGAGTTTGGTTTTTAATGTGTTGGGCATGAAGTAAGAGCAGAAAGTCCTGTAGGCATGTGAACTCAGCAAGTCCAAAGTTCCACCTGGTCTCTCATTATCTTCCTAAACTGGCCCCTGTCCTCTCCTCCATCTACCTCATTTGGTGACACCACATTCAGGCAGCTGTCCTTGCGGGAAAGCTCAGAATTCATTCTGGACTCCTTTCTCTCACCCATTCTAACATCCAATCAGGCCAATTTTGGCAATTTTCAAATTGCCAAACTTAAATAAGAGGCATATCTTTTCTTTCACAAAAAGACAAATAGCCTACATTTGCTGCCCTTTTGTTGATGGTGTTAGTACACTACCTCCCAGTTGTTTCTGAAAACAAAAACAAAAGTAAATAAACAAAAAACTACATACTCAGTCC
The DNA here is from genome assembly GCF_949752795.1 of Hyperoodon ampullatus. Classification (NCBI taxonomy): domain Eukaryota; kingdom Metazoa; phylum Chordata; class Mammalia; order Artiodactyla; family Ziphiidae; genus Hyperoodon; species Hyperoodon ampullatus. The sequence continues at coordinate 138,175,793 of NC_136914.1, forward strand.
CTTCAAAGTAAAGATAACATTTTGACAATGAGTGAGAAAGTAACTACTTTTCAAAAGAAACCCCTACTGAAGAGATATTTGAATATAGAAGTTTGGAAATGTTTCCATCATTTTTGTGGTTTTACTGTCAAAAATGATATAAAGGCATCAGGTATACAAACATTTGTATTAGAACACTTTAAGGACATGGGATAGATTAGAATTTACTGACCTGTTTTTAAAATTTTTAAACAGAGGTTTAAAAATTGAAACATTTGTCAACACTATGAAAAACATGTACCCCTGCCAATTAGCTTACAAGAACAACTGATTGATACCAGGGATAAAGGAAACTTACTGACTTGAATTTCAACAAAACAATTACATAATTGCTAGATAGAACTTAAACTGAATCTCTTGACTCAGGAAGTGCATTTCCATTGTGGGGGGATATCACTTTATGAGGCCTTATCCACTACATCAGCCATTAAAACCAAAACTGAAATAAACTTAGAGCAAGACCTGCAAATCATAGCATCACAAGAATAAACCAAGATTTAAAAAAATAATTAGACAAAATCATGAGGTTTTTTAAATAAGTAAATAAAAATTATTTTAAATGTTTTAATCTCATATTTATCTTATCCTTTTACAATTTCCATTTTGGAGGATGTTTTTAAACAGGCACAATATATTAGTGCAGCAATAAACATATGTAATTTATTTGAAAAATAACTACGTTGGGAGTATGTGGCTGAGATTTCCTTGCCCACGGGATGCCTAATCACTGCTCTACGAAGCCAGAGGAATTGCCGTAAAATGCACGTGAGCCCACAGCATGGAAACCCTTCCCCGGCTTTGCATTCTTCGTGGCCACAGTCCTCTCAGGACCAACGAGACGGCTAATATACACACACGGAGGTGTACTGTCCTCTGGGTGTACTCACATTTGATGAAACCCCCAAATCTTGGTAAGAAGGTAAAGAGCAGAGGCAATCTGTTAATGCCATGCTGCTAGCTTGATGCTTGGATGAGGTGAGCAGGGAGTTATTCTCAAGCCCTGGCTCCTAGCCCTAACTCTATCCCTTCCTCTCTCTCTGTCTCAAGAAAGCATATGGAATGCCAGTGGGGGAGAGTCACAATGTTATGGGGATAACCTTGAATTGGCTCTAATTTAAGTTTTTTAAGGAGTAAAGCCATCACAAACCCAACACTTTATTATTAGTAACATTATTTGGTTACACCTGGTGAGTCAAAAAGCCTATGACTTACAGAATCAAATCTCAGCTCCTAAGCAGCTTTCTTGACCCTACCTTCTTCTCAGGTCTCATTTCCTACCAACCTCAGTCTCACACTTTACACTCTGTTGCCTGCACATGCCATCTACTTCTCACCTTATTCATACAGTACCTCTTTGCCCAAAACGTCCTCCATTCCATATCCCCATCCAGCTAACTTCTATTCTTCCATTAAGACCAGGCTTAAACCCCCTCTTCCAGGAAGTCATCCTTGACCTACTCAGGCTATCTTTGTGGGTAGCTCCATCCTACTGTTTACGTTCCCGTCATACTGTTGCATAGCTCTATCACCGTACCAAAATTATCCATTTATGGGTTGGTCACCCCCACCAGACTGTGAGCTTTATTTTAAGCTGCGGATGGAGTCTTAGTGGTAAGCACAATGCCTGGCATGTAGCAGACATTCCATAGATGTTTGCTGAATGAGTGAGACACTGAGTGAGTGAGTGAATCAGATAGCAGCAGTAAGTCGTTGGATATTTAGGACTGACTAAATCAAAGGTTAATCTAATGACAAAACATCTACATTTAATTACTGACCCTTCAGTGCCTAAGAATATAACTTTAATGAGAAGTTGCCAAAGAATGAGAAATTACAAGGGAAGTAGCATTGGGGGAGGGGGGTCAGTGAAAAGATAGAGAAGAGGAGAGGACCATGGATAAGAACCCTCTGCCTACCCTCCCAAACAAGGTTACTTCTCCCCCTTCACAGATATACCCACAGAGCAAAGACCTCTGAAGTAGCTTATGGCTAAAGAGGGTTGGCAGCCCCAGGACTGTCTGACATTAACTCTTTAGTTGCTGTATTGTCCAGAGGTCTAGAGGAACCAGGAAGTGTGGACAGTGGAGAGGGGCTCTCAGGGAACCCTGGACTGTGGCTATTTTCCAACAGGTATGAATCTATTTCAATTTTTTTAAACAATTGGTACAGGCACATCAGTGAATATCAGCTTAATATTAGCCTGCCTATAGGTAAATCAGGTAATATTGTCTATACCCGTGTACCTCCATGGAGAATAATGGCCCCTTTAAAGGCTGAGGATTTTTTCATTGGTTAAGAACCACTTTCCCCTTGACATTTGAGAACACTTTCTTTCTCAGGACTTGGTGGATAGGGCAAGCTCTAAACAAGCACTGAGTGATTTTTTTTTCCCACTCCTTTTGTTCACCTTAAAAACTTGCCTGTAATTGTGTCTGGTAGCTCTGTTCTTCCCCCTTAGCAATGAAATGAAAACTGATTCAGGCCTTACCATGTGGGGGACTTTTAGTCACAAAAAGCAACAGCCTTACAGTTATTTGCATTCTAAGCTTCCTCCTTCATGTAATTGGAAGAGATTTTGATTCAGTTCTAAACCTAGTTTTTACAGAGCCTCCACCAGATGCCTCAGACACAGACATACTTTATCACTCTTGGCTAAATAAATGAAATGGGCTTTCATCAGAAATGATCAGTCCTCCTCCCAGAGAGAGTTTCTACGATTCCAGCAGTTCATGGGGTTTTTTTCCTTCCCACCTAATGGATTTATTTCTCAATTGATTGTCCTTTCCACATCAAGTATAAGCTGCAGCTCTTTCCCACGTGGAGCTCACTCAGTGTTTTCATTTTCCAGGAGTGATTCACTCTCAGAAGGTGAAAGGTGGGGGGCTCTGAGATTACCTAAAATAACTGCAATGTACAAAGCAGCTGATCAAATTATTTTGAAGGGTTGGTGAATGCTTTAAAAATCTCTACCCTGAATGTAATTACCAAGGTAGGGGAATAAAATATTTTCTTCTACTCTTCTTGGTTCTTTGGTTGGTCTAATAATCAAATTAACATAGGACGTATTAACAGGAGAAAAACAAATTTAATTACTTATGTACAGGGGCCACATAAGAATATGAGACAAGTAGTTAGGCAATTGAGGCTTATATGCCATTCTGAGCTAAAGAGAAGGGGGTAGGGATCTGGCACTTCAAAGGGGAAAAAAAAAATTCACTGGAAGATGGGAAGAGCAAATGTTTGGCAACAAACGTTTGCACCCTGTGCCATGTAAAGACAATGAGACACAAGGAGGAATTGGATCTGCAGGCCCAGCCACGCTCTCCCCCAACTTATCACACTTAGCCCATATTCTTTGTAGTTGTCTATGGTGATCTCTTCCTGGACCAGGCCCTCTACCTAAATTCTTCTAGGCAGTTAAGGGAAAGGTAAAAGCTTTTTTTAATCTGCTGGGTCTGGATTGCCTTCAGCTCAAAACAGTCCACATGACAAAGTGGAACATCTGGGAGAGACTTGTTCTGAACCCCTTCACCAGTGTTTCTCAAAGTGCACTTTGGGGCCACCTGCATCCCAATCACCCACGTGCTTGTTAAACATGCAAAGTCCCAGGTCCCATCAAAGGACCAAACTTTTCATGGTAAGGGCCTGAAAATCTGTACTTAAAAAAAAAGTTTTAATCAAAAGTATAATATACATACAGAAGAGTACACACACCATAAATGGACACTTTGCTGAGGTTTCACAACTAAACCTGTCTGAAAGACCAGCACTCACATCAAGAACCAGAATATCACTGATATCCCAGAGGCTCCCTTCTGCTCCCTTTCATTTACAACCTATTTCCCCACCCCAAGGTTAACCATTATCTTAACTTCTAAGGCCATAGATTAGTTTCATCTGAGGTCTTGATTTTCTTTTTTTGAAGTCTATAAATGGAATCATACAGTATGCATTCTTTTGTCTGGCTTCTTTTATTGATTATATTTGTGAGATTCATCCATATTGTTGCATGTGGTTGTAGTTTGTTCATTCTCTTTGGTTGAATGGTATTCCACTGTGTGATTATACCAACATTTACTTATACATTCAATTTAAATTTAAATGATAATGAAATACTGCTATATAACCACCAGAATGGCTAAAATTAAAACAGAAAATAATAAGTGTTGCTGAGGATGTGGAACAACAGAAACTCTTACATACTGAGCGAGGGACTATAAATTGGTACAACCACTTTGGAACACTTTTTGGCAGTATACTACTAACACTGAATATGTGGCTAACTGATGATGCAGAAATTCCACTCCTAGCTATATGCCCCACAGCAATACATAAATATGTTCACCACAATAACACAACCTAAAATGTGCACAGCTGTTATAGTCTGTAATAGTATACAGTCTGTATAGCTGTAATAGTCAAAAACATGATACTACCTAAGTCATCAGCAATTGAGCCAAATCTGCATTTTTAACAAGTCCACCAGCTGATTCTTATGCACACAAAACTTTGAGAATCTTTGCATTCAATATTCTGAAGATTTACACTGAGACTAAGCCTGGGAATTTCAGCAACTATCAAAATCCATTAGGTCAATGTGTTTGAATTTGTCAACGAAAAAAGATATTTTCTCATCATTAAACTTACAAAAGGACTTCAAGTAGGAGTTTATACTTAAGCACCATATACATTTCCCCATTACTTTGAAAGCTGAGTGCTAGAGAAAAGTGTTTCACAAAATGTGTTAAAATTTTAATTGTGTTCTCACAGCCATGGACTTAGGGCAGCTGCTGCTATTCCTCAATCAAACTATCACTGTTGTGAATGAATATTTCACATACTGCTATTTTCCCATGAAGTTCCTCTGATTAAATAAAAACTTGGATTTATAAGCTCAAGAAATAACTGGGAAAAAACTCAGCTCTTAGAAACTTTGACAAGAAGTAATTGAGCAGACCCCTACTCTGAAGTCAAGTGTGAGAGTTTATTGTATGTGGGTGGCAGCTGACAGATTTTGAATAATGACCTACAAAAAGGACTGCCCTTAAGATGAGTGGCCTTAAATAACACACAGATAACTCAATTATCACTCCTAAGGAGGTGGAAAAACGCCCATAAGCAAACCACCTTAAAGATGAACAAAGAGGGACTTCCCTGGTGGCACAGTGGTAAAGAATCCACCTGTCAATGCAGGGGACACGGGTTCGACCCTGGTCCGGGAAGATCCACATGCCGCGGAGCAACTAAGCCAGTGCGCCACAACTACTAAGCCTGCGCTCTAGAGCCTAAGAGCCACAGCTACTGAAGCCTGGTGTGCCTAGAGCCTGTGCTCCGCAGAAAGAGAAGCCACTGCAATGAGAAGCACGCGCACCGCAACGAAGAGTAGCCCCCATTCACTGCAACTAGAGGAAGCCCACGTGCAGCAACGAAGACCCAACCCAGGCAAAAATAAATAAATTTATATATATATATATAAAAAGATGAACAAAGAAACAGCCATTCTTATGCTTCAGGATTTCCACAGACTAAAAACGATCCAAACAAACCCCAAATGCAAACTATTTGGAATCAAAATGTTTAGAACTGAAAAAGACCTTAAAGAACATCTACAAAGAGGAAAGGAGACTCTTACGTGGATATAATGAAATAAGCAAAATTATACATGGCTATGATTTTAAAATAATGCCCTGTAGCCAGACTTAGGCACTCCATAAACTGAATTTAGACTCTATGTGAGACATCTCAGCAGTTACTTAAAAAGCATAACAAACTTAAGGAAAATTTAGCATCTCCAGCTGTAAGCCATGAACCTGTCCTTCTAAAACTAGTATCATCGCATATATTGCTCCTTTTGTTGTATTTATAATGGGCTATTCAGAGGTAACCTACCAGAAAGCTTACTTGCAGGCACCAATATCTCATACCTAAGGTTCAGAAGGGCACAGTGGTATTAATACTTAGGACAACTCTACACTTAAGGGGAAGTGTATGTCAGCCTTAGCAGGTAAAATGAAAGAGTGTTGTCCCTGGGCCTTGGGAAACAAACGCCTTCTATGCGCAAGTGACTGTGATATAACAAATATGGAGGAAGAACTCTGTCGCAGCAGGAAGTTCAATGGCTGAGGAGAGAGGGGAAAAAATCACCCCACCTTTCATCATTAATCTGCTCAGTCTCAAGAGAGATGGCAAATACTTAGAATATCAAGAGGCTTGGTCACTTACAAAAAGCAGCCCATCTGGGAATACACATCTAATCCGCCCTAAATTCCAGAACATCACTTCACTTGGCCCTTAAGATCAAGTTTAACTTGCCAGGCAGTGACGTTACAAGGAGAGGGAGGGAGGGAGGTGGAGGAGGTGATAATAGTTGGCCTGTGCACAAGAAAAGGGAGTGCTGGCAAGTCTAGGCTTTGGAATGTCCTGTCTTTGTGCCTTCTGAGGACTCCACCACCCTGTCATTCATGCTCCCTAGAATGGTAGCCTCAAAGGGTGTTGTCAAGTGAAGGACTCTCTGTGTTGGTAGTTTTTCGTAAAGAAAAGAGCTTGACTCTTTAGGGCAATGAAATGATTCTAAATATGGTGTTTTGTTTTTTTTTTTAAGTTAGATGCTAGCCTGGCATTTACTGGTTCTTTGAGACAAAAGCTTTATCCTCATAATTTAGTTTACTTGGAATGCACAGGACTTTTCTAATCAAAAATGGTCTCTAACAGTGTTACTAGTGAACTCCCTGTAATTTCAGGTCTAAAATACAGCTTTGTCCACAGACAGCAAAGACAAACCAAGGACAACTTTGGCCGCTGAGGCCCTCCTCCTCCATGTGGGAAATAGTTGCTGGCACACTTGGGTTTTTCTGTGCGCCTGAGCTCTAATTAAGTTCACCTGGACTTCTTAAACAGGGCTGCTGCAGCTGCCAGCAGGGTGAGGCCATGCGTCTGTGCCAAGCAGACCTGTTGTTCTGCTGCTTGTAGCCCATTCTTAAGGCCATCCTGGTACTACCCTGGCCCAGGCTCTATCTCACCTTCTCCTTTATGGGTCAACCAAGCAATCCCAGTTGGGAGTCCCTTACATTTCTGACAAATAGGGGAAACTTGTGCAATGACTGGATAATACCCATTGAGGCCACCCTGGTACAGACCTGATTCCCTCACATTTGTGTCATATAGGGGAGTGGACAAAGGTTCACATGGGCCAGATACATGGGACATAAGCTCCATGATAGCAGGTGTTTGTGTGTGCTTTATTCAGGTCTACCTCCCCAGGACCTAGAAGAGTGCCCCGCATATAAATAGGAGTTAGATAAATGTTTGGTGGGTGGAATGCTGATGAAGAGAAGATGAGAGCATGAGTTAGAAGGAACCAGGGCCCAGCAACGTGGACCTGGTTCTTTTTTAAAATTTATTTTATTTTACTTATTTGGTTGCGCCAGGTCTTAGTTGCGACAGGTGGGCTCTTAGTTTTGGAATGTGTGCTCCTTAGCTGCAGCAGGCAGGCTCCTTAGTTGTGGCTCGCTGGCTCCTTAGTTGAGGCATGTGAACTCTCAGTTGCGGCACGCATGTGGGATCTGGTTCCCCAAGCAGGGATCGAACCCAGGCCACCTGTACTGGGAGCGTGGAGTCTTAACCACTGCGCCACCAGGGAAGTCCCAGTGGACCTGGCACTTAAGAGCTAAAAATAAGACAAAGGCATCTGCACCTGGTAGAACTCAACACCCATTGCAGGCTTTAAAAAAACTAGATCGTCAAGAGAAATCCTCCAAACTTAGTGTTTTTTTCATTAATTTGGCAAATGTTTATTGCGTACCCACATTGTACTAAGCACCGTCTAGGTGCCAGGCATACCAAAATGAAAAGAGACAAAATCCATGTTCTCATGAAGTTTACATTCTATTAGGGAAGACAGACAATAAACACACAGGTATTTTGGAGAGTTTTAAGAGCGAAGAAGAAAATAAAATAATCATTAAAGCAGGACAAAGTGATGGGGGAAGAGCAGTGCTATTGCTTCTGCTAGGATAGTCCAAGAAGGTCTCTCTGAGGACCACATATTTGATCTGAGACCTGAATGTTGAGAAAAAAGCAGCCAGGGGAACTTCTGGGAGAAGAACATTCCAGCCGGGAAGAACAAAGGCCCATAGACATGGGTGCCTTGGGAATGTTGAGGGACAGAATGTGTAGATAGAGACAGAGGCTGAGAGTGGGAATGGGTAGAGGAAGGTTGAGGTGTGGGTCCTTGTAACCCTTGGTGAGGAGCTTACATTCTATTTCAAAGTGAAAAGAAACCATAAAATAAATTTAAGTGTGAGAGTAGATTGATCTTTACCCATTAAAAAGATCTCTCCAGCTGCTGTTTAAAGAATGGCTATGGGGAGGAAGCAGAGAGACTCGTTAGGAGGCTAGTGGCTGCTAGTTGCAGTCGCTTGGTTGGGCTGTAGCAGTGGAGGTGTTGAGAAGTGGTCAGCTTTGGATACTGTGTGCAGCTGCAGGACCTGATGATGGATGACAGGTGAGGTATGAAATCAAGTGAAGAATGGTTGACTCCTAGCATTTTGACTAAGCAATTGAGTAGATAGTGGTACTACTTACTGATATGGGGAGGTTGAGAGAGGAGCAACCGAATGGGGCAGATGTGGAATCAAGAGTATCTTTTAGCCATGTTGCATTTGAAGTTGACTGTTAGACATCCAAGGGTCTCATGATGTTAAGCAGTAGTTGGATATACAAATCTAAAGGTATGAGCAAAAATAGGGCTAGAGATAGTGACTCAGGTGTCATCAGCACATTCATGGTGTGTAAAGTTCTGGGCCTGGATGAGACTCTCTTGGCAGAGCAGCTTCCCGTCAGTAGCATCTTCTGCAGAGATAACTAGCTCTGGGGTTAATGGAGAGCCCCCCAGCATCCTGCTAACTCATAGCAAGATTTGTTTCAGGCCCATTTGTGTTGCCTTTGTTAATGTAATGTGAAAAAATGAAGGGAAATTATAGGGACAAAATGTCTGATCAACATGAAACTTCAAGGATGATGAAAGTTCCTTTTAACTAGATAATCAAGAGGGAAAAGCAGAAAAATGTAAAAGCGAAACACAAATAATCATTCTTCTCTAACTTGGTTTCAAGGCTGTTTTCCTGGTAATGCCATGTGAAAGACTGGGGGTGGAGGTAGGAAAGAGCCTCCAAGCATTCCTTTTTAATGACATCATTGATTCTAATCAAAGAATCAAGGGCTCTGGGACAGCAGGACTTAGGAGATAAGGAAAAGGGCAAACCATTAACATTTAGGTAACATAAACACAGAACCTTTTTGGTTTTTACACTTTTAAAATATTCCATTCTGAAACCTAGGATGCTTCATTCCAAATATATTTGACTTTCATTTTAAATTGTAAGGTCTCATATTTACTGCAATAAGCTTCAAAGGTACATCTGTAATTACAAGAAGAAAACTAAAGCTTAAAGTTCCTTGACAAATAGACCTAGTTTTCTATTTTGCTACTGGGAACCTACGCAGACTGCACATTGTATTTTATAACCAAATCCCCCAGAGTCCTTACACAAAACCTAAGACATATACACATCTCTACTTTGAAACAGTGGAATCTTGGGGTGCAGCCAACCTTCACAAAACAAGTCAAGGAATTTCCCATGATGCCAAGGACTCTAGTCAGAGTCTGTAGTATATGGGGCACCACTTTCCCCTTTTACCCAGTTCAAATATTTTTTAAGAAAGGAAGGAAGAAAGGAAGGAAGGAGGGAAGGAAGGAAGGAAGGAAGGAAGGAAGGGAGGAAGGGAGGGAGGGAGGGAGGGAGGAAGGATGGAAGCAATCTCAGATAGATAGAAAGATAGATAGATAGATAGATAGATAGTTCTTTCATTCTTCTATACCTTTGTACATATTCTACCCTCTCTTATCACACATTTGTTTTGCATGCCTATGTCTCCCATTTATATTTTTCACATTCATATCCTTGTCTATCATCACACCTAAAGGAAGAGGTCACAGGTAGAATATTTATAAAATTCCTCCCAGTTTAGGTCCTTTGGTTGGTTGACTGTGTTCATGGCCCCAGTTCCTCACTTGTGCCATGTATGTGGCAGTGCCCTCATGCTCTGGGCTGAGTATTCTGCCCCACCCCTGACTCTGGGTTCAGAGAGGGGACTTACTTCGGCCAAAGGGGTGTTAGCAGACAATTCAAGCAGAGGCTGTAAAAGTGCTTGCACATTTCCACTTGTACTCATGTGCCTCTACCATTTCTGTGAGAATATGTTCAGGCGAACCTGCTGGCTAGTTATGTAGTACAGTGGTCCCCAACCTTTGTCGCACCAGGGACCAGTTTCATGGAAGACAATTTTTCCATGGACGAGGAAGGGGGAGCAGATGGGATGGCTCAGGTGGCAATGCGAGGGATGGGGAGAGATGGGGAGCGGCAGATACAGCTTCACCTGCTCGCTCACCTGCCACTCACCTCCTGCTGTGCGGCCCAGGTCCTAACAGACAGGGGGACTGGGGACTCCCGATGTAGCAGAACCAAGTTGCCATGGTTGCCACACAGCCAAGGCTATCCTAGAGCAGCTCACCAATCCTCAGACAAGTAAATGAACCCAACCTACATCAGCAGAGCTGCTAAGCCAACTCACAGCTGATTATAGATTCATAAACAAGTGCAGCCCAGAGAAACCAAGCCCAATGCAGAGCAGAGTCATGAGCTAAATCAGAGGTCAGCCTACCATGACCCTTGGGCCAAATCTGGCCCACCACCTGTTTTTACATGGCCCATGGAAAAAAGTAATCACAGGCCATTCAATTTCATGGTTGAAAAAAATAAAAATAACATTTCATAACACATGAAATAATATTTTATAAGAAAAATTATATGAAATTCAAATTTCAGTTCCATTAAAGTTTTATTGGAACTCAGACACATTCATTTGTTTATATATTGTCTATGGCTGCTTTTGCACTACAAAGGCAGAGCTGAGTGTTTGTGACATGACCTGAGAAGCCTAAAATATTTACTTTCTGGCCCCTTAAGGAAAAAGATTGCTACCCCCTGAACTAAGTGAATGTTTATTGCTGTATGCCCCTGGGGCTCAATGGTATTTTATTACAATGCATCACTGAAGCAAAAGTTCACTGACACAACTTCTCATCTGAAAGCTAATTCCTTTCTCTACTCCCCCATTAGAGAGTGCTGGTGAAGCAGCAGGGGCTCAGGGTCAGAACAAAACCAGGCCCTCCTCACCACCACAGGGCTGAACTTCACCACCAAGGCTCCAAGGAAGAATGCCAGTACATCAAAGAATGTCATCTTCTTCAATGGTTCCCAGTCCAGGGAACAGATCACATCGACCTCTCTGCCACAGTGAGTGACAAGTGAGGATCCAAAAGGCCACTTATCCTGATGATAGAGCCACAAAACCTATGAGCCAGGGATTCCATACGTTGCCAGCCGTATATCCAGAGATCAACTTGCATAGGAGCAGAGGTAGGGAGAAGAAATATGGAAGAGGAAACGAAACTGAGTGTTTACCTAGATCATTATATTGGACTAAGTTTACCAAATTGGACTAAAATTTAATTCCCACCTTGGAACCCAGTGATGGAAACTTGGAGGAACATTATTTTAATTAATAAAGAAAAATTAACAAGTTACATGTTCTTTTCCTCTTTCAATATAATATGAGCTAATTTTACAAACCTGATAGGAATTTTTGTGGAATAAATAAATAGATTAATGAACAAATGAATGGTAAACTTCCCACCATACTGCTGTGTACTCTTATCAACACCTCCCGGCATTTCTATCCAGTCAAGTTATTAGTCCGGAAATAACCCATTCTTCCTCTTTTTTTTTTTTTTTTTTGCGGTACGCAGGCCTCTCACTGTTGTAGCCTCTCCCGTTGCGGAGCACAGGCTCCGGATGCGCAGGCTCAGCGGCCATGGCTCACGGGCCCAGCCGCTCCACGGCATGTGGGATCTTCCCGGACTGGGGCACGAACCTGCGTCCCCTGCATCGGCAGGCGGACTCTCAACCACTGCGCCACCAGGGAAGCCCCATTCTTCCTCTTGAACTGCCTTCCAACTTCCAGAAGCAAGCAGTAACTTTTAGGTCCAGGACCCCTCATTCAGAAATGCCTAAACACCCTCCCTCTGATCCTTTGGTTCAGGAATCTAAATAGGTGGTCTCAAACACTTAGATAAATTTACATGAAACAGGCATCTTCTGGGTTAGAGGAACTTGGATCTTTCAGTAGACTTTGGCCTTAAACCTGTACTGAATATCTTCTGAGATTGTAAGGAGGCAATGTTTTCCCCAAGAGGAGAAAAAGTCAGATTCCCACATCTGGAGTTTGACCTTTGTGCATGTTGTCATTTCACCCACCATAGGAAACCTTTCTGGGATGGGCTGAAATGTGTAATTTCTCAACAGTGAGGCTGGTAGCAATCCCACCCAGCTGTGTGGAACGGGAAGTGACAGGGTAATTAATATTCTGTTAAAATTTCAGGGGGCTACACTAAAGCTGGCCGGATTTCAGGGCTGACTCATCATGTTAAAACCAAACATGGTATTATCTGTCCACTCTGCTGACTCACTTGTCATCCCTAAGAAATATATACCAGGCAGAGCTGCAAGGTCTTGGATCTGCCTTTCTAGGGGGTTACCCTTCAGCACCACCCATGCCAGTTCACTCTGTGAAGAAGCTTCTATAATAAGCCACGGATGGTTTTCAAATGTATGAGGGAGTGTTTTGTGAAGCGAGATGACCAGCCTCTTTCCTGCATTGCTTTATATGAAAGAAACCAGCATGGATAGCCAACGCAACTGACATTTGAGAAGAACCATAGCATTTCCAAGCTGGAAGGGAGGCTTAGAGATCAAGCTGAAAGTACTTTCCTAAGAGGGTGGGAGTATATAGAGCATAGTGGATAAGAGCTTTGAGTCAGGCATCCTGAATTCATGTCCCATCTCTGCCACTCATAGTGGAATTATAAGTAGGAGGATAATGTAGCTATTAAGTAACTTTAAGCAAATTGCTCAGACTCCCTGAGCTTCGATTTCCTTATCTGTAAAATGAGGAATAATTATAGTACCCGTCTCATTGGGCTATTGTGAGGATTAAAGGGGATAAAGTATAAAAAGAGTACAGTGCTTTGCACAAAGTGCTCAAATAGCAGCTATTATTAAGGCTGATGGGGCAATCCATGGAAACCTCTTTCCTGGAAACAGGATAGATCCCCCATGTGTTTGATATTAGATGGGTAAAGGGTAGAAGAATATCATTGCAAGCTGGGTATTGATGGGGGTGGGGCAGGCAAAAGAGGCAAAGTTGCCCAGAGAAAGGATGGGTCCTCAGTGTCTTCAGGGGCTGTGCCTTGGGACCTCAACTAGGGAAGGCCCCATCTTTTGGTCACAGTTTTAGATCTGCTGAAGATAGTCATTCATTTAAAAAAAAAGACCTCTCTGATTATAAGTCTTTGAAGGCTCTGCTCAGATTTCCCTTTAAGGGCCTTAAATGCACACACAAGCCAGCACGGACCAGTTTAAAAAAAAAAAAAAAAAAAAAGCCTGGCCAGTAATGGCACACAGAAACTGATACTTACACGATACTGTTAAGTGCACTCTTTTAAACCACTAATTCTTATTCCACGAAAAGTGGTCTTTATGGCAAAGTCCTTAAGAGATCCAACGGCTTGTATAACCAGCAAACCTCATGGTTGGTTAGCAGCTTCAGGACTTGGATTCCCAGTGATAAACAAAAGAATTCCAAAGGCCACAATCCATAAACTCTCCATAGAAACATATGGAACTACTTAAGTCAGTTGGCTCAGAGCTGTTGTTTTGAAAACAAGTATCCTCAGCCAGAATCTCCACTGAGTGCTATTTATTGAATGGTTAGAAGGGCAAGACCCCATGGGTCCTGTAGGGCAGCTCTTCAGCAGTCTGAAACATTCTGCAGATATCTCTCTGAGCCTCCTGATACCCAGGAAAGGATATAGGAAGTCTGTACATTTGTACCCATTCTACCAAAGGCATTGAGGACACTCACTGAGGAGTGTGCACTCCTCAAATATCCTTCTACAAATCTCTGATCACAAGATCGTATGCCTCCAACTCTCTCCTTTCTTACTCTCATTTCTTTTTTGATTATCACCCCTACCATCAAGATTCAACTCACCACTCTGTCCTTTGTACCTTGACAATAGTCCATGAAAGCATATAATAACTGATTCCAAGCCCGTCTCCTACTACTGAACTGTAAGTTCCCTGAGAGCAGCAACTTTTATCTGCTTCTCTTCCATATCTCCACGATTTGACTTAGTAGGTGCTTCATAATTCTTTTCTTGTTGTATTATAAAATCTAATTAATTAAGATTATAAATCACTGAATACATACTTAGGTCCTAATTATCCTGAACTTTTCAGTCAGTGGTAGAGCCAATGACTAGGACTCAAAATTCTGATACTCACTATTACGAGTTACTTCACAAAGACTTACTTAGTAAACCCATCATGTAATTGCTCACGTTCTCTGATGGAAATTATGTGGCCACTAAGATGCAGATGTAGGATAGCTTTGGGATCTATTGGTCATCATACTTCAAAACACGGACATAGCAAACTTTTCTGGCTTGTGCTCTGTGAGTAATTTGTCCTGGTCCCCAATCAACACAGATTGTCATTCTCTTTTTAAAACAAATAATGGGAGGTTTTTTTTTTTTTCTCTCATTATTAAAGTATTACTCAAGACTTTCTGTTCTAGCAAAATGCAGACTAAGATAAATCTCACTATAAAAACCTAGAAATGCTGGATAAAATATGTTTCAAATTCATAGCCAAGCTCTCAAGAAAGAAAGAGAAATCCTCAGGCACCAGAAACAGAGAGGTAATTGAAAACAGAACAAAGTTTCAAAGTGTCTGCTCATGATATAGCTGCATTATAGTGATGGAAAGTTTATTATTGATCTATTCACCTAAGTGCTTGGAATTTCATGCTCATGTGGGGACATAGGTGGGCATTGGCCCATATGTACAGAGATAGAACTGAGGACACTGCATAAAAGTTACAACCCTTAAAGGACTGCACCCTATGTGAAGGGGATAAGTAAAAATCCATCCATTAGTGTAGGCAGATATCAAGGAAATTAAAAATGTAGATGGATGGGTTACAGAGCAATTCGATACAGCAAGAAAAGTCATAAACTGGAAAACAGATTTGAGGAAATTATCCAGAAGTCACAAGGACATAAAAGTCTGGAAAATATGAAAGATTAAGAGACATGGAAGATGGAATGAGGAAGTATAACATATATTTAATTCCAAAAGTGGAAAATAGAGAAAATAGGACACTTAAAAATTTTTTTTAAGATAATGGCTGAATTTTTACATAAATGACTAAAAGACTTGAATCCTGAAGTTCAATAATAATAAAAAGTTCCGAGAAGAATAAATTAAACTAAACCCAGAGCTTGCCATAACATAATAAAACTTTAGCAATTCAAAGACAAAGAAGAGATCTCAAAGTGTCATGCAAAAATAACCATGAATGTAGAATTCAATGCCCAGCTAAGCTCTCATTAAAAAATGAAGGTAAAATAAACATATATTTTTGGGGGGCTTCCCTGGTGGTGCAGTGGTTGAGAATCCTCCAGCCACTGCAGGGGACATGGGTTCAAGCCCTGGTCTGGGAAGATCCCACATGCCGCAGAGCAACTAAGCCCGTGCGCCGCAACTACTGAGCCTGCGCTCTAGAGCCTAAGAGCCACAACTACTGAAGCCCACACGACTAGAGCCCGTGCTCCGCAGCAAAGAGAAGCCACTGCAATGAGAAGCCCGAGCACCGCGACAAAAAGTAGCCCCCGCTCACCGCAACTAAAAAAAAAAAAGAAAGCCCGCGCACAGCAACAAAGACCCAATGCAGCCAAAAAAATTTAAAAAATAAATAAATAAATAAAGTGATGAGATGCCTCAGTTTGGTTAGGGGTGTCCTCATTTAAAAAAATAATAATAAAAAAATAAAAATAAAAATATATACATATTTTAAACATCAAGAAAGTTTACTGCTCACAGATGATGAAATTAGCACCTCCATAACTGACCAAACTTTATGCTATGATTTCTAAAAGTTAAAAATTGAACTGACAGGGGCTTCCCTGGTGGCACAGTGGCTGAGAGTCCGCCTGCCAATGCAGGGGACACGGGTTCGTGCCCCGGCCCGGGAAGATCCCACATGCCGCGGAGCGGCTAGGCCCGTGAGCCACGGCCGCTGAGCCTGCGCGTCCGGAGCCTGTGCTCCGCAACGGGAGAGGCCACAACAGTGAGAGGCCCGCGTACCGCAAAAAAAAAAAAAAAAAAAAAAAATTGAACTGACAAAAATATTCTAATGTTCTACTCCTTGAACAACAATCATGACCCGTTTATAGACCTTCAATGCCATATTCCTCTATTTTTTCAGAACAAAGAACCCCCTTCTTTTAAAAGGCATATTTGCATCTTTTTATATATATATATTTGAAATCTTTCAGCCTTCTTGTTTTGAAAATGTATAGTTGACCCTCTTTTGAAATTTGTTTGTGAGTACTAGCCCTCCCTTCCTTGTGGGTCCTAAAGTAATTCTTGGAAGGGGTACACGTTTGCATGGGGGTGGAGAGGAACCTTGCATTCACATTTAAAAGAGAACTTACAAAATGTATGTAAAAAGAAATGAGTTGTGATATGTAGTTCTGGCCTCTGGTTGCCAGTCTTTTCATTTCTTCCTGCATGAAGATCTTAAATAAATGACAAAAAGGCACATTTTAAAATACTAAATCTGTAGGTTTTCCAAAACATGGATGCTTATTGAAAGAAATACTAAAGATATACTCACAAAGAAGAAAATTTTAACCAAAAAGTAAAGTGGAATGCAAAGAGCAAGGGTGCTCAGAGTAATTAATAAACGTGGGTAAATTTAAACAAACATGTATTGGGAATTCCCTGGTGGTCCAGTGGTAAGGACTCAGCGCTTTCACTGCCGGGGCCTGGGTTCAATCCCTGGTCAGGGAACTAAGAAGATCCCACAGGGCACGGCCCGCCCAAAAAAAACAAACATGTATTAGTCAGAGTTCTCCAGAGAAACAGAACCAGTGGGATCTATACAGAGAGAGAGATAGAAGAAGAAATTTATTACAGAAGCCTCATGATCTGCCATCTGCAAGCTGGAGAACCAGGAAAGCCAGTGGTATAATTCAGTCTAAGTTCAAAGACCTGAGAGTGGGAGATTGATAGTATAAAGTCCTGGTCAGAGTCTGAAGGCCCAAGAACCAGGACCACTGATGTCTGAGGGCAAAAGAAGATCCATGTCTCAGCTCAAGCATAAAGAGAGAATTTATGCTTCTTTCACCTTTTTATTCTAGTCAGGCCCTCAATGGATTGGATGATACCCACCCACATTGTGAGGATGATCATTTTTACTCAGTCTAACTGATTGAAATGATAATCTCTTCCAGAGACAACCCCACAGACACACCCAGAAATAATGTTTTACCAGCTATCTGGGCATCCTGTAGCCCAGTCAAGTTGGACACATAAAATTAACTATCACAATGGAGAAAAGGGAACCCTCCTACATTGTTGGTGGGAATGTAAATTGGTGCATCCACTATGGAAAACAATATGGCAGTTCCTTTAAAAACTAAAAATAGAGTTACCATATGATCCAGCAATCCTTTACTCCTTGGGCACCTAGAAGACCAACTCTCCTGAAGCTCCACTGGCCCCTTATACCCAGTGGGCAGGGACTTGCCCTGCTGTACCTGCTTAAGTACACCTCTAGGTAGGAGAGCATGTTGGCCATGCAAAGTGCATATGGCAGAGCAGTCACTGCTCCATGTTGCTTACTGGGCTCAGCTCCACCAGAGACCGTGGGGCTCCCTGTCAAACCTTGTCCTGCTCAAGCCTCCCTCCAAGGAATCTTGGCTGTGGCTTCTAGCAGCCTAGGCCTCCAGTCAGGCCCTGCCAGGATGTCCTGAGGGCCAAGGGGATCAATATCTGTAACTGATGCTTGGCATTCCAGCATACCTGGCACATTTGTTAGCAGCTTTGAATTAAGTCAAGCTTCTTAATTGTGTTGCTTAAATTTTCTAAATTCTTACTAACTTTTTATTTGCTTGATCACCCTTTTCCCATCTTCTGTCCTTTATTACATATTTAATTCTATTCTTTTGAAACCTTAAGTTAGTCATTATTGTGCTAATCAGCTGCCTTTGCTCTCAGAATCCTTAAGATCTACTCTCTTAGCAAATTTCAAGTATACAATATAGTATTATTAACTATAGTCAACACTATGTAAATTAGATCCTCAGAACTTATTTATCTTATAACTGAAGGCTTGTACACTTTGATCAGCATCTCCCTTTTTCGTCCATCCCCTAGCCTGTTACATGATAGCGCAGATGCCGGGAGGCCAAAGCAGGGCCTGCCAAGTCCTTTTAGAGGATAGACCTGGATAACTCTTCCCTCCTCAACTGGTTGAAGAAGTCACAGGCCAGCCCATATGCAACAAAAGGAGAAATAGACCCCACCTCTCAATGGGAAGAGTGTCAAAGAATTCATAGCAATCTTTAATCCACCACCAATGCCTTTGTCTGTTTGTGACTAAGGCACACTTGAGTGAACGCCAAGCTACAGGTAAGTAACTGCTCTACCAATTCATTTGCATAATGAATTTTAAACCACTCACTATGGGAACGTTTGTTTGGATTTGTCTTTTGTCTAAGTCAGGGTTCAATCCTTGAAGCAGAACCACTAGGAGATCAGCTACCTAGCTACCTGGATAGATAGATATATAGATGGAAAAATTTATTGATAGATAGATACATACATAGATGATAGATTTGTTATAGGTTTGACCTTATACAAGGCTAGCTAAGCAGTCTCTATAAGTCTGTTATTTTTTTATCTAATGGTGGATATGAGGCCCACAAAGTAGACAAAATAGGTATAAATGATGAGCAAAGTCAAGTTAGAACCCACCAGCATGAGCTAGAATAAGAAATTTCAACATTACATTGGTCCATGTAATAAAAAGCTTTAGATGCTTTCAAAGTAATTTCAACTGAATTGTTTTTTAAACGTCTTAAATATTTTTTGTCATTTATTTGGGCAAAGTTTTTCACTGTTGTTTTTTAAACCACCAATTTGGAGAGATTAGAAGGGATCAATTATTAATAAGTCTTGATCAGGAATGGTATATAGTCATTTCTAATATAAAACTTGATATAAGAAGGTTATGTTTATGAAAGAAAACAAGTTTCTCATAAAAAATTTTGAAAATGTTTTAACTAGGCTTATAAAAATGTAATAGTTAATGTCTTATCTAATGTTTCGTATTTTTTATAATTATATAAAAGAAAGGATGTTTAATAAACATTTTGCTAAACCCTATAAAAATTTTCAAATCAATTCCATCGTATGCTACTGTGCTGTACAAATATTATAATTTTCTGTATGTGTCATGGCATTAAAAGGATTGAAATCACTGATGTAAATTGATGTATACAGATTTTTCTACCTAACAAAAAAAGTCACATTATGTTAGGTGCACATTATACATTTGCAGAAACTGACCACATTTTAGGGAACAAAGCACATCTCAACATACAGCAAAGAATTAATATCATATATACCAAGCTCTTTAACCACAATTCAATTAAGCTATAAATCAATGATATAAATCAAATAAAGCAAAAAGAACTCCACATATTTGGCGATTTTAAAACATGCATTTCACCCACTCTCACCTCTTCTATTCAACATAGTATTGAAAGTCCCAACCACAGCAATCAGACAAAAAAAAAGAAATAAAAGGTATCCAAATTAGAAGGGAAGAGGTAAAATTGCCATTATATGCAGATAATATGATACTATATATAGAAAACACTAAAGACTCCACACAAAAACTACTAGAACTGATAAATGAATTCACCAAGGTAGCAGGGTACAAAATTAAAATACAGAAATACATTTCTTTACACCAACAATGAAATATCAGAAAGGGAATGTAAAAAAAAATACCATGTAAAATCAGAAACCCCAAAATAAAATACTTAGGAATAAATCTCACCAAGGAGATGAAAGACTTATACACTGAGAACTATAAAACATTAATAAAGGAAACTGAAGATGATTCAAATAAATGGAAAGATATCCCATGCTCTTGGATTGGAAGAATTAATGTTGTTAAAATGGCCATACTACCCAAAGCAATCTATAGATTTAATGCTATCCCTATCAAATTACCTATGACATTTTTCACAGAACTAGAACAAATAATCCTAAAATTCAAATGGAACCATAAAAACCTAGAATTATCAAAGTAATCCTGAAGAAAAATAACAAAACAGGAGTCATAACCTTCCAGACTTCACACAATACTACAAAGTTACGGTAATCAAAACAGCATGGTATTGGCACAAAAACAGATATATGGATCAATGGAACAGAATAGAGAGCCCAGAAATAAACCCATACACCTACAGTCAATTAATCTTCAACAAAAGAGGCAAGAATACACAATAGGAAAAAGACAGTCTCTTCAGCAAATGGTGTTGGGGAAGTTGAACAGCTGCATGTAAATCAATGAAGTTAGAACACACCCTCTCACCATACACAAAAATAAACTCACAGTGGCTTAAAGATTTAAACATAAGACATGACACCATAAAACTCCTAGAAGAGAACATAGGCAAAACATTCTCTGACATAAACTGTATCAATGTTTTCTTAGGTCAGACTCCCAAGGCAATAGAAATAAAAACAAAAATAAATAAATGGGACCTAATCAAACTTACAAGCTTTTGCAAAGCAAAGGAAACAATAAACAAAACAAAAAGGCAACCTACAGAATGGGAGAAAATATTTCCAAATGATGTAACCAACAAGGGCTTAATTTCCAAAATATACAACTCAATATCAATCAATCAATCAATAAATGGACAGAAGACCCAAATAGACATTTCTCCAAAGAAAACATACACATGGCCAATGGGCACATGAAAAGATGCTCAACATCACTAATTATTAGAGAAATGCAAATCAAAACTACAATGAGCTACCACCTCATAGCAGTCAGAATGGCCATAATTTAAAAGTCTACAAATAACAAATGCTGGAGGGGGTGTGGAGAAAAGGGAACCCTCCAACACTGTTGGTGGCAGTGTAAATTGGTGCAGCCACTGTGGAGAACAGTAAGGAGGTTTCTCATAAAACTAAAAACAGAATTACCATATGATTCAGCAATCCCACTCCTGGGCATATATCCACACAAACTATAATTCAAAAAGATACATGCGGGCTTCTCTGGTGGCACAGTGGTTGAGAGTCCGCCTGCCAATGCAGGGGATGGGGGTTCGTGCCTTGGTCCGGGAGGATCCCACATGCCATGGAGCGGCTGGGCCCGTGAGCCAAGGCCGCTGGGCCTGAGTGTCCAGAGGCTGTGCTCCGCAACGGGAGAGGCTACAACAGTGAGAGGCCCGTGTATCTCAAAAAAAAAAAAAAAAGATACATGCACCCCTATGTTCATAGCTTCACTATTCACAATAGTGAAGACATGGAAACAACCTAAATGTCCATCGACAGATGAATGGATAAAGATGATGTGGTACATATATACAATGCAATACTAATCAGCATAAAAAAGAACAAAATAATGCCATTTGCAGCAACATGGATGCAACTAGAAATTATCATACTAAGTGAAGTTAAGTCAGAAAGAGAAAGACAAAAACCACATGATATCACTTGTATGTGGAATCTAATTATGACACAAATGAACCAATCTATGAAACAGAGAGTCACAGACATATAGAACAGAGTGCTAGTTGCCAAGGGGGAGGGGGCTGGGGGAGGGATGGAGTGGGACTTTGGGCTTAGCAGATGTAAGCTTTTATATGTAGAATGAATAAACAACAAAGTCCTATTGTATAGCACAGAGAACTATATTCTATACATATCCTGTGATAAACCATAATGGAAAAGAATATATTTAAAAAATGTGTATATGTGTATAACTGAATCAGTTTGCTGTACAGCAGTCAGTAATTAACACAACATTGTAAATCAACTATACTTCAATAAAAAATAAATAAATAAAATAAACAAAACATGCTTTTCCTCTAGGCAAATTCTTAATCAACTTCTAGTTTCAGCCTATTATCCAGAAGAAACTGTCTGAATACCTTTATGACAGGATGTTTTTGAAATGCCTTTATGTACGTTATGGATCAAAGAAGAAATAAATAACATTGGGAATTAGAAAATACTTGGTACTGAGTTATAATTAAAACTCTATAAAAATATGTGAGGTGCAGCTAAAGCTACACTTAGAGGGAAATTTATTGTCTAAATACATGTGTTGACACAAAAGACTGAAAATTAATGAGCTAAATAAACAACTCACTAAATTTTTTAAAAAGACAAATGGACTAGTGTAAAGAAAATGATAAAGATAAGACTGAAAATTAATGAACTAAAAGCAATGAAACAATAGTTACAAAACCCAAAAGTGATTTGAAAACAAACTTCTAACAAGACTTTGAATAAAAGAGAGAATAAGAATAAAAAACTTCATGAACAAAAGGAGACATAGTTTAAAATATGGTTGATATTTAATAATCATAAAAGAATGTTTTGAACAACTATATTACAAATTAATTAGAAAATACGTGAAAAAGACAATTTTTTTAAACAAATGTAAAATCAAAACTGACTCCCCCCATCACCCCCCTTAAAAAAGGAAATCTGAATAAACCACTGAAGAACTGAAGAAATTGAATCAGTAATTAACGTGTACCCAGAACAAAATTTAAAAACATAGGCCCAAATAATTTTCAAGGGCAGTTCTACCATACTTTCAAGGAATAGACAATTCCAGAATCATCCAGAAAATAGAAAAGAAAAGAAAATAAAATAAAGGAAAGGAATCTACAAGCAACTATGTTTATTTCGTGAGGCAGATATAACTTGATCCCAAAACCAGACACAAAACTGAAAAGTCAATTGCATTTCTGAGCAAAGACCCAAAAATTCTAAATAAAATATTACCAAATGGATTTCAGCAATGCATTTAAATATATATGAATATATATTAATATTTTATTACTTTTTAAATCCTCACAATTATATATTAAAAAAGAAAAATATACATACATTTCAATACATGCAAAAAATATTTTACAGAATTCAATCATCTTTTCATGATTAAACTGATAGCTAACTTGCTTAACCTGATAAAAAGTACTTACCAAAAATATACAGAAAATATTATATTTAATGATGAAATTCAGAAACACTCTTGTTTAAATGCCAAGCAAAAGAAGAATACCCATTATAATCACTTCTAGTTAATTTTGTTCTGGAGGATATAAACAGCACAATAAGACAAGAAATAAAATGAGTAAAGGATTGGGAAGGAAGAAACAGAACTATAATTATTTGTAGATGATGTAAGGGACTTCAGCAAGGCTGATGGATTAAAATATCAACATATATATATATAAATAGCATTCTTATACATCAGCCACAAGCAACTAGAAAAATGTAAGTTTAAGATAGATTCCATTTACAACAGGAACAACAAAAAGAAAAAAAAAAAGACCTGGGAATAAATTTAACAAAATGTGTAAGATTTTATGATGAAAAAAATTATAAGTATGTACTGACAGACTAAAATAAAAACTAAATAAATGGAGGTATATATTTACTCATGGGTTGGAAAATTCAAAATCATAAATATCTCAGTTATCCTCAAATTAAGCTATAAATTGAATGCAATTCCAGTCAACAGGGTTTTAAATAGAACTTGGTAAGTTAATTCTAATGCATACGGAAAAATAAAATGTCAAGAATCCACAAAAATATTTCTGAAAGACATAAGAGTTGACTTGAACAAATGGAAAGACATCTTCTGTTCTTGGAAAGGACAACTCAACATTGTGAACACATCAGTTCCTCCTAAGTTCATTTATATATTTATGGCAATCTTGATGAAAATGCCAACAAATGTCTTCATGAATTTAGACAAGTCGATATTAAAATTTATATTAAAAAACATGAAATGATAGTCACGAAAACACCAAAAAAATGGGGAATTCCCTGGTGGTCCAGTGGTTAGGACTCAGTGTTTTCCCTGTTGTGGCCCAGGTTCAATATCTGGTTGGGGAACTAAGATCCCGCAAGCCACCTGGAGTGGCCAAAAAACACCCAAGAAACAAAACACAAACAATGAATGGAGGGAAAAGGAGTGTAGTCCTACCACATTAAACATATTCTGAAGCCTCTATAATTAAAACAGTGTGAAACTAGCACAAGAATAGGCAAATAGATCAACGGACTAGAATAGAAAGCTCAACAGTAGACACAAATTCATATAGAATTTTAATATGTTATAAATGTGGCATCTCAAATCATTGTTACAGATGTGGATTTTATAGTAAATAGTGCTCAAACAACTGGACATTCATTGAGAAAAAGGTAAATTAGATCTATAACTTACACCATACACACAAAAAAATTCAAATGGACCAAAAATCTAAATGGAGAAAAATGAAACCATACAAGTACTGGAAGAAAGCATGGGGAATTCCTCTTCAGCCCTTGGTATGGGAAAGACTCTATGACTCAAAATCCAGAAGCAATAAAAGATTGACAAATTTGACTACATAAAAAATATTTTATTTATTTTTTATTTTAAAAAATATTTTATTTATTTATTTAATTTTATTTTTGGCTGTATTGGGTCTTCACTGCTGCACGTGGGCTTTCTCTAGTTGTGGCGAGCAGGGGCTACTCTTCATTGCGGTGTGTGGGCTTCTCATTGCAGTGGCTTCTCTTGTTGCGGAATATGGGCTCTAGGTGCATGGGCATGTAGTTGTGGCACACGGACTCAGCAGTTGTGGCTCATGGACTCGAGAGCACAGGCTTGGTAGTTGTGGCACATGGGCTTAGTTGCTCCACGTCATGTGGGATCTTCCCGGACGAGAGATCAAACCTCTGTCCCCTGCATTGGCAGGTGGATTCTTAACCACTGTGCCACCAGGGAAGTGCCATAAAAAACATTTTAAATTGCATTACAAAGTGGCACTATAAATAAAGTCAAAGGGCAACTGACAAACTGGGAGAAAATATTTGCAACATATACGACCAAATACTAATAACGCTAACATATGACAAACTCTTTTAAATAAATGGGGGACAAAGGAACAAAACCCCATAGAAAAATGGGAAACATACATGAACAAACAGTTCACCAAAAGTAGATATAGAAAAATCTTCAAATTCGCTCATAATTAGAGAAATCATCTTAAGATAATACTACGATACCATCTTGTACCTCTTGGATTAGAAAAAATTAAAAAGTATGAGAACACAATCTGTTGGTGAGCCTATCAGGAAAAGACACTTTCATGCAGTGCTGGTGGTAATGCAAACTGATGCAGTGTTCTGGAGGAAAGTTTGACAATAACTAACAAAACTACATATTCACTTACCTTTTAACCCAGTAATGTCACTTCTAGAAATCTACTCTGCAGATACACTTTCAATAACAGTCAGAAAAAAAATGTATGCCCAAGGTTAGTCATCTGCAGCATTGTTTGTAATTACAAAAAGTTGGAAACACAGAAAGAGAAATTAAGAAAACAATCCCTTTTACCATTGCATCAAAAAGAATGAAATACCTAGGAATAAACCTACCTAAGGAGGTACAAAAGACCTATACTCCAAAAACTATAATATGTTGATGAAAGAAATCAAAGACCACAAACACAGATGGAAAGATATACAATGATCTTGGATTGGAAGAATCAATATTGTTAAAATGACCATACTACCCAAGGCAATCTACAGATTCAGTGCAATCCCTATCAAATTACCAACAGCATTTTTCACAGAACAAAAATTTTTTAAATTTGTATAGAAACACAAAAGACTCTGAATAGCCAACACAATCTTGAGAAAGAAAAATGGAACTGAAGGAATCATGCTTCCTGACTTCAGACTATACTACAAAGCTACAGCCATCAAAACAGTATGGGGGGCTTCCCTGGTGGCGCAGTGGTTGGGAGTCCGCCTGCAGATGCAGGGGACATGGGTTCGTGCCCCAGTCCGGGAGGATCCCACATGCCACAGAGCGGCTGGGCGCGTGAGCCATGGCCGCTGAGCCTGCGTGTCCGGAGCCTGTGCTCCGCAACGGGAGAGGCCACAACAGTGAGAAGCCTGTGTACCACAAAAACAAACAAACAAAAAAACCAGTATGAGACTGGCACAAACACACACACACAGATCAATGGAACAAGATAGGCAACCCAGAAATAAACCCACACACAAACCCACACACTTATGGTCAATTAATCTACAAAAAGGGAGGAAAGAATATACAATAGAGAAAAGATAGTCTCTTCAATAAGTGGTGCTGGGAAAACTGGACAGCTACATGTAAAAGAATGAAATTAGAACATTCTCTAGCACCATATACAAAAGTAAGCTCAAAATGGATTAAAGACCTAAATGTAAGACCGGATACTATGAAACTCATAGAGGAAAACATAGGTGGAACACACTTTGAAATAAATAGCAGCAATACCTTTTTGGATCCATCTCCTAGAGTAATGGAAACAAAAGCAAAAATAAACAAATGGGACCTAATTAAACTTAAAAGCTTTTGCACAGCAAAGGAAACCATAAACAAAATGAAAAGACAACCTATGGAGTAGGAGAAAATATTTGCAAACAATGAGACTGACAAGGGATTAATTTCCAAAATATACAAGCAGCTTATACAGCTCAATATCAACAAAACAAACAACCCAATCAAAAAATGGGCAAAAGACCTTAATAGACATTTCTCCAAAGAAGACATTCAGATGATCAACAAGCACATGAAAAGATGCTCAACTTCTTTAATTATTAGAGAAAGGCGAATCAAAACTACAATGACATGTCACCTCACACTGGTCAGAATGGCCATCACCAGAAGTCTACAAATAATAGATGCTGGAGAGGGTGTGGAGAAAAGGGAACCCTCTTGCACTGTTGGTGGGAATGTAAATTGATACAGCCACTGTGGAGAACAGTATGAAGGTTCCTTAAAAACTAAAAATAGAATTACCATATGACCCAGCAATCCCACTCCTGGGCATATATCCAAAAAAGATGAAAACTCTAATTTGAAAAGATACATGCACCCCAATATTCATAGAAGCACTATTTACAATAGTCAAGACATGGAAGCAACACAAATGTCCATCAACAGATGACTGGATAAAGAAGATGTGATATATATATATATGGAATACTACTCAGCCATAAAAAAAGAATGAAATAATGCCACTTGCAGCAACATGGATGGACCTAGAGATTATCATACTAAGTGAAGTAAGTCATACAGAGAAAGACAAATATCATATGATATTGTTTGTACATGGAATCTAAAAAATGATACAAATGAAATTATTTACAAAACAGATGCAGACTCACAGGCACAGAAAACAAACTTATGGTTATCAAAGGGGAAAGGGGGTGTGGGGGATAAATTAGGAGTTTGGGATTAGCAGATACAAACTGCTATATATAAAACAGATAAACAACAAGGACCTACTTTATAGCACAGAGAACTATATTCAATACCTTGTAATAACCTATAATGGAAAGAATATGAAAAATAATATATACAGAATATGTATACAGTAAGTTCCCTACATACGAACCTAAAGGTTGCGAACTTTCAAAGATGTGAACGTGCGTTCGCATGTCCCATCACGTAAGTTAATTCACATGTCTGGTGTACGTCATCATGTGCTTGCATCCTCTACAAGTAGTTGTGTTTTGTGTACTTTACTGTACTGTGTTTGTTTTTTATGTATTATTTGTTTGAAAAGTATTATAAACCTATACAGTACTATATAGGTAATTGTGTTAGTTGGGTACCTAAGCTAACTTTGTTGGACTTAAAAACAAATTGGAGTTACGAACACACTCTTGGACGGAACTCATTCATATGTAGGGACTTACTGTATACGTATAATTGAATCACTTTTCTGTACACCTGAAATATTGTAAAGCAATTATACTTCAATTTTAAAATATGCAGAACAAACAAACAAAAATGTTGGAAACAACAGAAGTTCTCATATATAGGGGAACAGTTGAATAAACTATGGTACATTCATATAATGGAGCACTATGCAGCAGTAAAAAAACAAAGTGAGATTTCTGTGATTTCCAACATACGCTAGTAACAGATTTTTAAAAAGCAAAGTACAGGGCTTCCCTGGTGGCGCAGTGGTTTAGAGTCCACCTGCCAATGCAGGGGACACAGGTTAGAGCCCTGGTCCGTGAAGATCCCACATGCCGCGGAGCAAGTAAGCCCATATGCCACAACTACTGAGCCTGAGCTCTAGAGCCCGTGAGCCACAACTACTGAAGCCCGCACGCCTAGAGCCCGTGCTCCACAACAAGAGAAGCCACCGCAATGAAGAGTAGCTCCCACTCGCCGCAACTAGAGAAAGCCCTCACGCAGCAACAAAGACCCAACACAGCCAAAAATAAATAAATAAATAAATAAATAATTTTTTTTTAAAAAGCAAAGTACAAGAGTATCTATAGTACCACCTTACATGTAAAAAAGAAGAAATATGAGAAAATACACATGTATCTGCTCATTTGTGCACATGTAAACGATATATAGGAAGATTAACCAGAAGCTAATTGAGATTGGTTACCTAGCAGAGGTAGGTGAGAACAGAATGGTTAGAATGGAGAACAAAAATGGTGATGAGTGAGGAAGCCAAACTTCTTTGAGTAAGCCATGCTTCTTTGCATTGTTCTGGTTCTTAGAACCATAGTATGATGGTTAATTTTATGTGTCAACTTGACTGCCCACAGGGTCTCTAGATTAAACATTATTTCTGAGTGAGGATGTTTCCAGATGACATTAACGTTTGAAGTAGTGGACTCAGTAAAGTAGATTGCCCTCCCCAATGTGGGTGGGTATCATCCAATTCATTGAGAGCCTGAATAGAACAAAAGGCAGAGGAAGGAGAAACTCACCCGTTTTCCTTCTTTAACACTGAGCTGGGACATCTCGTGTCATCTTTTTCTGCCCTCCAGATGGGATTTAAGCCATCAGCTCTCCTGATTCTCAGGCTTTGGACATGGACTGAATTATACCACTGGCTTCCCTGGGCCTCCAGCTTGCAGGTAGCAGATCATGGGACTTCTCAGTCTCCATAATTGTGTGAGCCAATTCCTCATTATACATACACACACACACACACACACACACACACAATCTCCTATTGGCTCTGTTTCTCTGGAGAACACTGATTAATACACATGGTAATATTTCACATCAAATAAATAAACAAACAAACAAACAAACAAACAAATAAATAAATATCAACCAGAATGTGATGGGGACCTCAAATGGAATACAGATAGTAACAAATGAACCTAACTGTATTACAAATGACTAAAAACCAAACTCAAGGGGGTGGCAAAGAATAAACTAAATATTTTTGGAAAAGAGTATTTTGACTGGACACTGTAAACCTAAAAAAAAAACTGTACACAAAATTCTGTGTTAGTATGGGTTGATAATTCTGAAACTACTTTATATGTATACTAAGATTTTAAAAATTAAGTAAATATATTGTGGATAATAAGAGCTAGGTTTCTTGCTGTAAACAACAAAAAAAGCTACAAATAAGGAGAGGAGAAAAGCTAGAATGAAACTTATGGTACTGAGTAAGGTAAGAACACATGATTTTTAATATGTATACATATGAACAGATGCAGAAATAAATATGAATGTATAAATTTCTTATTCTATTGACTGAGTTTCTATTGTTCTATAGAAACAATGACATCCTGTAGCAATAAGCATATCTGGTGCCCAGATCTTGGTTCAAAATACCATTTCTCAATAAAAGGAATCAGGGCTATAGAATTAACCCCAGAAAAATGGTCGAGTCCAGGGGTAGGGTAAGGAAAATTGAAGACGGTCTGGAACTACCTATTTTTCCAAGTAAGAACATGCTCAAAAATAAAATTGGGGGCATGTTGAAAGGGCAGAGAAGCAACTTGAAAGAGCTCCCAAAGACCAAAGCTGGTTCAATTTAAGCAACAAAATAAATAATGATGGTATCAAATTATGATCCCTGTGTCCATACTAATATAAAGCAAAAATTAAATAAATAAACAGGAGAGAAGGGACAGCTCCTTCTTGCAATGGATGTCGATTAATAAATTTAAAAGAAATTATGGGAAATAGAAAGATCACCAGTAGACAAACACCCAGTGATAAATGTTGCAGGCAAGAACCATCCATGGATGCTAAAATTAGTGGACAAAAGTATGACATGAAATGGGATATATGCATAGTCTCCAAGTATCTCCCCAGAAGATACTTACTGACTGCAAAGG
Organism: Hyperoodon ampullatus; assembly: GCF_949752795.1. NCBI lineage: Eukaryota > Metazoa > Chordata > Mammalia > Artiodactyla > Ziphiidae > Hyperoodon > Hyperoodon ampullatus. The sequence continues at coordinate 138,206,281 of NC_136914.1, forward strand.
GAAAAATAATGTCTCACAGTTGACAAATCTGGCAGACATCATCTTAGCCAAGTGATAAAGGCTAACATCAACACTAATGAATCATACTGGCACATGTGGCCCCTGATATAATGTGTTAATATCACTTCAGTGGTATCCTTGACAAAAAGACATAATCTCAATGTAATAACGAAAAAACAAAGACCATTCCAAAATAGGGAACATTCTATACGTAACTGACCAGTTGTCTTCAAAAGTGTCGAGGCCATGAAAGACAAAAAAAAGATTGAAGATATGTCACAGATTAGAGAAGACTAAGGAGACATGACAACTTTTCTCATCTATAAAAAATATATACATTTTAGGTTTGTTGCAGAAATAACAATAATGTGTACAGTGCACATGGTCCCGGGCACCCAAAACTTGGTAGTCATCACCTTCTTCAAAATAAAACCTAAGACTTGTTAAAAGATTTTCCACTCTCTGTATCTAATTTGATACACTCTACAGCCCTGATGAGGTAGGTAGGGCAAGTGTTACTGTCTCCATTTTACAGATGGCTTAGTGAAAATTCATAACTCCCCAGGACCAGAGAGCTGGCAAGTGAAAAAACAGAGACTTGAATACAGGGCTTATGACTGCTGGTCAATTTGCATTTTTCACCAGATAGCCTCTCATTTCATCAAAGTCCAGAGAGTGGACTCATGGATTAGGAAAAAAATTGCAACCAAGAAGTTGAAAAATTATGGAGAGAAGGATCCTGATTAACCCTCAGTTCAAGAGAAAAAATTGTTCCATTAAAATTCCTCAAATATGGTATATTAACACATATATGTGGAATCCAGAAAAATGGTACAGAAGGACTGGTTTGCAAGACAGAAATAGAGACACAGATGTAGAGAACAAGGTTATGGACACCAAGAGGGGAAGGTGGGGGGGGTGGGGGGGTGATGAATTGGGAGACTGGGATTGATATGTATACACTAATATGTGTAAAATAGATAACTAACAAGAAAAATAAAATTCCCTTTCCCTGATCATTCCTGATTTGAGATTTTTAAAGTTCTTTGAAATACCAAAAGATCAACAAAACGCACACACATAGAGCTCCATGAGATAATGGAAATAGTGGTACTTTCCAGGGTAGAGGAAGAGAAATTCATTATATTAGACAATCCCAGAAGAATGACATGAGAGGCCAGGATGCAATGCAAATAAATGTAGAAAAGGAGGGAGGAAGAGGGGGTGAGAGGGAGGGAATTATTTCTGGCACAGCTAATTACTACAGAAACATACCTGCTAATCCCCAGAGTAATTCACACTTTTATAGATCAGTATGACAAATTACTTTTTCAGATTTTATTAAAACAATCCTGAAAGTTTCAGATTTAGATTGTGAACAAACTTTGTGTTAGATGCAATGGCAGTTCTAAATAAAAGTTAGTTGCTAAATCAAAGTTTCCCTTTTATATAAAATAAAGAAGTTTTTAATTATTGTACATATTTACCTTCTCATGATTTGAATAACCAAAACATTAAAACCACAGCCATAGCCTAGTATAGAAAGCCCCAGAGGGGCAAAACTTCCACTTCCTGAGAATTCTGTTTGGCACCTGGAACATTGTGAATACACAATACAAACTACACAGTGCTCCCTGTTCATTCTTGTTGGCAGCCTTGACAGGAAGATCCAGGTCAGATGAGATGAAGTACACAGGACTCTCATCGAACTGCTCCAGGGCCTCAGGTTCCCTGACAACATGACCTCTAAGGTCTCACCTAGAGCTAAATTTCTAAGCTCTCTAAACTTTCTTTCTGAGCCACTGCTTCAAATCAAGTGTAATGAAGATATGAGATGACTGAACTGCCTCATAAGTGCAGTCAATGTTTATTAAGTCCTGCATATCTTGTATGACCCCAAAGCCTAGAGTGACCATAGTCTCAGGGTTAGAAGCTTGAGCTTTGGCATTTATGAGCTGTGTGACCCTAGGAAAGTAACCTAATCTCTCTGTGTTTTAATTTACTCAACCATAAAATGGGATCATACCTACCTCATAGTATTGTTGGGAGGATTAAATGAGTTAATGAGTTTAATACACATTAAATGAATGCTTATAAGAATGTCTACAACACTGTAAGCTCTCAATAATTGTTAGCTGCACTTATTATCTTCTTTCAACTAAGCAACATTCTTTAATATGTGCAAGCACAAAGTCTATGGAAACCCCTGCCACCAGGGAGAAGAGATGAAGTCAGATGTTCATAAAGATCAAGGACAGGAAAGTATGACACAATGCATTGCTTGCTGCAGGCTGCATCTGTTCAGCTGGGCTGAGATGAGCCTCATGTAGTTCCACGGTTGGCCTGCACCACCAGCCTCTGCTGGCAGACTGAATGGCAGAGTGTGGGTGGACCAGGAGAAATTCATCCCTACCACTGGTCAGAGAGCCTGGCCCTGCATTCTCTGCCGTCCCACATTAGAGCACAATGGATGAGAAACACTGCTAACAGGCTTTAAGAGTTGGGAGGCTGGGAGAAAGAACTAAGGCCATAATGGAAGAGCCGGCATTCAGGGTATCTCTGTGAAGTGTTCTCAAGCTGCTTTTTGAGGGCAGGTAGGAGGAGAGCTTGGGGAGAAGTGAGCAGAGCTTTCCAGATGGGAGGAGTAGGATATGTGTGGCCCTGGGCATGAAGTTTGGGGAAGCCCACATGGAAGAAGACCAATAGTGTTGCCAGGAAGAGACAGCATGAAATAAAGTGTAGCAGCAGGTACAGTCAGTAATAGCCAGGGAAGATTTTTGCCTATTTTGCCAATTTCCAGAGAAAATCTCTGCAACTGGGTGTGCTTTGTTATCAGGTTAACTGCCTTTTAGGATTATATTTAGACTTTCTTTTTCCTTTCTTAGAAAACCTCAAATGATTGCAACTTCCACAGAATGTTTAAATAGGTCACAATAACCAAGGAATGCCTTTTTTCCTTTCAAACAGACACTCGAAACTCTCAATTCCTTTTCCAATTGGGGAAAATGTTGCCAGAGATTTTCATTGAATGTCACTTTTGCCAAAAAGACCCTGATTAAGAATTTTGGAATCTTGCACTGGAAAACTTTCCAGGATAGTTATTGTAATCCAGGGCTTCAAAGGAGTAAAAACTGAGAGTAAGAGAGAGAGTTACAGAAGATAATCTGTAAGGTGGCTGCTATTAGTTACCTGTCCACCCAAATTCTGGCTTTGCTCCTTCCCAGTGAACCTACTGTTGAGATTCTGTTAGCATTCCAGTCAGGGTCAAGGGATTTATGACAGCATAATATAGAGAATGAAGGAGAAAAGAAGATGATTCCAAGGCTCCAAGCCCAAGAAAAAAGAGAATGGGGTAGATGATATAGGCAAGAGTTTCATTTTTGAAGGGAAGAGAATGGCGATAGGTTGAAAGGCAGTTAGAAATATGAGACTGGAGAGAAGGTGTGAAATCTAGCTTCAAAGATAGGGTCACAGCTAAAGCCATGAGATAAACTCTCCTATGATAAAAGTAAGAAGCAACACATACACGTTAGCATGTGCATCCAGGTACATAAACACACAAGGCCTGGGTTTCAGTGTAATCAGAAGGAGGAGGGGGAAAAAAAAGGAAAAAGAGAAAGACACAGTGAAGATAGGTTGGAAAAGCAGGAGAAAAAACTCTAACATATTCCAAAAGCAAAGAGAATATTTTACTCAGGGGCAAACACTAACCAAAAAAAAACAAAGAAAGAAAAAAATTGGTGTTACAGTATTCATATCATACAAAGTAGATTTAAATTCATCATTTAAATCCATCATTTAGAATTCATCATTTCAGGTAAGAGATCACTATACAATGATAAAAGTCAACTTACAAGAAAGATAGAACAGTTCTCAAGTTGTATTGCAATGAATAACACAGTCTCAAAATGAATAAAGCAATAATTGAGAGAACTTCAAGGGAAATAAACACTCTACCATCATAGTGGGAGCTTTTTACACCCTTTTACTCAATAAATGATTATCCTAAAAATCAGTAATATCATAAAAATATTGCTAATGATTTTTAACTATCAAATTCCAAATTCTTTAATAATGGTCTTTAATATTCTTACCTCACTTATCTTCCTCCTACTTGAAACTCTCCAACTTTAAACGTGAACTCTGGTCAAGCCAGTTCACCAAACATACCTTCTTGGTTTCACTTCTATTCCTATCTTCAGGCTATGTCCCATAGCTGGGATGTTCCTTCCCCTCCATAGATTTTTTTCCTTGCAGTTGTGAAGGAGGCTAAAGCAGGGCTGGCAGAAGCAGACTTCTGGATCACAATGATGGAGTAGACAAAAAGGTAGGTGGGCCCCAAATACAATACCATTCCTCAACTTTCACTGGAGAGTTGTATTTGTTTCTAAATCTCCCTTCTGGTTAGGGGCCATTCATTCCAAGCAGTGTCAAAGCACTCAGCTTGGATCAAGTTTGGGGGTGACAATATGTGGAGTATGGAGAACAAGAAGGATCAGGGGTCACTTGTGTCCTCTCTTTCAGGAGAAAGTCAGTGGTACAGGAAGGTAACAGGTGGTCCTGAGGCTGGGTGGATGAAGCAGAGTAGGAACAGAGTACCTGTGATGTCAAGCTAAAATGGGACAGACAAGGGAGGAGCCAGAAAATAACCTGAAGGTACCAGTGATTGAATGAGGAACACGAGATTGATAAGCCAAGATACAAGTTGAGCTTGATGTGGACCAAGTATAATCAGTTATATTGTGAAGTTTGGGGACTGGTCTCTTGATCCCATCAAGGAGCCATGGAATGACTCAATATTTTGGGATGGGCCCTTGACATTCTGCCTCTTCTGACAGGTAAGTCTTTATCAGAATTTAGGCACACTTTGATCCCAAGGCACAAGGAAAGAGATGTATTGCTTCCCTTTCTCCCTCCTGTAGTTGTAATGCACCTGTAAGTAGTCAGTATATAGAAAGTGACAAGTCATGATAAAGGTAATGCTGTCTGCAACTTTCCCTAAGGGCAAGAAAAGCAGAAGAGTCAATCACCTTCCAGAACCAGACTGTGGTCCTGGTCCTGTTATAATTGTCAGCACTTTATGAAAAAACATAAATAATTCAAAGCTAAGTGTCAGATGTTAGTTTTAATAAACTAACAATTTTACAGCATGAAAGCCATGTTGTTTGCTCATATTACTTGCTGTCTAAAATGAAAACAACAACAATAATATACCCAGATGTAAGATACACCCTTAAATAGAAATTACAAAACCCACATAATGTCAAAAAAGGCCCTCTTCCAAATAACCAGAAAGCCATGAAAATCAATAAGCCCCAGGCTATCTTTACCCTGGGGATACCATCTAAGAATCAGATGTTTAATAAATCATTAACATCTCTATGCTAATCATAGATGGTCCTGCCCCTTTCATAGCCTCAGAAAAGCCAGAAGAGGCCACGAAGACAAATTCACTCAGGTGTAGGTTGAGGCTGCTGTCAGCACAGGCAACTGGAAGAGGGCTATCGAAAGGGGTTTTAACTCCTTCACATGGGTCTCGGCAATGATTTTGTGGATTTGACACCAAAATTAAAGGCAACAAAAGCAAAAATAAACAAGAAGGACTACATCAAATTAAAAAGCTTCTGCACAGCAAAGGAAATCAATAAAACTAAAGGGCAACCTACTGAAAGGGAGAAAATATTTGCAAATCACTTACCTGATAAGGGGTTAACATCCAAAATATATAAAGGATTCATACAACCCAACAGAAAAAAAAAGTCCAATTTTAAAATGAGCAGACAATCTGAATAGACATTTTTCCACAGAAGACATAAAAATGGCAAACAAGTACATGAACGTCACTAATCATCAGGGCAATGCAAGTCAAAACTACAATGAGGGGTATCACTTCAAATCTGTTAGAATTGCTATTAACAAAAAGACAAGAATGGCTATTAACAAATGACAAATATTGGCAAGAATGTGGAGAAAGGGAACACTTGTGCACTGTTGGTGGGAATATAAATGGGTGCAGCCGCTATGGAAAACAGTACAAAGGTTTCTCTAAAAATTAAAAATAGAACTACCACACGATCCAGCGGTCCTACTTCTGGGTATGTAGCCAAAGAAAATAAAAACACTAATTTGAAAAGCTATATGCACCCCTATGTTGACGGCAGCATTATTCACAATAGCCAAGACATGGAAACAACCTATGTGGCCATCAATGGATAAATCCATAAAGAAGATGTGGTATATATACAATGGAATATGATTCAGCCATGAGAAAGAAGAAAAACTGCCATTTGTGACAACATGGACAGACTTTGAGGTGAAAAGTGAAATATGCTTTCACTTATACTAAGTGAAATAAGTCAGACAGAAAAAGGCAAATACTGCCTGGTATCACTTATGCATGACATCTTAAGAAAAAAAAAAGTCAAACTCAGAAACAGAGAGTATAAAAGTGGTTGCCGGAAAAGTGGCTTGGGTGGGTGGGTGTGTTTGAAACAGGGAGAGGCTGGCAAAAGGGTATAAACTTTCAGCTATAAGATGAATAAGGTCTGAGGATCTAATATAAAACATGGTGATTAAAGTTGCTAATATACTGTATTCTATTTGCTAAGAAAGTAAACTTAAATATTCTCACCAAAAAAAAAAAAAGATGAATATGTAAGGTGATGGATGTGCTAATTAACTCGATGGTGGGAATCCCTTCACGATGTCTATGTTTCTCAAATCATCATGACGTACACTTTAAATAGTTTAGAATTTTATTTGTCAGTTGTACACCTGTGAAGCTGAAAAAAAGAAAAAGAAAAGAGGTTTAAGCTCTCTAGGGAACCTACGAACACTGAGTCTCTACTTTGTGGAGTACTATGAAAGCTCAGCTGAAAAGAAACAAACACAACAACGTCAAGTAGTGGTGATATCAATAACACTGGGGTAACAGCAGCTGCTGAAGGAGGGGTTTTCCCACACTGTGACTGACCAGGGGGTATCACAGCACTATTGAGGAAACAGAGGATATGGCCCAACAGCGAGTACAATGATCTTCGCTTGGGTTCCACCTGAGAATAAGACTTAGCACCAAACTCCACATTATAAAGGATTTCCTAGTCTGTCAGTGTTCCCATGTAACCCAAAGAAACAATTCTGTTGCAACACTTAAACGGTTCCCAAGGTCTTAGACTGAGGTCCAGGTTTTTTCTTGGTGTAATGCCAGGTTTCCGCTTTCTTTATGCCAGGCTCTGTGTTGTTTTGTAAGTTACACAATAAAATGCTGTCTGTTCAAAGGCGAAGATCATTAGAGGGTTTGCAGGAGCCCCTCAAATACTCCATTCATTTTTAATGGGGCACTTGACATCCTGCAAAGTTCACACGCATGACGAAGAGATTGCACAGCATGAACTGGAAAAAAATCCACTATTCCTCCAGGAGGATGCTGATAACATGAGGTGACTAGTACACGACATGTTTTATAGGACAGCTCTGTAAATGGTCGTGCCCTTCAGCACAAAACGAATGAAACCATAATCATAAACCCAGTATCACTGTTACCACTGGGTGGCATTCTTTGTGATTAAATATATACCACATTGTTTTCAGGCCTGCTATGGTAAAAACTGCTGAATTCAGATTGGCAATTTAAGTTTTGAAAATAAAAGTGATGTTCCAAAAAAATTGTTTTTTAATTAAGACTTTATTTTCAATTACAAATCAAGTCATTATGACAAATGTTGAGGAGGCGTCCAAAGATCTTCCCAACACTGTAGTTTCATGGTGTTGAATATTGTTCAAAATAAATAGGACATTTGGTAAATATTTTAAAATCTATTCTTTATGGTTTCAATTTACTGTCAAAAAATCTAAGATATGAAAAGTCAGATTTATAGAAAAGATAAATTGGAGAAAGGATGTTATTTACATTTTCTTCAAGATTCAGCACAGGATTCCTTTATAGTAAGCCCCTGTGATAAAATGACAACTCTCAGGTGGGTTCCTGCTACTGTGCGCTTTGGGTAATTTTCTTCTGTCAACATTTGGAGGCATCAAAGAGAAGGGTTTTATTTCTCTTTCAAAGAGCGAACCATTCCCAGTCTCCTCTCTCTGCCAAGCTCCACATTTAAGATCACATCCAAGAGTCTGATGCAAGTCGGCTACCAATCTTTGCACCCTGTTTGAGGAAGGGTGCCCATTGTTATTTCTCCACAACTTTAATTCTTCCTTTCTCAGCCTTATGTAAAAACCATTCACCAGCTTTCGGGGACCCTATGGCAAGGCTCTCTCATGGTCCTGGGCATCTAGACCTCATGGAAAGAAAATGGGTACTGGTGTCTGGATCCCAATTCTGACCTCACCACTTAATAGCCAAGTGACTGCAATATTCTGAAGCTTCAGTTTTCCCATCAATAATGGGGATAAGAATGCCCAGTTCATTGGAGAGTGAGAAGTTAAGTTAAATATTGATAAAGCATCCAGGCCTGGGCATGTCACATAACAGGTGCTTAAGAAATGGGAGCTTTCATGAAGACAGCTATTATCCTGGGTGTTTTCTCTTTTCTTTCTCTTGTCTGTTTTTTTTTTTCCCTTGTCTGTTTTTAATGTTCTTCCAGTAGGTTCTCGGTTGAGCCAGAGTTTCTTCCCCTTGACCTCCTTATCTCTGTTACTAACCTCCTTATCTCTTACTCTCCCTCCTCACCAGCAAGCTCAGTGGATCAGCATTCCCATCCCTCTCAACAGGAACTATTACGCCTTTCTCCTTAACCCCATCTGGAGTCAGACACTATTTCCAAAGAACAGTGATGCATCTGCATGTCATCGTAGTTCAGCTCCTCTGGCCCCAGTCACATTAAACAGGATGCCAAACCCACAGTAACTTTTAGGGAATAGAGACTCTGTCAAAAAGCTCCTCTGTATACTTAAAATAGGATTTGATTTATAACACTTCAATGTACAGGCAACTTTCACGTTCAAGTCTGTGGTCCTTGAGAAGTGAGTTTCACAGGTTTAAAAAGGAGTTCTATGTAGTATTTGTCTCTATATTGAGCCTGGCTAGGGAAGGAGACAGGAATAAAGGTACCTAAAATGTATTGGGCTTCCCTGGTGGCACATTGGTTAAGAATCTGCCTGCCAAAGCAGGGGACATGGGTTCGAGCCCTGGTCCGGGAAGATCCCACAGGCCACGGAGCAACTAAGCCTGTGCGCCACAACTACTGAGCCTGTGCTCTAGAGCCCACGAGCCACAACTACTGAAGCCCATGTGCATAGAGCCCATGCTCCGCAACAAGAGAAGCCACCGCAATAAGAAGCCCGCGCACCGCAATGAAGAGTAGCCCCCGTTCGCTGCAGCTAGAGGAAGCCCGCACGCAGCAACGAAGACCCAATGCAGCCAAAAATAAATAAATAAATAAATAAAATTTAAAAAATGTATTGAGTGTCTATTTGTGCAAGGCACTGTGCTAAGTGTTTCACAATCATTATGTTATTTAATCTTCATAACTACCCTCATAAAATGAGTATTGTTAACCTCACTTTGTGATGAAAAAACAGATTCCAAGAGGTCAACTTGCCAAAGGCATATAGCTAGTAAGTGGCAGAGCTAATACAAATCTAAGATTGCCTCATTGTTAATGGTACAGAAAGCTTTATAAAATGTAAAACACAATAAAATATGTTCTTGTTGGCTTAAATATTTTACACAGTACTTTGGATCATTAGAGGTGAAAGGCCCTCATATAGAAGGGAGTAAGAGAACTATGACAACTTCAGCACCTGGGTGGTTGCAATACTCTCTAGTTGCAGGAAGTCTTAGGGACCAGTCTGATCCGTTTTTCATTTCAAGGCTTTCAGAAAGCCCCTATTTGCCTGGTGGAAAGTTTTTTGATTCAGCTCTCACAATCACAGTGAAAGTACTAACTCTGCTGACCACAAGTTAATCCTCTTTTCCTGAAACTGTGTATGGACAAAGGACTTTGGCCTCTTCCATTCTGAGATGAACAAGCAACAGGCCAGCCAGGTGAGGCCCTTTACCAGGAACTATAACATGACTGGGGGCTCAAATTCCACTGAAAATATAACCCAAGAGTATTGAAAATTATAGTTACCAGGCCTCCTTTCAGGGAATATACTGAATGTGGTTGAAAGGAATGCCTTAAATGCTGCTTGGGGTGAGAGAAAGAAACTCACAAAGGCTATGACAGAGTCATGGCTGACAAGCCCTCAGTTGTGTTCTAACAAGATGAGATTGGGATGACTACCAGACTCTTGTTTTGTAAGGTGGGGTTTGCATATTTGGATCCAGAGCTAGAATGTATAGGAGAGGCTGAATCCTGTCATGCAGCATTCATTCATTCAATACAGGTATGTTGGGTGATCCCTATATGCTGTGTTCTGTTTGTGGTGCTGGGGATAAACCAGTGAACAAAATGACAAACAAAAAGACCTCAGCCTTTCTGCTAAATAAATACTAAAAAGTATTTAAAGGCATCTCATGCCAGCATGTGGCCAACTAAGCTAATGCAGAACCCCTTTATCTTACAGACTAAAAATGACTGACATAATTTAACAAGCAATGTTTTTAACATAGGTGAGATTCAAAGAAAGGATACCCCAGGCAACATAAATGAAAAAGAAACATAAAATTGAAGTAGTAACAGTGGCCCAGGGAGAGGACTGGACTAAAAATGAGAGACCTTAGTCCACTAAGTGCTATGGTATTAGTTGTGATGGGTGTCAAGAGATATGGCCTTGGGCTCATACAAAACAGGAGGCTAGGACTGAAACTGAAACAGGAGGGAAGGGGGCAGGGCACAACCTTTGAAAGAATGACAAAGCCCAAGGACATGATATAAACTGATTAGAACCAAATGGGTCCAAGATGGTGGAGAAGTCAACTTCCACCAGACCTTGAGCCTCAGTATGTGCTCACTGTAACACATCAGCAAGCTAAATGACACAACCACAGGTGCCATGACAATTCCAAGACTGACCATAAGGATCAGAAAGTGGGCATTGGCCCAATTCCTGGAAATCCCTGCCCCTTCCTGAAATAGCTGGAATACTCCTCCTACTCATTAGCCTATGAAATTACCCACCCCTATAAAAACTGACAACCCCATACCCTGGTGCCTTTCTCACCTTCTGAGACGGCCCACACTCTGTCTGTGGAGTATGTTTCTCTCAAGGCCGCTCTCACCTTCTGGGATGGCCCACCCTCTGCCTGTGGAGTGTTTTTCTCTCTAAATAAATCCACTTCTTACCTAACACTTTGTCTCGCACTGAATTCTTTCTGCGATGAGACATCAAGAACCTGAGCTTCATAAGTCCTGAAACCACGTGTGTGATCTCAGTGGGAAGACTGTGGGTTTTGGCCAGGTTTGAGTCCCGGATGCATGGGTTCCAGTCCCAATCTGGGTTTAGGCTGGGTTCGAGTCCTGGGACATGGGTTCAAGTCCCAATATGAGGTGCAGGGTTTCAAAATCCTTAAATAAAGCTGGTACTCACAAAGTTTAATGCCCAGAGTGAAAGGGAAGTGACAAAGACACAAGGGAGGGTGTCTCTTTCCAGAGTATTTGGGTGAAAAATAAAAAACACAGTTCTATGCTATGTCCAGTTTAGGAGTTCTCATTTACATTGAGAAAATGAACATAAAAACTGGTCCAAGACTGGCATGTGACAAAAGCAAATCTACACCATCCTCTATGGCACATAAGACCTTATAGAAAAAACCATTCCAACTGAAGATGAGTTCACAAAGCATATACAAAGCATATACAGAAACAATCTACCTTGAGAAAGAGTGAACACACACAAAAGTTATGGAGGATTAGCACCCCCAAATAGTTGAGGTAGTAAAATAATCTGGAATAGCCTATTTTAAAAAGAACATCTAAAAAGACTAAAAAGAAAAATGTAACTGTAAGAAAAGAACTAGATACTATGGGAAAAAAATTAAGAATATCTGTTGATGTGCCACATTACTAACCCACTATGAATACCATAGTATTTACCAAAGTATCAAGCCACCCTGAGTGCCCTGATTTTAACTCTGCTTCCATTTTATGATTCTATAATTCTTTGTCACATTCAGATAACAAGCATTCACCAACACGAGGAGCAGAATTGGGAGAATTATTTTACTAGTGTTTCAAGAACTTCTCAATTCTATGTACCCATCTTTCCTTTGAATAATGGGGGACACTAAGGAACAAAGACATCAACTGAGTTTACCTACTGTATTAGTCAGGATTAAGGCTAAGTTTTTGTAATAAAGAGCTCCCAAAATACAGAAGTTTAAAGAAGACAGACATTTATTTCTCTCCCAAGTAACTGGCAGAGCATCTCTGCTCCACCAGGTCATTTAAGGACTCAGGTTCCTTTTATCTTATTTCTCCATCATAGGGCTGAAGGAGAGCAGATTTTACCACTCCAAAATATGACTCCTTGGCATATTGATTATTTTAAGCTGGTTATTTTTAAAAAGCCACGGAGAGAAGCTCTGAAAATTGAGTAGATGTTAGCCTTTTGTAAAAAAACATTTACATTTACAAGGGGAATCTCCATTTGTAAGAGTGTCTACCTCTCTGTACCAGGAAGAGAAGGATGACTCTAATCATAAGAAACTCTTATCAATAGAGAAGGCAAGGACTTAAATCTGCATAACAACCTTACCTTTGTTTTTTTACTGTGCTTGTCCTAGTAACCTCCCATAACTGATTTCCCACTCCCCAAATCTTCTTTTGTCTTTAGCTGAAGAGATGGTATTTAAGGTGATGACTTCAGCCATTTCAGAGGCTTATTCAGTTTTCCTGGTCATCTCCCGTGTTTACAGGAAGTATACATGTTATCAAATTTTTTTTGTTCTTCTCCTGTTAATCTGTCTTATATCAATTTAATTATTAGACCAGAACCTAGAACCAAAGAACCTAGAAGGGAAGAAGGGAAAATTTCTCCACCTGTATAGGGCATTTTACTTAATCTTCATGGTCAAATCTGAGTAATAAAACAGTCCTGTTTTCACTTCAGGGGCCAGGGGCCAGACCAAATGGGAGCATTGGCTTACTATTTTAAGGCCAAGTTCTGGAAATGGCACACATCACTTCCACTCTCATCACTTGGCATGACTTCAGTGACCTGGTCTCAGCCAACTTAAAGGGTACCTAGGAAATATAGTTTCTACCTAAGTGACCATGTATCCAGCTAAAACTCTATCACTCTGAAGAAGGGGGCCATCTAGCAGTGTGTCATAGTGTAACAGGGAAGAGAAAAATCTGACTCCATGTTGGATCTGTTTCTTTTACTTTAACCTTTGCTTTTCATTGCTTTTGTTATTATAATCACTAAAAGGATTATAATAGCTGTAAGCATACATAATAGCCTGCCTCAAGGAACCCTGCCCCTCTGCCTGAATGTTAAACTAAAGTGCCTTTGTTCAGCTCACATGAAGACAATCTGACCCTCACCACCTGTGAATGGCTGCAGAAAAGAAGAAATTAACACATCCCCTCCCCGATGCTGGCCAAACCAGGAGATATTTTGCAAGACTTACAGCCTTTTTACTTTACTTCCTCACCTCCTCCCCCTCTCTGTTCTATAAAAGAAACTGGTTTCCAGACCCTGATAAGATGGTACTCTGGGACATTAGTCTACCACCTTCTCAGATTCCTGGCTTTCTGAATAAAGTCTCTATTCCTTGCCTCAACACTTCACCTCTGGATTATTGGCCTGTTATGCAGCAAGCAGACTGAGCTTGGATTCAGTAACATAGCTGTAATTCTGGCAAATACTGGGGGGTGAGGTGATTAGCTAAACTTTTTTATTTTCATTTTTATTTATTTATTTATTTTTGGTCTTGCAACATGGCTGTGGAATCTTAGTTCCCCAAGCAGGGATGGAACCCGGGCCCTGGCAGTGAAAGCACCAAGTCCTAACCATTGGACCACCAGGGAATTCCTGCTTTTTTCATTTTTAAAATATGTTTCAGCCTGTCAGCCAATCACAACTATTTGTCAAAGTCCTGCTATTAGTTCACCATTGCAGGTAGCAGAAAAATAAAAATAAAAAATGAGGTGGCAATTGAAGTGTAGCAGAATATGCCACCCCAAAATATTCCTCTTTGGCTTAAGGATTATTTTGAGCTGATTAGCTTTTAGAAAAAGTGTACACAGGAGAATTTCTAAACATGGAGTAAAATTTACTCTTTTGTAAGGGAAATTTACATTTGTAAGGGAAATCTCCATTTGTAAGGTTATCTCCCTCTCTGTACCAGGAAGAAAAGGATGACTCTAGGTCACAAGAAACACTTATCAGTGGAGAAGGACACTTGACTCTGTATAACATCCTTACCCTTGTTTATCTTACTTTTCCTGATAACCTCCCATAACTGACCTTCCCACCCCCTAACAGTTTGTTTTTTTTTTTGTCTTTAGCTGAAAATGGTATATCAGGTGGTGACCTGGACCATTTCAGAGAGTTTTACTCGGTTTTCCTGGGCATCTCCCATGTATACATGAGGTATGCATGTTATTGAACTTCTGTTTGGTTTTCTCGTTAATCTGTCTTTTATTACAGCAAGGTCTCAGTCAAAAATAATGAACGGTAAAGGGAAAATTACCTGAAAGTCACCACTCACCACTGTTGCTCTCTCTCTGCCCCCATAAAAGACTGCCATCCATTTCTATTGGTTCTACCAACAAATACTTACTCATCTCCCTTCTTGCCTCTTTTCTAGTTCAGTTTCTCATCAACATTTCTTGCAAGGATTATTGCACGGATCTTAAGAGTTTCCCTTCTTTCTTGCCTGGGAACTATCCTTTATATTGCTTCCTGAGTGTTCTTTCTAAAACACAGATCTGGGACTTCCCTGGTGGTCCAGTGGGTAAGACTCTGTGCTCCCAATTAGGGCGTCCAAGTTCAATCCCTGGTCAGGGAACTAGATCCCACATGCACGTCACAACTAAGAGTCTGCATGCTGCAACTAAGAAGTCCACATGCCACAACTAAGAAGTCCACATGCTGAAACTAAATGATCCCATCTGCCCCAACTAAGACCTAACAGAGCCAAAATAAGTAAATAAATATTTTTTACAAAAAAATTTAAAAAAAATAAAATAAAACACAGATCTATCTATCTACCTACCTACCTACCTATGTATATTATCTATCTATCTGGTGTCTACTTTGTGGCAGGCACTGTCCTAAGTGTTTGGGATTCAACAGCGAACAGATACAGAAGACCTCATGATGTGTACGTTTTTATAGAAGGAGACAAAGCATAAATGATAAACACAATAATGAGTATATTATAAAGTATTTTAGAAGGTGACAAATGCCAAAGATAAAGTAGAGCAAAGTAAGGCGACTGAGAGTGTTGAAGGTGGGAGTGGGATAGTTGGCCAGGACTCAAGCCGATTGAGAAGGATGTTCATTAAATGAGAAGATAACATTTAAACCAGTACTGAAGAAGGTGAGGGAGTTAGCTGTGAAGATCCAAGCAAAGAGAATTTCAAGAAGAGGGACAGCTGAATTATAAAGACCTATGGTGGGAGCCCTCCTGGCATGTTCAAGGAGCAGAAAAGAGGCCAGTGAGTCTGGAGAAAAATGAGTGAGTATAGACAGAGATGGGATCAGAGAGGGTAGTAAGGATTTTGGCTTTCAATTTGAATCATATCAGAAGGCAATGGAGACTTTTGAGCAAAAGAATGACATGATCGGACTTAAGTTTTTTTTAATGTTTATAGCAACTTTAATTTTTTATTTTTTTGAATTTTATTTTTTATGCAGCAGGTTCTTATTAGTTATCTATTTTATACACATTAGTGTATATATGTCGATCCCCATCTCCCAATTCATCCCACCACCACCACCAACACCACCCCCAACTTTCCCCCCTTGGTGTCCATACGTTTGTTCTCTACATCTGTGTCTCTATTTCTGCCCCGCAAATGAGTTCATCTGTAACATTTTTCTAGGTTCCACATATATGCATTGATATATGAAATTTGTTTTTCTCTTTCTGACTTACTTCACTCTGTATGACAGTCTCTACATCCATCCACGTATCTATAAATGACCCAATTTCATTCCTTTTTATGGCTGAGTAATAGTCCATTGTATATATGTACCACATCTTCTTTATCCATTCGTCTGTCGATGGGCATTTAGGTAGCTTCCATGACCTGGCTATTGTAAATAGTGCTGCAATGAACACTGGGGTGCACGTGTCTTTTTGAATTATGGTTTTCTCGGGTATATGCCCAGTAGTGGGATTGCTGTGTCATATGGTAATTCTATGTTTAGTTTTTTAAGGAAACTCCACAGTGTTCTCCATAGTGGCTGTATCAATTTATATTCCCACCAACAGTGCAAGAGGGTTCCGTTTTCTCCACACCCTTCCCAGCATTTGTTGTTTGTAGTTTCTGATGATGCATCTTCTAACTGGTGTGAGGTGATACCTCATTGTAGTTTTGACTTGCATTTCTCTAATAATTAGTGATGTTGAGCAGCTTTTCATGTGCCTCTTGGCCATCTGTATATCTTCTTTGGAAAAATGTCTGTTTAGGTCTTCTGCCCATTTTTTATTTGGGTTGTTTGTTTTTTTAATATTGAGCTGCATGAGCTGTTTATATATTTTGGAGGTTAATGCTTTGCCTGTTGTTTTGTTTGCAAATATTTTCTCCCATTCTGAGGGTTGTCTTTTCGTCTTGTTTGTAGTTTCCTTTGCTTTGCAAAAGCTTTTAAGTTTCATTAGGTCCCATTTGTTTATTTTTGTTTTTATTTCCATTACTCTAGGAGGTGGACCAAAAAAGATCTTGCTGTGATTTATGTCAAAGAGTGTTCTTCCTATGTTTTCCTCTGAGAGATTTATACTATCCAGTCTTACATTTAGGTCTCTAATCCATTTTGAGTTTATTTTTGTGTATGGAGTTAGGGAGTGTTCTAATTTCATTCTTTTACATGTAGCTGTCCAGTTTTCCCAGCACCACTTATTGAAGAGAGTGTCTTTTCTCCATTGTATATCCTTGCCTCCTTTGTCATAGATTAGTTGACCATAGGCATGTGGGTTTACCTCTGGGCTTTCTATCCTGTTCCATTGATCTATATTTCTGTTTTTCTGCCAGTACCATATTGTCTTGATTACTGTAGCTTTGTAGTATAGCATGAAGTCAGGGAGTCTGATTCCTTCAGCTCCATTTTTTTCCCTCAAGACTGCTTTGGCTATTCGGGGTCCTTTGTGTCTCCATACAAATTTTAAGATTTTTTGTTCTAGTTCTGTAAAAAATGCCACTGGTAATTTGAAAGGGATTGTGTTGAATCTGTAGATTGCTTTGGGTAGTATAGTCATCTTCACAATATTGATTCTTCCAGTCAAAGAACATGGTATATCTCTCCAGCTGTTTCTGTCATCTTTAATTTCTTTCATCAGTGTCTTATAGTTTTGAGTACAGGTTTTTACCCCCTTAGGTAGGTTTATTCCTGGGTATTGTATTCTTTTTGTTGCAATGGTGAATGGGATTATTTCCTTAATTTCTCTTTCTGATCTTTCGTTGTTAGTGTATAGGAATGCAAGAGATTTCTGTACACTAATTTTGTATCCTGCAACTTTACCAAATTCATTGATTAGCTCTAGTAGTTTTCTGGTGGCATCTTTAGGATTCTCTGTGTATAATATCATGTCATCTACAAACAGTGACATTTTTACTTCTTCGTTTCCAATTTGGATTCCTTTTATTTCTTTTTCTTCTCTGATTGCCATGGCTAGGACTTCCAAAACTATGTTGAATAATAGTGGTGAGAGTGGACATCCTTGTCTTGTTCCTGATCTTAGAGGAAATGCTTTCAGTTTTTCACCATTGAGAATGATGTTTGCTGTGGGTTTGTCATATATGGCCTTTATTATGTTGAGGTAGGTTCCCTCTATGCCCACTTTCTGGAGAGTTTTTATTATAAATGGGTGTTGAATTTTGTGGAAAGTTTTTCTGCATCCATTGAGATAATCATATGGTTTTTCTTCTTCAATTTGTTAATATGGTGCATCACATTGATTGATTTGCATTATTGAAGAATCCTTGCATCCCTGGGATAAATCCCACCTCATCATGGTGTATGATCCTTTTAATGTGTTGTGGGATTCTGTTTGCTAGTATTTTATTGAGGATTTTTGCATATATATTCATCAGTGATATTGGTCTGTAATTTTTTTTTTTTTGTACTATCTTTGTCTGGTTTTGGTATCAGGGTGATGGTGGCCACGTAGAATGAGTTTGGGAGTGTTCCTTCCTCTGCAACTTTTTGGAAGAGTTTGAGAAGGATAGGTGTTAGTTCTTCTCTAAATGTTTGATACACATCACCTGTGAAGCCATCTGGTTCTGGACTTTTGTTTGTTGGAAGATTTTTAATCACAGTTTCAATTTCATTACTTGTGACTGATTGCTCTGTTCATATTTTCTATTTCTTCCTGGTTCAGTCTTGGAAGGTTATACCTTTCTATGAATTTGTCCATTTCTTCCAGGTTGTCCATTTTATTGGCACAGAGTTGCTTGTAGTAGTCTGTTATTATGCTTTGTATTTCTGCGGTGTCCATTGTAACTTCTCCTTTTTCATTTCTAATTTCACTGATTTGAATCCTCTCCCTCTTTTTCTTGATGAGTCTGGCTAAAGGTTTATCAATTTTGTTTATCTTCTCAAAGAACTAGCTTTTAGTTTTATTGATCTATGCTATTGATTTCTTTGTTTCTATTTCATTTATTTCTGCTCTAATCTTTATGATTTCTTTCCTTCTACTAACTTTGGGTTTTGTTTGTTCTACTTTCTGTAGTTCCTTTAGGTGTAAGGTTAGATTGTTTACTTGAGATTTTTCTTGTTTCTTGAGGTAGGAGTGTATTGCTATAAACTTCCCTCTTAGAACTGCTTTTGCTGTAGCCCATAGGTTTTGGATCATCGTGTTTTCATTATCATTTGTCTCTAGGTATTTTTTGATCTCCTCTTTGATTTTTTCAGTGACCTCTTGGTTATTTAGTAACGTATTGTTTAGCCTCCATCTGTTTGTGTTTTTTATGTTATTTTTTTCTCTGTAATTTATTTCTAACCTCATAGCATTGTGGTCAGAAAAGATGCTTGATATGATTTCAATTTTCTTAAATTTACCAAGGCTTGACTTGTGACCCAAGATGTGATCTATCCTGGAGAATGTTTTGTGTGCACTTGAGAAGAAAGTGTAATCTGCTGTTATCGGATGGAATGTCCTGTAAATATCAATTAAATCTATCTGGTCTATTATGTCATTTAAAGCTTGTGTTTCCTCAATAATTTTCTGTCTGGATGATCTATCCATTGGTGTAAGTGAGGTGTAAATGTCCCCTACTATTATTGTCTTACTGTTGATCTCTTCTTTTATAGCTGTTAGCATTTGCCTTATGTATTGAGGTGCTCCTATGCTGGGTGCATATATATTTATAATTGTTATAGCTTCTACTTGGATTGATCCCTTGATCATTATGTAGAGTCCTTCCTTGTCTCTTGTAACATTCTTTATTTTAAAGTCTATTTTATCTGATATGAGTATTGCTACTCCAACTTTCTTTTGATTTCCATTTGCATGGAATATCTTTTTCCATCCCCTCACTTTCAGTCTCAATGTGTCCCTAGGTCTGAAGCGGGTCTCTTGTAGACAGCATATATATGGGTCTTGTTTTTATATCCATTCAATGAGCCTGTGTCTTTTGGTTGGAGCATTTAATCCATTCACGTTTAAAGTAATTATCGATATGTATTTTCCTATTACCTTTTTCTTAACTGTTATGGGTTTGTTTTTGTAGGGACTTTTCTTCTCTTGTGTTTCCCAGTTAGATAATTTCCTTTAGTATTTGTTGTAGTGCTGGTTTGGTGGTGCTGAATTCTCTTAGCTTTTGCTTGTCTGTAAAGCTTTTGAATTCTCCATCGAATCTGAAAGAGATCTTTGCCGGGTAGAGTAATCTTGGTTGTAGGTTCTTCCCTTTCATCACTTTAAATATATCGTGCCACTTCCTTGTGGCTTGTAGAGTTTCTGCTGAGAAATCAGCTGTTAACCTTATGGGAGTTCCCTTGTGTGTTATTTGTCGCTTTTTCCTTGTTGCTTTCAATAGTTTTTCTTTGTCTTTAATTTTTGTCAGTTTGATTACTATGTGTCTCAGTGTGTTTCTCCTTGGGTTTATCCTGCCTGGGACTCTGCACTTCCTGGACTTGGGTGGCTATTTCCGTTCCCATGTTAGGGAAGTTGTTGACTATAATCTCTTCAAATACTTTCTCGGGTCTTTTTTCTCTCTCTTCTCCTTCTGGGACCCCTATAATATGAATGTTGTTGCATTTAATGTTGTCCCAAAGGTGTCTTGGGCTGTCTTCATTTCTTTTCATTCTTTTTTCTTTATTCTGTTCCACAGCAGTGAATCCCACCATTCTGTGATTCCTTCTAGGTAGTTTTCATTTCAGTTATTGTATTGTTCATCTCTGTTTGTTTGATCTTTAATTCTTCTAGGTGTTTGTTCTTTAATTCTTCTAAGTCTTTGTTAAACATTTCTTGCACCTTCACAATCTTCGCCTCCATTCTTTTTCCGAGGTCCTGGATCATCTTCACTATCATTATTCTGAATTCTTTTTCTGGAAGGTTTCCTATCTTCACTTCATTTCATTGTTTTTCTGGGGTTTTATCTTGTTCCTTCATCTGGTACAGAGTCCTCTGACTTTTCATTTTGTCTATCTTTCTGTGAATGTGGTTTTCCTTCCACAGGCTGCAGAATTGTAGCTCCTGACTTAAGTTTTTTAAAGGACCACTCTGGTTGTTGTATTGAGAGTAGACTGTTGGGTGAGGTTTGGGGTGGGGAGAGTGGAAGCAGGAAGACCAGTTAGAAAGCTATTGTAATATGGCAGGTGAGAGAGGATGGAGGTTTCTACATGAGTAATAATGGTGAAACGCACTGGATATATTTTGAAAACAGAGCCAACAGGATACGATATAAGATATGAAAACAAGAGAGTAGTCAAGGATGTGATCATGGCATTTGAGGCTAAGCAAATGGAAGGATGGAGATGCCATTAACTGAGATGAGGAAGACTGAGGGAGGGGTTGTGTGATGTTTGGGGGGCTAGATCAGGAATTTGGTTTTAGAATAATAAACTTGTGATGTCTATTTGGCATGTAAGTGAGGATGCCAAGTAAGCAACTGGAGGTATAAGCCTGGAGTTCAGGTAAGAGGTCTGGCCTGGAGATACAATAATAAAGCCAATAGGTGTATATGTACACACACTGTTATAAGCATTTTACATATGCTAACTCATTTAATCCTCACAACAACCCCAAGAGGTAGCAGGAAATATTATCCTTGTTACCAAACTCAGGTCTGGCTGCTCACCACTCAAAAGTCAATACCTGAGACACAGTTGTTGGTAGAAAAGAAAGTTACTTTTAGTCAGAATGCCAGCAATCTGGAGAGATGGTGGACTCACTGTGCCCCCAAAACCACCTCCGAAGATTCTGCTCAGCCATGAAAGTTTCTACAGGGAAGTAATCTCAGTTAATCACTAAGATAGGAGGTCAGAGTCATCGTCATCCCCCACTGAGTGCAGGTTCGTTGACTCCTTGTGATCTTTCTTTAGATGCCATCTTGTTCACACAGTTTGTTCCAAAGATTATGGACGCGGAATCTAGGGAAGAGATCTGGTCATCTGTTAATCATTTATTCTTCATTTCTACTTTGATCTACAGAAAGAACCAATAGGTTAGGCAAGGTATTGTGTGACCAAAAGATTTGAAATGTGTGCAGGGCCAGAGATGAGTAGAGCATGGAGGTGCCTGGTTTAAGGTTAGTGACAGACAAAAGGGGCCTCCTGTAGAGAGCCCTTTCCTGCCAAAAGCTGCTTACAAATCCCCACTTCTCAGACTATCATTCCACTTCTATGGGATCATGGGTGAAGGTTCACCTTCTGTAACTTCTTCATGCTGACAGAGAGTGCCATATTCTTAGAGTGGAAGATGTTGACATGGGTCTGTGGCATCTCTTTGTTGACAGTTGCTCCCGTTTACATACATGGGCAGAACAAGCTACAATTATTCTGATGCCTGCAGATATAGATGATTATGAGCTACAGTGTTAATCCCATTCTCTTAAGGCCAGTTCTTGGAATTGTGCTAGCCATAGATTTAGTACTGCTCAATATGTAGCAGCTTGTGTCATGGCTGCAGTCCTGTCATCATGCGTTAACTTTTTCCCTCTGGTGGCAGTTATAGTATCTGTAAAGCAACTCAGGAATGTGCATCAGACACATTCTGAATGTGATTCTATTGTTCTAATCTTTAGCTGCTTGAGCCTGCTCTTTTGTGACTCAGGGAAGCCTGGGAGACTTCAGCTTTTCTACAAACAAGAGGCAGGGGAAATGGAGGAGCCTGCAGGGTTCTGCTTGGTTCCATCATCTCTTATTTCACGGACTGGATAACTGAGGTGCACAGCAATTAAGTAACTGAGGTCAAAAAGGTAATTTGTGGAAGAGCCATGATTTTAATCCAGGCACATAAATATCACAACCCATACTTTGAGCCACAATGATATAGTGCAGGTAATAAATTTGAGTCTTCAGCATATGAAGGAAATTTAAAGCTATGAGTCCAGGTGAGATCACCAAGAGAATATGATATCAAAAAGATGGTCTGAGAATTTGGTTAAAAATAAAATGGGGTGGGATGGAGGAAGGTGGGTAGGAACATAGATGGAAGAAAATTAGACCTGAGTAGATAAATTATGAAGCTGTGTAATGGGCACATGGAGGTTCATTATACATTGCTATTTTTTGTATGACTAAAATTTTCCATGATAAAAAGTGAAAACAATGATAGAGAGATGAGGAAGAATTATCAAAGGAGACCAAGAAAAAGGGACAGTGAGGCAGGAAGAAAACCAGGAGTATGGTATCCTGGAAATCAAATGTTCCAATTGCCTATTGCTGCATAAAAACCACCCCAAAACTTCATGGCTTAACCAAACAACAATCATTTAATTTGCTCAGAATCTGCAATTTGGGCAGGGCTCAGTGGGGACCTGTCATCTCTGCTCCAGTGGTGTCAGCTCTCAGCTGGGGTGACTCTCCTGGGCCCGAGGACCCAGCTCTGAGTTGGCTCACTCACATGGCTGGCAAGTTGCTATGTCAGCTGGGAGCTCAGCCAGCACAGTCCTATCTTCATCTAGGGTCAATCCCAGATTTACCAAAGATTAGTAGTGCAAACAAGAATTACTTGAGACTTCTTCAAGCATGTACCTTACTCTCAACTGACAAATGACCCTTCAGAGGTCATTGAGGAAGATTCCACTGATGCTGGGATTGTTTTCTTGATAACTGTTACAGGAAACAAGGAGAACACATTTGTTATCTAGGTCTTTGTAAATGCCAGGAGAGCCCCTGGACTTTACAGTAAGAGATATCTGAATTTTGTGCATACCCTTTGGCACAGTTCCTCCTTGGAACTTCTCCTTTGTAAAATACTTTAAATAGGGATTTCCCTGGTAGTCCAGTGGCTAAGAATCCATCTTGCAATGCAGGGTACGCTGGTTCAATCCCTGGTCAGGGAACTAAGATCTACATGTCATGGGGCAATTGAGCCCTCGCGTCACAACTAGAGAGAAGCCTGCACACTGCAACAAAAGATCCCGCATGCCGCAGCTAAGACCCGATGAAGCCAATAAATAAATAAAAACTTTTAAAAACTAAAATTAAATTTAAAATATAAGAAAATACTTTAAATAGCTGCAAGAAGATAGGGAGAGGCTAAAAAGATATGTACAAATCCTTGTGTCTCTAACAAATAATAGGCACATAGCAAAAACTAATTAATCTTCTTATTTATCATTCACAATAGTTCTGCTCGTGGGTTTAAAGAAGGTTTTTACCATGGGTGGGCCAAGTGGTTGTTCCTCATCAGCATTCTAAGGTACTGACTGCCATTAAAACCCATCAGAGTTCACTTGAGAGTTTTTAACACCGAGACCTGATTTCTAAAATGCTTTTGACACTTCAAATCAGGGGAGAGGTTGGAGTGCCAGTGCTGCATCTCTCCCCATGTACACCTGGAAAATATAGAAGGGTAGGGGGCAGCCAATCCTGAGATAAGTGGGTCACCTCACCTGCCACTGAACATACACAACTGGACTGCTGGGCTGTTGTAGAGGAACCAAGGAGGATACAATTTTAAAAATGCATGGGGAGAACTGAAAGGCAAGTTTTGTTTTTACTTCCTCATTTCTCCTAACCTAAAAATACACGGGCTATCTGAGACTATCAGATGTGAATTAGTACACATTTTGATCATGATGTAGTATTTCTGCAAGTTGTATCTTTGCTTGTGTTTTATTATCTGAGAACAGATTTAAACAAGCCAGTTTTTCTCTGTGGTGAAGTCTCCAAGGGCATCATTCTCAACAACAGGCACCCGTCATTGACCCATGTCACTGGCCAAGGGTTGAAGTACTGGTTCTTCTCAAACACTCAAAGAACTGAAATAAGTCTCAGGAACAGGTATAAACCCTTTCACCCTCTGCCTTCTACTAGTGTAACTTAATTAAATCACAGTAAGGGAGTTCCCTGGTGGCGCAGTGGTTGGGAGTCCGCCTGCCAATGCAGGGGACACGGGTTCCAGCCCTGGTCCGGGAAGATCCCACATGCCACGGAGCAACTAAGCCTGTGCACCACAACTACTGAGCTCGTGTGCTGCAACTACTGAAGCTTGTGCACCTAGAGCCCGTGCTCCACAGCAAGAGAAGCCACCGCAATGAGAAGCCCGCGCACTGCAACAAAGAGTAGCCCCTACTCACTGCAACTAGAGAAAGCTGGCATGCAGCAATGAAGACCCAAAGCAGCCAAAAATAAATAAATAAACAAATTAATTAATTTAAAAAACTCACAGTAAGTTAATGAGGCATTTGGAGAGTAAACTACTTCATTCTCAATACAAACACATTCTGAGTTCTTTTCTTCCTTCACCTCTCCCCATCACCTGTTAGTGCTCACCATCCTCTCCTTGGTTTCTAGGAGGTCCTCATCTCCTGATTTTCCTCTACCTTCCTTACTCTGATTCTGCACCCAACCCCAATGTGTGGTTTTTTTCCCCACACCATGCAACTCTGTGACACCAGCTGGGTGTCTTACAATTCAACTCAATTCTGACACTATCTACCTGGATGTAGCCTCAGATCCCACAAGTTAAGGACTCAGTCCTACAGTAAGACTGCCCCCTGCTCCAAATTTCAGAGGCCAATCGCAAGTCCAAGTTGTCACCTGGGCTTCTTACCCATCAGCTACAGATCAGAGGTTCCAACATCCCCCTCCTTGGGTTCAATTAATTTGCTAGAAAGGCTCACCAATCTCAGAGAAACATTTTACTTACTAGATTATCAGTTTATTATAAAAGGGTATAACTCAAGAATGTCAGACAAAAGAGACCCATATGGTAAGGTATGGGGAAAGGATGCGGAGCTTCCTGGCCCTCTGAGAGCACCACTCTCCCTGAACCTCCAGATGTTCATTAACCTGAAGCTCTCCCAACCCAATCCTTATGGGGTTTCATGGAGGTTTCATTACAGAGGCATGATTGATTAAATCATTGGTCATTGGTGACTGAACTCAATCTTCGAGCCCCTCTCCCCTCCTTGGAGGCTGAGGGGTTGGAGGTGGGACTGAAAGTTCCAACCCTCTAATCACATGATTTGTTCTCCTAGCAAGCAGCACCCCCTCCTCAGGTTACCCAGAAACTTTCTAAAAGTCACTCATTAACATAACAAGACACTTTTATTGCTCTCATCACTTAGGAAATTCCAAGGGTTTTAGGAGCTCTGAGTCAGAAACAGGACAAAACCAGAATATATATCTCTTATTATACATCACAGCATCACACTTACACTTCTCAGACTCTTCTTCAGCTTCTCACACCTTCTCCCCATCATCCTTACTATTCCTGTGGGAGTAGTGGCAGTGGTAACAGCAGTAGGTAGAGAAACAGCACCAATGGCAGTGGTAGTAATAAGAGTAGTAAGTAACGGCATGGCAGTGTTGTTAGCTTCAATTATTGTAGCAGTTTTCTAAAACTTTTCCCTAGCCTCAATCTTGCCCCTTATTACATCCTTCACATTACCACTACTATAATTCTTCCAAAATAAAAAGTTAATCATATCATGCCCTTTCAATCTTCTAATGTCTCCCATGACCTTGGGGGTAAAATATAAATTCTTAATATGGTATAAAAGTTCTGTCACCACCCAGCCCTGTCTATCTCAGTCCCTACATGTGCCCTTTGACACTGCCAGTCCAAACAACTTGCATTTTGCCACATACGGCATGCTGTTTCTCACCTCTTCCTGATGGAATGCCCTTCGCCTTATCTCCTGCTGGACTACCAACCCAAATGATTCCCACGTATCCCTCCAAAAACAGCTGCAGTAAAGTTTCCTCTCTAGGAAGATAATCCCAAGTCTCCAGGCTACATCAAACACCACATGAAAAAGATTATTATTTTGCTCTTTGTTAATTTATTTGAAACCCTCTTTCCTGCGTGCCCAGCAGTCAACTGCAAGCATGTTAGAGATACTCAAGAAAAGGGTGAATGAATAAATGAGTGAATTATAGCTCAATTATAGATGAATACATACACTGCTTTTCTTTTTCCAGTTACAACTTGCCCTGTTTCCTCAGGTTGCTCATTGTCTAGCAAGGGAGACAGAAATGTAAGTATTATAGTAATTTTAGAGGATTCATGGACCCTCTTAGGCTCACTCAGGAATCCCATGTTAACAACCAATTAAATAATGATGAAATGGACACACAGGATAAAAGAGATCACACATCATTTAGTGACATATAGTGTCAGAGACTTGTCAGAGCATTTGCTTTATAAAATAAAGAACAGGGCCACGCCTGCCCTCCAGGCTGACAGTAATCCTCTAGGCAGCACCTCTGGAGAAAGGTCACTCAACCAGTTTTGAATCCACATAGTTGAGTGCATGGTGAAGTACCTGATAAAATGCTTTGTTGTAATCCTTTGTTTTTCTCAGATCTACTAACCTCATAAACTTTATTTTTAACAAATACATACTAACTTTTTGTTCCTCTGGACTTTATCCACATAAAGCCCAGAGAGTGTCTTCCTGGGTCCTCTGAGCTCTGGCCATTTTCCATGGAAAGTTTCCATTCTGGTTCTCTGATCTTGCCTCACTCAATTGGTTTCTTTTCTACTTTCCTCAGCCCTACTTTCAGCAATCTAATTCACAGGGTGTGACTGCTCATCTCACTACCTGCCCTAAGCTCTGTTCACCACTTTCCTTAATCACAAGCCTTTTCTTCCACACCAAGCTTTCTTTCCTCATCACTCCTTCCTCTACCCTAGACTAGGATGGTATTTTCCGCCTTCCTCTTTATCAGCGTTCCATCTAGTCTTGGCCAGGCAGCAGCCTCTAGTTCACCCTGAAATGTAATCTCCAAAGTCCACATGTATTTGCATCTAAATATATCCTTTGTCAATACAGTGGTCCCTTGGTATCCACCAGGGTCAGTTCCAGGGCCCTCACAGATACTAAAATCCTGGAGGCTCAAGTTCCTCATATAAAAATGGCATAGTATTTGCATATAACCTACACACATCCTCCCGTGTACTTTAAATAATCTCTAGGTTACTTATAATACCTAATACAATGTTAATGCCATGTAAATTGTTGTAAATACAACGTAAAAGCTATGTAAATAGTTGCTGGTACACAGCAAATTCAAGTTTTGCGTTTTGGAACTTTCTAGGATTTTATTTTTTTTCAAATATTTACTATCCATGGTTGATTGAATCCATGGATGCAGTACCCGCAGATATGGAGGGCTGACTGTAGTCAGAAAGAGTATTACACAGCATCATACAGCACCGGGATCCACGTTTCTACATCGCAGTTCTTTTTGCCATTGGTATCACCCCTGTGTGAGCTAACTGGCTCAACTGTTTAGGTCTGTCTTTCAAGTTTTCATGAGCTACAGAACCCCTTATTCAAATAAAATCTTAGGGCTAGAAAGTAACATTTAAAACTAACTTGCTCTGGTTGATGTGGGTGTGAAATCCTGAGCCCCCTTTGCCTCTCAGTCCCATCACTCCTACGGGTTCTGCAGAGCCTCAAGGTTGAAAAATCACTGGGATAGGGCACATTCTAATGAAGCTAAAGTGGTAAACTCCACATCATTGTTCCAGGTTTTGCCACGGGCCCTGCAGTATCCATGAAAGCAGCATGACAGTGGGCATGTGGGCCAACTCTGGAGAAAGACTGCCAGGGTCCAGAGCCCCAGTCCCTCCGCTCACTAGCTGAGGCTCTTTGGGCAATTGACTTAACCTCTCTGTACCTCCACTTTCTCATCATAAGACAAAGATCATAATGGTTCCTGACTCTTTGCTTGTGAAAAGGATTAAATGAGTTCATAGGTGGAGAGAGCTTAGAAGAATGCCTGGCTGACCCAGAGAGGTGGTAAATAAATATTTGGTATTATTATCTTCCAAAATCATACTGTATTTGTAAAGAAGACCTGGGGGCAAAGTGTAAGTGACTCAGCACAGTCCTACTGTCACAGAACACAGCCTGTGTCGGCAGTCAGGACTGTCCCCCTACATAAAGTACCACAGGCTGTCCCTTTGCAAACTACGTCTTGCAATGCAGGAAATGGTAACTCAGGGCCTTCAAAGGGGACACTGGCTTCATCCAACAGAGTGACTAGCTCTACAAAGGAGTTTGCTTCCCAGGGTTTACTAGAGATTTAGGTCAGGTGAAAGGTTATACACAGTGCACAGCTTTTCAACGGAAACGGACTGGGCCATTTGATTAGACTTGTAAATCTAAGGTTAATTGGGTGTTGAGCATTGCAGCTATAGGAAATAGGGTACTTGGCATGTTTGTATATTTCTGAATCTGTCCCCTGTTTATAGCTACAAACATATGCCATTAATTTATGATTTTCCTTCTATAGGCTTCACCAGAGCAACACAAATAGAGATTAGTCATTAAACCCAGGAGGAATTTGGGAACAGGACATAAAATTTAAAGAAGGTTATACACTGAGAGAAAAAAAAATCATGTAAGAAGTAAAGGCAACAGAATATTAGCTGCTAAATCTTCAGGATAATGCATTTTTACAGGTTGTTTTTAATAATACTCACTATATTGTACTTTAATCTGTGGTCCTCCAAGCTAAGCTAAGTGACTCCCAAGAGAAGGGGAGAGGTTTTTCTAAGTAGTGTAAATAAGTCTTTCAAATGAAAAAAAAAAAAAAAAAGAACTGAATCTTGTTTTTCCTGAGTTTGTATTTTCTTTATTACTTTTTGTCCACCAGACCCGCAGGGAACGTGGAGTGTGTAGGGATCGACTCTTATTTCCTGACTGCCTGCTTTCCCAACTAAAACCTGGAATGAGAAGATGATACTGAGGTCCTTCAGGCTCCACCCACGTCAGACCCCTTCCTGGCCAGTGGAGAAAATGTAGGAAAAGCTCTGTCAGCACCTTCACACACATCCCTCTGATTAGAGTGGAAGGAATTGGTGATGATACAGTTCGCATTCTCCATCCTCAATTCCAAAATCCAAAAAGCCCTGCAACCAAAAGTTTTTCCCATAAATTTGGCACAAAAATTCATTTGGTGGCAAAATCTGACCTTCTTAACATGTAGCTGAGGACAGTCATTCTTTGTCTCACTTAGCATGATGATACATATATTTTTGTGGTGGAAATATGATAATATTTGTTTATGGGGTGCTGATCCAGACCCCACTGGAAATATTATACAATGTATGAGATACCATTTTACCTTTCTAAAATCTATAAAATTTTGAATTTCTAAACATACCTGGTCCCTTGTGTTTAGATAAAAGATGGTGGGCCTGTCCTACATGTTCTGAGGTGGTAAGAGATCTGAAAAAAAAGAGGACACATTCTGGCTCTGCAGAAGGTAACGTGAACTGCAAATTTAGAAGTGCTTCATATGGATGGGAACTCAAAGTGAGCTGTCAGTATTATCTATCTCAGCTTGAGGAGCAGGAAAGCAGGGCAGTGAGTGACAAAAATCAGCCAGCAGCCACATTCCTTGACCCACTATGCATCACTGCCCACCAGTCTAGACTGAGGCCCAGCTGAGCACACAACAGAAGCTACTGCCACGCCTACCTCCTAGAATCCTTATCTCGGAACCCACTGCAGGTGCTTTTGCCAGCATCTTCATTTTTTCACTCTCTTTCACCATCTCTCTACACTAAACAATTCCTCTTCTATTCTTACAAGTTCCATATTAATCACCATGCAGAATTCACTGGTGGTGATAGTAAGTTTAGGAAATCTAAAAAGAACAATATTAGTTTCATTCTGGTTATATTTGTTTTATTTTTTTATTCTGGATTCACACTGGCTGGGTTCAAATTATGGCTCCGGTCATCTATGTGACTGTAGATGAATAATTTAATCTCCTTGTGCCTCAGTTTTCTCATTTATAAAATAGGGATAATAGTACTGATCTCACACAGTTGTTGAGAGGATTAAATGAGCTAATACTACATGAAGCACTTAGAAGAGTACTTGGCAAATTGTGAGTGCTCCGTAAATGTAAGCTACTATTATTTATGCGGCTGTCTGTAACTGTCTTCTAGATGAGCTCCGTATACTGGTAATGTTTTTTTCCTTATAGAATTCCTTATATCAAATTTCCTAAGATGGTACCATAAGCACATTTGCTGGTCAATAATTATTTGCTAGGTATGAAGATAAAGGAGAAGAAAATAGCAACAAAAAAAATAGATGCACAATCAAAACCTCAGTATGAAATTACAAGCTTTCATCACATTGCCGACTGTAACATTCTTGTGTTTTGCACAGTTTCTCCCCTCCTCTTTCCTCCTCTTGCTAATTTGCTTTAAAAGCTAAGAAATAAAGTAAAAAGAGGATAACAAAAGACTTGGTGTACAAATTTCAAAATAAAACCATCAGGCAGGAACAAATCTTTGAGGAAGTCCTTCATAGTATATACACATTTTTGTTTTCAGATTACCCATCCCTTAAATTAATGTAAATAATATTAATCGAATTGTCCAGCTAAGAATACACTAAGGACAATTAATTCTGCATTAAATTGAACCCCAATTACTTAAACATCGTAACTAGGAAAGAAATCTTTCCAATGATATATCCTTCCCTGATATCTCACAAAGCTCTTCCATTCAGAGTTAGACCTTGGAGAAGATACTCCTTGACCTTCCCCAAGACATCAAAAGCAACACCTGTTCAAACTGGCACATGGGTCATCTCCACCAATGGGTTCATAATTTTCAGGTTCATTTTCAGTGCTCTCTACCCTGTGTCCGTCATTATAGAAGAGAAACTGGAAACCCCATATACTCACTATTCCTCCCTCACCTCCTGCTCTGACTATGGAATTAACGTTGGGGCACCTGTGACTTTTTTCTAGGGTCAGCCCTAATTGGACCAACTCATATTTGTTTTAGTCGAATTCACCTCCATCCTATCTTATTTATCAAAAAAGTACACACCAAAAAGAATGCCCAACTTAAGGTGGAAAAAAAAAATCACAGCTAAATATAGGTTTAAAGCTGAAGAGACTTGAGATTGAAAAACTGCCAGTTCTCACTGCTCACTTACTCACATGAGGGTTTACAGCTCCTGAAATCATGCCAGGACTTTGAAAATGAAAGCTTGCAGTTAGAAAATGATGGCTCATGACAGCAAAGATCAGTCATGTGATAGGCCAAGCGTTTTCCGTCATTGCCGTCTTCAATCAGGCAGAGCTCAGAAACAGAGGTTAATCGGTCAGATAGCATCCACAGAGGCTGAGGGCAGCAGAATCCGGCTGCAGCAATTAATCATTTAATTGCTTTCTGATTCACTTTAAATGTCTTTTAAAAAGATATTAAAGAAAAACATTATTGAAAGAACATTTTAGACTATTTAATAAAGATCCAACATACCCTTTGTGAACCAGAAAATAAATGGATCTCTAGCCCAACTCTGTTCAATGTTTTCTTGGGCAACATTTACTTATACAGAGGAAGGAATGACAGAGTCTCTGCAGCAGGCAGAAGAAAAAGTATGCATAAAAGCACTTAGGAAAGAAAGTATGGGTGTAAATAAAAATAGGCTTTTTGTTTGTTTGGCTGTTTGGTTTTTTTGGCTAAATTGTAGAGTGTGTGACAGGAGTTGATGGGAGAGCCGACAAACATAGTAAACTAGATTTTAGAGAGCCTTGAATGCTGAGATAAAAGAGCCTGGACTTTGGAAAAAAAAAAAAAAAGAGAGAGAGAGAGAGAGCCTGGACTTGATTTACTAATTAGGCAATGGGAACCACTGAAGATTTCTGAGCAGAGAAAGCAGCACGAGTAGGGTGTAGCATGAACTGTGGGGTCCATCAGCCCTAGGTTATAATTCTAGCTATCCCTCAGAGCTGGTGTGAGCACATTAGGACCTTTTTGGAGCCACCCAAGCTGAACAATGGAAGTAATAATACCATTGCCAGCATTACTGAAACATTATAAATAACATACATAACATGCACACCCCGGGGCTTGGCACAGGAAAAGCACCTAGCAAATGGTGTTCGCTGTCCTCCTGCTGTGCTCTGGGTAGGAAGGTCAAAGGGTAAAAGATGGGAGGAGGGAGACCAGAGAGGTCCAGGTAGGAGGTAGAGAGCCCAGACAAGACAAAGTACAGGCAAGGAGAGCTGCAAAGAGAAAACGGGACAGACTATGAGGGACACAACAAAGGTAGAACCCAAGGAAATGGAGACTAAGAAAGATTTAAGTTGCTCAGAGCCATTTGACAATGACTGGACATGACTGAGGGAAGAGGAGAAGCCAGAGAGACTCCAAGAATCTGGCTGAGATAAGCATCACACAGGTCGGAGAGACGCAAACGTCTATGAGGTCCATAATAAACGTAAATAAATGCCAAACACTGAGCTTGCATTTCTAGAACGACTACAGAAATAACCCAAAACATATTTCTTTCTGCAATGATCCCATCTGAATTCCTGAGCTGCCCTGAGAACAATTTTTAAATCCACAGGGCCAGATGATTTTAGTCATGACATCACTCAGCGTCGTACGCCAGGCAGGGTCCTTCTTCACCACACTCCCCTCTTCACGTCACCTCCACCACAAACATCCCACCGTTTCCTCAGGCACTTCCTCCTGGCTTCATTGTTGTCACTCACTTTATGATCCTCTCAGCTCAAATAACTGCTGATGCTCTCCTCAGGCTGGAACTGCCTTCCCCACAAGCCCCAGATGCTTGGATAACAGGTAGAGAAATACCTGGCACTTCAGCACAGCGGGGCGGCACCTAATAACTCACTGCACCTGACATTTTCATTACACACTGCATTAGAAGTTTCTTCAGGAAGCAGCCTTAATAATTTTGCCCCACTCTGCTCAGTGGGGATTAATATTAATTACTTACACATAGGGGCGGAGGCCACTCTTTCAGGACAAACTTCTGTCCTCGTCTGGGTCACTGTGGGTTTCGGCCGCGTCAGCTCCATATAATTCACAAAGGAATCAACCCATAGACACTTCCCAGCCATGCATGTGCCTGCAAGACACACAGAGGAAACTTTATAGCGTATATACATGGGCTTTAATATCACAGTATACATTTTGGGATGTATGTCTAATTTGTTAGACATACTGAAAAGCTGACGAGCCACTCTGAGCCTTTTTGGAGGCCTCTGCTTCTCATCGGCAGCCCTAGAGAAGCACAGGATTGCACTGTCTTCCCACTCACTGCCCTCTTGCTCTCCCTGCAGGAGCATCTCCACCTAAGCTTGCTCTGGAGCATTTAAAAGTTCTAGTGAGACTATGGGTTTTTTTGTGTGTGTGTCCCTGAATAGTTTTTCTCTTCTTCCACTAAAGTTGTTTTTCTTGACTATCTCTGAGAAAACATTGAATATGGTTTAACTTTATTTTAGCCTTAACTTCAGGACAAATGTCATGCTGATTTATTTCCAGTTAATGATGTTGTACTTTCCATGCAACCTGACCACCTCCAGAATGACAAAACTCCATACACATACAGGGTTTTACAGGTAAAAATGTTTTATGCTTTACAAAGAGAAGTGGGACTTGGAAAGGGGGTTGACGACAATGTGAGGCCAAGGGTTGTTTAGAAGCCACCTCATCACAGATAGGAAAATGTTCCTTCTGGATTCTTCACAGTATTCTTAATCCAGGAGCACTTGGCATCAGGCACTAAATGGGCTATTTGCACGGCTGATCCTCTGATGGTGTGCAAGTGCTTTTCTTTTCAAGTTACTCCTGGTTCTGAGGAGTGGAGACTGATATGTATCGTTAAGAGTTCTACGTTTTTTTGGTTTTTCTTTTTTTTAATCTCTGTGTACCTGAGTAATATTAGTACTGAACATCGACTACCCACTTAGTGCCACCACTGTGCCACCACTCTGTGAAATAAGGTATTATTATTACTCCTATTTTTCAGATGAAGGAACTGAGCCTTACAGAGTTTAGATAACTTCCTCAAGGCCAGACAGCAGTAACTGGGAAAACCAGAACTCAAATCCAGGTCTCTTTTATACCAGAGTCAGAGTGAAAAGTCATAATAACTCACTGGAACAATAGCATCCACAAATGGGCATTTACTAGAAAATTCTGGCTTGCCATCCACAATAAAGGGAAAAAAGCCTCAGTACTTACCACTGTGAGTTTGATTCCACATACATCTCTGAGCATATAATAACCTTAACTGTTTCACGAAAAGGTACATCAACTCTGTGCCATTTATTGACTTCTTACTCTGTACAAGGCGTGCAGCTAATTAATCACTAAATGGAGGAGGTTGGGTCTCAAGAAGAGTAAGATGTCCGTTTCTCAAGGTACCTACAATCCATCTGGGTAGACAAGCCCTAAATACATGCAATGTATTGACTGCATGTACTGATACATGTAATGATATCAGGAAAGGCATTGCAAATCTTGATGAGATTCATTACCAACTTAACAATACAGAGCAAAAGTGCTAGGGTGAGTCAGGTGAGGGAGACTTCTCTCCAAGCAGGAGTCAGAGAACTAGATTGGAGGCATGGGACTTGAGGTGGGAACTGAGAGAGGGGTAGCACTTGGTGAGGTTGGAGATTGCTGGAAAGTGGAAGCGGCATCCAGGAGAAGTGAGAAGGTATCCCTGGAGTGGGTACGAGGTCTCCACAGTCCTGTGCCATTACGGTGCTTGACTGGAATTCAGCATGAGCCCACAGTCGTCAGTGACACACTATTATAGACTGAAGTGTGTCCCCTGAAACTCATGAGCTGAACCTCTAACCTCCAGTGTCAGTATATTTAGAGATAGGGTGTTAAAAGAAGTAATTCAGGTTAAATAAGGTCATATGGGTGGGACCTTAATCCAATGTCCTTATAAGAAAGAGACCCCAGAGATGCTCAAGCACAGAGGAAAGACCATGTGAGGACATGACAAAAAGGCAGCAATCTGCAAGCCAAGGGGCGAGGCCTCAGGAGAAACCAAACCTGTCAACACTTATATCTTGGACTTCCAGCCTCCAGAACTGTGAGAGAATACATTTCTGTTGTTTAAGCCACCCAGGCTGTGGTATTTTGTTCTGGCGGCCCTAGTAGACTAATTACACACAGCTTCATCTATTTCACGTATAACTTCTCTGCCCTGGCAGGATCTGCCACCCCTCCCCTATGCTACCTTGGATCCTAACTATCTTAGAGGGCTTGAAACCTGGAGTAGCAGGTTTCCAAACCTGTGGGCTCTTCCATTTGGTTATCATGCAGACCTCTGTTGGATGCTTGAACAAGCTGAGGATGATCTAAGGCACTGCATTTCAAATTCCCTGTGGTGAAGAACCACCATCCCCCATTCCTTGGCTGACAGATACACCATCTTACTGTGCTTGCTGAGTAGGCAGTAGCAGCCACAAGCAACTCACTGTGTAAATTTAACAATATTCTATTCAACAGTGTCCCCTGATCAGGTGTGTGGATATGGCAGCCAGGCAGTGGTGTGCTGGAAATGAGCAGTACCCAGGGTGGTGGGGTGGGATGTAGGAGGAGTCCTGATTTGTACCATTTGCCCATTGGCAAGATAAAAATATCTCCTGCCATGACTGATTTCAAGCTACCGACTTGAAGTCACTGAGCCACAGAGATGGGAAGAAACGCCCATAATCGGCTCTCTCCAGCGGGTATCACCCACCTCCAGCCCATCACAGTGGCAGTGCACAATGACTGAAAAGTTTCTAAGTACTTACTTGTCATTTTTGTACTTAACTCCTTGCAGAAGGCAGGTCACACTTTGCATAACACCGACCTAAATGTTTTAAGTGTAGGTGTCCCCAAAGAGGTCCCCTAAAGTCCATTAGCTCACTATTTTATCAGGATAAATTCTGGATCCATAAGGTTCTAAGAAAGCATTTTCAGAAAGGGCCTGATTCCCCAAAATTAGCTATGAGAAAAATGGCAGCTCAGCTCTTGTCTTCTTCTCTCCCTCTTTTTTCTTCCCTTCATCTAGAAATATTATCTCAAAGACCTTCTCCCCATCTCTTACCTTTCCCCTTCCCTTGTCCTCTCTTTCCTAAAGGATCGTTCTTCCATTTCCTTTGCTCTCTTCCACATCACAGTTAAGCACAACCTTTCAAATGGTCTACTCTCTTTCTCCTACAACTTGGCTCTATTGCGGGGATGGGATCCCAGTCTTTGTTATAAGAAACAATGAAGGGATAAACCCACTCAGGCAACTCAAGGGTAAAACCCAAAGCAGCAAGCTGATTTAAAGGGCCTACAGGATTAAAGGCAGAAAATGGAGTTATAGTAGCCCTCTTTATCCTTGCTTTTCCAGAACCAATTTGGCTTTGTTCTTTTTTCTTTTTTTTCAAACACGAAGCCAGCCATTAGTAGCATAGCGGAAGCCTATGGCATACAGAGCAGTGATTGGAGTGGGAGTGACATCGGCACTGATGCCCAGACAAGAGGTAATTAGGGCTGACCTTGGGAGATGGCCATGAGAACAGAAATAAAAACACAGATACAAGCCATAAAGCCATATTTTGAAGTAAAATCAACAAGATTGGACCACTGATTAGAGATAGAATAGGGAAGGAAATAGGCAAGGGAAGAAGATGGTGCAAGGTCTTGAACACTGACTGAAGCCAGATGAGTCATCCTGGAGCTTGGCTCCGAATGAGTTACTCAAATGAGAAAAAACACTTGGATGGCTCCAAGCCCACTGCACACAGAATAAAGTCTAAATTCCTGTATAAGAACTGCCACAGATCTGCACTGAGTTATCAGCAAGCTTGGACTCATTCATTCATTCAACAGACATTTATTGAACAGCTATTATTATGTGTTATGCTGGATCAGGGAATCAAAAATGGGGAAAAGGCACAGTTCCTGACTTTGATGAATTCAGAGTCTAAAGGGGGTAACCTTCAAATAAATCAATACACATATGCTCAAGCCCTGTTCACAATGTTCTCTTCATCTGAAATCCATTTGTTTATTGAGTGCTCACTCTATGCCAGAGACTGCTCTTGGCCCTAGAGACCCAGTCAAGTTAATTCCATTCGTTTCCCAACCAGACCTGTACATTATTGATTTGGGATTGTCTGCATAGAGAGCTGAGGCCAAAGGGAACCTCAAAGGGGAAAGATTGAAGAAGAAGAGGAAGAGAACCAGCACCAGACTCTTGGAGTAATGCCTACAGTTCAAGGATTAGAAAAAAGGGAGAAGAGTCAAAAGTGGCCAGAGGAGTAACCAGAGAGGGACAAACAAGTCATAGAAGCTGCATATGGAGAGTTTCAAGAATAAAGAAGAATCTGAACTGTGTTCAGTGCTGCTGAAAGCCTAAGGGAGAGAAGACTGAGAAAGGAACCCATACAGCCACTCACTTCAGGTGACAGATGGAAAGAAATCTGTGGTGAGGGACAGATCAAAGATGCATCACAGAGCAAGGGGGTGCTTTATAAAGACTCTGAAGCAGGAACTGGGAGGGTACAGTATTTGTGGACACAAGTGAAAATGTTGACCTTAGAGAGAGGAGAGACAATTCTTTCCCCAAGACCAGAAAGAAGGAAAGGACAGAGAATATGCAGACACAGGGTAAAAGGAGGTCATAGAGGCCCCAGGAGTATTTGAAGTCAGACAATCCCATGTCTGGATCTCAGCTCTTCCACTTACTTTCTGCATCATATCAGGCAAGTTGCTCAAGCTCTCTGATCCTTAGTTTCTTCATCTATAAGATGCATATAATAATGCCTTTCTCATACGGTTGTTGTGAGAACACATGGAGAAAATATATGTGCCACCAGTTTCCCCCTTGCCTTATCAGCTAAGGTACATACGGGGGTCACATAAATAAATTCTACTGGTCCTTGCCCCTCCCTATCTGCTCATATAGCACCATGGCACTCTGCAAAGTCTTCTTGAAAAAGTGCTCACAGGTGAGCCCACCTCACTAAGCTCTAGGGGGTCAGCTAAGCCTCTGCTGTCTCCACACTGCTGCAGGTGAGGTCCTGGAATAAACAAGATGGCAAATCAAAACATGCTGCCTGCTACTACAGAGTATTGCTGAAGCAGCCTTTTCAGATTTTACTTCAAGCCTTTCCCTGACCCAGCCTCCACCAGTCTCAGCCTGGGCCTGGATAGAAACCCGAGTGACAAGCACAAGGCTATACCTCACATTG
This sequence comes from Hyperoodon ampullatus, assembly GCF_949752795.1. Taxonomy (NCBI): domain Eukaryota; kingdom Metazoa; phylum Chordata; class Mammalia; order Artiodactyla; family Ziphiidae; genus Hyperoodon; species Hyperoodon ampullatus. The sequence continues at coordinate 138,245,008 of NC_136914.1, forward strand.
TCCCTCCTCTCTCATGACCAGGTTTGAGTCAGGCTCTGGAAGTCTCTCTATTCTTCATCTGAACACACTTTTGGCAGGTCCACCTCTTTAATGTGCTAAATGCCTCCTGATATGTATCCATCCCAATCTAGGTTACAGTAGACCCTGGCACACAGCATGGGCTCAATGAAAGTTAGCTCCCTTTCTCCCTTACCTCAGCACCACGGTTTCATTCATATTTTGGATTTGCCACATCCCTTTTCCCATCCTTGGTTACATCTGGGTTTGACCCATGTGCACAAAGACTTGGTTATACTGTATATGTAAATGTTTAGCGACCAGCTCTCTGGGAGAAGAAGCCTGATTTTGTAAGTCTTTGCCAATTTTCATGGTGTAAACACTCCCACCACGGCTGCTTTCAATTTACCAACACGACATCAACCACCTTGCAAAATTCCTGAAAATTTAACAATCAGTTCTCCCAAGCTGGTAGAAGCTTACCACTCAACTGGTTACCTGGAAGTCTTGGCTAGTAGTATACTGAAGCAGCTTTGAAGTTTCTGCCCATTTAATAAAGTCCCATGTATATCCGGCTACTGCTTTGTGAAGACAACATCCCACCCCAACTGCATTGCAATGGGGATGAATTGCAAAGGCACCAAGTCTCATTTAGGGATCTTCGCTATTTTCATGTGGTTTGGGAAATGATTGTGTTTAAATGGCATTTTGAGGGAAACAGACACACCCTGATGGGTGAAATCTCAGGGATGATCAGTGAACAAAAACACTGTCACCAAGTAAGTAAACAGTGACAAGTTTATAAGATGCTTTTGGCAGTAGCTGGATTTCTCAGTGCTGAACACTTGAGTTGGGCATGGTGGGAGCGGCTGGTTAGCCATTTGTCAGGCAAAGTCAAAACAGCCCTCCAGCTACAGCACAGACGGCAGACTGCAGCTCGTCAGCATTTTATTTATGACTCTTAATTAGCAAGCAAAAAAGGAGGGAAGAAGTTTCCAGCTTGGGATATACATACTTATACATATATATTTCCCAGAAATTATCTTTGTCAAAATAATTTAAATCCCCACAACACTGAGAGGTAGATATAATTTACATTTTATAGAGAGGAAACTCCATCCTGGAAGGAGTGTCATGAACCATGATGTCATGCAATTATGTACAGCACAGGTTTGTTTGGGCCAGCCTGGGGGAGGGGAGGGAACCTTCACCAATGAAGGCTCAGAGAGGCAAAGGACTTTTCCAAGGTAACACAGCTAGAACGTGACAAAACTGGGACTGACAATCTTCAGACTCTAATACAAAGACTCTTTCAATCACACCATGGTTGGCTTCTATCTGGCATGTCATAGTAATAGTCCATTGACTTGGATTAAAAGAGAGCTGAATACCAAACTCATTAAAAGAGAGCTGAATACCAAACTCATTACATTGGTGAATAAACTTATCGTACTTAACAGTTAGAATTAATTCTTTGGAGGGAGGGGAGTTATTGAGTTATTGAGTGAGTTATTGAGTGAGTGAGGAACATAGGACAGCTAAGTGAGTAGGTCAGCTCCCTGCCTGCTTTTGAAAAACCTGGGGTCTTGCTTTGCAACCAGCAGAGTCGAATCAGGCACAGGGCAGAACTAAAGAGTGGATCTTCACAGCCCATGAGTTCAAAGTGACTGTGCTCTGTGGAGGAGTCTTTGAGCTGTTGGGCCTTCAAGTGATTGTGAGGTATAGAAGCATCAGAAACAAAAATAGGCCTGGCAACTATAAACACATAGGATTGCATACCTCAAACCTCTATTTACAGATGGCATTCAAAAGGAATTGCACTGGGCTTCCCTGGTGGCACAGTGGTTGAGAGTCTGCCTGCCGATGCAGGGGACACGGGTTCGTGCCCCGGTCCGGGAAGATCCCACATGCCGTGAAGCAGCTAGGCCCATGAGCCATGGCCGCTGAGCCTGCACGTCCGGAGCCTGTGCTCCGCAACGGGAGAGGCCACACAGTGAGAGGCCCGCGTACCGCAAAAAAAAAAGGGGATTGCACTGATTACTTCTGATCACTGATTTGACCCCTCAAAATCCTGATACTTACATAATAAATTTTAAAAAATTATTGATATAAATCACCTTTATTATGGGTTTATTTTGATTTTTACTTCCTGTGAAACCCAAAAAACAAAGCGTTTCTACTTATTCTCAAGGGTTCCATGCCTCACTAAAGAATGAACTGGAAGGCGGTAACTTCCAAGCTCTCTGAAGAGGTGTGGAGGTCATTGTGGAGGTCGCCAGTATTTCTGGTTCTCTTCTCTTGCAGGGACAAGGAAGGATTGCACTTCTCCATCCCCTTGAAGATAAGCATGGCCACGTGACATACTTTGGCCAAGGAAATACGATCAGATGTAAAGTGTGTCACCTTTGGGTGGGAGACTTAGTTAAGAGTTAGTGCACAATTACCCATGCTTGCTACCCCTGCTGCAGTGATTCCCCAGCAGACAGTCTGGGATGACAGACTATCTTCCATTAGGTCCCAGAGTCACTCTGACAGGCAGAATCTTTCCTGAGTTTTGGAAGCTATCCTTACCACGGCATAACTTCACCTATCTTACTAGGAGAGGAGAATTGTTTGGTGAAAGAAGAAGTTAACTACGAGGAAAATGAAAAAGGAATAAGTCCAAAGCTGAAGACTCCGGGACATTTTTAACCCCATTGGAGGCCTAGCACTCTGAGTGCTGGAAAACTCAGTATCTAGGGTGCTCTTCTTCCTGAAGTGATCAAGAGAAGGTGGAAGTTGGAACATTGGTCAAAATGAATCTGTACCTTCAGGTTTCCAAACGAATAACTGGAAAGGATCTAGACCCCTTGGAACCTAATAAGAAATCTCCTGAGCTGAACATGGAATTGAGGTTGAGTCAAAACAACTTAACAAGTATCTATTAAGTGCCCATTCCTTGTATACGACTGTGTTTGACATGACAGGACATGCTTTTACAAATATAGAGGTCCCTTCTTTCTTTCGAGGAACTTCAACCTAATTAGTGATACAGTTAATACATTCCCATCAATACTTACAGCTGAGACTGACTACAACTGGAAGAGACGGAGGGGATGTTGAGGCTCTCAAGGCACACGGCAGAAGAAGAAAGAGCTCCTCAAGTTCTTGGCGGCTCATATGGAAGTAACCAAAAGCAAACAAGCTGCCTCATGGGGCCTGCCTCGTTTTGGCTCATGCCCTCAGTGTAACAGTGAAGGACTAGAGGCCAATAAACTGAAGCAGCTGTCTGGCCATCATATCCTGTGTGCCCACCCCTCATCCCTGCTCCAGATGGCTTGGCTGTAACAACCAGGGATGCTGCCAACTCAATGGGCAACAGGTAAGTTGCTCATTGCTGCATATGTTATGGCACCTGGAGGTGGCACTTGAGGTCTTTGGATTAAAATATGTCAGACCTTAGTAAGGAAAACTTGATTATAACAAGGAGACTGGTACCTAATCCAACCACTCCCCTCCCCCAGCCTGGCCCAAACAAACCTGTGCTGTACATAATTGCATGACATCATGGTTCAAATATAGGTCCTGTTCCCCTTTCTCCAAGTCTCTGAAATCATTGAAGGTTGAGTGTAAATACCACCCTTAAGATCATTCTTCAAGCTGCATGACTGAATTCCTACAAAGAAGAAAAGAGGTGAAGAGTTCATCTTTTACTAGAGTTTGAGCAACCCACCAGGGCAGCGGGACCCTGACACCAGGACATCCAGCATTACTGAGCCTGAGTGAACAATGCTGCTCCTTCCTTTGTGTGGAGAAAGGGGCAAATATCGGTCAGCACCTTTCACATCCACAGCCCTCCTGAAAGGAACACCTGTGCCCACTGTCCAGGCTGGGGAGCACCCTGAGCACGTCTTTAAGTCTTTAATAAAGGTGACTCAAGGACTGCCATTCACAGTCTGGCTCATTTGCTGGGAGGTGGTTAGGCATCCAAAGCTCAATCTAGACAGGGACTATGTAATTATATAATTAAGCCAATGAGACTCTCTTTCTCCCTCCTTCTCTCTCTCCCTCTTTCTCTCTCCCCCCCTCCCTCCCTCTCTCCCTCCCTACCTTTCTCCTTCTGGAAATGATTGGGAAATACAGGGAAGATGGTCATTGAGTTGTCAGTGGGAACAGAAGCTGAAAAGACGTATATGGACAACACATGCCATGTAGGAAAGCTATGGGCGACAGAGGGTATGAGAGTGCCAAAATTGAGACTAAACTAAGGAATGAGCTACTGAAAAGATGCACAGAGCTGAAAGCTAGGCCAAGTCGGTGGTCCCAGTTGTGGTGAACACAGAAGCCAAGTCCCTATGATAGAAAGAGTGGGGATAGGAACTCCCATGGCTGAGCTGTGCTGGACTCCCCAGTTTCATCTTCCCTGTGGCCTCCTGAAGACTAGTTTTCCATGAGAGTCCTGTCTCCTGTATCCTGACAACAAATCCCATCAGCAAAGTGCCCCCAGTGCATCCCAGCTCTTGCCCTGAAACTAACACACATGCAAAGGGCCAGGTTCTACAGATACCTGGACATTGGCCAGTCTAGACCAGCCCTGATGCTCTCTTACCCATGTCACCTGATGCTTTTCATCCCAGGCATTTGACACTTAGCATGTCAGGCTACATTGTTACTCATTTGTGCAGGTTTTCATGCTATCTTGATAGCTATTTGTTCCGTGGAGTATTTTTAGCACGAGATGAGGGAGGTGGCTGGGAGAACAGTTGGGGAGGAAGAGAAGTGTTCTAGCTGGGGACAGTGTCACATTCTCAATGCTGTGTTAAGTGCCGTGCACAAACACATGCTCCAAAGAATGATTGTTGATGATCTGTCTTAATCCCACCTTCCTGTGTTTATGAAGATATGTACAGGCAATTGAAAATGAGGTCTCAGGGGATCCCTGACAATTGAAACTCTTCCTCCTTCAGGGAGCAAACCAGGAAACACCTAAGTGCACCCATGTGGTCTTCATAGAAAGATATCACATAGGGCCGAAGATTTCAGGAAAAAAAAAAAAAAAAAAGAAAGAAAGAAAAGGAAAACGTTTTCAAATCCATTTAAAACAATCCGTGCAGCTGTTTCCTCAACTCTCTGGAAGAACTGAGACGCAAAATGCTATATATCCCCTCCATCCTCCCCTCACCCCAACCCTGCAAACTGGCTTTCAGGTGACGCAATCATGAGACCTCTGCGGTGAGCTCTGTCTGGAGGGATGCAACGGCCAACAGCACATGGGGTGCTGCCACCTCTTGGATGTTCATGGCCAAAGCAAGTCTCTGTCCCAGAAAGGATGTATTTCAGTGATATTATGAAATGTTAACGGGCAATCTGTTCTGAAATAATTGCTCAGTGTGTTGGCCTCCTTTTCCATTTTAGAATTTCAAAGGCATCGCAGGCCAAAAGCAGTGCCAGCCTATTAGTGGTACCTACACTGATTAAATCTAGCCCATACAACCAAGGCCACACAAAAGCTCTTTTTCTCAATTAATAAAATACGATTAATGGTATCATTGAAAAACTCCTGCCACTTCAATTTAGAGCCAGTTAGAGCTCCAATTTAGAGCTGTGTGCAAATTTTAGGATATGCATTTTTTTTTACCTGACATGATTAACAGTACCTAATTTATGGGATACGCCCAAATTTCTGTAGGGAAAAAAGAATGTTTACCAGAAACATACACAGTAATGACAGCTTCCTTCCTGTTCCTTCCCTACACACACACAAACACACAGGCTCACACACCTGCACCCCAGTTCAATTCCAGTTATTCAGTGACCACACCATCTCTCTTGCCAGTGGGAAACGTCATATGTCCACCTTGGAAATATCAGTCCAGTTCCTGAGAAGAAATACATTGTTCCTCTTATTCTCCCAGGTATAGGTCATTTGAGCAGTTGGGATGTCATTTTTTTAACCTCCACATTTCCCTAAGGATAGTGAGAGGATGATTTAAACAGCAACATTAGCTGCTTTAGGCTAGATTTTCAAAGCTACACCAGGGGAGTTAAGAGTGCAAATCCTGTTATTGTTACAGGATTAATGCACAGAAGTCCCAGAATACCACTTTGGAAATATAGCCAAAGAATAATATTTTAATGTACTGTATGTTATTTTTAGACTCAGCTGTAGCCTGATTATCAACTAGCATATCAAAAATGAGACAAGACAGATAGCTTTCTTTAATCCAAAATTCTAATGAGGTTTTTGGTGTTTGTGTTTTTTTTTTGACACTTAGAAATCTGGATATTCGGAAGAAAAAAGTAAAAGAAACTATAGCAGCTACCTCCTACCTGCTCTGTTGCTATAGAGGCTGCTACTCAGAATACTGGTTCTAAAGAATATTTTAGCATTGTTTTTTTCTAAGAGAGGCAGGTGGTAGGAAAAAGAGGTACTGAATCATGGGGACCTCTTGACCACACCATAAAAAGCTGCAAATCAACCACAGCATACTAATGATTTCAAGGCACAAGTCAGGGTTCCTGCCATCAGTCATTTCTATTTCTGCTTTTATATATCTTAGATTGTTGTTCAAAAATAACTATCTACAAAAGGTCTTCCAGTTAGCATAACTTTGCTTTCAAGTTGCCCTGTGGGCATCAACCAACGTTTATTGATTCTCTAGATGCCTGCTGTTGAGTTTTATTAAACTGGGCTTGTCTTTCCTTTTAGCCTCAGAGTAACTGCATAGATTGAGATGACCACATCACTGTCTCTAGGCTACATCTAGTCTGCCAAACGATGGCTCCCCGAAGAACTCCTACCTTTTTGTTAGTCAAGAAATACTCTACACCAGTAATTCCTCTCACTGACTTTCAAATCCCAGAGTATCTTCCGTTGTCTCAGAAGGCATTGTATCTTTCTAAAAAGGAAAAGCATGCTTGCACTGATCTGTTTCTGTGTGGGGCATGTTGATGGGGCCCAACCCCACTTCCATAAACTCTAGGATTTCACTATGTCAATACGGATGGTTTCACTTGTAGCTCTTCCTCTTGGGTCACCAAAGACTCATACACCCCAGAGCCGTACCACCAGTGACTGCCAGCTCTGACTTTGTTTTTCACAGTAGTGGTGATGAGGATTAAATGAGTAACATTCTAAGAAGCAATTTACACAGTGCTTGGCACATTGTAGGCTCCCTGAGTTAACGTAGCAGCAGCACTAACAATTTTAAAGATTCATCTCTTATGTTTATAGGCATTTTTCAATTTATAAAATTATTTCTGTACTTTATCTCACCAGCGACACAGTGACGAGCCTTGGGGTGGATACTAACGCATTTAATGTGGAGCTAACTCAAGTTACATGCCGGTTTTTCCCATGTAGTTTGTACCTTGAGGTGGGCTATAAATAAGCCCTGGAATGAAATTCTCCATTTCAGTTTCTGGGGCGTTGTTCGTATCATAACCACTACTCATCTGTGTTTCAACTCTGAAATGGGAGTGATTGGGTCCTAGACACTCAAAAACCAGAAAAGTACTCCCAGTTATATATTTGAAAAAAATTTTAATAGATTAATAATTCTTATAAATATCTACTACTCCTATAATTCAATATATTAGGCACTCTGAACAGTTCCTCTCCTTAAGGAACAGTTGTTCAAGAACTATTAGAATGCTTGTACACACCTATATTCTACCAAGAATACAAACTTACCAGCACCTAGCACAGTAGCATACCTAATATCTTTTAATTCTACATATTCATGAAATAAATACATAAATGAGTAAACACTATGAGTCACTAAAGATGAATTTCAATGTCAGTAGGTGCAAGCAGGAGAGACTGAGAACTTGATGCCTCTTCTATAAAACGGGGGAACCAGCAATGCACTGGAGAATTCTTACGAGGATAAAGTGAGACGAGGTATGTGAAGGACTGCAGTATTCAGCCTTCTCAAACGGCTTGCAATGACCCTCACCCCCCAGGTTTTAATGCCCTGTGTAATCCCCCATCCTTAAGCATGAATTGGTAGCTTAACAGAACTATTAGAATAAGAGGTGATGGGATGTCACTTCTGTGATTAGGTTACAAAGGGCTGACTTCCATCTTGCTAGCACTCTCTCTTACTGGCACCTTCCTCACCCCCACGCCTGTGAGACGCTCATGTGTAGAGGGACTGAGGTAAACCTTCGACCAAGAGCTTGTGGGGAACTAAGGCCTTAGTCCAACAGCCCACGAGGAACTGAATCCTGCCAAAAACCACACGAATGAAAGTAATTCTCCCCTCGTCAAGCCTTGATTTGACCACAGCCCTGGGTAACACCTTGACTTCAGCTTTGTGAGAGACCCGAAAGCTGAGGACCCAGTCAAGCCACACCAGGACTCCTGATCCACAGAAACTGGGAGATAATGAATGTTTTAAGGCACTCCATTTTGGGTAATTTGTCAGGCTGCAGCAATAGGTAACAGATACAAAGACCTATTGCACCATGGCCATTCTAAAGTATGCAATATATAGAAGTCTTTTTTTTTTTTTATAGTGCGGTTGTAAATTAAAGGGGCCTTATTTACAGGACTAGTTTTTAAAACGAGCAAAGAAAATCAGAGAGTTGCCCTTGCTAAGGAGAAGAACTAACTAGTCGGTAGAAAGGAATGACTAGGATCCATTCTGCTAGTAATCTCTTCGGCAAATACCAGGAGCTTGTCCTGTATGGCAACCAGCACCAAACAGCAGTGATGAAGGAATGTCTTCAGTTACACAACTGGTGGGCAAAGATGCAATTAAATTCATCACTGCTGAGCAGGGGTTGAAATGGCAGTGGTCTCCTAGAACCACTTCCATAAAACATTGGGGGGCTTCCATGGTGGCGCAGTGGTTGAGAGTCCGCCTGCCGATGCAGGGGACACAGGTTCGTGCCCCGGTCTGGGAAGATCCCACATGCCGCGGAGCGGCTGGGCCCATGAGCCATGGCTGCTGAGCCTGTGCTCCACAATGGCAGAGGCCACAGCAGTGAGAGGCCCGTGTACCACAAAATAAATAAATAAATAAAATAAAATTGGGAAACATGCTTGTTTAGCATGAACCCTGGCCTTGCAGAAATTAAATGATTCCCTCAGCAGTCCTATTTTGAACTGTTCTCATTGCCTGCTGAAGACAGTTGGCTCTTAATGCTTTTCTCGAAGCACTTTCTGTTCCTTGGATAAAAGGAAGTACATAAATTTCAAGTGCCATATTACCATACATGCAGGGTTCTGTTTGGGCACAAGCACGTTGTTCTTGTCATAAATTCTGACTCAGAATGGGAACTCAGGATTTACCATCTCACTCTTTATAGTTACAAGATCGACTAAAGTGATTACAAGAAGAAATATGTAAGCTTTGAAACTGTTCACACCAGTGATGTGGTTCAGTAGCTTGTAAAAGTTGCAAATAACAGCAAGCCAAAAGAAGGAAATTTCAGGAAAGATATATTCTTAAAAACAGGGTTGGTTTCAGAATCCAGGAGCAGTTGGTTCTCTTTGGAGCCAGAATATCCTCTCCACTGCCTATTGTTGGACCGTGGTCCTTGGAAACTTGGGTTTACTGCCCTGTAGCACACCCTCCATCACACCAGAGTTTCTGGGGCCCCTCTCCAAAGGGTGGCACCCCCAGGAAGTGAGGGGCAGTCATTCTGAGGAATGAAATTTTCTCCAATCCTTTAAATCTTCAGCTACAAATTGTGTGTGTGTATGTGTGTGTGTGCATGTGTGTGTATTGGTTTGGCTGTTTTAGCCTGTCAAGAGGAATCTAGAGCACCATTATAGGCTTTTTTGCCCTTGTCCTGGACTTTAGGCAGGATACAACAGCCACTAAAATGAAAGCCGATGCAGATAGAGCACTAGGGTGTGAACCTCAGCCTCACTCTTTACTAGCTGTGAGGTCTTGAACAAATTATCTAAATCCTCTAAGACTCAGTTTCCTCATATGAGAAAAATAGAATGATATTACCTCCCTTATATGGTTAAGGTGAACATTAAATGTGATAATCCATATAAAGCACTTAGCATTGTTCCTGACACACAGTAAATACAGTGTAAACTTAATGCTTATAGTATTAACTGTTTTTTATGTTATTCATCCTATTTTCATGTGTCAAACTATTAGCTCTTTGAGGACAAAGAATGTTGGGATCTGGGGCATGGGTTTTTACATACAGTTGTCCCTTAGTAAACCAATCCCCCAGATGCTCAAGTCCCTTATATAAAATGGCACACATATAACCTATGCACATCCTCCTGTATACTTTCTCTAGAATACTTATAATACTTAATACAATGTAAATGCTATGTAAATAGTTGTAAATACAATGTAAATGCTATGTAAATAGTTGCCAGTGTGAAGCAAATTCAAGTTTTGCTTTTTGGAACTTTCTAGAATTTTTTTTCAAATATTTGAATCTATGAATGTGGAACTCTCAAATACTGAAGGCAGATTGTAGTTGGAAATTTTTGAGCCATTTTTCAGTGAGATTACCTAGGCTGAAAAATCCCTGCCAAGCATTCCTGAGAATGTCCTCTTTCTACTCAGTCTATATTCCCTCCCTTGATGATTTCATGCCCTACTTATTTTAAATACTATATGCTTGCCACCAACTCCCAAATTTATATCTCCAGCCTAGATCTCTTCTTGAACTCCAGATTCTGTGTCTAACTGCCTTTTTGACATCTTCATTAGGAAGTCTTACAAGTGTCTCAAACTCAATATATCCAAAGTGGGATCCTCTCAAGAATACATGTTGGGACATCCCTGGTGGCACAGTGGTTAAGAACCCGCCCGCCAATGCAGGGGACACGGGTTTGAGCCCTGGTTGGGGAAGATGCCACATGCATGGCGCAACTAAGCCCATGCGCCACCTCTGAGCCTCCTCTCTAGAGCCTACGAGCCACAACTACTGAAGCCCATGTGCCTAGAGCCCCTGCTCCACAGCAAGAGAAGCCACCGGAATGAGAAGCCCGCTCACCGCAACGAAAAATAGCCCTCACTCACCACAACAAAGAATAGCCCCCGCTTGCCACAACTAGAGATAGCTCGGGCGCAGCAACAAAGACACAGGGCAGCCAAAAATAAATGAATAAATAAATAATTTTAAAAAAAGAATACATGTTGTGTTTAGCTGTTATGACTCTTTAGATTCTTTGATCTGGAAAAATTCCTCAGTCTTTCCCCATTTTTCATGTACTAGACACTCTGTAAGATGTGTTGCATTTTGGAGGATGACCTCTGTCTTAGTCCATTCAGGCTGCTATAACAAAATACCACCAACTGGATACCTTAAAAACAGCAAACATTTATTTCTCACAGTTCTGGAGACTGGGAAGTCCAAGGTCAAGGAACCAGGATGGTCATGTTTTGGTGAGGGCCTCTCCTGGTTCATAGTTCATACCTTCTCACTGTGTCCTCATATGTTGGAAGGGGGCTAGGGAATCTCTCTGGAGCCTCTCTTTTAAGGCACTAATCCCATTCAGGAGGATTTCACCTTTACGACATGAGCACCTCCCAAAGGTCCCACCTCCTAACAGTATCACATCGGGCGTTGAGATTCCAGCATGTGAATTTTGGAGGAACACAAACATTCAGACCATAGCAATGTCCAACATGGAACATCTGATGTTTCCTCATTATCTGGCTCTGGAAGTTCATTCTTAGAAAGAATTCCACAGAAACAATGCCACGCTCTTCTCAGTGTATCACATTAAAAGATACATAACATCAATCCATACAACATGGGTGATGTTAACCTTGGTCACATAGTCATGTTGATACATGCCAGGTTTCTCCACTTAAATTCACCATTTTTTTCCTTTGTAATTGATTAATATATTATGGAGAGCTATTCCTATATTATATCAAAATACCCTGTTCCTTGTGAATCTTCACCCTTCAGCCTTAGCTGATTGCCCATTTCAGCCAAAATCAACCACATCTGTGCAGGCTGACAAATGGCAAGTCTCTCTTTACATTATTCATGCTACATTTATTAGTTGGCATTCTACAGGAAAGACAAGCTTTCCCTTTTATTTATTTAGATATATGGATTCATGGATTCATGATTTATTCAATGAGTTGTAATCCATTCTTCTTCTTTTTTTAATGCTAAGATTGTCCCTGATTTGGCCAGTGGGAGCCCCTGTGTCCTTTTGAAATGTCCTCATCATTCACTGAGTATTTCCTTATTTTCTAACATAAGAAGATGTTCCAGGCCATGCCCCCACCTTGGAATCAGCTATTGGCCATTTCTCCAATGACCCCTAGCTTCTTTTAGTGCAGAATGGTATTTACTTTTTACTGATGCACCCCAAGTACCTACTAGGGTATCTGGCACATAGAAAAACTCAATAGATAATTGTTGAATAACTGAATTAATTAACGGGTTAATATGAGATTATCTCCGTTTTACTTGTGAGGAAACTGTATCTCAGAAAAGCCAAAAAAGTTTTTTTAGGACTCATAAAGGTTAAAATAAATTTCCCAGGGTCACATAATATTAAGTCATTCCTGAAATTCTATCCCCAAATTGTTTAATTTTTAACCATTTGGCATTTTAATAAATATTCATTAATTTGATTGACTGAGAATGGGCACCTCCAAGGTACCTAACTTAGAACCAAAAAACATTTTAAGAACTATGATAAGATGACTTATTGTGTATTAGATGTTGGTATTTCTGCAAAAAAGAAAATCTTAGTTTTGTCACATGTTAAAGAGCAGAATCAGAAAAAGGTTCTTGAGAAGTTGGTGATATCTCAGAGTCACTGAGATCCTCAACATGATTATTTCTATACTTTCTAATTCTACTTCCTTTATTGGTCCAGGCCCCTCATAAAGTAAGAAAATCCCAGGGTAAATGGGTTTTATACACAAAGATGTTCATGATGGCATTGTTTATTATAGTAAAATAGTAAAAACAACCAAATATCTACCATATGGGAATGGTTAAGTAAACTGTGGTATATGCTTTTGTCAGTAATTGAGTTTGTACTTGTTGTCCTCCAGTCAAACTCAGTGACAGATTTACCCAGATTAAACTATAATGACAAATCACATATATTGAGCACTTACTACGTGCCAGGCAATGTTTCAAATAATTTATATGTATTATCTCTTTTAACCCTCATGAAATCCCTATGAGAAAGGTAATATTATTAACACTATTTTATAGATGAGGAATCTGGGGCTCAGGAAGGCTAAGAGTCAAGGAGTAGACTAATGAGGGAAATGGCCTTTCCATCATTCTAGAAAGGTAGAGACAGAGACAGCTGGGCTCTCACTCTGCTTCCTCCCCTTTAAAAGTCTGGGTCTAATAAGGAGAAAGAAGAAACATAGTGATTTGAACAGGAATGTTTAATATAGAGAACTACTAACTATATCACAAGATTAGAGTAAAAAGGAATTGGCTACTAAGAACTAAAGGGAACTCTAAAGGATATGGAATTAAGGAGCAGCTATTACCCCCAGGGATGAGATACAGTACCCAAGGAATGACCCCAGCCTCTCCTCAAACAGGACTGAAATCCGGACTTCACTGGAGAGAGCACAGACACACAATGAATGGCAGATAAATAGTTATGGTGCCATGCTGACCAAACATGCTGGAAATCTGCTTTCTGGAACTTGCTGGTAATCCATTCTCTAGGGTATTGGTAAAGATGTTCATAGGGAGATGTCTCACTAGAGGCATTCCACTACAAAACCACCCAGGAAGAGATGAAAGAGTAACATGCTGGTCACTGGGTATGGCTGGCTACCATGCATGGTAGGTGCTGGTCAGAGCCAGGTGCTGGAAAAGCCACATGCACTCCAGGAGCCTGCCTAGGGAGCAGAGGCCAGACTAAAAAGTAAAATTCTTTCCCCCTGCAATGTCTCTCAAGCACTGTCTACTAACAAAGCTTAACATGGCACCATCTGGCAAAGAAAAAATACTTAAAAGGCCCACATCCATTCTCTAAGAGTAGGCAATGAAAGGCAAATTTGTAACTGTGAGGCAATAAACTGATAACTGACACATCTTCCAAGGTAGGAGCATCACTTATGCTTGCTGAGTTTGGTTCCAGGAAAGTTCAGTGTTATAATAATTATCTTCAATAAAAGTGTATAGTTTGTTGGTGTAAATTCTTCCAAGAATACAAAAGAGTGGCGAAAGGGTTGTGAAGCCTTCCAGATCCAGAGACCTACTATGGACAGTATCTGCTGAAGTCATGTGCCTTGTCTGGTTCAGTGTAGAGCAAGAAAAGCTATGCTGAGATATGCTACAACTGCTCCCACCCTCTGAGGACAACTTGATATCCATAAGATTTTACATCCCTGCCTTACTAATTTGGGAACATAATCAAAGCTGACTCTATGTGTATGTTGCAGTTTCCTCCACCAAGTTATGTCCTTTCTGAAATGTCATTGCACTCCATGAAATGCTATGCAACCGTCAAAAATGTTATTAAAAAGAGTTCATGGTAAAATGGGAAAATGCTTATGTTATAATTCACATGAAAAAAAGTAGGGTGCAATATTGTAATATGTGAAACAAGCAAAGCTTCGTAAGAAAGAAAGAATAGAAGGAAATACCCACCAAATCAGTCATTGTCTCTGCGTAGAATCAGGGTAATTTTTCTCTTTTTCCTATTATTTTTCTATATTTTACAAATTTTACTATAGTGAACACATACTGGTTATAACTTTGGGACAAAATAATTTACATACCAATAACAACAACCATATATATATATATATATATATATATATATATATATATATATATATATATGTATATAGAAGTCTTAAACTAAGCCAAAGTTTGGGATCTAGAATTTGACAAATAGAGTTCTCTATAGAGTATTGAACCAGTTCTCTAAAGTTCACCCAAGCTGACTGGAACTTGATAGCAGTTTGAACAACTGAGATTAGATAGGTTGTCTACTCTGGATGAAATAGAAAAGGGCAGTATATTTACAAAATCAAATGGACTCCACTTCCTGAAACTTGAGTTATTGAGACTTATACATATATCTGATAAGATATAAGAGAAAACCCAATATAAAGAATTAACCAGCCAAAGACTGAAATTCAGCCAAATCTAAGTAAAACCAGCAGGATTTGAAATGTCAGCAACTTTCTCGTTTAAGACTAGGCAAGCCAGTCTCCTTTTAGTTCTAATAGCAATTTGGAGGACTCCCCTAAACACTGAACTCTCAGTTTAGGCCTCTCTTCCTGGAAATTTTTATTTAAATGTCCCAATACAAAGCAGTAATTTCCCCAAAATCATGGTTGATACTAAATAATAAGAGTTCTGAAATTCTAAACTCTAGGACACCCTCACAATTCCCCTGCATAAACCTGGGCAGCCACACCTCTCTTCCAATCCCATAATAACTTTTAAGAGGAAAAAAACAAAACTGGATAAGATGTAAGAAATTCAAATAGCAAATAGTAAGGATTATAAAATGATAGGAATAGCATTGTTCATTATCTGTGGATGCCCCTGGGCAGCCTGTCACTGGGAAAAGACAAACTGAACGGACCATCTGAATGAAATCTGTTGGGAGGCAAAAGGTGACTTCATGACATCTGAGGATCCCTTTCAGTTCTGGGATTCCATTATTTGGCAGAGATCTGGTATACAAGGAACATGTTAGAAAGAAGCATTCATCCTGCAACAGAATGAAGAGAGGAAGAAAAGTTGAGGCTATGAAGGAAGAGGAATATTAACTAGCGTGATCACAGTTTGCCAAGGAATGTCCTGATTTTAGCACTGGAAGTTCCACATCCCCACATTCATGGGCAAACCAGAATGGCTGGTTACCCTACTACTTGGATCTGACAAAGATTAGCTTCTTTGGGTTTCCAGGCAAATTAAAATTAATTTCCATGCAAATTCTAATTAACTAAGCCTCATGAACCCCTTGCCAGGGAGATAACTAATTGCCTCACTTTCAACCAATGACACTGATCTCTGCCCCTTCCGACCAGCTCCATTTAAGCATATTCTCACCATCACCCATGCAAGAGCGGGCCTCTATGAGTCCTTCCAATTGGAGATAAAGGAGCAGCTGGTGTGTGGCTAAATTCTGGGACCTGCTGGAAATGTTTAGGAAAAAAAGCTTATTCTTTCCTTTACTAACTATAAAATGGCAAGCCCTCCAGGAGAAAGAGGCCTCATCTTTGGTGGTCAGTTCTCTGACTATGTAAGAAATGTGTTACTGAAATCCTAAAAAACTCAGAGGCCCACATGGTTAAGTTTTTGATGAGCACTCCCTTCAGAAAGCACAATTCAACAACCCAAATTATTTAATAATCCATCCTATTACTTACTTGCTTCATTTTTAAAGGCAATAAAGAGTATCCACATATGTGATCTGCACAGTACTTTCCTTTTTTCCATGCTTTCTCTCACCTACTTCCTTCTGATGTTTAATTCTCTCCACCACCCTCTGTGATCCCCAGAAAACTTCCTCCTCCATCCCCAGCCTGTGTGGTTTTCTTTCCATTTTCTCCTCCCTCTACTCTTAGCATATTAGTTTATCTCCCCCAAAGACAGAGCTTTTTCATAAAGAGGTGGGAGGAGGGGAGAAATTAGGTGGGTAATTACAGGATTCTCTTTGGCAGCCTAGGAAAGATAGGAAATTTGAGAATATTCCCATGTTAATTATTTTTGTTCCATGGCACTCCTAATGCTGGTATCTGACATAGATCCCATAGCATGCCGGTGCTGAAAAGGACTGTAGAATTCATGAGTCCAATCCCCAAATTTTAACAAATGAGAAAACTAACAGCGATATTAAATAACTTGTACAAAGTCTCTAAGTGTCCTTTTCATTGTTTTATGCTGTACCTGCTTAAATCCTGTGACCTGCCGTTATCAAAAGGAATAATGTCAATGCCCTCCAGCCAGAGACCACCAGAAATACAGTTATAGTTGATTATGTTGGGATTATGGCATGCTGCAGCAAGGAAAAACACACAGTGAGGAACCACAGGGCGTCTCATAAGAAAGTGTTAAAAAGGACTTATTATAGAATTTGGGATCTGTTAGATGATCTGGGGGAGGGATTAAGGAAGCAGGCTTTGCTCTGGATTGGATGCTATCAGAAAGTGGGAGTACTTCTATGAATATCATAATAAATCTTATCTAGAAAGAGGGAAGACTAGAGCCTGGCTAAGGCTGTAATTACTAAAGAATCCACAGTCACTCGTATTAGCCAGAATAAAGAAATGTTTTGTCATGCTTGTGAATTGGACAATGTCCATATTTTGTCTGTGTTCAAACATGGTTACACAGTGGTCTTGTTTGTTTGTTTGTTTCCTTAATCTTCCACGGTCACAGAGTGGCCTTGTCTGTTGTTGATGTTTTGTGAAATTGTTTATGTTCAACAGGAAAGCACCAAGACTCAGTGTCTGTCCCCTGGAGGTTGAGGACTGCTTTTCTCTTTCACATAATAATAAAACTATCTTCCAATGAGTGCTTTTAATGTGCCAGGAAAGTTTTCATCTTCATCGTCAATCCAGGAGGTAGGTATAATTCTAATTTTCAGACGAAGAAAGAAAGGCTTGGTGAGGTTTTTCATTTGCCAGTGTCACAGAGCTAGTAAATGGTAGGGCTGGGCCTCAAAACTAGGCAGTCTATCTCCATGGCCTGTACTCTGATATGCTCTGTGGTACTGCCAAGCGTACACCAGAATATTGTTGGGAGGTGGGGGACAGTTAATCTGTGGTGATGTGGGACATTGTTGCAGTAAATACAATGGGGGGAATAAAGTGTCAGGAATTGCAGGCTGCACTGAATGATTGGATCATGAGACACTCAGGCTAGAAGAAGAGAAAATGTAGAAAAAACCAGCTGTGACATTTTGACCATAAAACGTTCTTTGAGAATAGTCTAATAAAAGGAAAGCTGACTTATTGCTCCACAACTGAAGAATAAGTTTTATGATTTAGAATATTATTTTAAACTTTACTCTGTTTTCAGTATGAATTTAAATCAACAGACAGAAGAAGGGAAAAAAATCAGCAGCAACTCCTCTGGCAGTCAGTCAGAGGATCTCAGTGAAGTCAAATGGTAAAGCAAAATTGTTCAGGGCTTTGTGATGGAAGCTGCAGGCACCTGGCAGTACCAGCGACTTAATCATAATGATTAGGGGAGAAATATGGTTATTAATAACCTCATAAATGCATTCATTTTTCAGAATCACCTTACAGATTGAAATGACAGAATGAAGCTCAAATTAACAGACAAAAGCCCCCATTCCACAGTTCCCCCACACATCTCCAGCTCCTCCTGACTTTAGTGGGTGTTCTGGGCACACAGAAAGAACAGGAGCAGGATATTGATCTATTTCTAGTATTCAAAAAAATTCTTCTCTCTGTAAATTTCAAGGCAGCCAAGATCCTAACGTTACAGCAGCACTACATTCTGTGCTCACCTTAACAGATCCAAGTAAGAGCACTGAGATACAATATGCACTCCTTTCCCAAACTAAACAGAAACAGAGTTCTCTCAGGTGTGGGGTAGGAGGTGGTTTGATAAAAAGAAAGAAAAATAGGAATGGAAAAGCTTACTCTTCAGCTATCATAGCCTTTTCACCAATTGTTCTCATTACACATTCACTCTTCCAGGTAGCATTTAACAACCTGCCATGCCTCTACTTGTGACAGGCACTGTGCTAGGCTCTAGGGATAAAAAGTCAGTTAAGACTCAATCCCTGCTCCCCCCAAATTCTGCTTAGATTGTGCATTAGATTTTCCTTTCTAACATACCTAGCATAGTATTTGATAGATATTTCTTACTGATTACAATTACAAGGATGATATTGGCAATGATGACAAATGAAAAGCATAGCTGACAAGTGTAAGTGGCAAATATGAAAAGATCCTGTCTCAAAGAAACTTTTATTCCAAAAAGTATTTATTGAGCAATAATTTTGTGGTTAAGATGTTGCCCAGGGCTCTGTGAGAGGTGCAGAAAAGGTTTCCGCTCCCAGGAATGTCTGGTGATCCTATAAGCTCAGTCCAGAGTGGGTAGAAATCCCCAGGTCAGCCTTTGGTCTCTCCAGGTCTCCAAATGACTGGTGGTCAGTGGAGATTTGGCCTTGCTGCTCAGTTTCCATCACACCTCTAGGGTGCATTGAAAATTGGCCCAGGGAAGTAGTATATGGGACAAATAACAACAAAGTAGAGTAAATTTACTCATTCTATGGGCAACAATACCAGAGAAAGCACTGTACATCCCACATTTTCAAGGCTGTGCATTCAAGGCACGGCTACTCCTGTGCCTGCAGCAGGATAGCAGCACATGAAAACCGCATGAGCTCGTGTCTGCAGCTTACCTTCTCCAGCACAAGGCCTTAAGAAAGATGTGTCCATATGGGAAGTCACTTGACTATGCCATTCACTGAAGCAACCAGTTTCATTTCAAAGTGTCAGTGAGCATTGTGTGGACACAGAGCTACAGGTTAAGTGATAAGAACACGGATAATTTCCCAGATATTTTCTAGGAGCAAATAACAGTCACTGGCTGAGGGATGGATTCTTTGAAGGTGCACATATCTGCCTCTGCCCCAATAAGAAGGACCATACCTCGGCTTGCCTCCCTGCCTCTGTCCCCTCCATCCCCAACTGGCACATCCTTGCAAAGACATCTGCTTTTCTGGATTCCCAGATGGTCCACCTCATCCAAACTTCCCAGGACCCTTAGCCAAGCCCTGGATTCTGTATTTGCTCCACTTTTCTCCATTCCAGATGACCACTATATCTTCACGTTTGCTATTGTGATCATTGTTGAACCACAATGATGAGTATGGATGAGGATAAAGATACGCTTCTCAGCACAGCATACAGAAGGGAAGGGATGGTCCTTGGTTAAATCAGAGGTTCTTAGCCCCAATAATTTTAAAAAGGCAGATGAATCTCTGCTGATTGGGATCAGAACCTCAAGACTCTCCCTAGTAAGGCTCTTCTATCAATCAAAAACAGCCAACAGGGAAAGCAATTTACATGTATTGAGTATTTACTATTTGCCTGGCCCTCTGTTAGGTGCCTAATACTATTTATTTATCTGCATATTAGTCTGGCAAGCTTGGTATTATTATATTCAGTAATTTCTACAAAACATTCCAGAGCCTGAAAAAGAAAAGATAAAGAAGTTGCCCAAGGTCATCCAATTATTAAGTAAAAGAATTGAGCTTGGAGCCCAAGTCTATCTGATGCCACAGCTTTCACTACATTCCTTAGGTGTTCATTCTGAAAATGTACAACAAAGGGTCATGGGGGTGAGAGACCTTCCTTCAGGATCGTAGTCCATAAAGTCAACAAATCATACTTACCTCTCCTATAAACTTCACAGGAGCAAATGGATTCTAACCCCTTAGATTATCTAAATGCATTTGTGATTTTTGTTAAAGCAAAATAGCAATTACGTACTTGAAATATTTATAAAATAAGTCAAATACATTTGAGGAAAAATGTAAAAGCATTGCAATTAAACAGATCTGCACACACTGCAGGGTGTTTTTCTAACAAAAGGAGTAAGGAATAATGTTGCTAATAAAAACAATGATGATCTCGTTTAAATGTCCTAATAACTCAGTTAGCACTGTTCTGAGTGGACCTATATATTAGTAATTTCAAAAAAAGTCTTTGATGAAAGATTAAATATATCTTCTGCTCATTCCCCTCTGCAAAGCTAGTGATTGAAGTAGGCTTATTTGTTCCCTTTCTTCTAGTAGAATGTTTTAAGTGATCTATAAATGTTTTTTCCTTCTATTCATACTCTAAGAGGAACCAAGTGAGTAATAATGAATAAGAATAAGGAGTTATACTGATGTATCGCAAAGTAATGGGTGCCTCCACCATCACCATCACCATCACCACACACACACACACACACACACACACACACACACTTTAAATTCTCACTTGGGTTTCTATTGATAATAAGAACCAGGCAGATCTCACATTGCAAAATAAATATTCATTCAGAAAACTACATTAAATAGGAGCTAATCTAAAACAATTTCCTGTTCACCTTTGGAAAGATTATCATGCTAATTAATAAAATTAATAAAAAGTAGTTTTGTTTTCAGAAAGGGAGGATCTAAAAGTATACAGTATAATATATACTTAGCTCTTCCAGCAGAAATAAAGATTGATTGATTAAATTTTAAACTGAAAAATTTCTCTTTGACACTTCAAATTTAACAGTGTTACAATATCCGTAGTACTTCTAAGCTACCAGTGTGGGAAACACAGGCCAACCCATTGTAGTCTCTTTTGAGATGTAGGACACTTAGTGATAGATCAAAACAATCACATGCTGTGAAATGGTCCACCTAAATGAACAAACCTACACTTAGCAAACATATCAGATTGGTCATTCTTTTAAACTCCTATTTAGAGGATATAAAGACCTTTGGCTGCAGAGCTATGCTGAAACTCTCTAATGCAAAGCAAAATGGCTATAGTACTAATCATACTTTCTATAGGTAATTCACTGCCTCCACAGCTGCTACGGGCTTGCTCTTTGAGAAAGACGATATCTTATTCTTTCTTATTGTCTCAGTGCCTAGTATTAGGCATTCAGTAAATATTAGTTGAATGCAATGAATGAATCCATCAATTAACATTTGGTATGAAGTAATTTCTACATGAGTATGCATATTTTGAGTGTTTTCTTCATCAGACGTTATCTGAAAAACATTCTAATTTTCAATAAAACAGGTCAAGTCTTATTTCTGCAATCCACAAAGCCAGTTACAACCTAAAACATGTTGATTCAGGCCCCCCAAAAAATGAGCATCAAGGGAGGTCATATTTTCCTCTGTGGAGAAGATTCAAGCTTGTTAAAGACAAGCCTTGGGGCTCTGCCCAATTCCATTCCAGCCCAGGGATGCAAAATCCCTGAGGAGGAAACTACAATGAAAAGAAGCACGAGGATACTGAGTAATCTACTTGTTCCAAGTTAAGGTGGAATGAAAAACCGAACTCGAAAAGGAGGCACAGTAGCTGAGATGTCAAAGAAGTCTGCATAAAAGAGCCATCTCTCTTCCTGCATAAACAAATCAGCTAAAACCCCCAGCCCTTCAAGAACAAAAATGGTCTTCTTTAGGGGTGACTATATAGGTGTAAATTTAGGCTGACTCCTGATAAAAAGGGACTGATTTATTTCAGTCAGTTTTTGAAACTATTAGATCAGGACTTTTCTTCTACCTTCAGGCTGAGGATCTCCTTGCTTCTTAAGCCTACCTGTTCTAGGACATGCCTTAGCCTCTTTCTACCTGTCAGCCTTTCCTCTGTAACCACTTAGCCTGAGTCCTGACCACGACTCCAATACTGAATCCCGCACATTCATCTAAGTCAGACCAGAGTCCCAGTCCCTTTTAGAGCCACAGACCTGATCCTCATTCCTCAGCCCAAGAAAGACACATCGCTGAAGACAGAGTTGAGAGACGGTGCCGTGCGGTTGATACATGAGCATAACAGAAATAGAAAGTATTTTGATATTTCCTCCAGGAGCTTATGAAACCCGTGAACACCTGGATTTGCAATTTTACATCCATCACTGT
Source organism: Hyperoodon ampullatus (assembly GCF_949752795.1). Taxonomy (NCBI): domain Eukaryota; kingdom Metazoa; phylum Chordata; class Mammalia; order Artiodactyla; family Ziphiidae; genus Hyperoodon; species Hyperoodon ampullatus. The sequence continues at coordinate 138,267,551 of NC_136914.1, forward strand.
AGTTTTATATTTTAGGTTGGAAATGTTTCAGCATATTGGATAGAAGTAGAAGAAAGAACAAGCAAGGGGCTATCATGTCAGACACACACACACACACACACACACACACACACACACTGCTTTAAAATGAGACCTGTGATCATGTGATTTAAGCCTTGTCTGAAACCTGTCAGTCTCTTTCAATGTTTCCCTCAGGTCCCTGTGGCTTTAGTGCTGTATGAGGCTGTCATGCAGTATAATAATCAGGTGTCATGGAATATTGTCTTTTAATTTAGGGGCGATTGAGTATCACTTTTTATAAGTTCGTTGAGGTTAGAATAAAAAGAAATCAGTTCATCAGATAAACAGAATAGAGAGGTGGTTTCCTAGGGCTGGGTGGTGGGGGAAATGGGGAGATAATGGTCAAAGGGTACAAACTTCCAGTTATAAGAGTAACAAGTTCTGGGGATCTAATGTACAGCATGGTGATTACAGCTAATAATATTGTATTATGTATTTGAAAGTTGTTAAGACAGTAGATCTTAAATATTATCACTACATAAAAGAAATGGTAATTATGTGATGAGGTGGAGGTGTTAGCTAATAGCTAATGCTATGGCAGTAATCAGTTTGCAACATATAAGTGTATCAAACCAGCATGTCGTACACCTTAAACTTAATATTATTTGTCCATTATATCTCAATAAAGCTAGGGCTGGGTGGGGGGAAGAAATTGGTTTATATTATAGCAAGAGGGATTTAGTTTACTTATAAAAATTTCCCAATGGTGAGAACTTGCATCAGCAGCATGTGGTGCACGTGGAAGGGAGAGGGTCCTGGATCTGAGAAACTGGGTTGGCTTTATCATATATTAGCTGTGACTTTAATCAAGCTATTGGACCTCTCTGAATTCAAGTTGGCATGAGGTTTATTTATTTATTTAATATTTATTTATTTATTTATTTAGGCTGTGCCGGGTCTTAGTTGCAGCAGGCAGGATCTTTAGTTGTGGCATGAGGACTTCTTAGTTGTGGGATGCAGACTCTTAGTTGCAGCATGAGGACTGCTTAATTGCAGCATGCAGGCTTCTTAATTGTGGCATGCAAACTCTTAGTTGCAGCATGCATGAGGAATCTAGTTCCCTGACCAGGGATCAAACACAGGTCCCCTGCATTGGGAACGTGGAGTCTTACCCACTGGACCACCAGGGAAGTCCCTGGTGTGAGGTTTAAATGAGATAATATAGGAAAAGCACTTTGTATATCAAAAAGTTTTTTTAAAATAGTGTTATTATTGTCACAGTATGAATCCAGTAAGGTAACCCAAGTTTCTCATTACTGGCACACAATTGGCCCGAGCCTTCACTTTCACCAAGAAAGAACTGCAGCGTGGGATGAGGGATGGCTACAGTTCTGTTTAGACAAGAAGAATAAGGAAAGGAAGGCCTAGCCCCAGGAATGTGCTGCAGTGTCAACAGATGATAGAAGATGGTAACAGCAGGTGGCTGTGGTCTCATCCCCATTAAAGATGGCTTCAAGTGTGAAAGGCCAGACAAAAACTTCAGTAGGAAATAGGAAGATTGGGTGAGGAGATATTGAAAAATCATAGAGTTAACTTTAACTCAAAACTCTAAGCTAGACATATTGTAATACAAGGTAGTAAAAGAACTTCTAGGTTTGAGCTCAGAACCTTTAAGGAACCATATTTTGTAGGACGGAGGCCAGAATACTGTCCCAATATTCAAAGAGGGGCCTTTTTCAGAAATAATGATCAACTGAGCTTAACATAAATCCTCAGAAAATCTTAAATGGATCACTTTAAATGACTTTTGAGAATAATTATATTATAGAACAGAGTGTAAATATCAACCTTGACACTCTGAAAGCAAAATTACAGCTGAGAGGAGCGAGAGGGTAAAAGATGTATTTTCATTTTTTATTTTTTTAAATATTTATTCATTTATTTATTTGGCTACACCGGGTCTTAATTGCAGCATGTGGGATCTTTGTTGCCGCATGCGGGATCTTTGTTGTCGCGTGCAGGATCTTAATTGCACCATGCAGGATCTTTAGTTGCAGCATGCAAACTCTTAGTTACGACATGTATGTGGGATCTAGTTCCCTGACCAGGGATCGAACCCGGGCCCCCTGCATTGGGAGCGCAGAGTCTTAGCCACTAGACCACCAGGGAAGTTCCAAGAAGGTATTTTTTAAAAGGCAGGGAGGTACGGATATCAATATCCTCATCTTAGAAAGTAAATGGTCAAGAAATTAAGTCAGTAGTTGATTGACCAAGAAAAAGATTTAAGTACATTATCTTGAGTTAAAAAAGTAACCTTTAGAAGAACTGAAAATAGTGATATAATTACATTACAAAAAGGAAGAAAGATGGGGGTGATGAATGAACTAAATTCTCACCTACCATAGCAGGATATCATTATAAAATGCCTGCAGCAAATGAATCAAGAAACACATAGTAAGTGTGCTTTTAGAGATTTGGGAGTAACAGAAAATGAAATAAAGTAGAAATAGTTAAAGGTGCAGACTTCTGAGAAGTGAGGAGTGGGATGGAATAATGATACTTCTCAGTATTAACTCTTCCACACTGTTCAATATGTTTTAGCTTAAACCATGTTCATGGTTTACTTACATTTTTTAAAAACTGTTTTTAAAATGATACATGTGCAGTTTAGAAAAAGCTACTAATCTCTAGGACATCCTATAAGCTCACCAAGAACAACTTATCCCACACCAGCCTGGATAGGATAGGAGGTTGGTAGGAAAAGATCCTATTTATTTCTTTCCACTTCACACAGTACCCAGAATATAATATGCATTCAACAACTCTTTCTTGAATGAATGAATGACATCTCAGGTTTCAGCCATTAAGTCTCAGATGAAGTCTTTGTGTGTACAGTGAAGGAATTCAGGTGGACTAGAGTACAATGGATGATTTGTTTGAGTGGATGTAGCTGAATCTTTCCAATCCAAAAGCCCTACATTGGGCATTGGCATAATTCCAGATCTCTCCTAGGGATCACCAGCAGCCTCTGAATCACTGCTACCAAGACTTGCCAGTAACCACGCTCAGCACTGGCTACAGGGACTTCACCTCTCCCGCGCCCAGTTAAGACTCCAGCTCCACAAGAGTATCCAAACACTGAGGGGAAATTTTCCTTCTGTATCTGTTAGGTGTATTTAACTGCAACTCCACCTGCAAAAGGAGGCTTGGAGTGAGTCTTTTAACAGCACGAAAACATTATTTTGTGTTGAACTTGATTTTAAATACTGTGGCTCACTGTTTGTAATTTAATTATTAATCTGGCTTTGAGTTCCTCTGCTACCAAAACATTTTGAAGGTAGGTCTCCACAGCTGAAATGGACCATTCAGACAGCTAGGTCGAGAGATAAAACACTGCATACAAATTCAGAGCTGGGTGAATTAATTTTCCAGGTCTAGCTGGCTCTTGAATACATACATTTGCTTAAGAAAATTCCCCAGCATCTGGCTCTTTTTCTTTCTGTGTAAGGACAAGCACAGGGAGAGGAAAGTACACCATCTGTCCTGAATGTAACTAATTCATTCCTCTTAATGCTAGGTGGAAACCACAATTTTACAAGTCAGAGAAGAAAACTTTAGAAATAATCAATGAAGTAACCTTAAATACACCTTTGTGATACCAGACAAGGTGTTCACTTTCAACTTCAAGTTTTTCTTACTCCTAAATATAATACCTTCAGTTTGAATGTAATATGCTAGTGTATGCTTGAAAGAAAATGTAAGACCTGCTTTTCCATGGAGGAAGTCACTCTTGAAATGGATTTTGAGAGATGGATAAGATTTCACCAGGTAAAGTCTGGAATGGAAAATCATTCCAGGAAAAGAAGAATCTGGAGGCTTAAAAATAAATAAATAAATAAAAAGTAATTTCTGACAGTTATGTCAGAATGTCACTTCTGAAGCAAAAGTGAGTTACCACAAATGACTCTGCTCAAATAGCTATTTATTCCCTCTCCTGTAATCTCCCTTACCATCCTCCCGCCACTATCCTCTCCCTGCTGCCCCATATAGCAAGCGTATCACATCAAACTGGAAAACTGTGACTCCAAGATAGGAAGCTCAGCTTGACAGGAGCAAAGCTGAATAGCTCTCTAAATCCAGACTCAAAAGCTCTGCCATTGAATCTTAATGTCATTTAATGATAAATGATCCTTTCCCCACGATTTGCCACTGTTGTTGAACAGTGGTCTTAACAGGGCTCTCCCACCTGCACTCTACCTTTGTAATTAGTACATCTGGTCTCTGTGCCTATATTTCATGGGTGACTCACATATAAGCTAAGTGATAAGTAACCAAATTACAAGGCTATAAATACATCAAGTGTTGCCTGGGAAAAAAGCCTGAGTGGTTTATGAAGTCAGCAATATTCTGATAACTGATCCTTACAACAGAGCTTAGTTTTCTTTCCCTCCCTCCTCCTCCCCACTTAAGTAATTTGATATTATGTATGTCTCTAAGCATAAATCACAAGTGAATTATTGGAAAAAGGTAACTTGGGCCTGAAAGATTTTAATTATAGCAACATTTTTTATTCATGAGAAGTCTCAGCTGGACCATCTCCAAATAGTCTGCATCTACCCAGAACATTTGGAAACAGGCAAGAACTTGTGGTATATAAAGCAAATCTGGCCATGCACCAATTGACTTCTTCCCTTGGTATCATCATTTTGTTTTTTCTGTCCAAGTGGTTGTTACCTACTGAATCCTAGAAAGAAATCCATTGGGTAGGATTTCCCAAAGTGTGGAATACCAGGTTTCACAAGTCAAAAGGACCAAAATTGGCAGGAGATATCATAACAATGAAGACAACCAACACTGAATAGAAATTTACAGTTAATACTTTGCCAGTTCTATGCTCTCTCCATACCAATATCAGAGCTATTTTTATTTAAATTTTAAAAATTGTCCTTCTCCTGCCTAAAAAACTTCTGTTAGCATGAAGACTAAGCATTTAATCTCAACTCCTCTTATATAGTTATATGTCATGATGTAGTTCTGACTCCTTATTGAAAGAAAGAATGATGTCTCACCCATCTTTGTACCCCAAGCACCTATTGCAGAGCCTAACATAAAATTGGTGCTTATCAAATGTTTGTGCTGAACTATAAACTAAACCTAATTAAACAAGTCTTGAATCCATGTGGGGGGTGTGTGTGTGTGTGTGTGTGTGTGTGTGTGTGTGTGTGTATTATCTGTCTAAAGCTTTTGTGAGTTTCCTGCTGTTTACAGCTTAAAATCTAACCTCCTCAATGTGACATAGGGGACTTAGCTCAATCTGACTCCAGTCTTCCCTTCTGGCATAATCCCCTGCCGCTCCACCTCAGCACAATATCTGTGCTCAGGTTCTCTGATGTCAGGGCAAATATTTGCTCTCCTCCTAGGCACATTGCCTAGACATTTTTGGAATGATGATCTCACCTAATGGAAGTTGAGTCTTGAGACATTCTCATAAAGGTCAGAAGCAAAGATAAGAGTGGGTCGTGTAGTGAGTACATGGAACAAAAGCTAGAAAACAAAGACACTGTAAAAGAATGAGAGAAGAAATTCAGGCTTAAATATTTTTTTTCTAAAAACTAGACCATGACTATAGGTAATGTTTACCTATTCATGGGAAAAGGGGAAGAAGGATGGATTTTGTTCTGGGAGTTAAAGAATTAGAGAGTCTGTCCCAAGTTTACTGTAACAGCTGAAGCAGAATGAGTTTTACAAATATATGCATAGTCCACCATGCAGTATGTCACGAAGTAAGCTATTTTATTGATTATGATGAGTCAGCACAAAGTCAACAGGTTTTTCCCATTCGCCATGTTTGCTTTCACCATTGTCACAAAGAGCTCAATGTCAGTTGAGCCCATATTCAGACAGGACAAGAGCCATGGAGAGGATCTGTGTTGCTTCAGTCAACAGCAGCCTTCTTACCTGGAGCAGGCTCTGCACACCCGGATCCCCACACTGCTGGGATTACCACATGGGTCAGAAAGTGCTGCTCAACAAGTAGAAGCCAGGGCTGCAGGACCCCTGGCAGACTTACAGACAGATAAGATGCTGAGAACTTCCTAACTTCCTCAGGATGCTCTCACTTCCCGAGATTGAACGAGATCATCAGAAGTGAGTATTTGCAGGGCTTCCCTGGTGGCGCAGTGGTTGAGAGTCCGCCTGCCAATGCAGGGGACGCGGGTTCGTGCCCCGGTCCGGGAAGATCCCACATGCCGCGGAGCGGCTGGGCCCGTGAGCCATGGCCGCTGAGCCTGCGCGTCAGGAGCCTGTGCTCCGCGACGGGAGAGGCCACAGCAGTGAGAGGCCTGCGTACTGCAAAAAAAAAAAAAAAAAAGAAGTGAGTATTTGCAGAGAGCTGTACAAGTGATTCTTCAGGTCTTACCATAGCAACCTCACCAAAGAAACAGAAGTCTAAAATGACCAACTGTTTTATGGGGAACAAGGGGCAAATCAGCAGGAAAAAGGCATTTCCCTTAGCCAGTTTCGTGCTTCATCCTCAGAACCATCTTGTCTCTCCTTTTAAACTTGTCCTGGGTCTGTGGATTAAAAAATTTTCTTGGAAACATGGAATAGTGCACTTCCTAATTGAAGAACTGTCTCCATTTCTCTGGATTGTCCTCTCTCAAATCTTTTCTTGTGCAAGTTATAATGAACCTTTCTTTATAACTAAGTAGGATTGGCCCAATGAGATTAGCTGCCCCAAGGGAATTGTCTCTGCTTATAACAGAGACCCTCCTGTAGAACAGCAATTCTCTCCTACAGGGGAAATGGAATAAAGACCAAAAGAAGAGCTAGATGCAAAACCAAGTCCAGATTTCTTCTGAGAAGAATTGCATTTCTTTCTCTAGCTGCATCCAAGAATTGCAGGGGTGGGGAGGGGAATGGCATAAATCTATCCATAGAATCAGAATTTTTTAGCTAAATGAAGAAACTGAGGCCCAGAGAGGTGACTGACTTGCCTGAGATAACACAGCAAGGCTCTGACTGGAACTCAGAGTCCTATCACCTGATTTATTGCAAGAGGGAGGCAGAACAGAGCGTAGTCTCTGAAGCCAGACTCCTGGTCTGAATGCTGGTTCTGTGGTTGACCAGCTGTGTGACCTTGGGTAGGTTTCTTAAAGTCTATACTCTGTTTCCACAACTGTATAAGATGGGTGATTAATCCTTCCATGGAGGTTTTGTAAGGTATAAATGAGTGAGTATATGATCAGTATTTAGAATGACAACTATTGGGATTTAGAAAGCAATTATCGTTAGTCTCATTTTAGCTGAGGATCCTTTCCAAACTTATCAAACAGCAAACCAAAAAACTGACTGTGGGAGGGGGGAAAACACCACACAGCTGGGAAACAAGTTCTTCATATAAAGCCCTTGCCATTCCAGTCTCCTTCATACCTCATGATCCTTTAAGGCAAGCAAGCTACAGTATCGTTCCGTGTCTAGTTCCTTTGCCAACTAGAGCTAAACACTTCTTTTTTTAACTTTTTAAAATTATGATCCTAGGATGCATCCTCTCAGCGACAGCATTACTGGTCATGCCAGTCTGTACAAAATTATCTTTTACCCAGTATGGAGTGGAATCATCCAATGAAGTCGTAGAGTTCCTCTCCCTCATGTCACCAAGCCTGTCCACCTCAGGGTGTGACAAAACTTGAGTTCAGTTGAACGCCCTGATCTTACTTTGGGCTAGGAAAGGAAACAGGGAGCCACTCCATGAGTGACTGCGAACAAATGAGGGTAAGTCACCCTCCCCTCATTTCATTAGGAGCCCGGAAAAGACACAGCATGCACAAACAAGGTCCTAGAAAGAGAGACAGCGAATTCCCGCAGTGACCTCAGGAAGGAAGTGTCTGGGTATTTCTAACATTGTGCATTAGGGAGTTGGGGTGGTACTGATAGGAATTTGAGAAATGCTAAAGAGTAACTGAAAGAAATAGCAGGAGATGAGGAGGCAAAATGAACAAAATGCCAGATACACCCAGGTGCCAAGGAGGAAGACGTGAGGAGGTGAGGTGTGAGGAGAAGTCTGTCACAGTGGCCAGTAATCCACGAGGGCCAAATGTTTGGCTTGAATAACTCAGAATCTGTTCCCTGCCTGCAGCAGGGCTTGGCAGTGAGTCAGCAAATCCAGCAACAGAATTTCTTTTTCAGGAGCCATAGACATTCCATTTACATACACACACACATGCACACATACACACACACGTGCACAGACACTGTCTCTTGTAGATATGCCCTTTATCGGCAAGGAGAAAAATATATGGCATTTCTTATTAGGTTTCTAAAATCATGTATATCTTTGAAGATTATCAGGACCCATTTGCCAAGAAATCAAAAGATTTATTTAAGCATCATTTTAAATATTCCACTAAGAATATGCCACGTCTTATGGCAATTTCTTCGAACTCCTCCTTTTGTAAAAAGCAAAACAGAAACACAAGGGCATAACTAAAATGTTAACAGTGGCTATATCTGAGTTATAAGATTATAAGTTAATTTCTATTTTCCTTTTCTTTGTTGTTTATTTGTATTTTCTAATTTGTCATCAATAAAATTGTATTATTTTTCTATTATTTAAAATATATGTCAAAGGTAACGAGAGAGTGAGCAAAAGCAAAAAATTTCCAATGAGCAGCCTTGCTGTACTATGGAGATCCCTCAAATGACACCTCATTGAACCAGCAAGTATCAACTACAGTACCCCCTAGAAAGGGCAAGACCACCAGGGAAGGGCAAAGGGAATTCAGAATACAGGGCAATCGCAGAGTTGATTTCACGGTCTTACAGGATGCTGAAGCCTGTGTGGTGACTGTGCAAGATACACTTTAATACACTGACGAAGCTCAGCAGGACATTGGTAAACACCAGGCACTTGAGCAGCAGAAGTCCTCAAACTATTGCGGGTCCCAAGTAAGCCCAGTTGGAATTTTCCCTCTGCAAAGGTACTTGCAGCTTTCAAATCACGCATGAGTTTATGTGCTAATTAATTGGGTGTGGATAGAGGAGAAGTCCATGTAACTGAAGCAAGAGCTGCCTGATAATATCAAAGGCCATTTGGTTCTAGGTGTCAAGCAGACTACAAAACAGCTGTGCACTCCAAAATCTCTTCTGCTGCATTAATGGTAAAATATACTTAACAGGACCATTGGAGAGGCTCACTTGGGTTTCAAGTAACATCTTCCTCACCTCCACCTGATGCCCTTAATATTAAGGAAACCACAACACCAGAAGCCCTGACCTTTCCTTTAAAAGTACAATTGTTGCCCAACAAACCTTGCCAGGGTTGGCTCTGACTACTGGCATTCAATTCAGAGTCATCAGTTCCCACAAACTACAAGCATTTTACATAGACCAGAGAACACACCAGCCTCAGTTGCCATGTCACAGAATCTTTACAGGGCCAGAGGTGACCGGCAACATCATGTTGTCCAGTCACTTCAACAGACATGCCCCGAGCACAAGGCAGCTGGGGGTAAGCAGAAGAAGCAGGGATTCAGGCAGAAGTACTGATCCCGAAGGAAGGAATGGGGGTTGGGGTGGGAGACCACAGTCCAATGAACAGTATTTGAAATGAAAAAGGCACATTTGGGCTCCCATCAGGTGTCATATCTCAGGGATCAGGTGTCACGAACAGAGAGGAGACAACAGCTGGGCATGGGTAGGGGTTTACCTGTGATCAAGCCTGTAGCTGGATCTCTATCTGAATCACCTACCTAGTATTCAAGTTTATCTAAGCCCTTAATTATCTCCACAGTTTATCGTTAAAATCCTGAATCCCAGTCCTGAAGTAGAGGCCCCGCCTCCAGCCAGCAGCCCTTTTCCCCTGCCTCTCAGCATTTCTCACAGACTCCCATATTATGGCACCATTACATATGGCAACAGGGTGAAGAAGAGGCATCTACAGCTGTGCTTGAGCCCCAAATACCAGCTGTGCGACCTTGGGCAAGTTACTTTTATAAACTTCAGTATTCTTATCCATAAAATGGGAACAATAAGAGTTTCTTCATCCTAGGATGTTGTGTAGATTAAATGAGATAATGAATGCAAAACAGAGTACCAGTCACATGGTAAGTGCTCAATAAATTTTAGGGATGATGATGAATAAGGATGGGGAAAACAGGATGATAGATGGATCTTTTTAACTGGCCACATGCCTGGGATTCAGCCATACTTCAGTGATTCTCAATCCGGGGTTATTTTGCTTCCAGGGGACACTTGGCAATGTCTAGAGACTTTACTGGTTGCATTAACTGGGAGCAAAGGGGAGGCATGGGGCGTGTTGCTGACACCTAGCGGGTAGAAGCCAGGGGTGGTGTTAATAGTGTTAAAATGCACAGCACAGTTCTCCTCCCCACAACAGAGAATTATCTGGTCCAAAATGTCAATAGTGCCAAGGTTGAGAAATGCTGCCTGCCAGTACAAGCATCTCCGACTTCCTTCAGTCCCTTCTGTCAATGTGCCCCTAGCTGGTGTCTGTGGCTGATCTCTAAGACCTGACCCATCCCACTGTCTCCTGAGCTCCTATTCCATGGGATTTTTTGTCAAATGGCCACCAGGCTTCATTGGCCTGAGCTGAGACCATAACAGCAGGGATGGGGAGGATGACCAGGCCTTCCCTCTGACCAGCAACAGGCGAGAAACTGCTTCCTGCAGGGCCGTGGCAGAGAGCCACATGAAAACAAGCTCAGCAGCTAGTAGAGCGTTCCACCCAAACTGGCTCCTCACCAGGCCCAGACCATGAGTCACCACCACATGCTACCGCCTCTTGCCGTGACCTTTCTTTATCCCTTCATTAGCTGTAAATCTTCAGGAGCAAAACAGCAGAGAACAGACTGGGAAGGCCCTGGCAGAATATTGTACCTGGCAAATGCCCAAATCAAAATTCAGAGTTAAGTACCCAGGCGCTGAATGAACGCCAATCTCGGCGAACCAAGGCTCCCGGGAGCCATCCCTATGCACCAGAGAAGTGGACAAATGGAACCCTTTCTCCTGACATAATTTAAATCGTGTGGCAGCACTAGAGCATCCTCTGCAGGAGAAGGAACAGATGTGTTTAGTAATGCCCAGATGGCTGGGGACAAATTGAAGGACCTGTGTAATGTTTGCCCATACTTCATGTTTGCACCAAACCACATCGCACCCCTAAAGAAATCTTCCTGTGTCCCTGATTCCTCTTGTGTCAAATGCAATTAATATTGTCGCCCATGCAGTGTTGTGAGAAACAATTAACAAATAACATACGTTATTAAGTAGTGCTTTGGATCAAAATAAAGCAAAACTGGATTTTTTTGTTTCTGCCTTTCCAAAAGCAAACCATCATGCTGGGGAAAATGTCAATGGACAGGGCAGCTGCCTTCTGCAGGGGAGTTTATTCTGCCCAGTCTCACTAGAGTTATCTTTCTCAAAGTCTAGTCTAACCACCTGCATCAGAAGCACCTAGAGAAACAAAATAAGCTGATTCCCAGACTTTCTGTGGGTGAGACTTTGGAAGATGTCCTCTAAACAAGTTCCATACTTGAGTTTTACACCCACTACAGTTTGAGAATTTTGTAAGAGTGAATAAACCCCAGGACAGCACAGCCACCATCACTATTTCCAGGAGTGAGAAGAAAGACTGGGTCCTTTACCTTCTTTTCTCTGCTGATGTCACCCCATCTTATGCAAGTGGAATTCCTGGATGAGACAGGGACACATCCAGAATGATTCATCTGAACCAAAGTGTCCACACTCACACTTGTAATACTGACAGCAACAAATTGCCATTTGCCCTTCTGAGTTTTGTAATTTCTCTCAGCATTCTTGAAGTTTAAAAGGGCTGAGTGTTTCCCCTTTGCTCTCGGATGCCTGCTGCCCTGAGCAAATCCCCATCTCCAATCACTTGTTACCAGGGAACTAGTCATAAAAAACCTGACCCACAATCAATCAATCCCTCCTCTCCTTCCCCTCAACAACTGTTGTGAATACTTGGTATGTGTCCCAAACATTCATATTCATTGTCCTTACAACAGTCTTGTGAGAAATTATCTCCATGGTACAGATGAGGGAACCAAACCACTAAAAGGCTACATAAATAATAGAACTGGTATTTGACTAGGCTGTCTGACTCCAACCCCAATGCTCTTAAGAGCTCAAATTGAACAAACTCAATGCTCTAAGCCACTCTGCCTCCTACTGTCCCTAGGAAATTATAACTCTAAGTAGCTACCAATTGAGTATAGTGTTTAGAGTTCAAAATCTCCTAACCATCCCATTAGCATGCATGTATGTGCAGAACAACAAAAGTGGAATTATTTGATGACCACTAGACCATTCGGTTTCATCCATTATAGGTAACTTCATGAGCTTCTGAGCTAATAACAACAGCTAACATTTGTTAAGCCCTTGCTGCTGCAGAGAACTGTTCTAAGTGCTTTAAGTACTCTAACTCGATAAATCCTCCCAACCTTCCTCTGAGGCTGGTACTATCACTGTTCTCTCTTCACAGCTGTGAAAATTGCAGCACTGAAATGTTTAGTAAGGGGTCTAAGGTCACTCAGCGAGTAAATGGCTAGGCTGGGAAATATACCCAGATAATAAGGCTCCAGAACTAATACCTTAACTAACCTACTTTACTGTGTATTCCAGTATTAACACAATGAGAGTCACATCAATGCAGACAATGGGGGCGGTGGTCGGTGGCGGGGGGGAGAACCCGCCTTTCCTAAAGATCTTTCTAGCACCCTAGAGAATTCATATTGTTTTGAACTGGTCCCTGAAATGCTATAGAAAACGGAGACCCATAAAATGCCGTGCAACCTCGAAGATGAAAGCTCTAAAATAGTGTGGGATTCTGTCATAAATAAAGTCCCAGAAAGAGATCAGGTCTGCAGTGTGCTTTCAGGTAAGGGCAGGGGGGAGCTTTGTTATGATTATTACAATCTAATTTAAAGCTAAAGCCAGGCTGGAGAAAAAAAAAATTGAAAATAAACTCTCTCCTAAAGCTGTCAGCCTAGTTGTGGTCTCCAACTGTTTTAGTCACTAAAATCCCGTATTTAATGGTCACTTTAATAACAAACACTACAGAAATATAAAGGTCTAAATCAGAATTTATTTCTGAAGAATGGAAAGAAATGTGTTGCAGTGCTAAGGAAGGCCACACAGAGAGAGGGCCACCGTGCTGCCCTTCCTGGTGTTGATTCTGAAGCAAGCACCAAGACCTCCAGTTTCAAGCTGGGATCCAACAGCCTTACTCCTGCTTGAAGGGAATCCCCACTGTATGTGCTGAGGCCACATGGTTCCCTACATCCCCGGAAACAGCAACTTCTGTCCATTTGGCCCTGGGCTGAAGCGACATGTTCACGCTTCCGAATGGCCATCTTTCCCAGTCAGCATATATTTTACACGGTGTTATTGCCACAGGAAGTCAATACTGGGTGGCCCAAGTGAAAGTCTCCCATAATCCTCATTAACAAAGTCCCAGAGCATTTATCTGCTAAGCCCCAAGGATGTGGTTTGTCTCTGACTATGTATGACATATTTTAAATTCTTTAGCTCAGAAGAACATTCCAGGAATTCTACTCCGGTCTATCACTAATTGCAAAACCAAAAGACCAAATGCTAAGACCATATTTGGCCAGACAATGTTTTCTAATATTAATAAGGTATTAACTAAAATCAGGTAAATATAATCCCAGCAAACGAGCAAATGCCTCCTTATCCTTAAATCCCAACTCTGGTGTTCCCTCCTCTCTGACTCTCTCAAGTTAGTCTCTCCCTCTTCTGGGTTCCCAAGACATTCTGTTTATACCTCAGTTATGGCACTGAACACCTTGTTTCTGATTATCCTTCTTACATCGGTCTCCCTATCTACTCTATAGCCCCTGGAGAGCAGGAGCCAGTGCCCTATCATCTTAATGTTCTCAGCACTTAGAAGAATTGACAAGTTGGCATTCAATAAATACTCATTGAAGAAAAGAATGTGAGGGGAAAAAACATCAGTTCAATTCAAAATGATCATATTAATTAATTAACCCCATGGTACTGAGTCAATATTTCTGTGGCTCAATTTTCTGACTTGGCCTAGCTTTTGCCCTGGTTCTCTTCTACTGTGATCTTACATCAGAGTCTGGATTAGGTACCCTGAAGTTGGCGTAACAGATACATAAGCATATAGGTTTACAATCAATAAATTGACATACTATTTACTGGATTTATCAGAGCAAGAAAATAACTAGTGTATGGATGCCTCCATTTTCCATTAGCAAATTGGGTACAATGAATCTAAGACTGTGTCCTTTCTGCTTACTCCACAGAGAGGGAGGCAAGCCCACAGTCCACAGGAAACCAAGAATAGGACAGATCATTTGCCCCCTGTCATTATCCCCTTACTCTGCACCAATACCTTCCATTCCATTCAACATAAGGGCATCATGACTCTACTCCCAAGTTACAGATGTCATAAAGTCCCTTATCATGGGGCAAGGGAAGCCTTGGTAAAGGCAGGACCAGAAGAACCAAGTCCTGACCTTTGCCCCAACATGCCTGAGTATATTCCTGAGCTACAGCTACATTCCAAAGTTCTCTCTTCTTCTACCACACATTAATCACCCTTTATTTCCTAGATGACAGAGGAGATTTATCAGCCTGTAAGAATTCCCCAACCCACCTGCAAGCAGAAGAATTGTCTTTGTCAGCCTAGTTCATAAATCTTTTATGATATAGAATCAGAGAATGAGTAGCGGGAAAGAAGTCCAGAGAGGCATGAGAAAAAAGGGAAACTCCAATCAGAGAGGCTTGGTCAGTCTACATGATAAAGAGCTGAGAGGTGTGTGTTAGAGGGGGCAAATCTAGTTGTCAGTGGGTATGTTGAGAGGTAGCAAGTGAAACAGAATTGGAAAGGAAAAGAAGCAAGATTTTATGATATGTGGCTGACAGATAAGAGCAAGTTCCCTTTCATGTCCTTTGAAAGACCTAAGTAAAGATTGAAATCACTTTTAAATTATTTTTGGTCTAGGCTGGGCTTACTTATAGGGAATTCCATGCAGAGATTGGACCATTTGGGCTCTCAGCTTGCTTTAGAGTTATACCTACTCCTACCTAATGCAGTAACATCTTTCCAGTTTGGGAAACTTGTCTATGGTAAAAATCACTTTTCCATGCCCTTCCTAATATATTCCACAAGGGACCAACTTGGATCCACAAAGGTTAATTAGACTGTTTACAAGGATATATAAAACTAACTTTTATGTTAGGTACCTACTATCGGCCAGGCACTGTGAAAACTGCTTTAAATGTGTTTGCTTCTTTATTTAGTGACGATGTTTTTTTATCCTGTCTCATTTCAGAAAGGCTAAAAAAGCAGCTTAGAGGGGCTTCCCTGGTGGCGCAGTGGTTGAGAGTCCTCCTGCCAATGCAGGGGACGCGGGTTCGTGCCCCGGTCCGGGAGGATCCCACAAGCCGCGGAGCGGCTGGGCCCGTGAGCCATGGCCGTTGAGCCTGTGCGTCCGGAGCCTGTGCTCCGCAATGGGAGAGGCCACAACAGTGATAGGCCCGCGTATCGCAAAAAAAAAAAAAAAAAAAACCTTTAAAAAAGCAGCTTAGAGGAGCACTTAAAACACAATAACAGGAGAGGCCTTCAGGATAGTGGAGGAGTAAGACGTGGAGATCACGTTCCTCCCCACAAATACATCAGAAATACATCTACATGTGGAACAACTCCTACAGAACACCTACTGAATGCTGGCAGAAGACCTCAGACTTCCCCAAAAGCAAGAAACTCCCCACGTACCTGGGTAGGGCAAAAGAAAAAAGAAAAAACGGAGACAAAAGAATAGGGACGGAACCTGCATCTCTGGGAGGGAGCTGTGAAAGAGGAAAAGTTTCCACACAACTAGGAAGCCCCTTCACTGGTAGAGACGGGGGATGGGAGTGGGGGAAGCTTGGGAGCCACGGAGGAGAGCGCAGCAACAGGGTGCAGAGGGCAAAGTGGAGAGATTCCCGCACAGAGGATCGGTGCCGACCAGCACTCACCAGCCTGACAGTCTTGTCTGCTTGACCCCAGGGCGGGTGGGGACTGAGAGCTGAGTCTCGGGCTTCGGTCAGATCCCAGGGAGAGGACTGGGGTTGGCGGCGTGAACACAGCCTGAAGGGGGCTAGTGCACCACAGCTAGCCAGGAGGGAGTCCGGGAAAAAGTGTGGACCTGCCTAAGAGGCAAGAGACCATTGTTTCGGGTGAGCAAGGATAGGGGTTTCAGAGCACCACCTAAATGAGCTCCAGAGATGGGCGCGAGCTGTAGCTATCAGCGTGGACACCAGAGACGGGAATGAAACACTAAAGCTGCTGCTGCAGCCACCAAGAATTCTGTGTGCAAGTGCAGGTCACTATCCACATCCCCCAGGAGCCTGTGCAGCCTGCCACTGCCAGGGTCCCATGATCCAGGGACAACCTCCCTGGGAGAACACACGGGCACCTCAGGCTGGTGAAACGTCACGCCAGACTCTGCCGCTGCAGGCTTGCCCCGCATCCGTACCCCTCCCTCCCCCCAGCCTGAGTGAACCAGAGCCCGCTAATCAGCAGCTAGTTTAACCCCGATCTGTCTGAGCGAAGAACAGATGCCCTCAGGTGACCTACATGCAGAGGCAGAGCCAAATCCAAAGGTGAACCCCAGGAACTGTGCGAACAAAGAAGAGAAAGGGAAATCTCTCCCAGCAGCCTCAGGAGCAGCGGATTAAATCTCCACCATCAGCTAGATGTACCCTGCACCTGTGGAATACCTGAACAGACAATGAATCATCCCAAAATTGAGGTGGTGGACTTCAGGAGAAACTGTAGACTTGGGATTGCTTTCTGTATCTAATTTGTTTCTGGATTTATGTTTATCTTAGTTTAGTATTTAGAGTTTATTGTCATTGGTAGATTTGTTAATTGATTTGGTTGCTCTCTTCCTTTTTTTTAAATATATAGATATATATATTTTTTTCTTTTTCTCTTTTGTGAGTGTGTATGGGTATGCTTCTTTGTGTGATTTTGTCTGTATAGTTTTGTTTTTACCATTTGTCCTAGAGTTCTGTGTGTCCGTTTTTGTTTTGTTTTGTTTTGTTTTGTTAGTATAGTTTTCAGCACTTGTTACCATTGGTGGATTTGGTTTTTGGTTTGGTTGCTCTCTTCTTTCTTTGTTTCTTTTTTTTACTTTTTAAAATTTTTAAATAATTTTTTATTTTAATAACTTTATTTTATTTTATTTTTTCTTTCTTTTTTTCTCCCTCTTCTTCTGAGCTGTGTGGCTGACAGGGTCTTGGTGCTCCGGCCAGGTGTCAGGCTTGTGACTCTGAGGTGGGAAAGCCGAGTTCAGGACATTGGTCCACCAGAGACCTCGCAGCTCCAAATAATATCAAATGGCGAGAGCTCTCCCAGAGATCTCCACCTCAACACTAAGACCCAGCTCCACTCAACAACCAGCAAGCTACAGTGTGGGACACCCTATGCCAAACAACTAGCAAGACAGGAAAACAACCCCACCCATTAGCAGAGAGGCTGCCTAAAATCATAATAAGTTCACAGACATCCCCAAACACACTACCAGACGTGGTCCTGCCCACCAGAAAGACAAGATCCAGCCTCATCTACCAGAACACAGGCACCAGTCCCCTCCACCAGGAAGCCTACAAAACCCACTGAACCAACCTTACCTACTGGGGCAGACACCAAAAACAATGGGAACTACGAACCTGCAGTCTGTGAAAAGGAGAGCCCAAACACAGTCAGTTAAGCAAAATGAGAAGACAGAGAAACACACAGCAGATGAAGGAGCAAGGTTGAAACCCACCAGACCAAACAAATAAAGATGAAATAGGCAGTCTACAGAAAAAGAACTCAGAGCAATGATAGTAAGGATGATCCAAAATCTTGGAAATACAATGGAGAAAATAGAGGAGACGTTTAACAAGGACGTAGAAAAACTAAAGAGCAAACAAACAATGATGAACAACACAATAAATGAAATTTAAAATTCTCTAGAAGGAATCAATAGCAAAATAACTGAGACAGAAGCATAGATAAGTGACCTGGAAGACAAAATAGTGGAAATAACTACCACAGAGCAGAATAAAGAAAAAAGAATGAAAAGAATTGAGGACAGTCTCAGAGACCTCTGGGACAACACTGAACACACCAACATTTGAATTATAGGGGTCCCAGAAGAAGAAGAGAAAAAGAAAGGAACTGAGGAAATATCTGAAGAGATTATAGTTGAAAACTTCCATAATATGGGAAAGGAAATAGTCAGTCAAGTCCAGGAAGCACAGAGACTCCCATACAGGATAAATCCAAGGAGAAACACGTCAAGACACATATTAATCAAACTATCAAAAACTAAATACAAAGAAAAAATATTAAAAGCAGCAAGGGAAAAACAACAAATAACATACAAGGGAATCCCCATAAGGTTAACAGCTGATCTTTCAGCAGAAACTCTGCAAGCCAGAAGGCAGTGGCAGGACATATTTAAAGTGATTAAAGGGGAAAACCTACAACCAAGATTACCCTACCCAGCAAGGATCTCATTCAGATTCGACAGAGACATTAAAACCTTTACAGACAAGCAAAAGCTGAGAGAGTTCAGCACCACCAAACCAGCTTTACACCAAATGCTAAAGGAACTTCTCTAGGCAGGAAACACAAGAGAAGGAAAAGACCTACAATAACAAACCCAAAACGATTAAGAAAATGGTAATAGGAACATACATATCAATAACTACCTTAAATGTAAATGGATTAAATGCTCCAACCAAAAGACATAGACTGCCTGAATGGATACAAAAACAAGACCTGTATAAAAACTGTCTATAAGGGACCCACTTCAGACCTAGGGACACATACAGACTGAAAGTGAGGGGAAGGAAAAAGATATTCCATGCAAATGGAAATCAAAAGAAAGCTGGAGTAGCAATTCTCATATCAGACAAAATAGACTTTAAAATAAAGACTATTACAAGACACAAAGAAGGACACCGCATAATGATCAACAGATCAATCCAAGTAGAAGATATAACAGTTGTAAATACTTATGCACCCAACATAGGGGCACCTCAATACATAAGGCAAATGCTGACAGCCATAAAAGGGGAAATCAACAGTAACACAATCATAGTAGGGGACTTTAACACCCTACTTTCACCAATGGACAGATCATCCAAAATGAAAATAAATAAGGAAACACAAGCTTTAAATGATACCTTAAACAAGGTGGACTTAATTAATATTTATAGGACATTCCATCCAAAAACAACAGAATACACTTTCTTCTCAAGTGCTCATGGAACATTCTCCAGGATAGATCATATCTTGGGTCACAAATCAAGCCTTGGTAAATTTCAGAAAATGAAATCGTATCAAGTATCTTTTCTGACCACAACACTATGAGACTAGATATCAGTTACAGGAAATAATCTGTAAAAAATACAAACACATGGGCTTCTCTGGTGGCGCAGTGGTTGAGAGTCGGCCTGCCAATGCAGGGGACACAGCTTTGTGCCTCAGTCCGGGAAGATCCCACATGCCACAGAGCGGCTAGGCCCATGAGCCATGGCTGCTGAGCCTGCGTGTCCGGAGCCTGTGCTCCACAACGGGAGAGGCCACAACAGTGAGAGGCCCGCATACCACAAAAGAAAAAAAAAATACAAACACATGGAAGCTAAACAATACACTGCTAAATAACCAAGAGATCACTGGGGAAATCAAAAAATACCTAGAAACAAATGACAATGAAAACACGACGACCCAAAACCTATGGGATGCAGCAAAAGCAGTTCTAAGAGGGAAGTTTAGAGTAATACAATCCTACCTCAAGAAACAAGAAACATCTCAAAAAAAAACCCTAACCTTATACCTAAAGCAATTAGAAAAAGAAGAACAAAAACCCCCAAAGTTAGCAGAAGGGAAGAAATCATAAAGATCAGATGAGAAATAAATGAAAAAGAAATGAAAGAAACAATAGCAAACATCAATAAAACTAAAAGCTGGTTCTTTGAGAAGATAAACAAAATTGATAAACCATCAGCCAGACTCATCAAGGAAAAAAAGGGAGAAGACTCAAATCAATAAAATTAGAAATGATAAAGAAGAAGTTACAACTGACACTGCAGAAATACAAAGGATCATGAGTGATTACTACAAGGAACAATATGCCAATAAAATGGACAACCTGGAAGAAATGGACAAATTCTTAGAAAAGCATAACCTTCTGAGACTGAACCAGGAAGAAATAGAAAATATAAACATGACAGTCACAAACACTAAAGTTGAGACTGTGGTTAAATATCTTCCAACAAACAAAAGCCCAGGACCAGATGACTTCACAGGCGAATTCTATCAAATATTTAGAGAAGAGCTAACACCTATCCTTCTCAAAGTCTTCCAAAATAGAGCAGAGGGAGGAACACTCCCAAACTCACTCCATGAGGCCACCATCACCCTGATACCAAAACCAGACAAAGATGTCACAAAGAAAGAAAACTACAGGCCAATATCACTGATGAACATAGATGCTAAAATCCTCAACAAAATACTAGCAAACAGAATCCAACAGCACATTAAAAGGATCATACACCACGATCAAGTGGAGTTTATCCCAGGAATGCAAGAATTCTTCAACATATGCAAATCAATCAATGTGACAAATCATATTAACAAATTGAAGGAGAAAAACCATATGATCATCTCAATAGATGCCGAAAAAGCTTTCAACAAAATTCAACACCGATTTATGATAAAAATCCAACAGAAAGTAGGCATAGAGCGAACTTACCTCAACATAATAAAGGCCATATATGACAAACCCACAGCCAACATCGTTCTCAATGGTGAAAATCTGAAACCATTTCTTCTAAGATCAGGAACAAGACAAGGTTGTCCACTCTCACCACTATTATTCAACATAGTTTTGGAAGTTTTAGCCACAGCAATCAGAGAAGAAAAAGAAATAAAAGGAATCCAAATCGGAAAAGAAGAAGTAAAGCTGTCACTGTTTGCAGATGACATGATACTATACATAGAGAATCCTAAAGATGCTACCAGAAAACTACTAATCAATGAATTTGGTAAAGTAGCAGGATACAAAATTAATGCATAGAAATCTCTGGCATTCCTATACACTAATGATGAAAAATCTGAAAGAGAAATCAAGGAAACACTCCCATTTACCATGGCAACAAAAAGAATAAAATACCTAGGTATAAACCTACCTAAGGAGACAAAAGACCTGTATGCAGAAAATTATAAGACACTGATGAAAGAAATTAAAGATGATACAAATAGATGGAGAGATGTACCATGTTCTTGGATTGGAAGAATCAACATTGTGAAAATGACTCTACTACCCAAAGCAATCTACAGATTCAATGCAATCCCTATCAAACTACCACTGGCATTTTTCACAGAACTAGAACAAAAAATTTCACAATTTGTATGGAAACACAAAAGACCCCGAATAGCCAAAGCAATCTTGAGAACGAAAAATGGAGCTGGAGGAACCAGGCTCCCTGACTTCAGACTATACTACAAAGCTACAGTAATCAAGACATTATGGTACTGGCACAAAAACAGAAATACAGATCAGTGGATCAGGATAGAAAGCCCAGAGATAAACCCACGCACATACGGTCACCTTATTTTTGATAAAGGAGGCAAGAATATACAATGGAGAAAAGACAGCCTCTTCAATAAATGGTGCTGGGAAAACTGGACAGCTACATGTAAAAGAATAAAATTAGAACACTCCCTAACACCATACAAAAAAAATAAACTCAAAATGGATTAAAGACCTAAATATAAGGGCAGACACTATAAAACTCTTAGAGGAAAACATAGGTAGAACCCTCTTTGACATAATTCACAGCAAGATCCTTTTTGACCCACCTCCTAGAGAAATGGAAATAAAAACAAAAATAAGCAAATGGGACCTAATGAAACTTAATAGCTTTTTGCACAGCAAAGGAAAACATAAACAAGATGAAAAGACAACTCTCAGAATGGGAGAAAATATTTGCAAATGAAGCAACTGAAAAAGGATTAATCTCCAAAATTTACATGCAGCTCAATATCAAAAACACAAACAACCCAATCCAAAAACGTGCAGAAGACCTAAATAGACATTTCTCCAAAGAAGATATATGGATTGTCATCAAACACATGAAAGGATGCTCAACATCACTAATCATTAGAGAAATGCAAATCAAAACTACAATGAGGTATCACCTCACACCAGTCAGAATGGCCATCATTTAAAATCTACAAACAATAAATGGTGGAGAGGGTGTGGAGAAAAGGGAACCCTCTTGCACTGTTGAAATTGATACAGCCACTATGGAGAACAGTAGGGAGGATCCTTAAAAAACTAAAAATAGAACTACTATACAAACCAGCAATCCCACTACTGGGCATATACCCTGAGAAAACCATAATTCAAAAAGAGTCATGTACCACAATGTTCATTACAGCTCTATTTACAATAGCCAGAACATGGAAGCAACCTAAGTGTCCATCGACAGTTGAATGGATAAAGAATATGTGGCACATATATACAATGGAATATTACTCAGCCATAAGAAGAAACAAAACTGAGTTATTTGTAGTGACCTGGATGGACCTAGAGTCTGTCATACAGAGTGAAGTAAGTCAGAAAGAGAAAAACAAATACCGTATGCTAACACATACATATGGAATCTAAAAAAAAAAAAAATTGTCTGAACAACCTAGGGGCAGGACAGGAATAAAGTTGCAGATGTAGAGAATGGACTTGAGGAAACAGGGAGGGGGAAGGGTAAGCTGGGACGAAGTGAGAGGATGGCATGGACATATACACACTACCAAATGTAAAATAGATAGCTAGAGGGAAGCAGCCCCATAGCACAGGGAGATCATCTCGGTGCTTTGTGACCACCTAGAGGGGTGGGTTAGGGAGGGTGGGAGGGAGATGCAAGAGGGAGGAGATATGGGGATATATGTATATGTATAGCTGATTCACTTTTTTATAAAGCAGAAACTAACACACCATTGTAAAGCAATTATACTCCAATAAAGATGTTAAAAAAAATTATAGGTAATCATAATGAAAAAACTCATTAATAATTCTTCCCTTAACTCTAACCCTTGTTAAAATTATGCCAATAACCTTCCAGAATATAATACATATATATTTAAATTCCATTTTATAAAGTATCGTATCTCATATACCATGTTAAACTTGATTTTTGTACTTAATGTATTTTGGATATATTGCTGTGTCAATAAGCATTTTCTATAAAACCATTCTCAAGAGCAGTACAGTAAAAAAAAAAAAAAAACTCACAATAACATACCTGAAAAGTGAGAGCAAATCTAAAAAACAGAACGAAACAATGACAGTGTAAAAATGGAGCCAGGTATGAGGCCAAAACTGCACACCATAATGATGTGTCCACACTTGAAACTGATGGACCACACATTTGGCTCTAGGCTTTCTAGCAGGTAGTTCAAAGATGCAAAACCATTCAGTTATACAAATCATCAAATCCATAAGATTAAAGCACAGCAGGAGAAGTGATACTGTTCTTGGTATTAAGACCAAATGAGAATTTCTTCAATGGAGAGGAACACTGCATGATGGACAAAACAACTTCCTCTACAACATCTTTAAAATAGAATTTCAAATACAAGTGTCAAACTATTTCTTATAGTGACATTTGAATACAAGCTGAGGACTTTATAACTGACTAAAAGAAAGTGTGCACAGAGCTGTGTTATTTCATAACTCTCTGAAGTTGTTGGGAAAGAAGAAAATTTTTCTCTACCCTTCTAGGTTCTTTTGGCTGGTCTAATAATTAAATTGACATGAGACGAATTAACAGGAGAAAATCAAATTTAATTTTGTATGTACAGGAATCCCATGTACATGAGAGAGTCAGAGACAGAAAGGTTAAATGAGGTATACATGTCATCCTAAGCTAAAGAATGGGATAGGGGCCTGAATTTGGTAATTAGATGTTCATTCTGCCTATAGATGGGTCCACTTAGAAAAAATTTATATTCAGTAATAACTCTTTTCTGGGATAAATCCCCAATTTAAATTCTTCTAGGTAGTTAAGGGAGGGGCAGTAGTTTCTCTTGAACCTACAGCCTCAATTGCCCTTAACTCAAAATCATCCTCATACAAAAGTGGAACATTTGGGGGAGGCTTGTTTTTATTTAATTAATTAATTAATTTATTTATTTATTGGCTGCGTCAGGTCTTAGTTGCAGCACGTGGGATCTTTCGTTGCAGTGCACAGGCTTCTTTCTAGTTGCGGTGCGTGGGCTTCAGAGCACATGGGCTCTGTAGTTGCAGCACTCGGGCTCTTTAGTTGTGGCCTGCAGGCTTAGTTGCCCTGTGGTATGTGGGATCTTAGTTTCCCGAGCAGGGATGGAACCTGCATCCCCTGCATTGCAAGACAGATTCCTAATCACTGGACCACCAGGGAAATCTCGGAGGAGGCTTGCTCTGAACCCTCATAAAGTCAACATTATTCTCCAGCCTTGTAGATGAGAAAATTAAGACTCAAAGAGGTTAATTGATTTGGTCACAACCACACCAAATGAGGTACACAGTAAGGTTAGGGGGTTTGTACAGGGCCATCTGCCTCCAAGGCCCAAGCTCTTTGTACTACCTGTACTACTCTAGCAATGCCAAACCATATGACCAAAGGATTCATCTTTATCAAAAGTTATTTTCCTCCACAATAGGACATAGGAAGCATGATAATTTTTTACAATTATTATTACTATTAATCTTTGTCAACCCCATGGGTGAAAATAACATCTCACTTAACTGTTTCATTAATTATGAATGAGGTTCAACATTATTAAATATGTACAAAAATTGGTTTTTTAATTGATGCATAATTTCTTATTTTATATTAAGAAGGTTAATTGTTTTTCTGCCATATATTTTTCAAATAAATTTTTCCAGTTTAAAAAAAATGTTATTCTCCTCCAAAGTCGACGGGATACATATGTATTTCCTTCTCAAAAACACAGAAAACAGATTTTCTCAGGAGACCATGTTAAAAGCCTCTGTTCTAAGCAAAGGGCTCTCATTAACTTTAGAGTGGTCTCTATTCCAGCATCAGTGTGTATGTAAGTATCCGTTTAAGTGTAACTGAAGTAGGTGGCATCCATCAATGATGGCTCTGAACACCAGACTTCAGAAGAGGCTGACCCCCTGTGGGTGGTAACCAAGATCTTGTTATGTGTGTCTTCCCAGGTTTCCTCCCTTGGACCAGCAGATGAAGGCATCTCTGAGAACATCTCCCTCTTCTATAGGATGGGATGACAGGAAGAGATGCTCATGAGAAGAGGAACAGGAAGAGGAGAGTGAGAGGGAGGCTTGGTCATATTGAAGGGATCTCGGTGGTATGCTCAAGAAAAAGGAATGTGTTGCCCAGACTCAAGCAGCTGAGGACCCACAGGCCCCAAAGTCCAGAGCAACAAGATGAAATACCTAGGTACAGGGCAGGAACAACTGGACAGCAGTCCTCAA
This sequence comes from Hyperoodon ampullatus, assembly GCF_949752795.1. NCBI lineage: Eukaryota > Metazoa > Chordata > Mammalia > Artiodactyla > Ziphiidae > Hyperoodon > Hyperoodon ampullatus. The sequence continues at coordinate 138,293,116 of NC_136914.1, forward strand.
ATCAGAATAACACAAGAGTTTTCTGGAATCACATACCCAGCCCTACCCCAGACTACTGAATGAGAATCCCAGGGCCAGCTGACCATGGGTGATTCTAATAGGCAGAAAAGTTAAGAACCTTTGAGCTAGGACTTGAAGTGAAGATCAGGTTTTTAAACTCACAAATATTTATTAAGGGCCTTGTATGTGCCAGAATTTAAGCCAGACACAGGAAAAGAGGATGAGCAAAAAGACAAGACCTGGTCCTCAGAGCTTACAGCTCAGTGGAGGAAACAGACATTAGATAAACAAACATATACTTCCAAACCTACACTTCTCTCTCCCCTTGAATCAAGTCTGTTGACCCACAGCTGAATATACTGAATTTCCCAAGACCCAGGAAACTTACCTCTAAGAAGTCTGAAGAGCTGCATTTCAAAAAGGCATAACCTGAAAGGAGGAAAGCACCCTCTTGTGGCCCTGGAGGTGGTGGTACCTGAAAAAGCCCCCAGTTCTAAGAGGTAGGAGGCTGCCCTGGGCAGGCAACCTACATAGGCAGCCCTAAAGCAGCCAGGAGTGTCAGCAGGCTCTGTTTTGCTTCAGTCATAAATCTCTCTTCGATAAATCTCTCTTCGATGTCAAATCAGCCACTTCATGAGAAGACGTTTTCCCTTGTGTCCACTGCTAAGCGGTTTTACTTCTGACCACCTGGGTTCTCTGGTGTGGAGTCAAGTGACACATTCTACATTCAAGGCAGTAATCCCAGTCCATTTCCACTCTCTCCACAGCTCTAACACACAGCAGGGTCTGGAACAGGGAGGCATTCAATAAATATGCAGTGAATAAATAAATGAAGTGCATTATTCCATCCAGCCCAACACTGCCTGCTTTGTGGGATCTTGGGAAGACTGGACAAATAATCACAGTGGTTGAGTCCTTGAATTCTCTGAAAATAAATGACTTCTTAAAATATAAAATACAATCTATGTCCCTCCTAAGAGTCTCTATGAAAAGGATAATAGTCACAAGGGATATACTTTGTGCTTGGAGCTAAGCCTGGTATGGCTTAATTTGCAGTAGAGCAACATGTAAATTTATGATAATAAATTATGTTATTTAAATGAATTATAAAAATAAGAGTCGCTCACTTATATTCAACTTTCATGAATGCCGACACTTCTTGAAGAACATGGAGGTCTGATTTGTATTCAGGCCTGAATACCAGCGTGAACCACAAGTGCCCAGGGACTGCTGGTTTCAAGTATGTAGATTGGAAGCCTGGTCAAACACCAGCACAGTATATTTAGCATTTCCAGCACGTCTCCACTCAAGAAGCTGTGAGGAAATCAGCTCAGTACAGGGCTCTGGGTTATGAGATGGTGCTGACAAAATCACTCAACACCATTTCTCAGAGATCACCAGGAAAGAAGGCCAGAACCAGGAGGAGAAAGGAGTACATTAGAGGGTATGACAGAAGAATTAGAAGGGCAAAGAGAGAGAGAAAAGCACAGAATAAAAAAAAATTTTTTTTTAGAATTATTTGTTACAGTACTTAATCCACAGAATCCAGAAGTAAACAAACCAGTCCATAGCCTCTGAAGGAGGGAATTGATTTTGAGATATGTTGATTATGCCTCTAACTCTGAAGCTCATGAAATACTCTATTGAGTTAAGAAATACCAGAGGCTAAAAAGTACTTCTGGCCAAAGAGTTAATCCATCTGTGTTGAAGAGACCACAGCACACAGGAGAAAAGACAGTTGGTTAAATAGTCCATCACTGCACTGCCATAGTCTCTCACCGGATCCCACTTTTGGAGCTGAGTCTCCTCTGTCCACCACATCTGGCTAAACCCAAGGCATCAGCTTTAACACCTGCACCTGTGGACTGTTTGCAAGGGAGCTAATGATGACCAGAGAAACAGCTGAGTCACTTCCAGGTAAGTCACATCAAATCCTCAATATTCATGGTTTTGGAACCCTATCACTGAGGTTTGCTGCATACGATAATCCTATATTACTCCCAACCAACATCCTCATAAAATATATGGGAGGAATGGTCAAAAATAGCTTCGGAGTCAGAGACTCAAGGGTTTGAACTCTGGGTTTGTCAATTAGTAGCTGTGCAAACTTGGGCAAGTTTTCTTACCTCTCTGAACTTTCATTTCAAAATGCAGATTATAATAGTATCTACCTCATAGGATTATAGTAAGAGCCAAATGACATGACATATGTAAATCTCCTAGCAAATGCATAGAAAATAATAATCTTTCAAAAATTTTTTAAAAATTTACCTGAGTCTGAAGATACCAAATGACTTCCCTGAAGTGACACAGAGGCAACCCAGCACCATTTGCTCTTCATTATCATGAATGGGTTTCAATTACTACTTGTAAATATTATTTTTTCCCTCACCTAGTCTATTAGTAAATGTGCTAAATTTTGAAAGAGCCCTTGTTTCATCCCTCCCAAACATTTCGACCTCTTTGGAGAAATAGTTATTAATCAGCATTCTCTGTTCATAAACATTCAGTTAGGCTCACAACCAAATGTCAAGTGTTCAGACCTGTAAATGTTGAAATAAGTTTGCCAGTAAAATTTCATGAGTTTCCTCATAAAGTATTTCAATTAACTCCACTTTGCTATCTTAATCCTTAAAACAACAATTAATCTTTGCTAGTGGTGTTCTGGTTTTTCCTTTAATGAAAATTAAAATATCCTTGAGGACAGGATTGTGGCTCCCACTTCCTTCATATCCTACCCAATATTGGGCAATATTAATATCTGTCTGATCAGGTACATCCTTGGTATCACTGAACACAGCTATAATAATCTCTAGTTCAGGAAAAGAAACAAACTGAGTCTCTTTCTCAAACTAAAGACTAGGACTACAAAGTCATAAGAAAATGTTGAGAAAGTTGTTTCAACCAAAGCAAGCGCTTTGAGGCCACTGTGGCAACTTCAGACTACACAGAGAGAGTGAAACAGCCTCCTTGAGTTCCCAGACCCAACATTCTCACCAGTCCATCTATATAGCCAGAAGGAGAGAACCTTCATACTGTTAAAAACAATTAGAGTAGTAAAAACCATACAATCTAAATTTCATCAGCCTGTGGGTACACATATAATTGATGATAGTATCTCCCCGTTCCCTCATGGATTTAAATAGTGAAGGAGTTCAACACCACCACCCTCCCCCAGCCTTTCTATTATAGTTACAGTGTAGCTGCCACTTGTGTGATCATGGACAGTTCTCCTATGACCCTTACTCTTCACTTCAAACCACAGAATACAGTCCCTTCCTTGCCAGTCTATGGAAATTCTAAGTCTTTGTCTAGGATTCTCTGCCTAATGTTCACAAACCTGTAACCCACCAGGCCCCAGAATGGTAGCATGTTTCCTTCAAGGCTCTCTTTTTTCCTTTTTTTTTTTTTTTTGCGGTACGCGGGCCTTTCACTGTTGTGGCCTCTCCCGTTGCGGAGCACAGGCTCCGGACGCGCAGGCTCAGCGGCCACGGCTCACGGGCCCAGCCGCTCCGCGGCATGTGGGATCTTCCCGGACCAGGGCACGAACCCGTGTCCCCTGAATCGGCAGGCGGACTCTCAACCACTGCGCCACCAGGGAAGCCCTTCAGGGCTCTCTTGATCACAGACCACAGTGGTGCTCACAGTGCAGGAGAGAATGCCACAGCTCTACATGTCCTCACTTACCAAGTCCATGTATGTCATAATATTGTGGCTAGAAACATGTGCTCCAGAGTCAGACCTCCTAGGAGAGAATCCTAGCTCTAATACTTAGGTAACTCTGTGAACTTGGGTAAACTACTAAACCTGTCTAAGCCTCAGTTTCCTTATCTATAAAATAGGGATAATACTGTTATCTCAAAAAGCCTTATAATAAGGAATGAATGAGATAACATTGTAAAGCAGCCAGTATAATATCTGGCACATGGTAAACACTCAGTAAACATTCACTATTGTTATATCTTGAGAATGAATCACTGGAGAATTATTTAATGACTGGCTGCCACATCCAGCAAGGGAAATCTAAAAGTAAATCCTTTTTTTTTTTTTTTTGCCAGGCATTATTCTGGGCCATATCAAATAGTTTAATATTCACAACAACCACTAAAGTAAATGTTCTCACTGTTTTTATAGGCTCATAGAATTTTTTTACCGAAAGTTAATTTGTCTATATAAAAGACTAGCCAATAGCTGTGCAAAGCTCCTATTTTATCCAGTAAGTCATGGTGCTTCAGAAGACTTGAGAGCTTTTTATTGGTACCATAATCACACTGAAATTAGCAGCACACTCATAGGTTTAATCTGTGGTCCAGAAAGTTGCCTGACTCCTGCCTGTTTCAGTGTCAGTCCACAGTTCATAAGTACACAGCCAACTACACAACTGTTGGATTACCACCCTTGAAGTTTTTATTTATTTTGAAGTCAACAAGAGTGTGTTTTTACAAAAGTAATCAGACGTGACCTTCAGGCATCAATGACCTCCTAGCAGGAGCCTGGCAGTTGGTTTATCTCAAAGACTTTGGACCCATGGCTCTTCCAAGCCTCTTCGCAAGGAAAGGCTCTAAATCAATTAATCCTTTCTGAAACACTAACTTCCTGAACTGGGGTTTGAGGGCCCTTGTTTGGAGAAGAGAGGGAAGGGCCTATGACGAGGTCTAAGCTGCTCCTTTCAGCTTCTGGCATGGAACACTCACTATAGCTAGGAATGTTGGAGAATTCCAGCCCATCACTCAAGATTCTACCTACTCTCAGCTCTGTGCTCAATTACACCCTCCTCTGTGATACCTTTTGAGTCCTCAGCCATCAGGAGGTGCCATCTTTGATACTTCAGGAAGCTAAATCCCAGCAAGACCTTTCCTAAATCTTTACACACCTCTCCATAGACAGGCACATTGGAGGGGTGCTCTGAGAGACTCCTTAAGAATCCTGTCTTCCAACTTCTGTATTCTCTTAAGGGCAAGGTACAGAGTTCTTACCCATTCTTCTTTCTTTCTTTTTTTAAGATAAATTTATTTATTTTATTTTCGGCTGAGTTGGGACTTCGTTGCTGCGCGCGGGTTTTTCTCTGGTTGTGGAGAGCGGGGGCTACTCTTTGTTGTGGCGCACAGGCTTCTCATTGCGGTGGTTTCTCTTGTTGTGGAGCACAGGCTCTAGGCGCGTAGGCTTCAGTAGTTGAGGCACACGGGCTCAGTAGTTGTGGCACACAGGCTTAGTTGCTCTGTGGAATGTGGGATCTTCCCAGACCAGGGCTCGAAACTGTGTCCCCTGCATTGGCAGGCAGACTCTTAACAACTGCACCACCAGGGAAGCCCCCATTTTTATTTCTGAAGTCAGAATGTGTCATACAATAGATATGTACATTTCAGGTGGAAGTATCTCTTTTTTTTTTCTCAAACACTGTTATTACTACAATGATGCACTGACATTTGCAAACTGATTAGAATTCAGTAAAAGCCAAATAAAGACAATACCTTCCTCTGAGTTTCCTTGGTATTTTGTATGTTCCTCTATTATTATTTTCTTTTAAGTCATTTGCTGTTTTCTTATCCCTCTCCCCTATTAGTCTGTAAATGCCTTAAAACCATTTGTTTTCATATCTGTCTCCCCTACCAGTCTGTAAATGTCTTAAGGGATGGAACTTGGTTTTGTTTATCTTTGTAGCCTCAGCAAAATGCTAGGTCCCTGAAATATAGTAGATGATCAACAAATATTTAGATAGATGGATGCATGCATGGATGGACAGATAGATGGAATCCTCAGAGACTTTGTGAAGAAGCAGGTGCTTGAGCAAATCTAACCTGAATTTCTCTTTTATGATGTCATCTTTTTACTGGGTAACAGTTGAGAGACTAATAGAGATGACAATATCATCAACCAACTTCTCCTACTCCTTTTCCCCCTTGTCATTCTCCTAGCCATTCAAAGGACAGAAAAAGAATCCCAGTCTTCTTCATCCAACCATTTTCTTTTTTTTTTTTTTTTTTTTGCGGTACACGGGCCTCTCACTGTTGTGGCCTCTCCCGTTGCGGAGCACAGGCTCCGGACGCACAGGCTCAGAGGCCATGGCTCACGGGCCCAGCCGCTCCGCAGCATGTGGGATCCTCCCAGACCTGAGCACGAACCCGTGTCCCGTGCATCGGCAGGTGGACTCTCAGCCACTGCGCCACCAGGGAAGCCCCAACCATTTTCTTTACAGATAAGCAAGTTTCTTCAGAAGAATATGCTTCGTCAGTTTCAAGTATAGAGCTTCTTTTTTTAAAAAATAAATTTATTTATTTACTTTTATTTTTGGCTGCGTTGGGTCTTCGTTCGAGCGAGGGCTACTCTTCGTTGTTGTGAGCAGGCTTCTCATTGCAGTGGCTTCTCTTGCTGCAGAGCATGGGCTCTAGGCATGTGGGCTTCAGTAGTCGTGGTGCACAGGCTCAGTAGTTGTGGCTCACGGGCTCTACAGTGCAGGCTCAGTAGTTGTGGTGCACAGGCTTATTTGCTCCACAGCATGTGGGATCTTCCCGAACCAGGGCTCAAACCCATGTCCCCTGCACTGGCAGGCGGATTCTTAACCACTGTGCCACCAGGGAAGTCCCAGGGGCTTCTTAAGTACCATCTCATTTCCCTCTTGGAGAGTCCAACCTTGTAGACCATTGTAATACTGATATTAACAATAATAAAAATAGCTGACATTTATTGAGAGGCACTGTGTTACAGCTTTACATGTATTGTCTCATTTTATCCTCATGACAGCCCTATGAGGCTCAGACAGGTTAAGTGCCTGCTTAAGACAACACAACTAATAAGTGGCAGAGCCAGAATTTGAACTCAGACAATCTACATTCAGAGCACTACTTGCTTAAGCTAGTCTCTCTGACAAAATCACCACATTTTTTGTATGTAGATATTTTGAGTATTTTATTCTTAATGATCAACTGCTTTCATTCTATCACAGATGTGAAATATTTCAAATATGTTGATGCAAATTATTATGCAGGATATATTTAGGAAATAATTTAATGCCTAAATTAATCCCATGAAATGGGATAGACTTCTATTATGAAGAACCTTTGAAATGAGAGCTCAGATGGGAAAGAGAACAGGAAAGCACGTGGAAACTCAAGGTGCTGATTGTCTTTGCTGACTGTACGGGCCAGCAGTTGTCCCTTAGAGGGAGCAGTGAAGTCACAGGGGATCATCCACTCTGTGTAAGATAACACGTCTTCATTAAATTTTTAAAAGGAAGAAAAGGAAAGTGTAGCCTCTGTACTGCCTACTTGAAGGTTACAACATATGCAAGAGGCTGATGTTTTCTCTTACTGGCTGTTGAAACATATCATATAACTTGTGCCTACTTAGGAATCAAGTTTGGGAAGGGAATTCCTACCTATGAATTCCTAGTAGCTGGCGTTATTAACATTTTGGGACATTAATGTTCTCTCTAACCTAATTATTCATGCTATTTTCAACCACAGATTGTGTCACCACCAACTCAGTCCAAAGACTAAAGTAAAACAATCCTTGGAAAATTCCCGTGACATACTCATCAAAGAGGGATATGACCTTCAAAAGACTCACTGAAATGCTTGTTCAAAGTCCTGGCATTCTCTGCTCTTCACATGCACAATCGAGCATTCCCAACTCAGAATATATTTGCAATCTCAAATTCTTTACTCACCCCCACCTGCTTGGCAAAAGGCTTTCCCTGCTGGAACGTGCCACAACTTGTAGAAAGAACTCCATCTAGTTAGGAATGCTGCATGGACAGTGGTCATGAATAAGTTGTGCCAGGTGTTCACATGTCATGAATACCAGCCATGTCTGGTTATTTATAACACAAAGTCAGGGCAACAGAATGCTGAGTCTTACAGACTGCTTATCTGGTTGCTATGCTGCATTTTAGTTCATATCGCAGACTAATTAAAGGCACTAAAAAGTATAACCTTTAGCTCAAATTTTCAAAAGGGAGAGAAAGGAGTCCAAAATGTACTGAATACCTACTAAAGGCCAGGCCTTGTGCTGGAAGCTTTACTTATGTTACCTCTTTAATTCCCACTACAATCATATGAAGGAGGTATTACTGTCCCCATCTTACAGATAAGGAAACATAACCTCTGAAGGATTAAATATCTTGCCCAGGTAAGTGGTAAAGCCAGGATGGGAAACAGGACTGTGAAAACCCAAATTCTATGTTTATTTTCACTATTAGATCAAAATTTCCCCTACGTTGCCTAGTCTAGAATCAGAGGCATAAGAATAATGGTTTAAAAGATGCAAATTCTGCAGTTGGCCTTCTTGGTTGTTTAATCTGCTCCATCGCTTTCCAGGTGTGTGACCTCGTCAAATTACTTAATCTCTCTAAACCTCAGTTTCCTCATCTTTAAAAAATAGAGATCATTATCATGCTACCTCATAAATTTTAAATATTTGACAACAATTATGATTTGGCCATTTTTTTCCCACAAAGCCTCCTCTCCCACTAAATAGAATAATGATAACAATAGTTAATATTTACTGAATACTCACTACAAGTCAGGCACTATGTTAAGGATTTTACATGAATTATTCTGTTTAATTCTAACAATAATCCAATGAAACTAAGCTAACACTTCTTGAGCATTCAATATATTCCAAGATCTATTCTAAACCCTTTACTCACATTAACTGCTGAGTAACTTGGGCAGGTAATATGGTTGTCCCAATTTTTCAAATAAGAAAACAGAAAGCTCAGAGAGGATAAGTAAATCACCTGTGGTCCCACAGCCAGGAAAACATGAAGCCATGTTAAGAACTCAGGCAGCCAGATTTATGAGTTCACAGTCTTAACCTTGACTCTTATGTTCCTGAACAGGGCTGGGCCACAAAAAAAACATCTGACTGTCCCTGTGCTTAAAAAGCTCCCAAACATATTCAAGTTATAAGACCTACATATTTAACAAATAAGGATGCTATAATATTCTGTAGTCAAATGTCCAAAATACAAAAAATATACTCTAAGGGTCTTGGAAAATAAATGAGAGAGTGGGGATGGTGGCCTGTGGGTTCTGGGGAAGGCTTCTGAGACAACTTGCAGCTTTCACTGAGCCTTGAGGGAGTGTGGTTAGTCAGGAGGTGAGATAGGAAAAGGAAGTGTCTCAGGAGGGAGACTCACCAAGTGCAGAGATGTAGATCTGAGCCTTATTTGGGGAAGAATGAGGACACTGGCCTGACAAAAGATGGGTTTCATGTTGGACAATAAAGTTAGACGTGAAGGAAGGACAAACTACAGGAAGACCCTTGACAATCGTCTAAAAAATGAGACATTGTTTATTAGAGGCAATAAGAAGCATTAGATTCTTGAGGAGGAGAGTCACCTGTTAAGAGTGTGACTCTTATAAGTGTAAGCACTGTACAGCATGGCTTAGTATGGGGAGAATGGAGAGAGACAAGGAGGCGTCTCTGGCAGGCACCCCAGCACGAGGCAGAAAGGGCCTGCCTTGAGTAAAATGACAGCAGCAGGAGACAGAAGCAAGAGCCCAACCAGAGATATACTGAGGATGGAATCAATGGACTTAGTGAAAGATTGATGCATGAGTTTTTTGGAGAATAGGTCTGTGATGTCAGGATTTGGGCCCAGCTCAGTCACCGTCATACTCCCACACCAGTCTTTTAATGACTGACTAACACATTGTAGATGCTGAAAATATGTTTGTTAAATATATGAGTGAACCACCTAGCTTCCAGCCCAGGCCCTTCATTTTGCCCAGGAGGAAAGATCCTGAAGGTTATGTGAATTAACCAGAAGTACGTATGTGTGAGCAGCAGAATCTAAACTAAACCCCCAAATCTTGAACAACTATTCCAGAATTTTTTCTGCTATAACTTATTCTCAATTTAGAAAATTCTGGGGACTATAATATTAGTGATACCCATAACAGAAATTGAGATTTGGGGAAAGATTACTGGGCCTCTTGGATAATATTAATTTGGTTTTAGATATGTAAACACTGATGTAATTAGAGAATTTCTAATTAGAAATGTCCTGTAAGGGTTTTCAATAAGGGACTAGAGTAAAAGTGAGAACTAATGACTAGAGATAGATATATTTGAGAATCATAAACACAGAACTATTAGTTGAAGGCACGAGAAACATATTTTTATTATATGAATAAGAAATGTTTTAGAGAAGATTGCAGAGTAGAAGGACGTGCGCTCACTCCCTCTTGTGAGAGCCCCAGAATCACAAATAACTGCTGAACAATCATCAACAGGAAGACACTGGAGCTCACCAAAAAAGATACCCCACATCCAAAGACAAAGGAGAAGCCACAGTGAGATGGTAGGAGGGGCACAATTACAATAAAATCAAATCCTATAACTGCTGGGTGGGTGACTCACAAACTGGAGAACAATTATACCACAGAAGTCCACCCACTGGAGTGAAGGTTCTGAGCCCCACATGAGGCTTCCCAACCTGGGCATCCAGCAATGGGAGGAGGAATCACCAGAGAATCAGACTTTGAAGGTTAGCAGGATTTGATTGCAGGAATTCAAAAGGACTGGGGGAACCAGAGACTCTGCTCTTGGAGGGCACACACAAAGTAGTGTGCACATCAGGACCCAGGGGAAGGAGCAGTGACCCCATAGGAGACTGAACCAGACTTACCTGCTAGCGTTGGAGGCTCTCCTGCAGAGGCGGGTGGTGTCTGTGGCTCACTGCAGGGACAGGGAGACTGGCAGCAGAAGTTCTGGGAAGTACTCCTTAGTGTGAGTCCTCACGGAGTCCGCCATTAGTGCAACCAAAGAGCCTGTAGGCTCCAGTGCTGGGTCGCCTCAGGCCAAACAACCAACAGGGATGGAACCCAGCCCCACGCATCATCAGACAAGCAGACTAAAGTTTTACTGAACTCTGCCTGCCAGAGCAACACCCAGCTCTACCTACCACTAGTCCCTCCATCAGGAAGCTTGCACAACCCACTTAGATAGCCTCATCCACCAGAGGGCAGACAGCAGAAGCAAGAAGAACTATAATCCTGCAGCCTGTGGAACGAAAACCACATTCACAGAAAGAGACAAAATGAAAAGGCAGAGGACTATGTACCAGATGAAGCAACAAGATAAAACCCTAGAAAAACAACAAAATGAAGTGGAGATACGCAACCTTCCAGAAAAAGAATTCAGAATAATGATAGTGAAGATGATCCAGGACCTCAGAAAAAGAATGGTGGCAAAGATTGAGAAGATGCAAGAAATGTTTAACAAAGATCTAGAAGAATTAAAGAACAAACAAACAGAGATGAACATTACAATAATTGAAATGAAAAATACACTGGAAGGAATCAATAGCAGAATACCTGAGCAGAAGAATAGATAAGTGACCTGGAAAACAGAATGGTGGAATTCACTGCCGTGGAACAGAATAAAGAAAAAAGAATGAAAAGAAATGAAGACAGCTTAAGAGACCTCTGGGACAACATTAAATACACCAACATTCATATTATAGGGGTCCCAGAAGGAGAAGAGAGAGAGAAAGGACCCAAGAAAACATTTGAAGAGATTATAGTTGAAAACTTCCCTAACATGGGAAAGGAAATAACCACCCAAGTCCAGGAAGTGCAGAGAGTTGTAAGCAGGATAAACCCAAGGAGAAACAATCCGAGACACATAGTAATCAAACTGACAAAAATTAAAGACAAAGAAATATTATTAAAAGTAACAAGGGAAAAATGACAAATAACATACAAGGGAACTCCAATAATGTTAAAAGCTGGTTTCTCAGCAGAAACTCTACAAGCCAGAAGGGAGTGGCACGATATATTTAAAGTGATGAAAAGGAAGAACCTACAACCAAGATTACTCTGCTCAACAGGGATCTCATTCAGATTTGATGGAGAAATCAAAAGCTTTACAGACAAGCAAAAGTTAAGAGAATTCAACAACACCAAACCAGGTCCACAACAAATGCTAAAGGAACTTCTCTAAGTGGGAAACATAAGAGAAGAAAAGGACCTACAAAAACAAACCCAAAACCCAAAACTATTAAGAAAGTAGTAATAGGAACATACATATCAATAATCACCTTAAATGTGAATGGATTAAATGCTCCAACAAAAAGACACAGGCTCACTGAATGGATAAAAAAACAAGACCCATATATATGCTGTCTACAAGAGACCCACTTCAGACTGAGGGACACATAAAGACTGAAAGTGAGGGGATGGAAAAAGATATTCCATGCAAATGGAAATCAAAAGAAAGTTGGAGTAGCAATACTCATATCAGATAAAATAGACTTTAAAATAAAGAATGTTACAAGAGACAAGGAAGGACTCTACATAATGATCAAGGGATCAATCCAAGAAGAAGATATAACAATTATAAATATATATGCACCCAGCATAGGAGCACCTCAATACATAAGGCAAATGCTAACAGCTATAAAAGAAGAGATCAACAGTAAGACAATAATAGTAGGGGACATTTACACCTCACTTACACCAATGGACAGATCATCCAGACAGAAAATTAATAAGGAAACACAAGCTTTAAATGACACAATAGACCAGATAGATTTAATTGATATTTATAGGACATTCCATCCGATAACAGCAGATTACACTTTCTTCTCAAGTACACACAGAACATTCTCCAGGGTAGATCACATCTTGGGTCACAAATCAAGCCTTGGTAAATTTAAGAAAATTGAAATCATACCAAGCATCTTTTCTGACCACAATGCTATGAGGTTAGAAATAAATTACAGGGGAAAAAATGTAAAAAACACAAACAGATGGAGGCTAAACAATACGTTACTAAATAACCAAGAGGTCACTGAAAAAATCAAAGAGGAAATCAAAAAATACTTAGAGACAAATGACAATGAAAACACGATGATCCAAAGCCTATGGGATACAGCAAAAGCCATTCTAAGAGGGAAGTTTATAGCAATACAATCCTACCTCAAGAAACAAGAAAAATCTCAAGTAAACAATTTAAACTTACACCTAAAGGAACTACAGAAAGAAGAACAAACAAGACCAAATTTAGTAGAAGGAAAGAAATCATAAAGATCAGAGCAGAAATAAATGAAATAGAAACAAAGAAAACAATAGCAAAGATCAATAAAACTAAGACCTGGTTCTTTCAGAAGATAAACAAAATTGATAAACCCTCAGCCAGACTCATCAAGAAAAAGAGGGAGGGGACTCAAGTCAATAAAATTAGAAATGAAAAAGGAGAAGTTACAAGAGACAGCACAGAAATACAAAGCCTCATAAAAGACTACTACAGGCAACTCTATGCCAATAAAATGGACAACCTGGAAGAAATGGACAAATTCTTAGAAAGGTATTACCTTCCAAGACTGAACCAGGAAGAAATAGAAAATATGAACAGAGCAATCAGTCACAAGTAATGAAATTGAAACTGTGATTAAAAATCTTCCAACAAACAAAAGTCCAGAACCAGATGGCTTCACAGGTGATGTGTATCAAACATTTAGAGAAGAACTAATGCCTATCCTTCTCAAACTCTTCCAAAAAGTTGCAGAGGAAGGAACACTCCCAAACTCATTCTACGTGGCCACCATCACCCTGATACCAAACCAGGCAAAGATACTACAAAAAAAAAAAAAAGAAAGAAAATTACAGACCAATATCACTGATGAATACAAATGCAAAAGTCCTCAACAAAATACTAGCAAACAGAATCCAACAGCACATTAAAAGGATCATACACCATGATCAAGTGGGATTTATCCCAGGGATGCAAGGATTCTTCAATAATGCAAATCAATCAATGTGATACACCATATTAACAAATTGAACAATAAAAACCATATGATCATCTCAATGGATGCAGAAAAAGCTTTTGACAAAATTCAACACCAATTTATGATAAAAATTCTCCAGAAAGTAGGCACAGAGGGAACCTGCCTTAACATAATAAAGGCCATATATGACAAACCCACAGCAAACATCATTCTCAATGGTGAAAAACTGAAAGCATTTCCTCTAAGATCAGGAATAAGACAAAGCTGTCCACTCTCAAGATTATTATTCAACATAGTTTTGGAAATCCTAGCCATGGCAATCAGAGAAGAAAAAGAAATAAAAGGAATACAAATTAGAAAAGAAGAAGTAAAACTGCCACTGTTCACAGGTGACATGATACTATACATAGATAATCCTAAAGATGCCACCAGAAAACTACTAGAGCTAATCAATGAATTTGACAAAATAGCAGGATACAAAATTAATGCACAGAAATCTCTTGCATTCCTATACACTAATGATGAAAAAATCTGAAAGGGAAATTAAGGAAACACTCCCATATACAATTGCAACAAAAAGAATAAAATACCTGGAAATAAACCTACCTAAGGAGGTAAAAGACCTGTAGTCAGAAAACTGTATGACACTGATGAAAGAAGTCAAAGATGACACACACAGATGGAGAGATATACCATGTTCTTGGATTGGAAGATATATCATGTGAGAACAACTATACTACCCAAAGAAATCTACAGATTCAATGCAATCCCCATCAAGTTACCAATGACATTGTTTACAGAACTAGAACAAAAAATCTTAAAATTTGTATGGAGACAAAAAAGACCCCGAATAACCAAAGCAATCTTGAGGGAAAAAAAACAGAGCTGGAGGAATCAGATTCCCTGACTTCAGACAATACTTCAAAGCTACAGTAATCAAGACAATATAATACTGGCACAAAAAAAAATATATAGATCAATGGAACAGGTTAGAAAGCCCAGAGATAAACACACACACTCCTTTGTCAATTAATCTAAGACAAAGGAGACAAGGATACACAATGGAGAAAAGACAGTCTCTTCAACAGGTGGTGCTGGGAAAACTGGACAGCTACATGTAAAAGAATGAAATTAGAACACTCCCTAACTCCACACACAAAAATAAACTCAAAATGGATTAAAGACCTAAATGTAAGACCGGACACTATAAAACTCTTAGAGGAAAACATAGGAAGAACACTCTTTGACATAAATCACAGCAAGATCTTTTTTGACCCACCTCCTAGAGAAATGGAAATAAAAACAAAAAAAAAACCAAATGGGACCTAATGAAACTTAGAAGCTTTTGCACAGCAAAGGAAACCATAAACAAGATGAAAAGCCAACCCTCAGAATGGGAGAAAGTATTTGCAAATGAAGCAACTGGCAAAGGATTAATCTCCAAAATATATAAACAGCACATGCAGCTCAATATTATAAAAACAAACAACCCAATCCAAAAATGGGCAGAAGACCTAAATAGACATTTCCCCAAAGAAGACATACAGATGGCCAAAAAGCACATGAAAAGCTGCTCAACATCCCTAATTATTAGAGAAATGCAAATCAAGACTACAACGAGGTATCACCTCACACTGATTAGAATGGGCAGCATCAGAAAATCTACAAACAACAAATGCTGGAGAGGGTGTGGAGAAAAGGGAACCCTCTTGCACTGTTGGTGGGCATGTAAACTGATACAGCCACTACGGAGAATAGTATGGAGGATCCTTAAAAAACTAAAAATAGAATTACCATATGACCCAGCAATCCCACTACTGGGCATATACCCAGAGAAAACCATAATTCAAAAAGACACATGCACCCCAATGTTCATTGCAGCACTATTTACAATAGCCAGGTCATGGAAGCAACCTAAATGCCCATCGACAGATGAATGGATAAAGAAGATGTGGTATATGTATACAATGGAATATTACTCAGCCATAAAAAGGAACGAAGCTGGGTCATTTGTAGAGATGTGGATGGACATAGAGACTGTCATACAGGGTGAAGTAAGTCAGAAAGAGAAAAACAAATACCGTATTTTAACACATATATGTGGAATCTAGAAAAATGGTACAGATGAACCAGTTTGCAAGGGAGAAATAGAGACACACATGTAGAGAACAAACCTATGGACACCAAGGGGGGAAGGTGGGGGGGTATGAATTGGGAGATTGGGACTGACATATATACATATAAAAAAAATCATTATGGGGCTTCCCTGGTGGCGCGGTGGTTGAGAGTCCGCCTGCCGATGCAGGGGACACGGGTTCGTGCCCCGGTCCGGGAGATCCCACATGCCGCGGAGCAGCTGGGCCCGTGAGCCATGGCCGCTGAGCCTGCGCGTCCGGAGCCTGTGCTCCGCAACGGGAGAGGCCGCAACAGTGAGAGGCCCGCGTACCGCAAAAAAAAAAAAAAAAAAAAAAATCATTATGGCAGGCTGGTAAAGGCTAACCAAATAACCTCATCAGGGGAAAATCTACAGTCTTCATTTGGGTAAAAACAATCAATTGTAACACCTCCCCTGACAGTGAGATTAATTTCACTCTTCCAAAAGTGTGTTGTAAGCGACCATACTTCCAGGAGATGCTTCCCAAAGGAAGAGCCCTGGGGAAAACTACATATGGGAAATGCTATATGTTAAATGTATCTTATGATCATTCACAACACATATTAGCATAGTAAAAGTTTGTAGTAAAGATAAATAAATAAATAAATAAAACATAAGCATAGTGTAGGGATTGACATAAATTATAATAGTATAAATTTATTTTACGCTTTATTCAAATAAAACATCATTTTCAATTAAAAAATGTTTTCAGTTTCCCATTACTTTAAATAAATATTTTTTAGTCTACTGAAGAATTGTCGAACAAGCAGTGCACTTAACTGCTATCAGTGTGTTAATGTCATTGGAATCACTTCATTTGCCCATGCTAATCTTGATCTGCTTGCATACACAATGATTCAGGGACTACTGTATTGGCCAGTCTATACTGGTGCCCACTGAGAGCATTGCCAGACTCCAGATCTGTCTCTGTGTGTCCTGTTGCCATCTTTATTCTGTACTTTTGTTACATCTTGCCAACTATTATTTCCAAAGGTAAAGCAAAATAATCTTAAAATTTTTCTGATATTTATGGAATATGCCTATTCCATAAATGAAGCAGAGGCCTTGGATATATTTGCTGCCTCATCATTCATGACTGAGCCCACACATCCCTTATCTGAGAAGTTTCACCGAAATCCAATCTGTTATCCTTGTATCTACCCCATTAAGCAGTCAGTCATTCATTTCCCTCCATTCTTTCAGTACTCTAAACATATTTCAGTTATAGAATATGGCATGTTGTTTTGTAAATGCTTCTGTGTATCTCTCTTCAACTAGTCAACTTGTGTGTCCGTAAAAATAAGCTTTTTAATCTTCCTCATCTTCATGATATCAGTACTGGCACATGGCAAAAATTAAATTCATCTTGGTTAAAATCTTTTAACATCTGGGCACCTGAAGATTCCGGGCCATCAAGGTTGATCTAGTAGTTCATGGGAAGAATAAGCCATGTTCACACAGATTCATTCCAGCAAGAGGGAGAAATGCTTTCTCAATCATAGAAACCCACATATGGGTTAACAGCTAGGGTGTGAGAAGGAGCAGAAAAGCAGGAATGCTATAGGAGAGGCAGATAAAGTTGGGTAGGTCTGGTGGTGGGTCTTATAGGAATGTGAATGAGAATGTTGTGTGGGAGGGTCTTATAGGGATATGAATGAGACTTTGTATATTAGTTTCCTATTGCTACTGTAACAAATTACAACAAACTTGGTGGCTTAAAATAACACAAATCTATTATCTTACAGTTCTGGAAGTCAGAAATAGGTCTTACCGGACCAAGGCTGCATTCCTTTCTGGAGGCTCTAAGGGAGAATCCATTTTCTTGCCTTTTCTAGCTTTTAGAGGCTGCCCTAGAGTTTGGCTCATGACCCTCTTCCAACTTCAAAGCCAGCATTCTTTCTCACATCACTACACTCTGACACTTTCTTCTGCCTCTCTCACTGTGATTACCTTGGGCCCACTCAAATAATTCAGGATAATCTCCCCATTTTAAGGTCAACTGATTAGCAATATTAATTTTTTTGTGAAACTTAATTCCCTTTTGCCACAGGTTCCAAGGATTCAGACATGACAACTTTGGAGATCATTATTCTGCCTACCACACTCAGAATAGGATAGGAAGCTTCTATCCAACTCTTAAATCATAAATGCCATGATGAAATCATAGTGCTCTAGACTGAGCTGCCCTAAACTGCCCTCTCCAAAACCTTGCACAATTGAGTCACCATGAGGATTTTTTTTTCCCTTTGGGCACAAAGAATGTTAAAAAAAAAAACAGCAGATATACATGAGGTGCTTCACTCACATCCATATAGACAGATAACAACAATTGAATCCTTCTCTGTGTACATATGATGCTGGACCTAAGAAATGACCCAGTTGTCATGTGACAGGATGCCCACATGCATAATATTTTGAATAATTTTACTTCATTTAACGTGATCTGAGTCCCTATTAATCTGGTGGGTGGTATGATTCCCGGGACACTGACAGGGCTATGTGATTCTTTTGCTTTCGCATAACACTAATTAATAATGACAATGCAACTATCTAGAATGTAGTTTTCATCTTTTTTAGAGCTCAAAGGGTTTCATAGAATTTATCCTTTTTCTTTCAAATAATATGCCTATGGGGTTACCAACTGCAAAAGTACTATTTGAGATTAAAATAAGAAATAATTTTCAAACATCAGTGAGAGGCATAAGGAAATTTATAAACACAGTGATCTGACTGAAAAAAAATAGCCAAACTGATTGTTTTCAGATGTGCAAATTGTAAAGTCAATGATGCTTAAGTGAAGATTTCTGAAGTTGACTATTTATATCTTCAAAGTACAAGTGACCACGGCTGCATTCATTCATTCACTCTTTTAACACGTGTTTCGTATAAACTCCCAGCTACCAGATACCATTCTAGGCATAGGGAGTCAATAAAAACAAGACAAGTTCACTGTGCTCAAGGAGAAGACTGTTAGTAGGAGACAGACCATACACTTTTAACAAACAAATTATCTTTCAGGTAGTGAAAAGTACTCTGAATAAAAGGGAAAAAATAGCACAGAGCTGAAAGAGAGAGAGAAAAGATCAATGTTATTTTAGTTATGGCGGTCAGGTAAGGCCTGACCAGATATTTGAATAAGGGGCAAGCCATATGAAAAAATGAGAAAAGGGTGAGCATGCCAATTTGATTCAATGAACAAATATTAATTAAGCATAGACTATGGGCCAGGAATCATTTTTGGTGCTGGGGAGAAAGCAAGTATAAAGATTCTGCCTAATGCAGGACAAGCCTGAAGAGATCAAGAAACAACAACAAAAAGTATATGTACCATTGAGTTATATTAATAATGTCTTTACCAAACACAGTTACCCTGTAATTATTTAACAGGTGAAATAATTACCAAAAGCACAAAATCTTAGTAGTAGAGGTCAATCGAACTACCCCTCTTCCTAGAGCCAAGGTTTTAAAATTTCTTGCAATAGGATCACTTGATTGTAAACAAAGTCTCATGTGGAATTGCAACATAGTCAACAAATAAAAGTATTCTCTTCTGCTGAGGTATTTGTGGCTATCCATAGCCCTACCTACTCTGCCTCCCCTCAAAAGCCCCCATCCATGTTTTGCAGTGATATTAATTTCTTAGTTTTGATAATTGTACTATAGTTGTGTAAAATGTTAACATTAGGAGAAGCTGGTGAAAGATATATGGGACCTCTATGTACTACTTTTGCAACTTTTCTGTAAGTCTAAAATTATTTCAAACTAAAAAGTTCAAAGAAAAAGAAAAGCCCACTACCATCACTACTAGGCAGCCCACTTAGGGCACAGGGGACACCATGTGAAGCCATTAACCCTGCTAACTAGCCATGCTTTGCTGATGTCGCCTACTTATATGAGACCTTAAGAAAAGGGCAGTTCCTTTCTGGGTAGCCTATTCTGGTTTTTAATCATCTTCCACAACAGAAAATTCTTTTTGCTTTTTTTTTTTGTTGGCTGCGTTGGGTCTTCGTTGCTGCGTGTGGGCTTTCTCTAGTTGTGGTGAGCAGGGGCTACTCTTCGTTGAGGTGTGAGAGCTTCTCACTGCAGTGGCTTCTCTTGTTGTGGAGCATGGGCTCCAGGCACGCGGGCTTCAGAAATTGCGGTGCGCAGGCTCTAGGGCGCGCGGGCTTCAGTAGTTATGACGTGCGGGCTCAGTAGTTGTGGCTCACGGGCTCTGAAGCGCAAGATCAGTAGTTGTGGCGCACAGGCTTAGTTGCTGCACGGCACGTGGGATCTTCCCAGACCAGGGATTGAACCTGCGTCCCCTGCATTGGCAGGTGGATTCTTAACCACTGTGCCACCAGGGAAGTCCCACACCAGAAAATTCTTTCTTATGACTCTTTAAACCTTTCATGCTCTGGGATAAAACCATTTTTTTCAAGTTTTGTCATCAATAGATAATTAACTTGACTTTTACAAAATAATACTCTGTGATATATTTGTAGACCACATAATTTTCCATCAACCTTCTTTCTACAAGTTAATAGCAATGCCTTCATTTTTTCTCACAGGTCTTCTTTTTCCACATTTGAATCATTTGGGGGACTCACCACTTTCAGTTCTTTCTGACCTTCTTAAACTATGGTGTACACAGCTTATCACTGGACTTTAAAAAAAGTAAATAGAAATAAAATTAAAAGAGGAGCCAGACACTGTCAAATACCTTGGGAGAGAGGGCTGTGTTACTCCTTAGACATAAAATATTCCTATTTGGATATTATTGCTGTAAAAACCTCACTACATTATCATATTTTGTTTTTTCTTACACATTTTTTTCACACCACTCATGACAGTCGTTAAGCCAAGTGCCCCAGGCATTTGCTCCTAACCACTGAACAGCCAGACTGAGAACTTTAAGTCTTTTAGGGAGTCACAACTGCCAAAAATGCTCTCTCACCAGAAGACATATTCCCTGAATTATATAAAGTATAAATTTGTTCTGAACTCATTCACCTGTTATCACTAAACAATAGGTAAGGAAACCAACTAACTCTGTGACCCTGTCTGTTAGACCTCTCCATGCTTTAGTTCCCTGTCTGAAAAGTGACGATAAGTGTTTACCAACTTCACGTAGGTGTTGCAAAAGTTGATTAATGCTTATAAGGCACCATCTGATGAGGGGCTCTGGCTGTACCACCCAAGTCATCATAGGCTGTGGTATGCATGCTTCCCTCAAAGGCACTCCTCAAAACTTGGTACCATGACTGTGGATGATGTGCTGCGGCCCATCACTAGTTTGTGACCCAACTGTACTTTCAGACATGCACTCTGAGAGCCAGTAAGGCTATCACCCAAAGCTGAAAAGCAGTTTTTCTAATGCTGCAGGCTCATGCACAAGGCACTAAAATAGCACTAGAAATACTATACCCATATTGCTTTATCCTAGACATCTGACACTTGTAAAGCTGATGCCAAATTTCTTGTCACATATGTGTCTGGAAGCCTTCATGCTGAGAGGCATTTCTCATCTTCTGACATTTCAGAGAGCTGCATGGAGCTAGACAAACACAGACCCTCTTTCAAAAAGGCCTGAGGCAAATGCAAGAATTCTTCCTGAGTGACCTCCACGGTCCTAATTGGAGGAGATCCAAGACACCCTTCGGCACATCTGTAATCCTTAGGATGTTCCAAATGTTTGAGTGTGCTTCTTCCAGTGAGTAAGAGCTGAACTGCCCTGGCTCTCCAAGGTCATCTGGAAATGATATACCATTAGCCAAATGAGGAAATGCTACTGCAGGCAAACCAACCATAAGATCAAACGATCCTCAGGGGTCCAGGAGCTCAGATACTCTGTCTTTGGTGACACAGGCCACCTCCATCTATTAAAATCAGGCTTCAGTTGACTCTCATTACTGTTGTGACTGACTCCCCCAAACAGAAACTAAACTAGGATTTCTGCACATGATACCAGAGTAGATAATTTCCAGTGATTCCCTTCTCTTCTGTTGTTGCCTCCACAACCTGCCTGACAAAGCAGGCACCGTGGAGACCCTATCCCCAGCCACCAAGGGGCAAAGGTTTTTGGGGGTTTTTTGTTTTTTTTGCGGTACGCGGGCCTCTCACTGCTGTGGCCTCTTCAGTTGCGGAGCACAGGCTCCGGACGCACAGGCTCAGGGCCATGGCTCACGGGCCCAGCCGCTCCACGGGCATGTGGGATCTTCCCGGACTGGGGCACGAACCCGTGTCCCCTGCATCAGCAGGCGGACTCCCAACCACTGCGCCACCAGGGAAGCCCGGAGCAAAGGTTTTTAATAGGAGAGTCCCTAAAGCAACATGTGTCAGAATAACCTAGTTTTAAATGTCAGTCCCCGGGCTCTATTCCAAACCTTTGAATTAGAACCTCTGGCACATAAGATCCAAAATCTGCATCTTTAACAAATTCCCCAGATGATCTTTCTTTAACTTTTATTTTACCAGATACTTTTTATGCACACTAAAGTTTTTAAAGCCTGACAGAATTTTCAAGTAAATTAAAACTCACACAAACCCTCAGCTTGTTGGGAGAGTTTCTGGGCACAGGCCTATGTTTAGTGGTCATTGAGTCATCTACCCGAAGCTCACCCATAGGCAAACTGTGACTGTACTCAAGAGGAAGGAATGCATTTCATGATTTCCTACTTCTCCAAGTCTCATTGTTCATGCTCTTCCTTTGGGATCATAAGTACTGCCATATGATGCTTCTGGCGTGAGTTGCCTTGTATTGTTTAACTTTTTTTATTAGTTTTCTACTGCTGCCATAACAGATT
Organism: Hyperoodon ampullatus; assembly: GCF_949752795.1. Classification (NCBI taxonomy): domain Eukaryota; kingdom Metazoa; phylum Chordata; class Mammalia; order Artiodactyla; family Ziphiidae; genus Hyperoodon; species Hyperoodon ampullatus. Next base: position 138,315,794 of record NC_136914.1, read on the forward strand.
ACACAAACTTAGCACAAATTTATTATATTATAGTTCTGTAGGTTAGAAGTCTAACATGGGTCCTACTGGGCTACGTTGGGCTGCACCTCACAGGCCTACAAGCCCTGTGCTTGTCCAGCTTCAAGACCAAAGAAAGAGCCCAGAGTCAGCAACAGAGAGATCAATGGTTTAATGGATGGGGAGTTTACACCTCTGAAGCAAGGTCCTGGAGCAACACTCCACCATGTAAGGCATGTGGCAGGCAGAAAAGGGGAGAGGGGTGCTGGGGATTGCCAGTTATAGGGGAATGGACATCAGGCGGGCTCATTAGTTACCAGCGAAACCAGTAGAGGGGCACACCCCTCACCACCCCCTTTGATAAGAACAATCACTAGCTGGGGCCTGGGACAAGTACGTAGGAAGGTCAGTCATGTGTGTAGGGTGCAGGTGAAGCAAGCACTGGTCAGGCAGGGGATGCAAAGAGAGCACGAGAACAGCCATCTTGAGTGGCCTGACCATACACTCCATCCCTACTACATACCCTGCACGATGTCTACAGTCTTGGTCTGCCCGTTGGTCCGCTAAAATCAAGATGTTAGCAAGGCTGGTTCTTTTCTGGAGGCTCTAGGGGAGAATCCATTTCCTTGCCTTTTCCAGCTTCTAGAGGCCGCCCACAACTCTGGGCTCATGGCCCTCTTCCTCTATCTTCAAAGCCAATAACACTGCATCTCTCTGACTATTCTTCACATTTCCTTTTTACTCTCCTCTTCTGCCTCCCTCTGTCACTTTTAAGGATTCATATGATTACATCGGGGCCAGTCGGGTAATCCAGGATAATCTTCCCATCTCAAGGTTCTTTTTTTTTTTTTTTTTTTTTTTTTTTTTTTTGTGGTACGCGGGCCTCTCACTGTTGTGGCCTCTCCCGTTGCGGAGCACAGGTTCTTAATATGTGATTAAATCTGCAGAATCCCTGTTGCCATGTAAAGGAACATTTTCGTAGGTTCCAGGAACTAAGATGTGGGCACCTTTGGGGGCACATTATTGTGCCTACCATACTTTCCATCTGTAATATGAAGGATGTCTTCATTTGGGTTCCCCCAGAAGCAGACCCTGAGACTAGAATTTGAGTACAAATCCCAGGAAGCTGAGTAAAGGAGTGGGGAAGTCAGGCAATAAGGGAGGAAAGCAAACAAGTGAGTTAATGAGCAAGATATCATTACAGGCAACAGACTGAATTCCTCCAAGGACTGTGTAGAACAATATCAGAATAGTCCCACCAAAGGGCAAAGAAACTGGGGCATTTATCCACCAATTCTCATAATTTATTAGTTAGGAGTCATATTAACTCCCAGGCACTTCTGGCACTTCCTGCCTTCCTGACTGTGGAAGGGCTCCACAGCTAGAGAATGACCTTGGCAGAGACACACAAGAGGCTGTACACTTGTGCCATCTGAGGGGCCTCCAAAGTGGCCCCAGGGGCTAACAGTATCTGAATCAAAGGTTTGGTTTTTGAGGGAAGTGTGACATTATGCTCATATCTTTGACCCAGCAATTCTACCTCCAGGTAATTTATGTAAGGGCATAATTGGACACATCTGCAATGATTATTTGTAATATTTTAAAGAATTGGAAATAATTTAAATTTTCATTAATAGGGGATTAGTTAAATAAATTATGGTGGTAAAATTGAATACATTTTTAAATTAAGTATAATAATGTCAGTCTACATTTATTGATAGAGAAGCCATTTCCTGACATACTTTTGAGTCAAAAAGAGGCAGGTTACAAATAGCAAGTATATTATAAATCTGTTTATGTAAAATTATGTATGTATAATATGTGTGTGTGTATGCATAGCAAGATGGCTCAAAGAATGTTCATCAAAACTCTAACAGTAGTTATTTCTAGGGAGCAGAATTTCTCATCCTTTATACTTTCTCCTTCATAATTCTATGTGTTACAAAATATTTTACAGTAAACAATGTATTATATATTAATCAACTTATTACAAGAATATTTTCCATTCCAAAAAAAAAAAATTCAAGTTGTCCTAAAAGACAAGTGCCGGGACTTCCCTGGTGGTGCAGTGGTTAAGAATCTGCCTGCCAACAGAGGGGACATGGGCTCTATCCTTGGTCCAGGAAGATCCCATATGCCACAGAGCAACTAAGTCCGTGCACCACAACTACTGATCCTGCGCTGGAGAGCCCACGAGCCACAACTACTGAGCCCACATGCCACAACTACTGAAGCCCGCGTACCTAGAGCCCGTGCTCTGCAATAAGAGAAGCCACCACAATGAGAAGCCCTCACACCACAATGAAGAGTAGCCCCTGCTCGCCACAACTAGAGAAAGCCCACGCACAGCAACCAAGACACAACACAGCCAAAAATAAATTAAAAATTAAATCTTAAAAAAAAAAAGAAGATGCATCTTTTTAGGTCTAATATGATAATGTTCCATGTGCTTATATATACTTCTCCATTTTAAAACTGCATGAGGCTAGGGACCACAGAACACTTAGGGCATATTTTGAACACAATAGGTGCTTAATAAATTTTTATTCTTTAATTGATTTTCATCAGTATGAAATTCAGTAAAACAACTCACTGAACAAACTGGGTCACAGTGAAAATTTCACAATGCATGGAGATGACTTCCCAGTGAGCTGAGAGGCATGGTATTGCCTTATCAGGCAGGGCCTGCCACTGCAGGCAAGGGCAGGCCTGTCACTGCCTGGATATACCCACGCAATCCCAGAGATACTATTGAGCTCCACTTCCCTTAGGCAGAAGTAACCAATGTGAGTACAGCTTTTCAGTTGTTACAGCAAATGAGACAAGTGGAATTTGTGTCAATCTGCAAGAAATTAATTTAACAGTTTGTCCCCTAAACTCTAGGTCTTCCTCAGAAACAACACTGCACTCTAGTTATGCATAAGGGCAGAGCTGACTGAAAGTACAGAGAGGAAAAACAAGTGGGTGAACAAGTCACACTGTGCCCATAGTACAACAGGAATAAGAATAGTTCAGTATGGGAGTTCCCTGGTGGTCTAGTGGTTAGGATTCTGGGCTTTCACTGCCATGGTCCAGGTTCAATCCCTGGTCAGGAAACTGAGATCCTGCAAGACGTGAGGCATGGCCAAAAAAAGAGAAAAGAATAGTTCAGTGTGAGACTTTACAGTCTTCCCTCCATACCTCATGTCCCCCTTGTATGGCTAAAGAGGAAATTAATTTTCTTACCTGTCCAGGTTGCTTTTGGACATCCCTTTGTTCTTTAGAATCTGAATACGGAACAGATGGAGAGACAGTACAAAAATGGACAAGGAGGGAGGGAGACCAGAGAATCGCGAAATGGGTGTCAGGGAGAGTTTGCGGGATTGTGAGGTGTCAGGCGGAGATTCCGAGCCTTGGGGAGCACCTGATGTCCATGTGGGAAGGAAATGAGGATGACAGTGAAGTAGAGAGATTTTAAGATGCCCTTTCTATATTAAGAATGCATATTAATATCTATTAAATTGTACACTTTAGATGGGTGAATTGTATGGTAATGTGAATTGTATCTCAATAAAGCTATTTTTTTAAACAGAGTACCCTCCCAGAGAAATGCACACCCCACTTTGGAAGTTTACTGAGAAACTAAAAAATACTTTAATAGCTGTAATGACTTTTGGGGTACCACACCATTTTTTGAATTATTCTTGCACAGAGACTGAGCCATGTGGAACTTCAATTATGTTTGGGTTATAGTAGACTAGAGAAAAGATCCTTAGATCCTAGGGGATCCTTAAAGATACACTAGTCCAAGCTCTCATTTCAAAGGTGAGAAAATGAAGCTGGAAAGGTTAAGTTTTCATTGTCTCACAGTAGTAAAGCTGGGAACACAGTAGTAAAACTGGGAACTATGGAGATCTATCTCAAGTCTTTTGAAATCTACAACCCCACCCCCGTCTAACGCTCTTCCTGCTATTGTTTATAGAAAGAAACAAGTTGAGCATAAACAAGATTAGAACATGTAGTTATTACGCCCATGGCTCAATCAAGTTTTTCTAGCCTTTAGAACAAATCAGTTAGACTGGCATCAATTCAATCAGTTGTACAGCATTGCCTAGCTAGCAAGCATAGCCATGGAGATTCAGCCTTTCTGGCCCAAGCCTGGAGAATAATCAATCCTCACAATGGCAATGTTGCCCTCACCTCAGTTTGAAGAGCAACAGAAAAATACAATAGTTATCCTTTATTTGGGCACTTATCTATGCATCAATTTGGGCAGGGCAGTCAGAGCCCTATGACATTGGAATTTGGAGAGTTCCATTTTTAAACAGGAATTTAAAAACTACTAGATGCCACTAATGTAAATAACACCCATCTGTGAATCACATCAGAAATTTATGAAGTTAATTACGGGATTGCATCTCTGATGCTCTCCCAGGATGGCTCTGGCACCTGCTATGTGCTAGGCGCCGGTCTAGACATTTTACATATGGCATCTCTTTAATCCTTTCAATAATCCTATTACATGGGTATTAATCACCCCATTTTGCAAATCAAAAGACTGAAAACATGATGGGAGCAGGACCAAACAAGTAAGAGACAAATTCTGATGTCAATACAATATCCTTAAGGCTCAAGGAGGGTAGACTTCGTGATGCGATTTAAGGCTGTACCAAAAGGGCCCCCTTTTGTCCCAAGAGAGTCACCCCAGTGCCTGTCATTCTTTCATTAGCTCCATTTATTTGTGACTTAAATACCCTTAATAGTCATCTATGAAATTTAAAATAACCTCTGCATGGATCAGAGTAGACAGTGCTATGCTACAGACTAAACTGGAATCTCAGTAGCCTGACACAATAAAAGTATTTCTTGCTCATGCAAAGTCTGATGCAGATGTCTGGAGTCCTTTAAAGGGGATTGGGGATGAGACAAGGTGAGCATGGAAGATGGACAGTGTAGGATGCTTTAGATTCACAGATGCAGATCATGCAGTCCTACAAGCGGAATACATCATTTCCCCCCACATTCTGGTGGACAGAAATCACTCACATGGACAACCTAACTGCACAGGTAGCTGGGAAGTACAGGAGAGCAAAGGCATGGGTGAGCACTATAATCTCCACCACACTCCTGAAAGAATTGTAGCTTTGGTTCTTATCTGTCAGTACATTAGTTAAGAGTTAGCAACAACAATAGACACAAGTAGTATGCAAGGAATCTCTTCTTCAGGACAGAACCAGAAAGGAAGAGATAGAAAAGAGACAGTGACAGAGACAAATGTACATACTTGACAATTTTATTGGGTTTTGTCCAACTTGAAAAATCAGTCTACCAAACCTCACTGTGTCTCCAGCTCCTGGCTCAGGCTTCCAAGGGCTTTGTTGTATGCTGACTTAGACCTTCAGAAATATCAGAACTAAATGTGTTTGTTTTATTCACAGAGGCAAGTAGGTATTTGGAGAGTTACAACTAAATAAGTATTTTCCTGACAAGTTGACTGTAACAGATATCAATAAATTGATGTATTTTTCCATTTATTTTTACCACAAAACTCAGTGACAACAAAACAATGAACTGCCCCCCCCCAAAAAACAATAAATCAAATTTAAGGATGCATAAAATTTTTAAATCATATATTTAAAGGAAAATTATAATTTATTAAAACATTAATAATAGCTATTTGTGCATTACCCAATTATTCTAGAAACCTGGCTTGAAACCCTCCTTTTCACTCAGTCTAATCACCAACTGCATTTGATTTTATCTCCAAAGTATCTCTCAAGTTCATCATCTTCTCCTCTATCCCTATTGTGGCTGGCTCAAACGTTCTCATCTGGAAAATCACATCACCTCCTAGATGATCTCCCTGCATTTAGTCTTGCCCCCTCCCTCAATCCAAATTTGAGAAGCATTGAGCTTGAAACTGCAGGGTGGAAGGGAATCCTTTAGAATCTGGTTGAACATGCTGATTCCCAAGTTTCCCCCCTCCCGGAAATTCTGATTCAGTGGATCTAAGGTGCAGTTCAGGGCTCTGAATTTTTTTTAAGTATTGCAGAAGATGGCAATGTGTGTGGTCCTAAGAGAGATGCTGCTCTGTACAAAATCTCAGCAAGAATCCCAAGTCTCAACTGCCAGTCCTCTGTTTAAAGCAATTAAATGGCTCATCATTACCAGCTGGATAAATTCCATGTCCCTTATCTTGGAATATAAAGCTTCCAAGACCCAGGCCTTGAATATCTTTCCAGCCTCGTATTTTACTATTCCTCCTCAAACCTTAAACTTTCAGAACCACCAACGTTAAATTATTTGTAATTCCTGAGCTCACTGTATTGTTTCATGCCTCCACATTAGCCCATGCTGTTCTGGCTACTCAGAATTTCCTTGGGCATTGTCTTTCTGATAAATCAGCATTTACCTTCAAAACTGAGCTTGAGTCATTTCTTTGTGAATCTCTCTAATATGCCACCATTACTTTGTCAGTGTTAATGTCTTCCTCCTCTTTCTTCCTCCTGTCTGCTCCTGACTTTTGTAGACTTCTATGACTGCACATCTTTTTTTACATTCCTCTCATTCCCTGTCTTTCCATCATCTCACCTTGCTTCATCTCTGTGCCTGGCACATAGAAGGCACTAAATAAACATTGTTGAATGATTGGTAAACAGAAAAATTGAGCTCCTTTGGATATAGCAACAAAGAAAGATTCCTCTTTGGATTAGCTGGCTCATTAAGTTAAATATTTTAGTTCAGTTTATAACATTTTCTCTTTCCTACATTATTCAAATTAATTCTACAAACACTTTTTGAAAGCCTACTAAGCATGTACAATAGTGCTTCCTAAAATCCTATGTTTATATGCTAAAAACTATGAGATACAGGCTTTCTTTGCCTTTTATCTCTACTGGTCTTTCATTAATTTTCTTATTTAACTAATGGTTTCTGTACCAACCAGGTGAGTTATTAGCACTTTGAAGACATATCTTTTGAGGTGCTTACACTAGTAATAAATATTTCCCTCAAAACAAAGCTAAAATTTCTTTCCAAATAGTGTAATATCAGGTAGTGTTAAAATATTTCCATACATTTGTGTTTATACCCAATGAGTTCTTTGGGAAACTGCATGAGAAAGTTAGTAGCAGCCTAATACTTAACCCACATTCTTGAGCAATCAATAAGTTGTGCTTTGGTGTTTTTTTGTTTTTTGTTTTTATGTGCTTTGGTGTTTTTAATTGCATGACCCAAGTACCTAACCCACATCCTGAGGGAGACAGTTAAGTAACAGAAAGAATGGACCACTGTCTTTCTATATTTACCTCTGGATCTTTGTACTTAAAGACCTCCTCTGGATTCTGAAAGCAGCCTATGGCATTTGAAAATGTGGCATAAATATGGTAGCCTTGATCACCCCTAGGTGAAACTAAACAACCTCTTTTATACATTCTTTCAAAAGTTTAGGTCAGGATGTTAAGCCTGCACATAACAATGTATTTAAACATTGCTGCTCTATACAACTACTTATATACTTTATTGTATAAATTTGTCTCTCAAAGGAGAAAATGTTATCATAAAATAAGCAGTAAAACTCTTAAACTTGCCAACATTCTGCTGTCTAAAATAATTTTCTAACAGAGGAAGACACTGCTTCTTTTCAGCAGAAAACTGAAATTATTACTAATGTACTCTTTCTGACATCAAAATAGTAAGAATGATTACTTATCCTATATTTGTTGCAATAGAGTTATCTGGATGTGGTAAAAATAGCTCCAAGAACACAACAGTCCTCACTCTAGCCATAAACCTGTAAATCTTCCCTATAAAGACAAAAACTGTCCACAGCAATCAACAGCAACACTCCAAGTCTGACACTCTCAGGCACCTAAACAACACAGTATTGATGGGTCAAAGAGCCCTGTTAGCATTAACCAGGAAATCACACAGAGAACCCTACTCCCTCTTCCCAAGGAACAAGTGTCCTTAATCCAGCAATGGACCAAAACTCAAAGCTGCCCCAGATAATACACAATGGAGGGCTGCAAATATGCCCCATGGAAGGATAAGAAATTATAATAAAGTTTAAAATCACTTGTAAGGTGGCTATATTTTAAAAAAACAAAAACAAAATAGCAAGTGTTGATGAGGATATGGAGAAATTGGAACTTTCATACATTGCTGGTGGGAATGTAAAACAGTGATACTTTTGGCAGTTCCTCAATAAGTCAGACATAGAATTACCATATGATCCAGCAACTTCACTCCTAGGTATATACCCAAAAGTATCAAAAACAAGGACTCAGATAGACACATACACGAATGTTCATAGCAGCACTATTCACACCAAAGGGTGGGAAAAGCACAATGTCCATCAACAGATGAATGGATAAACAAAATGTAGTATATATACACAGTGGAATATTATTCAACCTTAAAAAGGAATGAAGTACTGATACATGTTACAACATTGATAAACCTAGAAAATATTATGCTAATAACAGAAGCCAGTCACTAAAGGCCACATATTGTATGATTCCATTTATATGAAATATCTAGAGGAGGCAGAAAACAGATTAGTTGCTAGGGGCTGTGGAGAGGGTAGAATGGGAGTGACTGCTTAATATCTCCCATTTCCTTTTAGAGTGATGAAAATGTCTGGAGCTACATAGGGGTGATAGTTGCATGACACTGTGAGTGTCCTAAGTATCATTGAATTGTACACTTAAAAATGGTTAAAATGTGACTTTTATATTACATGAATTTTACTACAAAAAAATCATTTGGCAACTAAATAATTTTTAAAGATGTAATATAGTTCTGATAGTCCACAGTAATAATACTTTAAAGTATATTTATCAATACAAGTATTTGTAAATTGCTTGAATCATCAAATGTCGGCCTTAAATCTAAATAAATATACCATTACAGTAGAATTTCAAAGAATCTTGAAAACAGATGATATTTGGTGAATATTTGGTATATTAAAAAGTAGAAATGCTCTAAAGTCAAATAACATAAACCCCAAATTCATAACAATTTTGGTAATGTAAGATGATTACAGATATCTATGATTAAATGCCTAGAAGACCACAAATTCTCAGAAGTCTGAGAAAAACTAATGTTCTGTTTTGAAAATGAATAAATGCTCAGCATCCCAAAGAATTACTGGCCTACATCTTTACTCAGCATTATGTATATATATGAAGATTCATCAACAGAATTTATGCTGAGTGCTTATTATGTATCACACACTATTCTAGGCATTGGAAATATGAAATTTATTAAGGCAAGGTTCTTGCCCTAAAGGATCTTATGAATAAAGCGAAAACCATGCACGTTTTACATATTGCAATTTTACATACGCCAATAACATCACCCAGAACAGTAGAGGGATGAATAGCCAACCAGTCAACAGTAAGTACAGATAAAAAACTTATTGCTATTATCTTCCTAAGTGGTTTTTAAAGCAAAGCACCAATAAATCAGTATCATTATGTTGTCATCCAGATAACTGATGAGAAACACCATGCCGGATATTTGAGTTGGTAATCATGTTCTCCTAAACTCCTAAGCTCTGTTTTATTCATGTTCTGTCTCCTCGGTCAATAAGAAAAGTGGGTAAATGTTAGGCTGTGATGATCTCATTTCAAGAAAGAAATTTTTGATACACAGAACCCTGTACCAGGCACTATGGATTACTCAGACTGTAATCACCTTTGTGTAATTTGCCATCTGACTGGCTAGGCAAAATGCCCATCAGAACTATTTAAAGAGCAATTATAGGGCTTCCCTGGTGGCGCAGTGGTTGCGAGTCCGCCTGCCGATGCAGGGGACGCGGGTTCGTGCCCCGGTCTGGGAAGATCCCACATGCTGCGGAGCGGCTGGGCCCGTGAGCCATGGCCGCTGAGCCTGCGCGTCCGGAGCCTGTGCTCCGCAACGGGAGAGGCCACAGCAGTGAGAAGCCCGCGTACCGCAAAAAAAAAAAAAAAACAAATAAAGAGCAATTATAGAGTGACATAAGATCTAAACACACGAGTCAATATAGTATAAACCAAGCTTCCAAGTGCTGTGAGAATGTGAAGTATGAAAGACTCAAACCAGAGCATTTACCTGATACCCACTATCCTTCTGATACAGCATGGCTATAGTTTACATGCTCCCTTGAAGTCAAAAAACAATCCTTACCCTGACCTATTTTCTTCATATCACATGTAGCAGCTGGGAAGAGGAAATCTAGGACTTACTGTGTTGCCAGGCACTTTGGTGGGCATTTTTATATTTAAAAATATATACAAAAACCCAAGCTAGTTCATCATCATCATCATTCCCAGTTAATACTTGCCCAAGATCACACAGCAACCAAATGTGATGGTTGGGAAGGAGTAACTGAACTCAAATTTGATTTCAAAGACTATTTTTTCCATACTATTTTACTCCATGATGTCACACTCCTGAGACCATACTCTAAGAGTTATTGCCCTAAAGTAATGGCTCTTTTTCAGAGGTGCTTCTCAGAATTACCCCAAGAGCTTCTGCAAAATATACATACTGAGAGTCGTACCCCAGATATAGAGCCATAACCCAGATATATCGGCCAGAAACTCTAGGGCTTCAGCCTGGGCATGTATATCTCTAAAATTCTACCAAGTAATTGTATACACTCATCTGATTAAGAAGCTCTGCCTTCAGGTATGTTGCCAGAGTAAAACATCAACTACATAATTCAAAAACATTTCACACACTGAAGAACATGAATTTACTGATTAAATGGGCTAAACAACTGCCTGGCCTAATTGATGAAAATAGATCCATATCAAGGCACATCAGTATGAAATGTCAGAACACTGAGAAAATGAACTTTGAAGAGTTTTTTTTCTTAAATCACATAAAAAGAATATGGAATCAGAGTGGCTTTAGACATCTCAACGATACTGGAAATTAGAAGATAAAGGAATGATGGCTTCAAAATCAAAAGAAAACTATCCCCAATCTAGAATTTTACACCCAGCCAAACAATTAATCACAAATGAAGATAATATAAAAAGCATCTTCTGGCATGCAAGGGCTCAAAAAATTATCCCACACACCCTTTTTCAGAAAGCAGGAGATTGTATTCCACTAAAGTGAAAGAATGAAGAATATTTTTAGAAAAAATAAGACATGAGATCCTTTCTTTTTTAATTTTTTATTGAAGTATAATTGACATTCAGTATATTAGTTTCAGGTGTACAACATAGTGATTCAATATTTTATACATTGCTAAATGATCACCACAATAAATCTAGTTAAATCCCATCACCATATATAGTTACAGAATTTTTTTTCTTGCGAGGAGTACTTTTAGGATTTATTGTCTTAGCAACTTTCAAATACGAAATACAGTATTATTGACTATAGTCACCATGCTATACACTACATCCCCATGACACATTTATTTTATAACTGAAAGTTTGTAACTTTTGACTCCCTTCACCATTTTGCCCAGCCCCCACTTCCAGCCCCTGCAACCACCAACCTGTTCTCTGAGCTTGCTGTTTTTGCTTGCTTGTTGGTTTGTTTACATTCCACATATAAGTAAGATCATACAGTATTTGTCTTTCTGTCTGATTTATCTCACTTAACATAATGCCCTCAAGGTCCATGTTGTCACAAATGGCAAGATTTCATTCTTTTTATGGCTGAATAATATTCCATTGTGTGTATATGTGTGTTTTTATATATATATAAAAATGTGATATGTATATATATATATATATATACATATCATATTTTCTTTATCCATTTATCTGACAATGAACACTCAGGTTGTTTCCATATCTTGGCTATTGTAAAGAGTGATGCGATGAACATGGGGTGCATTTTCAAACTAGTGTTTTCATTTTCTTCAGATATATACCCAGGAATGCAATTGCTGGATCATATAATAGTTCTATTTTACTTTTTGAGGAACCTCTGTACTGTTTTCCATAGTGGCTGCACCAATTTACATTCCCTCCAACAGTGTACAGGCATTCTCTTTTCTCCACATCCTCACCAACAATTGCTATTTGCCATCTTTTTTTTTTTTTTTTTTTTGCAGTACGCGGGCCTCTCACTGTCGTGGCCCCTCCCGCTGCGGAGCACAGACTCCAGACGTGCAGGCCCAGCGGCCATGGCTCACGGGCCCAGCCGCTCCGCAGCATATGGGATCTTCCCGGACCGGGACATGAACCCTCGTCCCCTGCATCGGCAGGCGGACACTCAACCACTGCGCCACCAGGGAAGCCCTGCCATCTTTTTGATGATAGCCATTCTGACAGGTGTGAGGTGATATCTCATTGTGGTTTTGATTTGTTTTTCTCTGGTGATTAGCGATATTGAACATCTTTTCATGTGCCTGTTGGTCATCTGTATGTCTTCTTTGGAAAATTGTCTATTCAGGTCTCCTGCCCATTTTTTAATCAAGTTGTTTTTTTGATGTTGCATTGTATGAGCTGTTTATATATTTTGGATGTCAACCCTTTATGGGTCATATCATTTGCAATACTTTCTCCCATTCAGTAGGTTGTCTTTTCATTTTGTTGATGAAAAGCTTTTAAATTTAATTAGGTCCCATTTATTACTTTTTGCTTTTGTTTCCTTTGCCAAAAGAGATCCAAATGATATATTGCTACAGTTTATGTCAAAGAATGTTCTGCCTATGTTTTCTTCTAGGACTTTTATGGTATCCAGTCTTACATTTAGGTCTTTGATCCATTTTGAGTTTATTTTCATACATGGTGTGAGAAAATGTTCTAATTTCATTCCTTTACATGTAGCTGTCCAGTTTTTCCAGCATCACTTATTGAAAAGACTGTCTTTTCTCCACTGTATTTTCTTCCCTCCTTTGTCATAGATTAATTGAACATAAGTGTATGGGTTTATTTCTGAGCTCTCTATTCTGTTCCATTGATCTATGTGTCTGTTTTCATGCCAGTTCTATACTGCTTTGATGACTGTAGCTTTGTAATATAGTCTGAAGCCAGGAATCATGATTCCTCCAACTCTGTTCTTCTTTCTCAAGATTGTTTTGACTATTTGGGGTCTTTTTATTTCCATACAAATTTTAAAATTATTTGTTCTAGTTCTGTGAAAAATGCCATTGGTATTTTGATAGGGATTTTATTGAATCTGTAGATAGCCTTGGGTAGAACGGTCATTTTAATAATACTAATTCTTCCAATCCATGAACATGGTATATCTTTCCATCTGTTTGTGTCATCTTTAATTTCTTTTATCACTGTCTTACAGTTTTCCAAATACAGGTCTTTACCTCCTTTGGTAAGTTTATTCCTAGGTATTTTATTGTTTTTGATGCAATGGTAAATGGGATTGTTTCCTTAATTTCTCTTTCTGAAAGTTCATTGTTAGTGTATAGAAATGCAATAGATTTGTATATATTAATTTTGTGTCCTGCAACTTTATTGAATTCATTTATTAGTTCTAACAGTTTTTTGGTGGCATCTCTAGGGTTTTCTGTATATAGTATCTTGTCATCTACAAATAGTGACAGGTTTACTCCTTCTTTCCAATTTGGATGCCTTTTATTTCTTTTTCTTGCCTAATTGCTCTGGCTAAGACTTCTAATACTATGTTGAATAAAAGCAGCAGAAGTGGGCATTCTTGTCTTGTTCCTAATCTTGGAGGAAAAGCTTTCAGCTTTTCACCATTGAGCATGATGTAAGCTATAGATTTGTCAAATATGGTCTTTATTATGTTGAGGTATGTTCCCTCTATATCCATTATGTTGAGAGTTGTTTTGTTTTTGTCATGAATGGATGTTGAATTTTGTCAAATGCTTTTTCTGCATCTGAGATGATCATGTGATTTTTATCATTTGTTTTCTTAATGTGGTTATCCATTCATTGATTTGCCAGTGTTGAACCATCCTTGCATACCTGGAATAACTCCCACTTGATCATGGTGTATGATCCTTTTAATATACTGTTGAATTTGGTTTGCTAATATTTTGTTGAAGATTTTTGCATCTATGTTCATCAGGGATAATGGCCTGTAATTTTATTTTCTTGTGGCATCCTTGTCTGGTCTTGGTATCAGGGTAATGTTGGCTTTGTAAAAGGTGTTTGGAAGTGTTCCCTCCTCTTCTATGTTTTGAAAGCATTTGAGAAGGATTGGTGTTAATTCTTCTTTGAATATTTGATAAGTTTCACTAGTGAAATCATCTGGTCCTAGACTTTTGTTTGTAGGGAGTTTTTAAATTATAGATTCAACCTCCTTACTAGTAACTGGTCTGTTCAGATTTTCTATTTCTTCATGACTCACTCTTGGAAGGTTGTATGTTTCTAGGAACTTATCCATTTCTTCTAGGTTGTCCAATTTATTGGCATATAATTGTTCACAGTAATCTTTTATGATCATTTTATTTCTGTGGTACCAGTTGTAACTTTTCTTTCATTTCTGATTTTATTTATTTGACTCCTCTCTGTTTTTTTCTTGATGAGTCTAGCTAAATGTCTGTTAATTTTGGTTAACTTTTCATAGAACCAGTTCTTGGTTTCAATGATCTTTCCTATTGTCTTTTTAGTCTCTATTTCATTTATTTCTGCTCTGATCTTTGTTATTTCCTTGCTTCTACTAATTTTGGGCCTCACTTGTTCTTCTTTTCCTAGATTCTTGAGGCATAAAGTTATGTTGTCTATTTGAGATTTTTCTTGTTTCTTGAGGTAGGCATTTATCACTATGAACTTCCCTGTTAGAATTGCTTTTGCTGCATCCCATAAGTTTTAGTACATTGTATTTCCATTTTTGTTTGTATCAAAATATTATTTTATTTTATTTTTTTATACAGCAGGTTCTTATTAGTCATCAATTTTATACACATCAGTGTATACATGTCAATCCCAATCACCCAATTCATCACACCCCCACCCCCACCCCCCACCACTTTCCCCATTTGGTGTCCATAGGTTTGTTCTCTCATCTGTGTCTCAAATTATGCCCTGCAAACCAGTTCATCTGTACCATTTTTCTAGGTTCCACATATATTCGTTAATATACAATATTTGTTTTTCTCTTTCTCACTTACTTCATTCTGTATGACAGTATCTAGATCCATCCATGTCTCGACAAATGACCCCATTTCGTTCCTTTTTATGTCTGAGTAATAGTCCATTGTATATACGTACATCTTCTTTATCCATTTGTCTGTCGATGGGCATTTAGGTTGCTTCCATGACCTGGCTATTGTAAATAGTGCTGCAGTGAACATTGGGGTGCATGTGTCTTTTTCAAGTATGGTTGTCTCTGGGCATATGCCCAATAGTGGGATTGCTGGATCATATGATAATTCAATATTTAGTTTTTTAAGGAACCTCTATACTGTTCTCCATAGCAGTTGTATCAATTTACATTCCCACCAACAGTGCAAGAGGGTTCCCTTTTCTCCACACCCTCTCCAGCATTTGTTGTTTGTAGATTTTCTGATGATGCCCATTCTAACTAGTGTGAGGTGATACCTCACTGTAGTTTTGATTTGCATTTCTCTAATAATTAGTGATGTTGAACAGCTTTTCATGTGTGTCTTGATCATCTGTATGTCTTCTTTGGAGAAATGTCTATTTAGGCCTTCTGCCCATTTTTTGATTGGGTTGTTTCTTTTTTTAATATTGAGCTGCATGTGTTGTTTATATACTTTGGAGATTAATCCTTTGTCCATTGATTCATTTGCACATGTTTTCCTCCATTCTGAGGGCTGTCTTTTCATCTTGTTTATAGTTTCCTTTGCTGTGCAAAAGCTTTGAAGTTTCATTAGGTCCCATTTATTTATTTTTGTTTTTATTTCCATTACTCTAGAAGGTGGATCAAAAAACACCGTGCTGTGATTTATGTCAAAGAGTGTTCTTCCTCTGTTTTCCTCTAGGAGTTTTATAGTGTCTGATCTTACATATAGGTCTCTAACCCATTTTGAGTTTATTTTTGTGTATGGTGTTAGGGAGAGTTCTAATTTCATTCTTTCACATATAGCTGTCCAGCTTTCCCAGCACCATTTATTGAAGAGACTGTCTTTTCTCCATTGTATATCCTTGCCTCCTTTGTCATAGATTAGTTGACCATAGGTGCGTGAGTTTACCTCTGAGCTTTCTATCTTGTTCCATTGATCTATATTTCTGTTTTGGTGCCAGTACCATATTGTCTTGATTACTGTAGCTTTGTAGTATAGTCTTAAGTCAGGGAATCTGATTCCTCCAGCTCTGCGTTTTTACCTAAAGACTGCTTTGTATATTCAGGGTCTTTTCTGTCTCCATACAAATTTTAAAATTTTTTGTTCAACTTCTGTAAAAAATGCCATTGGTAATTTGATAGGGATTGCATTGAATCTGTAGATTGCATTGGGTAGTATAGTCATTTTCACAATATTGATTCTTCCAAACCAAGAACATGGTTTATCTCTCCATCTGTTGGTATCATCTTTAATTTCTTTCATCAGTGTCTTATAGGTTTTCTGCATACAGGTCTTTTGTCTCCCTAGGTAGGTTTATCTCTAGGTATTTTATTCTTTTTGTTGCAATAGTAAATGGGAGTGTTTCCTTAATTTCTCGTTCAGATTTTTCATCATTAGTGTATAGGAATGCAAGAGATTTCTGTGCATTAATTTTGTACCCTGCAACTTTACCAAATTCATTGATTAGCTCTAGTAGTTTTCTGGTGGCATGTTTAGGATTCTCTATGTATAGTATCATGTCATCTGCAAACAGTGACAGTTTTACTTCTTCTTTTTCAATTTGCGTTCCTTTATTTCTTTTTCTTCTCTGATTGCCGTGGATAGGACTTCCAAAACTATGATGAATAATAGTGGTGAGATTGGACAACCTTGTCTTGTTCCTGATCTTAGAGGAAATGGTTTCAGTTTTTCACCATTGAGAATGATGTTCACTGTGGGTTTATCACATATGACCTTTATTATGTTGAAGTAGGTTCCCTCTATGTCCACTTTCTGGAGAATTTTTATCATAAATGGGTGTTGAATTTTGTCAAAAGCTTTTTCTGCATCTATTAAGATGATCATATGGGTTTTATTCCTCAATTTGCTAATATGGTGTATCACATTGACTGATTTGTGTACGTTGAAGAATCCTTGCATCCCTGGGATAAATGCCACTTGATCATGGTGTATGATCCTTTTAATGTGTTGTTGGATTCTGTTTGCTAGTATTTTGTTGAGCATTTTTGCATCTATATTCATCAGTGATATTGGTCTCTAATTTTCTTTTTTTGTAGTATCTTTGTTTGGTTTTGTTATCAGGGTGATGGTGGTCTCATAGAATGAGTTTGGGAGTACTCCTTCCTACGCAATTTTTTGGAAGAGTTTGGGAAGGATGGGTGTTAGCTCTTCTCTAAATGTTTCATAGAATTCACCTGTGAAGCCATCTGGTTCTTGACTTTTGTTTGTTGGAAGATTTTTAATCACAGTTTCAATTTCATTACTTGTGATTGGTCTGTTTATATTTTCTATTTCTTCCTGGTTAACTCTTGGAAGGTAATACGTTTCTAAGAATTTGTCCATTTCTTCCAGGTTGTCCATTTTATTTGCATAGTGTTACTTGTAATAGTCTCTTAGTA
Organism: Hyperoodon ampullatus; assembly: GCF_949752795.1. Taxonomy (NCBI): domain Eukaryota; kingdom Metazoa; phylum Chordata; class Mammalia; order Artiodactyla; family Ziphiidae; genus Hyperoodon; species Hyperoodon ampullatus. The sequence continues at coordinate 138,333,353 of NC_136914.1, forward strand.
TGCTTTGTATTTCTGCAATGTCTGTTGTAACTCCTCCTTTTTCATTTCTAATTTTATTGATTTGAGTCCTCTCCCTCTTTTTCTTAATGAGTCTGGCTAAAGGTTTATCAATTTTGTTTATCTTCTCAAAGAACCAGGTCTTAGATTTATCGATCTTTGTTATTGTTTTCTTTGTTTCTATTTCATTTATTTCTGCTCTGATCTTTATGATTTCTTTCCTTCTGCTAAATTTGGGTTTTGTTTGTTCTTCCTTCTGTATTTCCTTTAGGTGTAAGGTTAGATTGTTTGAGATTTTTCTTGTTTCTTAAAGGAGGATTGTATTGTTATAAACTTCCCTATTAGAACTGCTTTTGCTGTATCCCATAGGTTTTGGATCGTCATGTTTTCATTTTCATTTGTCTCTAGGTATTTTTTGGTCTCCTCTTTGATTTTTTCAGTGATCTCTTGGTTATTTAGTAACGTATTGTTTAGCCTCCATGTGTTTCTGTTTTTTACAGGTTTTTCCCCCTGTAATTTATTTCTAACCTCATAGCATTGTGTTCGGAAAAGATGCTTGATATGATTTCAATTTTCTTAAATTTACCAAGGCTTGATTTGTGACCCAAGATGTGATCTATCCTGGAGAATGTTCTGTGTGCACTTGAGAAGAAAGTGTAATCTGCTGTTATCTGATGGAATGTCCTATAAATATCATTTAAATCTATCTGGTCTATTGTGTCATATAAACTTGTGTTTCCTTATTAATTTTCTGTCTGGATGATCTGTCCATTGGTGTAAGTGAGGTGTTAAAGTCCCCTACTATTATTGTATTACTGTGGATTTCTTCTTTTATAGCTGTTAGCAGTTGCCTTATGTATTGAGGTGCTCCTATGTTGGGTGCATATATATTTATAATTGTTATAGCTTCTTCTTGGATTGATCCCTTGATCATTATGTAGTGTCCTTCCTTGTCTCTTGTAACTACATTCTTTATTATAAAGTCTATTTTATCTGATATGAGTATTGCTACTCCAGCTTTCTTTTGATTTCCATTTGCATGCAATATCTTTTTCCATCCCCTCACTTTTAGTCTGTATGTGTCCCTAGGTCTGAAGTGGGTCTCTTGTAGACAGCATATAGATGGGTCTTGTTTTTGTATCCATTCAGAAGCCTGTGTATTTTGGTTGTAGCATTTAATCCATTCACATTTAAGGTAATTATCGATATGTATGTTACTATTACCATTTTCTTAATTGTTTTGGGTTTGTTTTTGTAGGTCCTTTTCTTCTCTTTTGTTTCCCACTTAGAGAAGTTCCTTTAGCATTTGTTGTAGAGCTGATTTGGTGGTGCTGAATTCTCTTAGCTTTTCCTTGTCTGTAAAGCTTTTGATTTCTCCATTATATCTGAATAAGATCCTTGCCAGGTAGAGTAACCTTGGTTGTAAGTTCTTCCCTTTCTTCACTTTAAGTATATCATGCCACCCCCTTCTGGCTTGTAGAGTTTCTGCTGAGAAATCAGCTGTTAACCTAATGGGAGTTCCCTTGTATGTTATTTGTCATTTTTCCCTTGCTGCTTTCAATAATTTTTCTTTGTCATTAATTTTTGCCAATTTGATTACTATGAGTCTTGGCATGTTTCTCCTTGGGTTTATCCTGTATGGAACTCTCTGTGCTTCCTGGACTTGGGTGGGTACTTCCTTACCCACGTTAGGGAATTTTTCTAGTATAATGTCTTCAAATATTTTCTCACGTCCTTTCTCTCTCTCTTCTCCTTCTGGGACCCCTATAATGCGAATGTTGTTGCATTTAATGTTGTCCCAGAGGTCTCTTAGGCTCTTCATTTCTTTTCATTCTTTTTTCTTTAGTCTGTTCTGCAGCAGTGAATTCCACCATTCTGTATTCCAGGTCACTTATCCATTCTTCTGCCTCAGTTATTCTGCTATTGATTCCTTCTAGTGTAGTTTTCGTTTCAGTTATTGTATTGTTCATCTCTGTTTGTTTGTTCTTTAATTCTTCTAGGTCTTTGTTAAACATTTCTTGCATCATCTCAATCTTTCCCTCTATTTTTTTCCTGAGGTCCTGGATCATCTTCACTATCATTATTCTGAATTGTTTTTCTGGAAGGTTGCCTATCTCCACTTCATTTAGTTGTTTTTCTAGGGTTTTATCTTGTTCCTTCATCGGGTACCTAGCCATCTGCCTTTTCATCTTGTCTTTCTGTGAACGTGGTTTTCATTCCACAGGCTGCACGATTGTAGTTCTTGCTTCTGCTCTGTATCAAAATATTTTTTTTTTTTGCTTTTGATTTCTTTGTTGATTCACTGATTGTTCAGGAGCATGTTGTTTAATATCTACATATTTGTGAATTTTCCAGATTTATTCTTATAATTGATTTCTAATTTCATATCATTGTGGTTGGAAAAGACTTGATATGCTTGAAATCTTCAATTTGTTAAGAATTGTTTTGTGGGGGCTTCCCTGGTGGTGCAGTGGTTAAGAATCCGCCTGCCAATGCAGGGGACATGGGTTCGAGCCCTGGTCCAGGAAGATCCGACATGCCGCGGAGTGACTAAGCCAGTACAGCACAACTACTGAGCCTGCGCTCTAGAGCCATGAGCCACAAGAATTGAGCCCGCGTGCTGCAACTACTGAAGCCCATGCACCTAGAGCGTGTGCTCCATAACAAGAGAAGAATGCTGCAGCTACTGAAGCCCATGCACCTAGAGCGTGTGCTCCATAACAAGAGAAGAATGCTGCAACTACTGAAGCCCATGATCCTAGAACCTGTGCTCTGCAACAAGAGAAGCCACTGCAATGAGAAGCCCGCACACCACAAGGAAGAGTAGACCCTACCTAGAGAAAAAGAGAAAACTAGAGAAAAGACCGCACACAGCAACAAAGCCCCAACACAGCAATAAATAAATAAATAAATAAATTAATTAATTAATTAGTTTTTAAAAAAGAATTGTTTTGTCGCCTAATATATTGGGTTGGCCAGAAAGTTTGTTTCGGTTTGCCCGATGTTATGGACAAACCCAAATGTACTTTTTGGCCAACCCAATACGCTTTAGCCTAGAGAATATTCCCTGTGCACTTGAGAAGAATGTATATTCTGTTGCTTTTGCGTGGAATATCCTGTATATATCTGTTAAGTCTATCCGGTCTAATGTGTCATTTAAAGCTGATGGTTCCTTATTGATTTTCTGTCAGGACGATCTATCCATTGATATAAGGGGGGGTTTACAGCCCCCTACTATTATTGTATTGTTATTTCTCCCTTCAGGTCTGTTAACACTTGCTTCATATATTTAGGTGCTTATACATTGGGTGCATAAATATTTACAAATGTTGTATCTTTTGGTGCATTGACCCCTTTATCAATATGTAATGCCCCTCTTTGTCTCTTATTACAGTCTTTGTGTTAAAGTCTGTTTTTTTCTGATATAAGTATAGCTACACCAGCTTTCTTTTGGCTTCCATTTGCATGGAATTTTTTTTTCCATTTCTTCACTTTCAGTCTGTGTATGTTCTTACATCTGAAGTGAGTCTCTTGTAGGCAGCATAAATAATAGATGGGTCTTGTTTTTTATCCATTCAGCCATTCTGTGTCTTTTGATTGGAGAATTCAGTCCATTTACATTTAAAGTAATTGTTGCAAGGTATGTACTTATTGCCATTTTGTTCTTTGTTTTCTGGCTGTTTGTAGTTCCTCTGTTCTTTTCTTCTTCTCTTCCTCTCTTCCTTTGTGGTTTGATGACTTTCTTTAGTGACATGCTTAGATTTCTTTCTCATTATCTTTTGTGCATCTACTGTAAGTTTTGCTTGGTGGTTATCATGAGACTTACATATAACAACTTATATTTATAACAGTCTAGTTTAAGTTGATAACAATTTAAAATTCTAAATCTCTAGAGTTTTACTTACTCCCACACACACATTTTGTTTTTTATGTCACATTTTACATTTTTTAAGACTCCTTCTTAACAAAGGATCTGACACAGAAGAGAGCAAAGGGTATCCCCAGATGGGTGATAATGGGTAACACCAGACTAAACATCTGCATACCAGGCCAGGGGTAACCAGTCTAGGTTGAAAGATCAGAAACCAAATCAGAAAGCTCCAGAATAGACTGCCCCAAGAAGTGAAGTTAATAGAATACCTGATGTTTCTGGATATATTTAGAGGAGATACGCTGAAAATTTGCAGAGTTTGTGGCTAAATTATATAAACTGAATGCAGGCAAACTTTTCCTATAAAGGGCCAGATAGTAAATATTTTAGGCTTTCCAGGTCATACAGTCTCTGTTACACTACTTAATTCTGCTGTTGTAGGGTAAAAGCAGACATAAACAACATGTAAACATATAGGCATGATTGTATTTCAGTAAAAATTTTATAAAAACCGGTAGTAGGTTAGATTTGGTCCATGAGCTATAGTTTGCTGACCCCTAATATAAGCACAGAAAAAATTCAATGAATTTGTAAACATGGAAATTATTAATTCTAAAAAAATCCAAAAAGTTGTATAGAGAAGTAAATGTTATCATGACTCAGATAAATGGGAATAACTTTTACATAATCATTATCACACAACTATTGGATATTGATCCTACTAAAACAACTATATATCTATATTAGGAGGATTGGGGAATGGGAAATATGCAAATATATCACAGGTACAGGGGAGAAGAGTGAAAGCTAAGCTCATCTTTTATACTAGGAAATAACATCTAAAGTGAAAATATCAAGAAGCAGCCAAGAAAACTAACTTCTCAGTCCCAACTGAGGCCAAACTTTGCACAGTAAATGTAATGAGAGACTGGGAATGAAGTGATAAAACACTAATGTGCCAAGCCATCGTTGTCCAGGAGATTTTTTAAGTTGTTACTCAAAATGTCTTATGGCACCACCCACACTGGGGACTACAAGAAATGAGAGACTGCTACCAAAAACAGGCTCTAAAACTTTTCTCTCATCGACACAATAGGACAAAAAGATCTGATCCCTCAAAAAGAATTCATCTGCTAAGTAAGACACAGACACCAATATTAAGTCCACTAGAAAGAGAACTGTGGTGTTGCACATCCATTGCCAGTTCTAAGAGGACGCTACAGAGAGAGGCAAAATATCCCATAGAAACCAGTTGATAAAGGCTCAGTGCTAAAGACTGGACTTTGAGTGAAGGCACAGACTGGAATCAGTAATAAAAGACTCAGAGTCTAGAAGAGAATTCTCCAGGCTAATGGAGCAAGAACAGGATCCTGACCTAAACTCTTTGCTAAGTCACACAACTTGTGTTCTCACCAGCTTCTCAGGGACATCAGAACACCTAGAGAGCCTATACAATTGTCTTTCAGCAATCTAGGTTCAGTTGCACCAACAATTAATTACTTTCAGCATCTTCATAAAACCTCAAGGTAAGGAATTCTTCTAGGCATGCTATATTGAGATATGTAGTGAAGTAGTATCTTAAAATATTAACCTTTATGGCTTTATTTTTCTGCACTTCCTTGGACCCTATCTTCACCAACCTCAGGCACTCACATTGCCTTACAGAGAATTAGGACAGTTATAGCAATAAGGAAGGGAGCAGGGTATGGAGTTCCTGTCATAATAATAAATTGGAAAGAGACTAGAGAAATTGGCCTCTCCCAAGTTAATCTCTGTCTCTTCCAGGATCCCTTGGGCTGGGATTCAGAGGAAAATAGTGGTGGGGTGACATTTTTTGTAAACAACTGGAATGGACCTGGAAGAACCACATGGTACCTAATACCAGGGAACCACATGGAAGTTGAGCTAATACTCATCAACTAACCAATATCATTCTAATGAAAACCATATATCAGCCACACTGAGGAGCTTTAGAGTGAAAGTACATTATTGAAAAAGGCCTACACATCATCCTTGAAGCATCTAACAGGTGGACACCCATTCATGCCCATGCTGAATTCCATATGAACTGCCTCTTAAGGGGCATCCTAGGAAACTCATAAGTGCATGACACCCAGAGGAGCAGTGGTTTATGAAAGGGGGGCCCTCAGCAGCTTGTGAACTTGAATGAGACTAGATAGTAATGAAATCTACCCCAATCACAGACAACTGGACTGTGTGGGCTCTATTAGACTACTGAGTTACCCAAGCAGGCATTCTTTAATTAATTCAGTCTTAATAAGACTTATTTTTGTCTAGATATTTAAAAAGCTCATGCCATGTGTGGGAATATAAGTACTGTCCAAGTTTCCACTTCCCTATGTGAAATTTATCAAGGGGTAAATGAGTTCCCCTAAGAAACAAGCTCTGAAATTGAAAGTCTTAGTTAGTCTCTTATGTGAATGAAGGGTTCATTAGCAAGAGTCCCCACTGGAACTCTATAAATGCTCAGATGAGATAGCTGCTAATTCCAGACAGTGATCCAAGGATCCAAAACAACAACCAAAGAAAAAGGAGTAATACATCCCTTTGGGTACTTGGTACCTTTAAGCATTTATATGCTATTCTCATTTCTTTATAAAATGCCTGTTTTAAGAGAGTCAACACCATTGCACTTATAGGCAAATGTTGAAAGTTCTACTTAAACCCTGCATCTCTGTTCAATCTTCACCTATAATATATAACCACTACAGTTGGCCCTCCATATCCACTGGTTCAGCATCTGTGGACTCAACCAACTGCATATCAAAAATAGTCCCCCAAAATTCCAGAATGTTCTAAAAAGCAACACTTGAGTTTCCATGTACCAGCAACTATTTACACAGCATTTACATTGTATTACGTGTTATAAGTAATCCAGAGATTACTTAAAATATACAGGAGGATATGTTTAAGTTATATGCAAATACTACACCATTTTACATAAGTGACTTGAATATCCACAGATTTTGGTATCTGTGGGTGTCCTGGAATCAATTCCCCACAGACTCTGAGGGAAGACTGTACGAAACTGTCAGTGTAAATCTTTGCCATCCTTGTTAAGCTCTACCTTGCAAATTTAATAAATACGTAGAAATCTGAGGTCAACAATACTATGCATAATTAGTTAGGAGTTTTCTCAGAGAGGAAAAATTATGTAGTAGCCTTTTAAAAACAGAATAGACAATGATCTGGTAATAAATCTGTTTAATCAAGAGTATGAGAAAGAGCTCAGACCTTCTCTTACAGCAAGTAGGAGATGCCGCCTAACAAGACACCTGCTTACTCTTTAATGCGTATGATAGGACAGGGTCCGTGTGGCATTAGGTAAAAAAGTTGCTTCCCAGAGATGGACTAGAGTTGAAAGGGCCAATCACAGCCACCAAGTCCTAAGTGCAATATTGTAGCTCAGGGCAAAATGCAGTGGGAATGTAAATATGTGGGTTATAAACACTAGCTAAGGGCAGACAAGCTGGTTTGTGTCTGAGGCAGCTCCTAATAAATTTCTGGGTACCTTTTACAACTTTATCAAACTAGCTGTTCCAAACACAACAGCTGTGTTGTCTGAATTAAATAGGCTAAGTAATTAAGTCTTAACAAAATGAGGAGGAGTTGCTGCCATGATAAAAAGCTGAGAGACACAGTCAGAATGTTGGTAAGGGCTTAAAGCAAGTGCTAAAACGAACATGGAACACCAGGTAAGTATTCAGAAGGAAGCTGAACAGAAGCCTTGATGAAAAATAAATGATATTTTCATCAATGCACCGAAGGTCAGAAAAAGAATAGTAGACTTTAGGGCAGGAAAAAATCTTACAGTACCTAACCCAAGACTCTCTTTTTTAACATATGAAGAAAATAAGACCCAAGAAAGGGTCTTTGAGACCCTTGTCACTTGAGACTTCTTTATCTACAGTTTAGATTATTTCCTCCATACTATTTTGGTCTCCTCTACCTGAGTTTCTTGAGGACAGGGACTTTACCTTTCTAGACCATCCTTCCATTCCATAATCCTTGTTTAATGAGGGATTTTGTGATCATAAACTCTGGCCTCTTAGGCTTCCTCCATGCAAGTCAATCCTTCCCTTCCAGTTCCCATACACCATGCAAAGCAAGCAAATACTAATGCAACATGTTTCTCTTCATGACTTTATAGAGGAAGTAAATAAGCAGCCAGGTCTACCAGCAAATCATTCTGTTGCTCCAAAGATGAAGGAAGAGCCATACAAGCATCATCCCTTGGAGAGACTAAAATTCACTCCTAGAGGAAGATGGAAAGCTAACATGATGTACATGCTACAAAACAAATCTGACAAATCAGGTCTGCTGGTGGGAGAAAAAGCCCACAATATATGGTTGGTAAATATTTGCCCTGAGTCCCACGTGGGTGATTCACAAATATCAAGTGAGAAATTAATTTGAGAAGGTCATATGGGTAATTTCATCTCATTTTTGATGATATAAATGCCCTTCACTCTCTTAGCAAATATTTATCTACTCTTTGCCAAGCACTGATTTAGACACTGAATATATAGTGGTGGAAAAGCCAAAGTCCTTGCCCTTAGTCACTCAAACACAAAGTCATGGTCCTTCTGACCATTTTTTTTCCCAGCCCCTCTGTTATTCAGTATGCTGCATCCTTTCAGATGTCTCTTTTATTCCTTTATCCCCTTTATGTTTGTTTCTAGAGCCAGCACATTAAGCCCAGGTTTTCATCATCTAAACCAGTTTTTGAACTGACCTCCCAATTTTCTTTCAATCTAAAATGTACATCCTGACTAGATTATAGTTTTGAAAATCCTTATTTATTCTGATTAGTTCAATTCTCAAAAGCTTCAAATGGCTCCACACAGCCTACCTCAAACTCCCAACTGTCAGCCTCTAAGTTCTGGCTCCACCTCTTCTGTCCAAATTTAATCAACAGGAGTACTTTTCAGAAGCAATTTTAAACTGTACTAATATATTTTACCACATGTCCTATAAATTTATACAAAGAGGGAAGAGATTTGTGAGACAAGCAATTCTTTCATTTATGTGGGTTAAGTTAATAGAAAAGTTATTTTAAATCAACATAAAGTAAATAGATTCTAATGTTCCCATAGAAAAATGTCATTACAAATATTTTCACTCTTGACTAAGAAGTTAATACCCAAAATTTTTATTTCAGGTCAAGATAGTGGAAGAAGTGCTATAAATCAAACAATATCAGTAGGATTTTCTTTTCTATGGAAATAGCTATACTTCTAACCAAGAACCTACTGAGCACCCCTTCGTGGAACCCACAATCACTGTCTATTGTCAACTATAAGTCACCTTCATGTGCACTGTAAAATATAAAGATTTCTAAAGTATATGTAAGCAATCAAGTAATACAATCATAAGAATGCATTTAATATGATATGCTATCAAAACTTACACAATTTTCTTTGCTTACTTGATAACTTCTACTTTATTTTCACTGCTATAAAGCAGAAGGTGAGAGACACCTTCACCAAGGACATAGAATTTAGGAGGTTTACCTTGGGTCAACTCTGAGAGCATCTTCAAGAAAGAGAGACCGAGGGCTACTTGTGACTTTTTTCAGTGATACTGACACAGAGATATCTAAATTGTTGGTGTCCCTATTTTTCTCTCAAGGAAAATTTTCCTGTAGTAAACTTAAAAGCTTAAGCATTAGAGATTAAAGGTCTTTGTGTCTTTGAAAACTTTCTTGAGCGGCAATATCACTAGCATAATCATCTTATGATAACTAAAAGTGAGCCTCTTGATTAAATTTTAATCTCTTGTCACTTCTTACTTCAGAGTGTTAAAAAGACCCAAAATGTGATGGGCAAAGCTAAACCCAGAGAACTTGGCAGTAAATTTTATTTGGACCAAGTGAAGCAAGGCTCTCCACCTTAGTCACAATTGAGCTGCTAGCTTATAGTTATGGAAGGCAGCCAGCCTTCGACATCTAATCAGTCATTTAGGTGAATTTTTGTAGATAGATTATATCCTCAGGTTAGTGGCTAATTTTTTTTGACAAATATATGAAACTGTTAAATACAAATGTTTTTGCTCCAGTGTGTATCAAAAGCCTTTAAAATATATGTGCCTGTTGATCAGTAATAGACTCAACAATTTCACTTATAGTATTTTTTCCTAAGAAAATAAGCATCAAGTATGCAAAGATGTATTGATAAGAATGTTCCTCACAACATTGTTTATAACAATGAAGAAAAGGAAATAATCTAAGTGTCCATTATTAAGGAAATAATTAATAAATAAGGATGAATCTAAGCAAAGCAAAACTGTCTCAGACTGGATTCTGGCCAGAAGCAGAGGCCAAAAGGATTTGCATTCAGGTAGTTTATTTTGAGAAGTGAACCCAAAGAAAGGTTGTGAGGGACCAGGAGTAACTGAACAAGGAAGAAGGAAAACCCAATAAAGGTGTATTATCAAACCAGAAAATATAGGAAACTGGAGCTTGATCTGACTGGAGGCCTCTAAGGTATCACATAGATTGTGCCTTTCTACGAGATCAGTTCCCTGATTCTCAGGGAACATTTATCCACCAGCTCTCATCCCCCATTGGTGAAGCTTTTCCCATGAGGATTAACATCCTCACACTTCAAGTCTGCCCATGCTCAAGTGCTAAATAGGTCCCTGCAGATTTCCCACATGGGGTATGAGAAGCTCAGGGCAGAAACAGAAACACATGGTGCAGGTAAAGGAGGTATGTGTAATGTAACACCTGTGCAATGGCTGAAGTAAAACTGGGGCTGAGAGGATGTGAGATATGAGAGCTGGAGGTGTCTAACACAAATACCACATGCCACAAAAGCAATGGCATTGTTCTATTATCTATTGACATGAAAGATGTCTGTTATTGATAAGAGAAAAACAAAGTTGTTATAGCAACTTACGAAATACTATATATAGTATGATCCCATTCATTTTAGTTAGCTATCCTTAGTTTCTATAATACTAACAGAGTCCCTCAAGGTAGATTTTAAAGGGAGGAGGGTGGTTTAGTGGAAGAATCAATGGAGCAATAAGGGAAACAGGAATCTCAGAGAAACCATGGTATAGACAGCCCTCAAGGGGAAGGAAAGCCCCCCAACTTAGAGATAGCTCTGATACTGAGTACTCTCTTCACTTCCCTCTCAGTCTCACTAACAACCTAGTTCTGCTCTTCTCTCAATCTTGATTGGCTCCCTCACCCTATTCTTTGTACCTCTGAATCTCTGCTTCCTCATCTAAGACATGGTTTCTGCCTCCTTACAGCCTTTATGTCCCACTACAATTGTACTGGTTGTTTATAGGTAGCATCCACTCTAACTAGTAGATGAATATGCCATATCATTTGTTAAATATTTTCAATATCAACTGTGTATACACACATGAACACACACGCATATGCATTATGCATTTATGGAGGAGGAGAAGAGACATGGAAGAAAACAGAGAAGAAATCATCAGAGAGAAAAGAACTTGAACCAGAGCCAGTGGAGGAAACTATAACTGTCATTGCACACAAAAATATACAGTTTATGTATACAGCAGCAACACACACACAGAGGAATTTCCTTCAGCCCAATGCCGGAAATAACTCTTTCTCCGTTTAGTCTATACATAGAATGTGGTTAGTAAAAGGGAGAAGAGAGAATATGAAAAAATTTGTTCTCTCTATCTCCAGAGAATGTGTGTTTCCCTGGAGAAAAGTGAGGAGAAAGTAGCTCATTAATATATCTTTCTACAATAATAAAAGCAGCTAGGTACCCAGACTCTTGTAACTAAATATATGAGATCCAGGAAACATAAAGTTCTCATAGCAGCCTCAGCTTTAAGAATTAGATGCTTAACCAGGTTTCCCCATAAGAAATCTGAAGCAGAAGACCTTTCTTATTTATCTTTGCATGTCCCAGCACACAGTAAACAGTCAATATTGGGAAATATTCCATTAAAACTTCAAGTACTTTAATTAAATATTACTTATAGCTGATATCTGTTGTGTTGGCCCCTATATTCATCATGAATCTCCTTAAAAGAACTGCCTTCCCACCAATTTCAGGCCATGTAGTTTGAATGACTTGTCCCCACTCTTAAATCTAAGGCATGACTGAACTAAGTTAATCAGCAGATTTAATTCTCTCACGCAAAGTGAGTGATTCAAGGGTGAGCACATGACCTACTTCAGGCATTGAGAACCAGACGCAGGGCCTTTGATCATCTGTTGAGAATGATAGGTCTTCTCCTCTCCAGTAGATGATTCTGTCTAAGAATGAGGCCTATATGTGGAAGAGAGAGAAGTTGAGGTAAGACGCAGCCCTGGAGAAATTTCTGGAGCATCTGTGTCAAGCAACAGTTAATCCAGTCACCCCACTTTACTTGCCAATTATAAAAACCAATAAATTCCCTTTTTGATTAAAATCTTTTAGGTTAAGCTTTCTTCACTTTCAACCAAAAGAAAGTTAACTGATACACTGCTTATTACATACAGATGCTAACTGGTTTCTATGATTTATTCCAGGAATACATTTAGATCAGACCCAGTAAGAAATAAGCCTTGCCAATAGAGTATTCTGTAAGGGAGCCTTTTTTTCCCCTGGTTTTGAATGCTCTGAACTCTGGGTCCCTAAATCTTGAGTTTAATTGATTAAACTGTATTCTTATAGTATAGATATTTATTTATAAAAAGACCTTACATGATCTAAATTTCAGAACTTTATAAGGACTTGTTGAGAATAACTTACCTTTTGGAATGAGACCATTAGAACTCTAAAAATATTAACTACATTTGGCTACCAAAACAGTCTCTATTTTTGTCCAGATTTCTCTTTTCCTTTCATTGTCCAAGCCAGTCCTCTACTTTTTTTCATATTAGGTATGGGATAGCACATTACTTCTCAATATCAGGGTCCTTATTCATATCCATTACGGTTATTTGCAGTCTCTATCTACAGTGCCTCTAAATTCACTTTAAAATACCAAGTCCTTATTAATAACACTCTTAAAGAGGTCTCACCAGGCCTTCCTAGTACTTCAGACAATTTTTAGCTCTATGGTTCTTCCCAATTTAAAAACAAAATGAATTTCACAAACAGAATTGAAATGTCAAATTTTACTACCATCTGGATTTAAAGACTGCAAGAAAAACTAGGTTTGGGTTGCTTTATTTTTGTAGCCAAAGTGAATGTATTACAGTACATTTGTTTTCAGATCATTTACCTCTTTATCCTGCATTTCACTTCAGGGGAATAAGGTATTCAAGTGAAAAAAAAGGAGACTATCCAGAAAATTGTAAGAGGGAGCCTATAAAATTCAGTATTGCGTTCGATATAATGGAAGAAAAATCTTCCAGCTTCTCTTCCTCATCATCATGAGGGTAAACCCGATCTACTCACTGCACTGAATTTAGAACTGTGAATGTGAGTTAACAACTTGGCTCTGCTCCTCTAGGGGCTTACAGTCTGATATAAGTACAGACATAAAGGATACATGGGCAACTTAACAAAGGCTTTATGGTCCATCCTTTTAAAGCACAATGTAGCTCCAGTGCCTCCAGGGAAGGAGAAAGAATGGCAGCAGCTGAGATACATCAGGTGGGATAGATCTGACAGTGGAGGAGAGGCATGATGAGGGAGGTAAGTTTAAGTCACTCCTACCTTGGGCAGCAAAGACATCACCTCAGGGAAGAGCCCAGCACTGTGACACATGCAAAAGGTAGCTGAATGATCCTTTGCACTGGAAGACCCCCTACAGAACATATCATTTGATCCTCTCAAGAACCCTAGTGAGAAGCAGGTCAAGGACTTGTGGACAAAGAATGTTGCCTGCCATTGCAGTAAACAAAGGATGTTGCAGCCATCAAGGCTTCAGCCACTGCAGCCAGCCCCAAGGGTGCATCCTGAGGGGAACTCAGGACTGAGATAAACAGGATACTGGCCTGAGATAGTTAAGGTGCATATCAAAGGAATAGTTTCAATAAGCCCAGACTCTTGCATCTTCCCATACATAGGAAAGTACTAAATTAATTAACTAGAGATATCTGGTTTTTCTTTAATTAGCAGTAATCTTTTGATGTTCAACTGCCTGTTTTTTTGTTTGTTCTGCAAAAACTCCTATATATCCTGGTTCCTTTCTTACCTCTTTGGAACAGTCCCTCAGGGCTATCTGAGAGGCTGTATCCCGGGCCTAAGTCCTCAGTAAGGAGGACAAGAAACAGTCTGTCTGAAGGCACAGATAAAAGTGAAAAGGAAAGGTGATATGTTTAGAGAGTGAAATGAAGTCTACCAAGACTTGACCAGAGAAAGCAGCAAAAAGGTAAACTAAAGTAGGCAGGGCTCAGATTATAGAGAGCTGTACACTGTGCTAGGACTATGGTTGTTATCCTAAAGTGATGGAAAGCCAGTAAGAGTTCTAACCAGAAGAGTGATACAAATAGACTTACACTGATAAAAGATTATCCAACTCCAGAGAAGAAAATGAACAGAAGGGACGGAGGGCAGGGCTAGAGTAAAACACCAACTGAGAAGCTACTGTAATAATGGAGCTTGAATCAGAGGAAGAAGGAGTCATACTTATAAGAATACTAAATAGAATTGACCAAAAAGCTCTAACTATCTTAACTAAAGGAAGAAAACTCATCTCATAAAACAGGAAGGTCCAAGGAGTAGGCTTAGGTGCAGCTGGATCCAGGGATTCACATGAAGTCAACAGGTCCCCCTCTCATGACACAAACCTATGTTGGAAATATATCACTTCTTGCTGCCAAAACCATTCTTATATTTTTATAGTTTTCCACATTGTGAATCCTGCCTTCCAAAAGTAGAATATAAAAAATTACATTTACCAGACTCCTTCGCAGCTAGAGCAAAATCATATGATCTAGGCTTTGCCAGATACAACCATACAAGACTTTCAGTGCTGGCCTTGCACTGGGAAAATGATTGATTTTCTGACAATATCAGTGGTCAAGTTGTCTTATTCTCCTGGGGCATCAATGGCACAGATTTTGGCATCAGTTTCAGGGTTGGGGGCATGTTAAGTAGCAGTAGGTAGTAGGAATGTTGCTTCTGCTAGAATAATTTTTCAGTGAAGTTAGGCATTGTTCTCAGCTATACTGTTCCGGGTTTCAAAGAACATGGCAATGAAATATCAAGCCTGTTTTCCAGTAATCCTGGAAATTCCTCAAGCTACCTAATATTTTTTAATAAATTCATTTTTGTTTAATTTAGCTGGACTATCTGGAATTGATTCTAATGTTCACAACCAAGAATGCTGACTATTATACCACTCACTTCTTCTTGGCTACTTTTATGTGTTGGCCTCATTCTTCTCATGTTGACTTTCTCCACATGGCAGAGAAAAGAGCCACCAACAGCTATTAATTGGCAATTTCCAGCTCCATGACCCAAAAGGCAAGTCCCCTGTCACCTCAGCACCAAATAAAAGAGTGAGGGGAATAATAACAGCTGCCATTAATACAGTACAGTAATATATAGCAGTAATATAACAGACACCTTTCAAGATATTCTACATATATTAACTCATTCAATCTTTACAATAGTAGGTGCTATGATTTTCCCTCATTTTTCAAAGAGGGAAGTGATGCAGTAAATTCCTGCATACAGATAGGAAGTGACAGAATCAGAATTTAAACCCAAGCAATTTGATTCCAGAGTCTCTGCTCCCAATTCTGGGGTATTCCAACATAGAGGTTGAGTAAAGAACAAGTACCATCAAAAGTCCAAAAAGGTCAACCCCTGGGGTAGGAAGAAATAGAAAAATGTTGTAGCTTAGAGAAGAAAGAGTTTCAAGAAGGAAGGAGATATTTATCTACTCAAGCAAGAATCAGCAGTTAGTCTTCAAAATATGTCATATATTCAATTATCAAGAGACCTCTGAGAAATTTCAAAATGGTAAAGCTGCATCTATGAAGGAGTCAAAATGACTTGTCAATAGGATTTCATTACCTATTTACAGTCATCACTTCAGAATTATTCACTACCATGTTTCATTTGTGAAGCAAACAATAAACATTATTAAATGTGAAAAGAAGATGAAGGAGGAGGAGGAAGAAAGAGAGGTCAACTATGTTAGATGTTAGTGAGAGGTTGAATGAAATTATGATAGAAAACTGATGATTAGATTGATAGCTGGTAGATTAGATGGTACTAAAAGGACCAATTTCAGAAGAGTGGTGGGTAAAAAAAAGTGCCCATGCAATGGGCTTATGAAAAGAAAAATGGGAAGTGAGAAAGTAGAGACAGTATAAACAAGTAGTTTGAGGATTGTGTAAAGAAAGGGAGAGAAATGGAAAATAGGAGGGGTATACAGGGCCAAGGGAGGTTTATTTTTAAAGGTGATCCATAATAATACATCTTTGTATTGTGTTAGGAATAATTAAATGATGAAAGGGAAGGGGCACCCGGGTGAAGAGCAGGAAGGTAAGGGAACCCCAGAGGACTGCTCTGCCATGTGGCTCACAGTCTCGGGTGTTATGGGAATGGGGTTAGTTTCTGGGTTGTCTCTGGTCAATCATTCTGACTCAGGGTCCTTCCTGGTGGCACATGCATTGCTCAGCCAAGATGGATTCCAGTGAGAGGGATTCTGGGAGGTTGGTAGGACATATGGACTGGAGTCTCCTCTCTCCTTTTGACCTTCCCTGAATTCTTCCAGTTGTTAGTAGCTTGTTAGTTCCACATTCCTTACCAGGACCTCCTGTTTAAGATAACTCATGCAAGTGGTTACAATGTTGCCTGGCCAGGGCAGGCAGTTTCAGTCAGTGTTTCCCCTAACAAATCCCCCCTGAGAGATTTCATACTCAAGATACTTCTTGGGAATTGGGGCAGAGGTCTCTTTCTTCTGTAACTACTTCCTGCTGAGAGTGGGCGTAGTCCTGCCTAGTACAGTAGAAGTCTCTCCCTACCTGATCTAAATCGAGGTATTCTGTGCCCGAAACTGGCATTCACCCCTGTAGTAACAACAATTTAGCTGAAACCGTTGGACCCTGTCGGGATGAACCTTGTAAGCAGCTGAAACAGACAAGGGCCAAACAGGAGGCCTAACAGGATGGTCATCACTGGGCCCAGAAAAGGAAGGCAAAATTTGGGGTGAGGGCTGCCGGGTGTGTGACTTTCTTCTGATCGATTGGTAGTGAGGTAACAGGGCAGTGCTCCAAGAATCTTGTGCTCAGCCTGAAGTTAACATCCTCCACCTGGGTGGAGGCCTTAGTTCCTGCAGAAGAACTCAAAGATATTGTTATGCATACTCCTTGAAGTGGAACCAGAACCCTGCCCCAAGGCTGTACCACCACTTGATGGCTCCGTCCCTGTTTTTGCATCCCCTCCCTTCCCTGATTAGCAACTGTTTGAACCTGCCCTTTGGAACTCAGGGAAGGTCAAGGAGGCTGAGTGAAGCCTATATCCTACAAACATGAAACAGGAGACACAGAAAGGATTTGTACTCTGGAGCCCCCCAGAGTCCTGCTCAGTTTCAGTTCAGGGAACTGGGCAACAACAGTGCTGGCCACTTCCTGCTACAATAGGGCATAGTCCTGCCTCAATTTGGAGAATAGACACTGAATTGGAAATATTTCTGATTTCCAAGTCCTGGATCTGAGTCTTGCACGATTAAAATCTCAATCCCTTGGTCTGCCATTTTGGTGTAACAGACCCAATTAGAAGTAGTTGGAGGAGTGACAACAGGATTTTAATAGGCAAAATAAACCTCATTTCTTTTCAGGAGAATAAGCCTGAAACACAGTCTGGACCTGGTGCTTTGGGGAGACTTGTAGCCAGGCAGCCAGTTATCTAGTTTTATTGAGGTAGGTTTTAACTTTTAATGTGGTATTAACCATAGATAACAGGTGCTATTGGTCATCATACATGTCTTTCTTTTTGTTAATGTATGATCTAAAGGAATTCCGTTGTCTAAAAATGTAATAGTTACAAGAGGAGACCTTTAAAAAGTAAGGTTGCAGTTACCAGCTGCCAGCAGACATTATTTTGAGAATGGCTGGTGGCATCCAAGTCTGACACAGCTCAGAAAACTCAAGTTCTTAGCAATACAAGGACTTGTCTGAAATCACACCTACAGTGTCATCTAGTTATTTCCTTGGATGTCTAAACCATAGCTACTCCATTTTGACTTTTAATTGTAATACTCTCCTTAATAGCCAAAGCAGATATCACCATTAATGATGTTAGTGTTTCTCTAGAAGATGCAAGAATTTGGGCTCAAAGAATCTTCTCCTGAAAATATCTAACTATCTGAAGGCCTGTTCTGCCAGTTTTTCCCAGAGGACAGACTGCCTCATTCCTGATTTCCACTCTGAACTCCTGTCAGGCGGTGTTGAAGGTCAGCAGCTGCAGTGGCTCATGATTTAATCTTTGTAGAGGCAGACAGCAAGTGCAAATGGCAAGTGCCAATTTCCAGTCAACAGGGCCCCTTCATGGCCATAAATTTGACCATGGTTTGGGGGGCATTTCATGACCATTTCATTCCATGGTGCTAGGAATGCTCATTCCCAGGCCTGGAAAAGAGTTTTCTGATAGGCTACTCAATGTGTTATTACTGGACTAGGCCTTAGGAGTAGCCAAAAAGTCTCTGGACCACCTGTCTTACTAGTCTCTTATGGTCCAGGAAAATATTCCCTCTTGTTGCTTCTCCCCATATCTAGAGTTACACTATTACCATCATTGATCTTTCATGGAACCATATATCATCATTTTATCAGAGGCTCAGTCACATTTGGTAAAGTAAGAAACAACAATTTTGTAAAACAGGTGAAATACAAATAACATAGCTAGCAGTATTAGAGAAGTCATAAGTAAGAATTAAGCGAGCTTCCATTAGGTGTGGCCCAGTATATCCCAGGTTGTCTGACTTAGTCTGTTCTGTACCAATCCTTATCTTTAAGGTAAATTATATATTGGCACTGTCCATAAGGCACCCAGCCCAGTTTCCTAGTGTTACTAGACTGATTATCCTTAGTATGATTTAATTGTTCCCAACATAGAGGAGCCTTTAAAGTTAAATTACCATGGCCTGGTGTTAACTACATAAATCCATCCCATAATTGTGGAAGGTCTTATTCTTTGGCTGAAATTTTGCTTGTTGCTATGATTGAGCCTGAGTAATAAAGAAAAATTTATGGCTGGAGTCAGAGTAGGATCATTAATTGGCTAGGTGAGGGGATCCCACCTAGTAAAATTAATAGTGGCCTAAATAGGACTATAATTTCTCTCTTCTAGAATAAATTTCCTAAGAGCCAACTAATAAGAGATTTGGAGTAGAGAAATCCACCAAGGTAACCCAGAAGTACTAGACACAGGTAATTGGCCACAAACCCAACAACTGGATTGATTTTTAAAACTAGCATAGGATCGTGCCCATGATAGGAAAACTTTTGAATCATATGCAAGGGTCCAAGAAGTCAAGAAAACATTATAAATGATCATATGAGTCAGGTCCAGGATCTTGGGCAAGCTGTCTACTTCTGATGTCGTCTTCTTCTCATCCTGGTATGAGTGTAGTTTCTCTTTTGTTTGAGTATTGTTTTAAGGTGATTTTGAGGTCAGCCACCCTCTCCATAGGCCAGTCCAGTGCAGGGGCCCTTTGTGAGTGGAAATTAATCCAGGAGTCAATTGCCTTCAGTTTCACTGTGCATGAGCTAGTTAAGAGTACCTGATAAGGGTCCTTCTGTCCAGGTTGGAGATAGTCTTTAAATTATGTCTGTTCCAGCATGCATAATCTCCTGGTTGCAGGTCCTGAGGCATCTGATCTTCATTCAAAGATAGATTACTGAAGTAGACTTCAGAAACAAACTTAGAGTGTCCTTCAATTAAACTTTACATTATATAACATGACAGCAAGGAACTACCTGGGAGGTAAGTCTTAATAAATACAGACCCCCCATTAACAAAACCGGAATTTAATATTCACTGAAACATAATCTTTTTCTCTCTAAAATTACCCTCAATTTTACCAAATATAACCAAATTAAGAGTAGTTTGTTTGCAAAATAAGTCTGGTCTCAATAAACTTAGCCTGATGATTTATATAACTATAATTGATGGTATAGACTTTTTGTGTGTGTGTGTGAAACTTTTATAAGGAGTCTCAGACTGAACTTTTAAAAAATCTCTCAGGGCTAGGAAAGTCATGCCAAGGGCTTATCACGCATTTTGCCTAATAGATCTAGGTGAATTCCTACCTTTTCAAGGTCCCCAAAATACCTTGAGATTCCTGTATCTGTTAGTGAGGTAGCTTTCCTAATTTACCTGATAAAGCTGTTGAGAACCTAAGAGTTTCCAACCTCTGGAGGGAGCAGATAGAGAGAAAGGATAAATGTTTCAATTCTCCTTACAAATGTTTAATTTACTAAATTACTGTATGTCATAATTAGTTTGAGGGGAAGGTTTTTATTACACCTGGAAAACGTAGATTCAAACTAGGAAATTTGCAGATAGAAACCATAAAAATTATAACCATATTCAACAGTTCACTCAGTCCTTTTGTTAAGTTTTTATGAAGCCATCAGGTTTTTCATTAGAATTCTTCAATTTCTTACCCAGTTCAGCATTATGGTCTGAAAGTCCGAAACTTGTATTTATCCAAAAGTATTTTCTATAAATCTTCTTGAAAAGGAATCATTTTTTTCTTTCTCAAAGGCATCAGAATAAAACCATAACTGTCTATAATGACAAAAGACTTAAGAAGGCATATTTAAAATCTGATTACAATGCAATTGACAAAGTAACTTGGTTACTGCTGTGACATACAACACTTTCAGATAATAACTAGAATTATGACTGACAACATTTTACCAGGACATGACAGAATTTTAGGAACTCCATATAATTCCTAGAATATCTATATTAGTAACATTTACCATACAATATAACCTAAGAATATTTGTTATTCATTTGACAATACTTCTCATGTAATTTAACATACAAAATGAACTTAATTAGTTTAATATCTCTCTTTGGGATGTTTCAGGAGCCCTTTGAAGCATTGCAAAGTTAGCTAGAGGTCAATGAAACTTCATTACAATTTGATTTGGGAAGTTTTATCAAAAAAATATCAAAAAGGGTTTAGAACACTCAGTCAGATAGGATCATAGTCACTGTGAAACAACAGTTATTCACTTAGCCAAAGTGACAAAAGATTTCAAAGACAAATACAGAACAGATCACTTAAAAGGTAAAGAAACTTAAAATCGGTTATCAAAGGGAGCTCAACATTTTAAGAAAACTTGTCTCTTAACAGAGAGAAAAGCCAAATTCAAGTTTTACATCAGCTTACTTTTAAAATTCACTTACCCAATTACATTTATTTTAAACTTAGTCAATCCTGCCATCCACAAACCCTCCATCACTTTCTTTAACCTTATTAGTCTATCCCCCATTTTCTTCTCCATCCAGAACCAGCTCTATGACAGACTCACTTACTTTTCCCTTATTAAAATGTAATTCCATTCCTCATACCTTCTTCACTGAAAACACATTTCCTACTGCATACTGAAATGCTTCCTTTATTATTTTTATTAGCCCTAATTACATGTTTAAATGAGTCCTCAAATCTTAATTTCTAGTGAAAACTAAGAAGTAAGCAATTATGAACTGTCTTTTACATTAGCACTCTGTAGATTGATAAACATAAATACCAGTGATGATTTCTAAAATCATTTGTTTTCTTATAGAGAACATCTCAGGGTGGCACCAAACATATTCACTAATAGTCTTAAATACCTGTAGTTTCTCTGTTTAGTAACTGATGTCTTTAATTTCTATTAAACCTAGGTACAATAAAGGTATTATACTTAACGTTGATGACTCTAAAGACATGCCTGTATTAATTAGATTAACAAACTTAAACTAAGTTTAATAGCAGACATTAATTTAATACTGAATATTTCCCACTTCACATGAACCTAAAATTAATTCTGGCCAGTTATATTTTCCAGAATTTATATAAGCACTTAACTTCCTCTAAGCCAATTAAGTAGAGCTCATTGACAAATTTTGATAATACCATCCAAAAGGACAGACATATAATATATATAATGCACATAGACATAGAGACAAACACAACCAGAGATCTCATAGCTTAACAGAACCAGAATTTCCCGTTTCACAAGGCAGAATGGCCATCACAAATCACAACACAGAATACAAAGTATAAAACACACACAGGTCTGGCTGTCCTAATCAGACACTCCTTTAAATACAAGATTGCAGTCTCTCAGAAAACCTCCTACAGAGACACAGAACTTCAGATCCAAGTACTAACAGAGTAAATGGAAATATCTCAGGTCTTCAAAGATTTCAAAGGGAGGAAAGGAGGCCAGATTGAAAGATAAGGGGCGGGGGGAGAGGGTGGCCTTGCGGACATCTCCTGCCACCTGCAGATGCCCAGGCATCATGGGACTTTTCCCTGGGCTTCCAGGAAGGGAGGATGGGAACTTGGCCCTACCAGAAACTAGATACCAGATACCAGACCAGAACCAGAATTCGAGTTCTCTGCTTACTGGAAGTGATCAGGCTCCAACCCTCGGGTCAGGCTGAGGCCCTTCAACCAGACTCTTGTGTCCAGGACCAGGACAGAAATAAAAAGGGTAAGATAGGAGGCATTGAAAAGACGGAAGGGAAAAGAGGTCAATAAAGTCTCCTGTTCCTTACCCAGTTGGGGCATTCTGGCCAGTCGTCCACATCAGGAGGAGACCAGGGACAAAAAGGTCCCAGTTGCAGCCGCTGGGTCTGATCCGTCGGCGGGCAACCTGGTCTCCGAGTACCCCAAGTGGTCAGGATGTCAGTCGTAGCAAAGAAGAGGCCTCACCAGAGTAGCCATTTGTTGCAGGAAGGGGACCCCTTCCAGGGACCGAGAGTGGGCTCTTGTCTAACACTCAGAAATGAACTGAGACACACGTGCTGACAAAGCAAGAGACTTTATTGAGAAGGGGCACCCGAGTGGAGAGCAGGAGGGTTAGGGAACCCCAGAGGACTGCTCTGCCATGTGGCTCACAGTCTCGGGTGTTATGGGAATGGGGTTAGTTTCTGGGTTGTCTCTGGTCAATCATTCTTACTCAGGGCCCTTCCTGGTGGCACATGCATTGCTCAGCCAAGATGGATTCCAGTGAGAGGGATTCTGGGAGGTTGGCAGGACATATGGACTGGAGCCTCCTCTCTCCTTTTGACCTTTCCTGAATTCTTCTGGTTGGTAGTAGCTTGTTAGTTCCACATTCCTTACCAGGACCTCCTGTGTAAGATAACTCATGCAAGTGGTTACTATGTTGCCTGGGCAGGGAGGGTGGTTTCAGTCAGTGTTTCCCCTAACACTGATAGGAAGTTTTAGTGATAGGAAGATGGGGTAGTACTTAGTTAACTGCATTTAACTGGTTAAGATTATAAATGGGATGAAAGTATAGAGGTTTGAGAAGATAGGTTGTCCTAGAGTGTAGTAGAGTGAACGTTACAGGAAACTATAATATAATAGCTTGTCTGGCAGCATTGGATACTATTTGGGATTTAGGGTGGTTAACTTTAGACAAGCCCAGTCAGCATGGTTGTATAAACTTTCTCTACAAATATCACTTGCTCAGATGTAGTCACAGCACAGGATAATTGGGTTTCACAAGGTTGGGTTTTTTCAAATGAATGCTATGGAGAGAGAGAGGGACAATGAAGTTCTGCTTTTCTGCAAAGTTGTGACTAAAATGCCAGATCACAAAAACTAGCTGAACAAGAAGGTAAATGATAATATGAAAGAGAAGAAAAATTTTAAAAATAAAAAGCATAGGGTCAGTGGATTGAATGTCCCTATGGTGTCAAAGAATAGTTCCAAGGGAACTAGTAGGAGTGAGATTGATGCTCCAAAGGTGGTGATCAGACAGTGGGACAAAATTTGTTGTCCAGAGATTTTGAAGGAGGAGAGGCTATTGGTAATGACTACCAATAATATCCATGGTGTGAAAATGGCAATCACCAGCTGCAGTGGGGTGGAGGAGATTACTGGAGTTGAGAAGCTCAAAAAATTAAGAGACCAAGGTGCTGAGTGGACCATCTACATAGTTAAGTTGATTGTAGGAATAAACAAAGACAGTAAACCACATGATAAAATCACCAAAGAATGATGGGACATGGCAAAGAGATTCTGGAAGATGATTTAGGAGAGATATTAGGTGGTAAAGTCTGAGACATGAGCTCAATGGACTTGGGGTTTTCAAAGTCCAAAGAAGGATAGATGGTTTGGCAGGATGAATAGGAAAGAAGAAGACAACTATTCTACCTACAAGTTCTGAGACAAATAAGAGGTGAAAGAAAAGACTTCTTCCATTTGAGAGGGACAGCCAGGTTTCAGTTAGAAGAAGGCGGCAAAGCAAATGTTCAGAGAAGAGTCTGGAACACAGGAGAGTTTGCTGATGGCAAACCAGAAATCCCAGAAAGTACAGTGGAGAAATTTGAAAATTATGGGGAAGCATAGGAAATGGAGCCAGATTAGGGAGGTAGAAAGCAGTGTCAAGATATGTAACATGTGGTGATGACCTGGGAGGTTGCTGGTAACTGGAATATAGGGTGTGTTGGGAGTAGTCCCAAAAAGCTGGAGGATGGTGAGTAACCAGAGGCATCCAGAGTATTTACCTGGGAGGTGTGGGGTCATTGTTTACTATCTCATCAGGGGTGTTTGGGGCTGGGGAATTGAAGAGGATCTCCTTGGGGAACAGGTCATTTTAGTCAATAGGCTGTTCAATGAGCAGAGCTGGCTGGGGAAGGAGCTATTTCACTGGGAGTACTAGTTGCTGTTGAGACCTCCAAACCCTGGTATCTCCCTTCATTGCACTGTTGTCACAACCTGAGCACCAGTGGGCTGTTGGTTGCTTCCCCAGATGGGAGGTGCAAACAGAAGGGTCATAGTCTATCTCAGGGCAGAAAGTTTTATGGCAACTGGGTAATGAGGCCAGGTGAGGAGCTAGAGCCACTAGTTTCTCTTCTTCTGAAGAGGTACAGGAGATTATAACTGTTTTCTTGTCACCAGGAATTCTAGCCTTTAACCAACAAGTTTCCTTTGCTCCATTTTGTCCCATTACCCCAAATTTTGTCTCTTTGGACTCCAGAAAAGTTCTCTTCTTCCCTAACCATTATTTTAACAAATGATACAAGATAGGTATAATTGAACTGTCTTCATGCAACATTTCAAAAAAACTCCAATGATATTTGAAACTTCAGATAACTACTGTTCCCTTATCACCTTTGTTCCCATTCCCATAAAAACAAAACAAAATATAGGTAGAGAAAGACACATGACAGATAGATGATAAATAGATAGATAGATAGGAAGGATAGGCAGATTAACAGGTAGATAGACAGATGGATAATAGCTAATAGATGAACAAGAAAAGAGAAGGAAAGAGAAAGGAAAGGAAGAGAACTGAAAAGAGAAGAGGAGAGGAAAGGAGGGGAGGGGAGGGGAGAGGAGAGGTGGGAGGAGAAGAGATAAGTTAAGATTTGGGTAACCCTTTGAGGGCTAAAAAAAGGTCTAGGTATTCTTTGGACTAATCCAGTCTTACAATCTTGTGAAAAGGATAATCTTATTTAGAAATCTAATTAGCAAAATGAAAGCTAATTTCCAAATTCCTCAACTTCTACATCCAAAAAATTAGTACAACTTCCAGACTAATGTCGATTTGATGTAGGAAAGGCCTAAAGGAAGAGTTAGCAGGCCACTCTGGTATTGTCTTCCTAACCTCCGAATCAGAACTGTTCTTAAAATCCCTGGGGTAAAAGAATTAGTTCAGAGGCAAAGCCAGAGAGCTTTAGTCCAAAGATCTGCTATAAACAGAACATGAACCCTGATCTTGCCAGGGAAACAAGGTTCTTAAATCAGGGTTAATCTCACTATTATGATGAGACACTGTCATTGTCTCTCAAGAAGGATCAGTCAGTGGCTTATGGCAGCTCAAGAAGGGAATCAGGAGCAGTTTCAAGGGCCATGCCTAAGGCCACTTAAAATTCCTGTAGTGATTTGATCCCCTCAGTAGCCCAAAAGACTTCCCCTATTCTCCCTTTAAATAAGCACTGTGGTTTTATTCTTGGTTATAGAACCTATGGGACATTCCAGAGACTCAGATAAGAAAGCAGACATATCCTGGACCATAAGTTTTCACACTTTGATGTACACGTGAATTCCCCATGAGGAGAAACATCATAACTGTAAGCTCCTAACACCCAACCCTTAAGGTTGATGATTTCAACCTTACCTCACTTCATCTTCATGTGCAATCTCTGGGGAAGATGTTTTTTTTAACATTCCTCTTTTACAAATGAAGAAACTGAAGCTGAAGGAAGTTAAGTAGCTTCGCCAAGTCACTCCATTAATATATGGTAAGACAGGTTTTATGTGCAAGATGTCCGATGCCAGATCCTGTGTTGTTTGTATCAACTCCATGAACACCACCCTGTCCACTTATAACCACAGTGTGGGTCCTGAAATTCAGAAGAAAAGGGGTTATTTTTAAAGTTGGGTGGACTTCTTCCCACAAATCTAAGTTGCTTTCTTATTAAACATCAAGCGCACACATGCGCACACACACACACACACACACACACACACACACACACAACTATTTTGCACTTTTTAAAGCTGGCATGGCAGTTATCCAAAAAAAATGGAAACACGAGAATTCCCTGGTGGTCCAGTGGTTAGGACTCGGTGCTTTCACTGCTGGAGTCCTGAGTTCAATCCCTGGTTGGGGAACTAAGATCCCTCAAGCACACGGTGCAGCCAAAAAAAATTTTTTTTAAAAAATGGGAACTTGTTTAAAATTCTACAGTATTTCAAAGAAAGTAAAATTACCCCCAAAAAAGTGTGGGAATTATTCCTCCCAAGCACAGAATTATTTATGTAGCTACCACAAGTTTTAAAACAATGCTGATGTATGGTGCCATTTGTTCCATTAAAAAGAGAGAGAGAGAGAGAACTCTCCTGACCTTTTCAGGTTGATTGTTCCTTGATTAGTCAATGCAAAGTAAGCATTCCAGGCATTGTTGTACAACAGCTCCATTCTGTATTCCAAAATATTTATATAGTATGACACACTTGAGCTATATTTACTTATGGCAGTTAGGTTTCGAACCACTTTTGGGTACACAGAGAACTGTAATCTAGCCAGCATTCCAAATAGGCTTTTTCAGAACTCTCCACCCCTCCAGCCTCCTCTCAAATGTTCCCTTTTTCTCTCCTTTCTACCAGCCACCAGCATTTTCATCCCCATCCAATTGTACTCTAGCTATCAACCACCTTATTTCACTTAATCTACTTCTTTTATGTGTCTTCTATAGATCTCCCTTCCAATGTGAATAAGCATTCTTTATGCTTTCTTCACACACCTCTCACACTGACTGTCCTGTTTTCCAAAATCTTTACTTAATAATCTCTCCTAACCTCAGGTGAAGGTCATCTGATTTCCCCACTATCTGCCATCCTTCTTCATGGTTGACTGTAGACCTAAAGGATCCTCCCCAATTGCTTTAGAATCAGGATCCATGTCTTCTTTCATATCCAGTCCTCCATCAACATCCTTGGATCTTCCTCTGCACTTGGGAAGATCCATACCTATTGATGACCCTGTCAGGACACTAGCCTCCCTCCCCCATAATCCCAGCAAATTCTGTCTTCACTCCATCTCAGCTTCCTTTCAATAGAGTCAAACCTTAGCTTTCTTTTATTTTTTAAAATTAATTATTTATTTATTTTTGGCTGCATTGGGTCTGCATTGCTCTGTGTGGGCTTTCTCTAGTTGTGGCAAGTGGAGGCTACTCTTCATTGTGGTGCGCGGGCTTCTCATTGCAGTGGCTTCTCTAGTTGTGGAGCACAGGTTCTAGGCACATGGGCTTCAGTAGTTGCAGCATGCAGGCTCAGTAGTTGCAGCACGCAGGCCCTAAAGCGTGTGGGCTTCAGTAGTTGCGGTGTGTGGGCTCAGTAGTTGCAGCACGTGGACTCTAGGGCATGTGGGCTTCAGTAGTTGTGGCTCACAGGCTCTAGAGCGCAGGCTCTAGAGTGCAGGCTCAGTAGTTGTGGTGCACAAGCTTAGTTTCTCCACGGCATGTGGGATCTTCCCGGACCAGGGACTGAACCCATGTCCCCTGCTTTGGCAGGAGGATTCTTAACCACTGTACCAGCAGGGAAGTCCCAAACCTTAGCTTTCTTTATCATGCATACTACCCCATTTCTAAGCTCTTAAACTGAAATTTAATTCACCCTTTAAGACCATAACCTGCCATCTCCCCAACTTTCCTGTTCTTTCATCCACTGCCCTTTGATCTTCATAATGGCCCCAAATCCCATAATCTATTTCAGTTCAGCTTGATTTGCTTTCCTAGCCAGCCTTGTCCAACAGTCAGATAATTCACTACCTCCCTAGAATCTCTGCCCTTTGGTCTCCTACCCTTCCCACTTTGTCAATCACTATCTCTCTTTCCCCTTGTTTACCGAACTATCTCTGTCTATTGCCTCCATTTCTTCACCTACTTACTCCTTAATTCTATAAAATCTAGCTTCAATACAAATTGTTATGCTGGTGCTACTTTCTTCCCATTTTTCTGGAGTTCATCTAACCAAGTCATCACCAAATTGAGAGATTTTTGCTCATTTTTCATATCCTTGCTCATTCTACAGCATTTGACATTGTTGGCTGGGTAAATATCTCTTCCTTCTAGTTCTAGCTTTCTCTCCTCTTCTGAGACATGATGCTATCCTGCTTCCCTTCCTCCTTCTACCTGCACCTTATATGTCTTCTTCTGGGCCCTTCTCCTCCTCCCCTAACTCTGCAAAGCTTGGTGTTTCTCTAGATGTATCTTCATGTTATTTTCACCCTATTTCTTCATATATGGATCTAATCTATTCTTCATTTCCTCATGCAGTAAGACTTCAAGTTTTCCCTCTTTCTAGAACAGGTTCTGGCACATAGTAAGTCTTCAATAGTGATGAGATGAATGAAATGTGAGAACATGAGCAAACCAATCAATCTCTCTGGATCTCAGTTTCATGGTGTTGTTATGTGAACTGAATGTTACAATATATAAAAAAAACTTATCTAGGGGCTAGAAAATAACAGGCATAAGGATACAAGATTAATATACAGAATTCTGTTGCTGTATTTACACTAACAATGAAATATCAGAAAGAGGAAGTAAAAAAAATTCTGCTTCAAATCACATAAAAAAAAAAAACCTAGGAATAAACCTAACCAAGGAGGTGAAAGACCTATACACTGAAAACTATAAAATATTGATAAAGGAAATTGAAGATGATTCAAAGAAATGAAAAGATATCCCATGCTCTTGAATTAGAAGAATTAATATTGTTAAAATGGCCATACTACCCAAAGCAATCTACAGATTTAATGCAATCCCTATGAAAAAATTCATGACATTTTTCACAGAACTAGAACAAATAATCTGAAATTTTATATGGAAACAGAAAAGACCCAGAATTGCCAAAGTAATCTTGAGGAAAAAGAACAAAGCTGGATGCATAACCCAACCAGACTTCAGACAATACTACAAAGCTACAGTAATCAAAACAGCATGGCACAAAAACAGGCATATAGATCAATGGAACAGAATAGAGAGCCCAGAAATAAACCCATACACCTACACTCAATTAACCTACAACAAAGGAGGCAGGAATATACAATGGAGAAAAGACAGTCTCTTCAGCAAGTGGTGTTGTGAAGGACAGCCTCATGTAAATCAAATGAAATTAGAACACTTCCTCATACCATATACAAAGATAAACTCTAAATGGTTTAAAGACATAAATATAGGACATGACACCATAAAACTCCTAGAAAGAACACAGGCAAAACATCTTCACGCATAAATCGCAGCAATATTTTCTTCTCCCAAGGCAAAAAAAAAAAAAAAATGAAAGCAAAAATAAACAAAAGAGACCTAATCAAACTTAAAAGCTTTTGCACAGCAAAGGAAACCATCAGCAAAATGAAAGGACAGCCTACAGAAGGGGAGAAAATATTTCCAAATGATGCAACCAGCAACAGCTTAATTTCCAAAATATACAAACAGCTCATACAACTCAATATCCTAAAAACAAACAACCCAATCAAAAAATGGGCAGAAGACCTAAATAGACATTTCTCCATAGAAGACATGCAGATGGCCAACAAGCACATGAAAATATGTTCAACATTGCTAATTATTAGAGAAATGTAAATCAAAACCACAATGAGGGGCTTCCCTGGTGGCACAGTGGTTAAGAATCCACCTGCCAATGCAGGGGACACAGGTTCTATCCTGATCCGGGAAGATCCCACATGCTGCAGAGCAACTAAGCCCATGCGCCACAACTACTGAGCCCATGTGCCACAACTACCTAAGCCCGTGCACCTAGAGCCCGTGCTCCAAAACAAACAGAAGCCTTCACAATGAGAAGCCCACACACCTAATTGGAATGCTGGCTAGATTACAGTTCTCTGTGTACCCAAAAGTGGTTCAAAGCCTAACTGCCATAAGTAATAAATGCTGGAGAGGGTGTGGAGAAAAGGGAACCCTCCTACACTGTTTGTGGGAATGTAAATTGGTGCAGCCATTATGGAAAACAATATGGAGGTTCCTTAAAAAACTAAAGACAGAACTACCATGTGATCTAGCAATCCCACTCCTGGTCATATATCTGGAAAAGATGAAAACTCTAATTTGAAAAGTTACTTGCACCCCAATGTTCACAGCAGCACTATTTACAATAGCCAAGACATGGAAGCAACCCAAATGCCCATCAACAGATGACTGGTTTAAGAAGATGTGGTATATATATGCAATGGAATATTATTCAGCCATAAAAAAGAATGAAATATTGCCATCTGCAGCAACAAGGATAGACCTAGAGAATATCATACTAAGTGAAGTAAGTCATACAGAGAAAGATAAATATTATATGATATCACTTATATGTGGAATCTAAAAAATAATACAAATGAATCATATACAAAATAGAAACAGACTTACAGACATCGAAAACAACTTTATGCTTACCTAAGGGGCATGGGGAAGGATAAATTAGGAGTATGGGATTAACAGATACAAACTACTATATACAAAATAATAAGAAAGAAGATTTACTGTGTAACACAAGGAAAGGTTTTCAATATCTTGTAATAACCTGTAATGGAAAATAATCTGGGGGAAAAAAATATATATGTAACTGAATCACTTTGCTGTATACCTGAAACTAACAGAATGTTGGAAACGGAGTAACTTCAATTAAAAAAAAAGAAAAATTTAGAAAGAAAATAACAGGCATATAGTATAATATAAACAGCTAACGTGTTCTCTATTTCCCATGTAAATGACTCCCAGACCTAAATCTGTAAACTATACTCACACCAGAACTCCAGATGCAAATGCACATATCTCCCTTGAGAGCCAGATGGTCTGTCGATCTCAACAATTTGAAACTACCCCATCTTTTATTCCAAATCATCTCCTCTCCCTCTCTTCCCTCTTTCTATAATAATGCTACCAATCTCCCAGTTATTGAGGCTTCAAACCACAGAAATCATCTTTAATTCTTTTACCCCCTTCCCACATCCTACTACCAAGTCCAAAAACTATTTCCACAAAGTCCTTCAATGTTCTTTCTATTCCTACTGCCAAGACTCTCACAAGACCGGTACTGGCTCTTGTTGAAAGCTCCACAATAGCTTCTTTAGTAGTCTATTCACCTTCATTCTTCCCACTTCAATCCCACAAAGTCCACTTTCCTATAAAAATCCCTGATCATCCCACTTCCCTGTTCAAAAGTCTATAATAGATCCCTCATGCTTACCAAGTGCAGCAGACTCATTAGCCTGGCAAACAGAGCCTTGCACATATGACCAAACTTGTTACTAAATATTTTCTTAATGCACCCTATGTTTCTCACCTTTATGTCTTTACTCATGCGCTTCCTTTTGCCTATAGGGCTTTCATCCGCGACTATAGCTGCTGAAATCTGATCAGCCCTCAAAATGCGGCTCAGATCTTTTGGGAAGTCTTCCCTGATCTTTTGAGTTGGATTTGATGGTTCTTTTTCCAGTACTTCCTCAATGGTTTTATTTTTGTGACTCTTACTTTATTCTATTGTAATTAAGGGCTTATATATCTTCCTTTTCTACTATGTAATAAGCTCCTTGAAGACAGGGATCATGCCTTATTTTTATATCCCCCAAAAAACTAGCAAAATTCTAGCTTAGCCATAAAGAAGAGTGAAATAATGCCATTTGCAGCAACACGGATGGACCTGGTGATTATCATACTAAGTGAAGTAAGTCAGACAGAGAAAGACAAATATCATATGATATCACTTATATGTGGAATCTAAAAAAAAAAAGATACAAACTTATATACAAGACAGAAATAGACCCACAGACATAGAAAACTTATGGTTACCAAAGGGGAAAGGTGGTGGGGGAGGGAGTTTGGGATTAACATGTATTATACACTCCAATATAGAAAACAGATAACCAACAAGGACCTTCTGTACAGCACAGGGAACTATACTCAATATTTTGTAATAAGCTATAAGGGAAAAGAATATATATATATATATATATATATACACAAACATCTGAATCACTGTGCTTTACACCTGAAACTAACACAACATTGTAAATCAACTATACTCCAATTAAAAAAAAAGAAATGGCTGTCTTTAAATATCTATTAAATTCACATGTATATACCTTTAAGAAATCACACATTGGAATTTAGTATTTTTGAAACTGAATATTATGATCATTTCTGTGTAGACAAAATGTAGCTTTCATGGCTTCTTGGTGACATATCTCTTAGGAATTGACAGAAAGGCCTTAAAAGACAGATATTTATCATAGCTGTGAGATTTCTTCTCCATCTCACTCTGGGGGGGCACTCAAATTATAGTGATGGCTGAGCTTATAGGTTAAATTATCAACTTAGAGAAAAATAATTGTTTTAATCTTCTTTCCTGGTTAAAAAGACAAGAAAATATTCCCCCCTCTGAAGAGCCTAATGTATGGAGAGATGAAGAATGTGTCAATTCAGAAACAGCAATAGCAGGGATAATCTATCAAGGCT
The DNA here is from genome assembly GCF_949752795.1 of Hyperoodon ampullatus. Lineage (NCBI taxonomy): Eukaryota > Metazoa > Chordata > Mammalia > Artiodactyla > Ziphiidae > Hyperoodon > Hyperoodon ampullatus. The sequence goes on from NC_136914.1 coordinate 138,366,335, forward strand.
TCAGAATGCTTTGTAAAACCCGCCATGGACTTAGTCCTTGCGGTTAGCAAATCCCAGAAGCTACATGATGCATCAGAAGGGCTTTAGACTTATCCCAGCTCAGCCACTGATAGGCTATGAGACCTTGTCAAAGTCACTGCTTGTTTTTGGCCTCAATTTCCCCATCCATAAAATAAGGAAGTTAACACACTGGGTAATCTCCAAGGTTCTTTCCATCCCAGACCTTCTCTGCCCCTGAGGGATAAGATGCCTCTTCTCTGCAGCCATCTGAAACAATACAGCAAAGGAGCAAAGAATCTGAGCACTAGAGTCACATCTAGCAGGGATCTAAATCCTGCCTTGGCACCTCCATTTGTGAACATCAAGGAAAATACACAACCTCTCTGTTCCTAGTTTCATCATCTGTAGGAAGGCTATGATGGTAATAATAGTAACTATTGGGGAATTCCCTGGTGGTCCAGTGGTTAGGACTCCGTGCTTTCACTGCTGAGGGCACAGGTTCCATCCCTGGTCAGGGAACTAAGATCCCACAAGCTGTGCAGCACAGCCAAATAATAATAATAAAAATAATAGTAACTCTTTCATAGGTTATTTTAAGGATTAAAAGAGATGTGTAAATTGCTTAGCACAATGTCTGGCACATGGCAAGTGCTTGATGAATTTAGTGACTATTAAGTTAAATGGTGTCTATTTTCAAAAGTAGTAAATGTATCCTGAGAACACGAAGTGAACCACTTTCCACAGGTATATGCCCAAGTGTGTCCTCAGGCAGCCAGGAAGTGGCCCTGAACTCCTGAAGGCAGAGGTTATAAACTGGTACCCTACAAGTATTTGCCCCAAAAGTATATTTTCTTGATATAAATAGTGCTGTTGTTGTTGTTATTTAATTGAATTCGTTGCCAACATTTAAAAATCAGGTTTTCTCATCTCTGGCTTCTTTTGAAAAACTGAAGTATCTGGCAATAGTGAACTTTCATTCCTGCACAGTTTCTATAACTAGAGCTTCTCCCTATTGTTCTCCACAGCTTGTTCCACTCATTTACACTAGATGCCTCACCGCTCTAGGCATTTCAGTTTTGATCCCTGTCCTAGGGGATGAGGACAGCTGTTCTTCTCCATTAAAGAAAGCTCACACTTTTCCCACCACATGCAGAAAGTCTAAGAAAGAACCAACACACAGAGAGAAGTGGAGCTGAAACACGAAGTCAGAGGGAGCCCTAATTACATAATTTGATCCCTAGATTCAGCTTTTCCTGAAATCCATTCATCCTTAGATTTCCCAGTTAAATGAGTCATTAAATTCCCTTTTTTAACTGAGGTAGCTTTATTTGGGTTTTTGTCCCTTGCAACCAAGAGACATAACCAATTCCATGACTAGGGTGGCCAACTCAACTTTGTTTTCTCACTGGAAGTCCCACATCCCTGGAAACCTCTCAGTTTCAGGCAAACTGGGATGGCTGATCAACCTATTCATGGCAGAGTTATGCTTCAAAATCATTCAAAGTTGTTATCAAAGCCTATGCTCTCTACCTCTTCACATTTCTTTCCTTTCCAAAATTCACTATTATATTATCAAAAAATGGACCAGATCTTGATTTCTAATACCATTCTCCTACAAAATGAACCATGGCTCCTTGGAGAAATGGCTGATTCTAAGGCTGGAGCAAACAATATACAAGATAGCCTGGAGCATCTTGTAGTACTAGAAAGCAAGGCAGTGCTCAGAAAACAAAAATGATGGGCACATATCAAAGAGACACAGGAATCAACTGAAAGAGTTCCCAATGGCCAAATCTGGAACAGTTTGAGCAACAAAATAAATAACAAAGTATTTTATTATAACCCAAAGTATAAAATAAATATTAATGGATTCATACTGATATAAATAAATGATTGAATGAATAAATAAGAAGAGACGGGGGTGTGGGTTCGATCCCTGGTTGGGGAACTAAGATCCTACATGGTGTGTGGTGCAGCCAAAAGAAAAAAAAGAAGAGACAAATCTTCTTTACAGAAGAATTCATGATGATACTTCCCCCTCCAAGAAGTGAAACTTAATTTTCCACCCCATTACTCCCTTGAGAGTAGGTTGGCCATAGTGACTGTCTTCCAAAAAGTAGAGTATGGAAAAGGAGGAAAAGAGGAAAAAGTAACTTTGCAGTAGAGAAACCTGACCACCTTGGCAACGTTAACAACAACATGATGAGTCATGCTGATAGTATGTAACCTTGATATGACGTAATAAGAATGGCACTACACCTCCGTGGTCTTCTTCCCCAAAACCCTTGTCTAACCATGAGAAAAATATTGAAGAAATCCAGATTGAGGCACATTCTACAAAAAAACCTGACTAGCACTTCTAAAACTGTCAAGGCCACCAAAGACAAGAAAAGTCTGAGAAACTGTCACAGAGCAGAGGAGGCTAGGGAGACATATGAACTAAACATAATGTCATATCCTAGGTGGGATCCCAGAACAAAGAAAAGGACATTAGAGAAAAAAATTGGTGAAATTTGAATGAAGTATTAAGCTTAGTTAATAATAATGTACCAATGTTTATTTCTAACTTGTGACAAATGTACATAGTGAAATGAGATGTTAACAGTAGAGGATACTGATACCAAGCAGGGCCCTGTGGGGCTCCTGGGCACAAAGCCTTTCTGTGTCCCCCATTTCTTTGATTATGGGAAACAGCCTTCATTCAGCCCCCATGACTTTCCCTGAATTCCAATGGGCAGATCCAAGCAGTTGTTAATTAGGGAAGGGAGGGGATGCCAGACCAGGGAGAAACAAACAGTCAAGAGCAGCCTTGGGGCAAGGTCCTGTTTCCCCATCAACGGATACACACAACAATATCTTTGAGCTATTTTGCAGATACTGAAACCCCCTCCAGATGGGAAAAGTTAACAATTAACGATGGTATGCTGCCCACAAGCATGTAGACCCCCGACCAGCTGGACCTGAAGGTTGATGCTGTTGACTCCTACTTACCTCACCACCAACAATCAGAAGAATGTCCATGAGCTGATCATGTCCTCTTTGAACAATTACTACAAAACTTCTCACTATCTTCTCCAAGTGGGGACACATAGTTTTTCGAGGCAGAAGCCTGCTGTGTCCCCATTTGCCTGGCAAAGTAATAAAGCTATCAGTTTCTACTTCACCCAAAACTCCATCTCCGAGATTTGATTCAGCACCGGTGTACAGAGAAGTTGAGCTTTCAGCATCAATACTGGGTGAGGTGTATACAGGAGTTTCTGTACTATCTGTGCAACTCTTCTGGAAATCTAAAACTATTAAAATTTTTAAAATTATCTTTAAAATAATAGACCAGTTCATATTCTAAAGGAAAGCCTCACTATGAAGAAAGATATGGCTTCATCCATTTCAAAAACTCAACATAAAAAAATACACTTTAGAAAAGATGGATTTTACGTATTTTATACATTTTCTATATAAAGTAACAAGCAGTCTAGTGTCATCTGTCTGGACAACTTTTCCCAGTATAATTGCAAGTTAGTTGTACTGCTGCCAAAATATTGGCTCCCTGTACCCCGATGCCAAAATGAGATACGGAGACAGAGTTTTGGAGGAGAAAGAAAGGGTGGCTTTAATCTTTGCCAGGCAAAGAGGGGAACACAGCAGGCTAGTGCCTCAAGAACTGTGCCCACTCCCTGGGGAATAGGGAGAGGTCTTATAGGCGGGTCTTATAGTGGTCAGGGGTATGCAATAAGGATCAAGGCAGTAACAGTCTGGCATTCTTTCTTCTGCAGAGTTTCAAAACGGTGGGGCTGCTGACAACATTACAGTGTGTGCAGGGTCTCAGGTGGAGCTTCTCTGGTCCCTTTAATCTTGCCTCAGGTTGTTTCCTGGCTGCTCCTCCCTTGATTAGCAACTGTTCTTGAATCTGCCCTTTGGAACTCAGGGAAGGTCATGGAGGCTGGAGTCTTGCCTACAAGAAATGGGAGATTAAAAAAGCCTCCGTGCCTGGGATCCCCACAGGGCCCTGCTCAGCATCAGTACCATAAGATTTGATTGACCTACTTAGAATTTTGGTTCTTCTAATCATTCATTAAACTTACAAACTAAATTAATGCTTGTTCTTACATGTCTTGGCAGAACAAATTAATACTATCTGAACAAATTAATAACCTTGGCTCCTAACTCCTGTGATTTTGGCAGGTTATACTTTCAGTTTCTAAAGCCTATACACAGAGGAGTCCTGAGGTAGGGATCTGCTCTCCTACCTATACACATATGGAGTTATTCTTTTTTTTTTTTTAACATCTTTATTGGAGTAAAATTGCTTTACAATGGTGTGTTAATTTCTGCTTTATAACAAAGTGAATCAGCTATACATATACATATATCCCCATATCTCTTCCCTCTTTCATCTCCCTCCCACCCTCCCTATCCCACCCCTCTAGGTGGTCACAAAGCACCGAGCTGATCTCCCTGTGCTATGTGGCTGCTTCCCACTAGCTATCTATTTTACATTTGGTAGTGTATATATGTCCATGCCACTCTCTCTCACGGAGTTATTCTTAATGAGTGTTAGAAGAATACCCTAGAGGAAGAGCAGACCTCATCATACATTCTTGTCAAAGCCATGAGAAGCTGGCCCAGTGCCCTAGTAAGAGATTTAGATGGAAACATGAAACACAAATCCTCACAGTATGGAAGCAACTCATTCACTCAACAACACTTTTCTTAACACCTGAGCTAAGAATACAGAAATGACCGACACTGAAGGGTTTCCATTCTACCTTCGGGGCAAAATAGCAACATGTTAAACAGGAGGTATAGAGATGTTAAACGGATGAAATTGAGTTTTTGAAATATGCAATTGGGTATTCAACTAGCACATCAGAAGCAGTGAGTAGTAGGAGTAAATACAGATTTCATGAATAAACACTGGTCACATGTCTCCCATTGATTGCCTCTTCTGAGCCCAGCAAAATTTGCAGAAACGATTAGGACACAGTCCATGCCCTCAAGGCACTTGCTCTCTGGTAACTGGGATAAAGGAAGTATACCATTAGTTACAAGCACAAGTAGAAGTTAATATGTCCCCCAAGAAAAGTACAAAGTGCTCCTGGAGGTCAAAGAGGAAGACATTAAATCTAGTTACAAATAGGGAAGTAGATAGCATTTTGAGATAGGCTTAAATTGTGGTACAAACTAGACAGGTTTGAATGGGGGTATTACAGGCAAATATACAACCTCAGCAAAATCACTCAAGCTTTCCGCTTTACCTAGGGTATATGTGAGTCTTGGGAAATGTGGCTTTATAAAGGAACCGAGAGAGATGCTAAGTCTAGAGGGAAGAGTAGGACAAGGAGCATATTCATGTGCTCTTAACAAATCTCCCCTCAGAATGCTTATCAGGTGTAAGGGGGAAAATCAAAACTGTACTGTGGAGAAGTCATATAACACTTTAATCAAATGATCAACATTAACATGCCCAAAGAGGAGCAGATAGATATCATGTGACTCCAGATGCCATACTCCAAGAAGGACACAATATTTCTTTTGTAGTTTTCTAGTCAGACATCTAATTTCCTCATGAAATCTGAATCTAATCTTGAAGAAACATCACACAAATCCAAACTGAGTAATATAATATAAAATAACTGGTCCATGTTCTTCAAATATGTCAATGTCATAAAAGACAAAGAACGGTGAGGAATTCTTCCAGGTTAAAGGAAACTAAAGAGACAACATGACTAAATACAGTACATGATCTTAGACTGGATCCTGAACTGGAGGGGGGAAACGCTAGAAAAGGACAATTCTGGGACAATGGACAATTGAACTACATACTGTACATTGTTTAAAGTATTATATCTATGTTAAATTTCCTGAATTTAATAACTCTACTGTAGGAACATAAGAGAACATCCATGTTTTTAGGAAAAATGCACTGAAGATTAAGGGAGTAAATGGGGATGATGTATGCCACCTACCCACAAATGATTCAGAAAAAAATATGTACATATATACAGAAAGAAAGAAAGTGAGTAATAAAACAAATGTAGCAAAATGTTAAAAATCCATGACTACAAGTAAAGGATATAGGGTCAGGGGAGTTCTTGGCATCATTCTTGTGATTTTTATGTAGTTTGAAATTATTTCAAAATAAAAACTCTTTTAAAAACCCTATAGGGCTTCCCTGGTGGGGCAGTGGTTGAGAGTACACCTGCCGATGCAGGGGACACGGGTTCATGCCCCGGTCTGGGAAGATCCCACATGCCGCGGAGCGGCTGGGCCCGTGAGCCATGGCCGCTGAGCCTGCATGTCCGGAGCCTGTGCTCCGCAACGGGAGAGGCCACAACAGTGAGAGGCCCGCGTACCACACACACACACAAAAAAACAACCTATAAAACATTAAAGTCAAAATTATTTTCATGCATAAAAGTTTCATAACCAATTTCTTTTAAGATATAAGGTTTTTACAAAAGTATAAATTACTATTTATAGTACTTGAAACTTTAGGATCTTCTATTTCTTTTAATATTGTCTTATTTAAACATTTCCATGTATCAACTTGGTTACACGTCAATCATTTTTAGTAACTATATATTCACTATGATATAATCATTCTTCTATTGAACATTTCTGTTATCTCCAATTTTCTCAATTCTGTTATCTCTAATTTTCTCAGTATCACTGCTATGAACATAGCTATAAAAATTATTTCCTTTGGGAATATTTCCTAGGGATTTTAGAATAATTCTGTAGAGCAAGATCAAAAAGAAGATATACCATTTTAGATGTCAAACTTATATGGACTGAGATCCACTCATACCAGAGGACATTTTCCATACTTTTGAATATGGAGGCAGTTCTGAAAATTACTCATCAACACACTGGTACCATTGCCAGACAACAGCTCTCTCTCACACACACACCATTCACCAAGCCTGAAGAGCAAACAAAAAGAGAAAGAAAAGGATGCTCAAGGAGCCAAGTTGACAGACTATCGCTGTGTTGATTTACCACCAACTTGGCTGGAAAGCTTTTCTAGTTAACACAAAGCACAGCAGGCCAAATTTGTCCATGCTCAGATGCACTGGTTTTAGTCAATATGTCTTATTCTTACAAAACTTCCAAGATTTTAATATAGAAACTGCTTAGTTAAAAAAAAAACCAAAAAAAACATGTACTTTGACTCTAAATGTGTCTGGGGAGCTTGAGCATCAAACAACTGAAGAATAATCTTGTATGTAATGATAATTATTATGTCAGGCTAAAGACCAACTTCAGCAATGATTGTAAACAAGGAACACCAATTAGCAATTTCATCAGTTAGGATCTGGTCTGTAGAAGGATAAGAAGAGGAGCATGGGACTTTGTGAAAACCCTATTTCTGTCTTTAAGGAAGTATGCACACACATACACACTAAGGTGTATCTTTGCTGAGAAATACAAAATGTATGGATACATATAAAATGTAAGTACTTGATTCTTACTAATACACACTAATGAACAAGGGTAAAGTTTTCAAAGAGTTGCCTAGCACAAGGGAATGTTCAGGAGTGATGGAAATGATCTATATCACAGGATCGAAATGATCTATATGGCTTTGAAATTGGTTACATGGGTACATGCATTTGATGAAGTTCTCAGACTATTAACTTAAGACCTGTAAATTACTCCCTGTAACATATGTCTCAAAAATGCAGTAGAGGGACTTCCCTGGTGGCTCAGTGGTTAAGAATCCTCCTGCCAATGCAGAAAACACGGATTCGAGCCCTAGTCTGGGAAGATCCCACATGCCGCGGAGCAACAAAGCCTGTGAGCCACAACTACTGAGCCTGCGCTCTAGAGCCCACGAGCCACAAATACTGAGCCCACGCACCACAACTACTGAAGCCCATGCACCTAGAGCCCGTGCTCCACAGCAAGAGAAGCCACCACCATGAGAAGCCTGCGCACCGCAACAAAGAGTAGCCCCCGCTCGCCACAACTAGAGAAAGCCCACGCACAGCAACGAAGACCCAACGCAGCCATAAATAAATAAATAAATAAAATTTTAAAAATGCAATAGAAAGCACACCAAATCAGCAGACCCGCTCTGTCACTAACTAGTTCTATGTGCTTAAGCAAGTCATATAACCTCAGCTTCCTTATCTGAAAAACAAAGGGATTGTGTTTAACCACCTCTCTAACACAATCCCTAAATTCTTTAACAGCTTTAAGAGTCTAACTGACAATTTTTAAAGTTGCAACAAACTTGTGGAAATTAATAATCTGACTTAGGACTTTGACAATTTTAACTTTACAAGTTTCAAGCACATTAACACATGAATACATTATCAACATAAACAGAAGTTATGGCCCTTTTCTCATAATCCTAGAGGGGACTTGTCCTGCCAGGTTTCAGTGTTCTTCTAGGTTTTTTCATTGCTCTTGCTGCAGAGGCAGTATGGCTCTCTGGCTAAGCATGAAGACTGTGGACTCCTGCTGCCAGGTCCACAGCCCAGCAGCACCACTAGCCAGGGTAGACCATGTTGAAGTCATCCAAAATCCCTGTGCTTCAGTTTCCCCACCTAAAAAGAGTGGCAAAAATGGCAACCATTCATGAGGTTATTGTGAGAATAACACATGATACACATAAAACCCTTAGAACAGAGCCTGGCACCCAGGAATTGTCACTTATTACTGATAAACTCTTCAGTCTTTCATAATAAAATATCTACGCTTGCTTCTTTCAATGCAGTTGAAGAATAAGTAATTGAAACACTTATTGTAACTCAAAGTCACTCAAAACACTATATTAAATACAAAGGCACTCAGGGAAATAGGTCTCTTGGAATATTTAATCATTGGTATTGAGCCAAAAAATGTCTTTGGTATCATTCAGTACACCTTGTAGATGGAAACCAGGCCCATCAAAGTGCTGTTACCAACATTTCAGCTTTTTATTTAATATGAAAAGCATTAAATGGGTGAGGGTAGGATGAAAAATGAAACTCAATAGAGCCACATCCAGTCTTGTCTCTGTAGGTCTGCCCCATCACTGAAAATCACTAAGCAGTCATGATACCTAAGGACCCAAGGATAGCCTAAAATGCTGCAACACACAGCCTGATGAATGAGCTTTGTATCTAGGCTTAGGGGAGGCGGATACAATGTGCTTACTCTATTATTCACACTGCATTTACTCTGTCAAATGTTTTCATTTCCTAATGCAGAATCCTTTAGTGAAGAAAAAAAGCCTGCCTGGTTGGATTTGAATTTATTATTTCAGTGACACAGAAAGACATGGAGACTAAACTTTCAACTGACACGAGGTAGAATAAAGTACCACGTTTTCTTCCAATCAATTTTTCACCTTTACACACAGTGATAAGCGCCTGTGCCAAAGGTTCTTGATTCTATCTACGTGAAAGGGCTCTAACTGATAATCATTTAGTCCACAAGTCAACAGCCTTAAATATCAAAAATGTGAGGACCTGAGTGTGGATTTGCATAGTTCCGGGCTCTGTGGAACTATCTGCTTCCTGTAACAACCCACCCTGCAGAGAGTGCACCCATGCAATGCCCTGCTAGAGATGAGAGAGATCAAGAAGGTGGGGAGAAAGGTCTGGACTTGCCCTTTAACCAGACCCAAGCATGTTTCCCTGACCTTCTTGGCTGAACACCATATCACCATGTTTCCAAGAACAACGGCTGACCTCAGGTAGCAGAGTGAACTATGGCCCTTGTGGTGTGATTTAAAGATCCCTCTGCCCCAAATTTCCTCTCACTCTCTTTGAAACTGCCTGATACCCTGTATTTGAGACTTACTCCTTTAGTTTAACACGCATTGTCTTAGAATGCCAATGTCCTTGGGACAGTTTTTTTTTTTATTTTTTATTGAAGTATAGTTGAATTACAATGCTGTGTTAATTACTGCTATACAGCAAAGTGACTCAGTTTTACGTAAATTTACATTTTTTTTTCATATTCTTTTCCATTATGGCTTATCACAGGGTATTGAATATAGTTCCCTGTGCTATACAGTAGAACCTTGTTGTTTATCCATTTTATATATACCAGTTTGTATCTGCTAATCCCAAACTCCCAATCCAACCCTCTCCCATGTGCCTCCCCCTTGGCAACCACCAGTCTATTCTCAATGTGGGACAGTTTGTTAATGCATTAAGTCATCAATCAGTCATTCCTACTATGGCATGTGTTCATTTCATCCATTCCTTTCTTTCTACCAACTGGCTGAAATCACCAAATCTAGAGGATGAGAGGTATTGCGCTACACTTTATTGTTCACGTTCTATTTTATCTTTTGACTCGGAGAAGAACTTAAAAGGGAGGGAAGGGTGATTTTGGAGGATGGGGCACAGCCATAGAAGGAAGGGGCAGCTGGAGGACAGCAGGAGAACCCTGATGCCCCAGGGTGAGGAGAGGAACCCAGCAAGTGAGTTCAAACTCAAAAAGCCCCAATATTTCCCAACTTTGGGACAAGCCTACTTCAGGGAATACTACTTCAGATCTGGGCAATGACCTAGAATTGCATAAACTCTGCTTATCTTTCAAATTAGTTCCACTGGGCTTAATGAGGGCACAATTTTTCTGTGCATAAATTGAATTTTAAATGACCCAATAACCACATGAAGAAAGCATAAGTAAAAATTCTAAATGTACACACATCCCATCATGTACATAACTATAATTTCACTGAGAAATGGAATTCTGAAGTTGCAAGTGACACAGAGAAAATAACCTCATCTGTACATTTCTCCCTCTTCACTGAGGCAAAGTGAAGGCTGTGGCAGTCTTCTGTATGATGACGGTGGGTGGGGAAGATGATCTTCCCACATTGGTCTGACCTTCTGTGCTACAATTCATACAGCCATGACCACATCCATATTTGGAATAGAATAAGGACAGGTCCTGCCCAGCTGCTATTCTCCTGAGGATGGAATTACTGTCCATCTCTCTTCAAACTTGGGCTAAGCAAATGTGTGAGCCAGCAGCTATGAATTTGCTTCAAATAAACTATTGTTTCTCAAATCTGCCTGGATTGTAAAAATTATCCAGGGTGCTTGTTTAAACCAAGCAGTTCCTCAGAATTCCGATTCAATAGGTCTGGAAAGGATCCAGAAAATTGTGTTTTTCACCAGCACTTCAGATGATTTTTATAATCAGGCAAGTTTTATAAATACTAAGATAAGAAATACACAATTTCAGAAAGAAAACTAGGAAAAGGGAGAGGCCAGAGGGAGTTGTTTCTCCACTGAGCTTGGGAATACATGCTGCTGTCCCTTTTGGAGGATAAGGTAGATTATTACTTTAGGCCTTATCCACTGCCTATCTTGAGCTGAGAACTTTTCATGATGTAAACAGTACACAGGAATCCAAGATAAAGAGGGAATTCAACTCTTACATGTAAAGGCCTATTAATACCCACAAACTCAATATATACAATGAAACATACAATGAAAACCTAGTGTTATGCAACTATTCTTCCACGTACTGGTGGTAAAGTCATAGCTCCACTGCCACCACCAAAAAAAAAAAAAAACAAAGATGCATCTCAATACCATAATGGTGCAGCCAGAGTTCTATATAACAGACTACAGCTGGCTAATACAGCAAGTTAGAATGTGGGCACTACTAGAGATAGTTTGAAGTACAACCCTCAAATGGAACACAGTTTTTCACAAGAATTCCTCTACCACAGAACAGCAATAGGAACCCCATTTGGCAGCTTCACAAACACATGGCCTAGGCCTAGAAGAGAACACAAGAGGATAAAAATAGTAATTATATGGAGTGGGAGAATTATAAGTGAAATCTTTCTATATTTATTTCCCTCATTGTTATTTTAACGTAGATATGATAAGAAATTAACAATTTTTGATGCGTTACTATTTATATTCTCTAATCACTATGAACAAATCACTATTTTGTCAAAAAGCAAATTTAAATATTCCTTAATGACAACTGAGTATTAACTGCTTCTATTGATGGAGATATTATACTTTACCAACATATTTCTTTGTCAAAAACTTCATTTTCAGACATAGAAATAACATGAGGCATTGAGAGTCACATCCCAATTTCAGGCAAAGTATTTAATATAGTATGAAAACAGAATTAAATGTTTATTAAAATAGCACTAGGCATTGGGCTTCCCTGGTGGCGCGGTGGTTGAGAGTCCGCCTGCCGATGCAGGGGACGCGGGTTCGTGCCCCGGTCCAGGAGGATCCCACATGCCACGGAGCGGCTGGGCCCGTGAGCCGTGCTCGTTGGGCCTGCGCTTCCGGAGCCTGTGCTCCGCAATGGCAGAGGCCACAACAGTGAGAGGCCCACATACCGGGAGAGGCCGCAACAGTGAGAGGCCCACATACTGCAAAAAAAAAAAAAAAATAGCACTAGGCATTCTGAAAAACAAAATATGCAACAGAAGTCTCTGAGGCAGAAGGAAGGAAGAGGTTAAATCTGAGCGGGTGAAGATGCAAGAGAGAGGAGTGGGCAGGACCTGCTATGTGGGAATTTACTGGTGCCAGTGGCCAGGGTCTTTGCTGCCATCTTCACTACCTCAGCCTAGGGGGCCTGGGCCTCCAGAAAGTGCACTGTGGTTAGTCCCAGGCACCTTCTCCCAGGGACAGCAGAGCTCTCTGGCAGAATGTACAAATGGAAACCCCCCCACCCCCACCCCACCACACACACACCACACACCCCCACCACCACCACCACCCCCCGCCCACTGCCCTGATCTGGGCCTCATGATCCTTTCACATTTTGATAGAGAGAGAAGGAAAGTAGTGACTAAAGGCGGGGCAGGGAGAATTATCACAAAGGGGATCCCAGGCTTCTGAAAAAATAGTCTGGAGGCTGAGAATGGGTGGAAACAACTGTTATCAGAGGGAGGGGCTAGAGACCAGCCCTGTGTCAGTGGGGAGAATCATGACCAAGAGAGGGAAATGGCAGAGAAAGGAAAAGATATAGACCCCAAAGAAAAACTGTGACGACTTGCAGCCTTGCTGCTCTGCAGACAGAGAGACAGATGCTGCTGCCTGAGGGTTCTCAGTGAGGCTGTTCTCAGCCTGGCTGAGCTCACGCTATCCTGTCTGGCATGTCTCATGAGGATTTTCTTGTATGACCACAGCTGACTATCAAAGGATCTTAGCTTCCAGAGCATTTGTTAATGGTGATATAACTGTCCAAAAGAAAGGCAGGTGCTCGAGTCCAGGCCAATGGGAAAAACTGAACTTACACATCTCTTTCAAAGTTTAAAAATATAACATTTGAAATTTGTACTGAAATCCAAGATGACTTTTTTTTAAACTTAATTTTCCAAGGAATGGCAGGGATCCTAGATGACAACTTTTCTCATTAATATTTTCACTAAAAGAATTAAGTTGGAAACAATTAGGAATTTCTATTTTTATACTTTGGTTTGAGGTTTGATGTTCACCTTATTTTGAGGATAATTATTGGGTTTTACCTTTACACCTAATGAAAAGAAAAGAACAAGATTTATTTTAAATCTAGAATCTACCCTTACCCAAGAGTCAGTCAGATTTGTCCAAACCCTCGACCAAAATACATCCTTCAAGTCTTAAATGACAGGCTCTTGACATTTTGGGGTAAGGTTATCCCTGATATCACACCTTAGCCTAAATACCACCTCCCCTGGCTGTATTCCCCTAGAGTTGCCTTAGTATGGTAGGCAGTAGTTTTAGAAATGGAGGCATTGTAGAAGAATTCTAGAAACTAGAAAATCTAGATAAGTGGTTAATATTTGAGGAGATAAGCAGAATCTAAGTCCATAAACTTGAAGATGTAGAATACTTTCATGTTGTTACACATTATAAAAAAACAGCTCTCATATACTGAATGCTTACGTTGTGCTAAGCCTAACTCTGTAAGTATTCTAAGTGCTTCATCCCCCGATTCCCGTAACCACCTGTAAACTTCACAGTGTCACCCCATCTTACACTTAAGGAAACAAAGGCCTAGAGAGACCAGATCAAGGCCCAAGGCCACAGAGCTAGTAAGTGGCAGAGTCAGGATTTGAATCCCCTTGACACCAGAGCCTACTTGCTCAGCAACGAACCCTGCCCCATCAGTGTGAAACACTAGACACTCCAGGATTGTCTCTTCCAGGACGCTTCCCAGCCAGCATTTGCGCCCCAACTCTTCTGCTCTGAATTGCATCCCGCCCTTTGTGTTTTCAAAACCCTTTATCAGTTGTGTCCCAATAGAGAGTGAACATTCCTTGAAGACAAGGTCCATGGCTTATTATCTTTATAGCCCCAGCACCTACCAGGGAGACTGAGAGAGAGTAAGTGCTTACAGGATGTTGAAATAAGAGGTATCTAGGGAAGATGCCAGAATTAAACATTTATTATTCTCAGGTAAAATCTAATATTTATACTTTCATTTTACAATAATTGGCATTACTACAATTATTCTTTTTTATAATATAATATTGATAGTTTATATACAGGTATACCTCATTTCATTGTGTTTCATTTTATTCTACTTTGCAGATACCACGCTTTTCACAAATTGAAGATCTTTGGCAAACCTGCATTGTCGGATGATGGTTGCATTTTTTAGTGATAAAGTTTTGTTTTTCTTTTTTTGGCTGCATTGGGTCTTCATTGCTGTGCGTGGGCTTTCTCTAGTTGCAGCGAGCGGGGGCTACTTTTCGTTGCGGTGCGCAGGCTCCAGGTGCACGGGCTTCAGTAGTTGCAGCACACGGGCTTCAGTAGTTGCAGCACACGGGCTTCAGTAGTTGCAGCACACGGGCTTCAGTAGTTGCGGCGCGTGGGCTCAGTAGTTGTGGCTCATGGGCTCTAGAGCGCAGGCTCGGTAGCTGTGGCGCACGGGCTTAGTTGCTCCGCAGCATGTGGGATCTTCCCGGACCAGGGATTGAACCCATGTCCCCTGCTTTGGCAGGTGGATTCTTAACCACTGTGCCACCAGGGAAGTCCCAGCAGTAAAGTATTTTTTAATTAAGGTGTGTACATTGTTTTTCTAGACATAATACTATTGCACACTTAATAGACTATAGTTTAAACATAACTTCTGTATATATACTGAAAAGGCAAAAAATTCGTGTAACTGGCTTTACTGAGATATTTACTTTATTGTGGTGGTCTGGAACTGAACCTGAAATATCTCTGAGGTATGCCTGTAGATGAGTTGATTCTATTTTCAAGTAATTCTGCTAGAGCTTTACAGCTGAGGTAGGCAGCTGTAATATTTAAGGCATCAACAGTGTCCAAATGAAAGAATAAAAGAGAAGGATACATTGTATATTAAATAAAGTGGAACCAAATGCTAATTGTTGACTAACGATGAAGGCCAAGATGTTACCGCCCACAGTGAATATTTTGAGAGCTCCCATTTTCATAGTCAGTGCTCCCCTTCCCCAACAGGAGCACACTGTAATGTGCTTGCACACATCCCCCTGAAGGGAAGAGTCCCTGTCACCTCCTCTCTTCCACATTCCCTGTTACACTGGGATTTCTCTTTCTGAAAGTACTCTTAGCCCTTAATTTCAGGAAGTTCCTAGCAAAACAGTCATAACATATAGAAAATATGTGCTGGTGGAGACTCACTAGGAACACAAAGAAGTTAGGAGCCTGGCTCCTGAGCAAGAGAGTAGGATAGCACAATGATAAATCTTGGCTCTACTGGATGTTGATCTTGAACAAGTGACTTAACTTTTCTAGGTCTCAGTTTCCTCCTACGTAAAATGGAGGTGAAACTCCTCCTACTTCATAAGGCTTTTGGGAGAACTGGTGAGATAATGTAGGTAAAACACTTCCCGCGTTAGCTGGCACGTGGTAAGGACTCCATAGGTGTCAGCTATTGCAGCCTACGGGGATTGCTGAGTGATAGCAGCCATGTCCCACAAGAGAACTGGCCTGTGGGCCGACTTTGGCACAGGTGCCAGCACTGGGGAATCTTGATCCTCAGCTGAGCCCTGCAATAACATGTCAGGGGGGGTCCACGTAGTACAGACCGCCTGGGTGCAAGTGATCAGTTTTTAGCTGTGTGACTTGGGACAGTTGCTTAACCTCACTGTAGCTCAGTTTGCTCATGTGTAAAGTAGTGATAATAATAGTACCTGACCCATACATTATTGCGAGGATTAAGTGAATATGTGTGTGTGTGTGTGTGTGTGTGTGTATGAATTTATACACAAACATATATGAACAGGTCTGGCACATAACTGTATAAATTAGCTTCAGCCTTCACTTGCTACCCAACACCTCTGTGTTGAAGTAGACAGATAAATGACATTCTATGTGGTCACTGAGGGAAATTTAAAACATCTTGTTATATTTTTCAAATAATCTGAGAAATACTTTGCTCTTTATATGTCTTTTGGAAGAAGTTGGAGACCAGCATATTGATAAGTCCCTTTCTGGTTTTAAAATATTTATTATTAAACTGAAAAAACCTTGAGCAGTATGTGACAATGCACAAGAATTCATAGTCTTCCTATAAAAGTCTGATTCTCCTGCCCCTAAGTGTTTCAGAGACAGTGAAAGGGAAAGATCTAGCTTAGGAGAACTGTTTTGTCAAGTAAAAATGGTCTCAAAAGTGTTTACAATTCTCATTTGATTATTCTCACTGCTGAAAAACAGTGGAAATGATTATGAGGACTTTAAATAAAACTTTCATTTTATGCAAAGGAAACGGTACAAGCTACACACTAAATTGTTCTCTAGTTTCTGAATTAAGTCAAGTAAAGGAAGCATCCAAGATAAGGCTGAAACACACCCTTCCCACTGGTGATCTGCCATCCCCGATAAAAAACTATAATTGAAGCCAATCCTGGGCAAAGAAAGGTCCTGGCAAAATGCTCCATGTCCTTCTACAAATATTCACAGCAGGGTTGTACCAAGACATTTCTGCACTGTAGTGCTTTCTTGGTCACTAAGTATTTCTCTCTCTCTCTCTCTTTCTCTCCCCCTTTGTCTCTCTGTCTCTGTCTCTCACTCTCTGTGTCTCTCTGTCTCTATCTCTCTCCCTCTCCAACACACACAGTGTCAGTCACAGTGATGGTTTGGAGTGAAGATAAGAAAGAGAAGACTGAACAGCTTTTCATACAGTTGACATGCAGAGGCCTGCTGTAAGTACCTAGATACCCAGCAGTAACCAGTTCTCCTCACCATCCTTCCCTGGCCAGTTTCCAGACATGAAGGAAACAACCCCTTCAAAAGATTATGTCAAAGACAGACACAAAAAGAAAGGGAGGAAGGGAGGGAGGGAGAGAGGGAGGAAGGAAGGAAGGAAGGAAGGAAGGGAGGGAGGGAGGGAGGGAGGGAGGAAGTCACAATGTCCACCCAATCCTGCACGTTCCAGAATTCTTCAGAGTACAGAAGACCCTTGAAAAACACAGGTTTGAAATGCATGGGCCCACTTATATACGGATTTTTTAAAGTAGTAAATACTGCAGTATAACACGATCCACAGTTGGTTCAAACCACAGATCCAGAACTGCTGATACGGAGGAAGTGGAGACATATAGGGAGCACCAACTTTAAGTCATACATAGACTTTTTCTTTTTTTTTTTGAAAAGTCCATTCATAAAACTTTTATTCCACTTACATGAACTTAATACACGTGTTCGTAACAATTATGCTTGGATTGTTCATGAAAATCTCATAAGACATTAAACAAAGCTAGCCATCATCTCAAGTTATTTCCCTGTTAACTATTTTTGCAGCACATGCATGTTAGGCAAGTATCAAAAACAAAACAAAAACCTAAAAAATGTTAAATACATGGGTTTTTTGTTTTGCTGCTGCGCTTGATATACATGAAGTAATGAATAACAAGCAATTCATTTTTACTGCATCTTTACTTGTACATTTGTTCTTAGGTTGCCTAAAACATTTAAATACAAATAAAATGAGTGTAGCAAAAATAATGAAAGCAAACAGCTGGTAACTTTACAAATAATGGAATGTGAACCGTTTCTGCCCTTATCCAGAGTAAATTGGGTCACAACTAAAGGAACACTTCTGTAGGTGTAGTCAGTGTTGTGCACATTGAGACTGAGTATTCCACAGATAACACATGGTTTAACATGTAATATCCATGGGATATCTATTTCTACTATAGCCTTGTAAGTGCTCCAAACCTTAAAGTACCCACAGCTATACCTGTGACTGGAACCAATTATCCCTTTTATTCCCCACCAGGACAAACCAATACGTAGGCAGTTTTCTTTGCTTAGACATGGAAGCAGTTTTAACACTGGCCCTTGTGAAGCCACAATGTACTGAAAGTACTATGCCAAACATTTATAACTTGTATAAAAATTCCACATCCCCATATTGGCCACCTCAAGATGGAAACAGATAACTCCCTAAATGTTAACTGGCTCTACTCCCTTAATATTAAACATAAAAACCACATGGGAGGGCTTCCCTGGTGGCGCAGTGGTTGAGAGTCCGCCTGCCGATGCAGGGGACACGGGTTCGTGCCCCGGTCTGGGA
This sequence comes from Hyperoodon ampullatus, assembly GCF_949752795.1. NCBI lineage: Eukaryota > Metazoa > Chordata > Mammalia > Artiodactyla > Ziphiidae > Hyperoodon > Hyperoodon ampullatus. The sequence goes on from NC_136914.1 coordinate 138,384,812, forward strand.
AGATCCCACATGCCGCGGAGCGGCTGGGCCTGTGACCCATGGCCGCTGAGCCTGCGCGTCCGGAGCCTGTGCTCCACAATGGGAGAGGCCACAACAGTGAGAGGCCCGCATACCGCAAAAAAAAAAAAAAAAACACATGGGAAATATAGAAATTCAAATAGAAGTAACATAAACCTGTCATAAATCGTAAACAAAAACTATTTGTGGGACAGCATGGATGACAAACGGTCTACTGTGTCAATTTTAGAACGAGGCAGATGAAAGTTGGAAGGCCGGTTAATTTTCCTCTCCTTCTCCTGCTTCAGCTTTGTCTCCTTGGGTATCCAATGTCCACAATGTCAAGGTGTCTCTCAGTAACTGCATTATTAGTGTGCTGTCTTTGTATGACTCTTCACTTAATGTATCAAGTTCAGCAATGGCTTCATCAAATGCTGTCTTTGCAAGAGACCAGGCTTTCTCAGGGGAGTTCAGAATCTCATAATAGAACACAGAGAAGTTAAGGGCCAGACCCAATCTGATAGGATGCGTTGGCTGCATTTCCTTTTTGCTGATTTCAAAAGCATCTTGGTATGCTTCCTGTGGCTGATCCACAATCCCGTTCGTGTCATCACCAGCAACAACCTCAGCCAAATAACGGTAGTAGCCTCCTTTCATTTTCAACTAGAAGACTTTGCTCTCTACTTGTGAAGCACTGGGGATCAAGAACTTTTCCAAATGAGACGGTACATCATTGCAGAGACCTCTTAGCTCGGTCTCAATTTTCTCTGTCTTCTCCAGCCATCTGCTGTTTTTTGTCAGCACCTTCTGTCTTTTTCTCAGTACTTGAGATGACCCTCCAAGATGACCTACGGGCTCCTACAACATTTTTATAAGCAACTGAGAGAAGATTCCTCTCCTCATTGGATAATTCAGCTCCTTGCTCAGTTACAGACCTCATGCGGGATGCCATGTCATCATCTCGCTCAGCCTGCTCGGCCACTTTGGCCTTCTGCACCACTCATTTTTATCCATGACTGGGTGTTCTGGCGGGCGCTTCTCGGCTCGCGGCCCGGTGCCCGGGCCCAGCCTGCCCGCCACGCCGCCATCCGTGTCGGGGAGAGCTGGGTGCCGCTGCTGCAGCGCAGGGCGCAGAGGCTGTGCCGAGGAGTGGGTGGGAGAGGCAGCCATACATAGACTTTTGATTCCACCAGGAGGGTCCAATTCCACCAGCCCCCTCCCGCCATTGTTGAAGGGTCAACTGTAGCATTTAACGAACCCCAGAAATTTCAAACTACTAAAATTTTTCTGGTAGTGCTACCCAGATGCATGACTGTTTCATTTTAAGCTAGACTGGGAGAATACTTGAAGAATCCTAAATTCTAGCTCCCCTAATAATGTCCTTTGTCTCTCATCCAAATTTGCCCTATGTCAGAAAGCCATTGCTTTGGCTGCTATTCAGCAGCCTATGTAAAATGAGTCCCGGTGCTTAGTCCAGTTCCAGACAACTGATGTGCAGGTCACGTATCACCTGTACTGGGGACAGCTCTGGACTCAGAGTGTCCCTCTGAGGCTTAGTAGGTGACAAGATAGGCCAGAACAAGGAGACCCAGAACCCCACAAACAGACAGAGCCCAGGAGGAAAGCTGGTGATGGAGAAGGGTCCCAAGAGGGAAGACTGGTCTGGGCGATTCAATATCTTGTTACAACAGAGTAATTGAAAGTACTGTTGGACTAGAAGAATGACTGTGTGTGTGTCTGCAGGTGTAGAGGGAACAGCAGGGCATTAGAGTCTGACAGGAGGGGACTTTTAAAAGCTGATACTTTCCCAGCCCACAGAAGAAGATCTGGGGTCCCAGGCAGCACACCAAGCCAGGGAGGGGACCAACTGAGGCCTGGTCATGGGAATGGCAAAAAACTAGTCACCAGTCATAGTGAAGTGAGCCACATCAGATCCTTTCAAGAATTAGTGATGGTAGGGACTTCCTTGGTGGTCCAGTGGTTAAGACTCTGCTTTCACTGCAGCGGGCACGGGTTCGATCCCTGTTCAGGGAACTAAGACCCCTCATGCCTCAGTGCAGCCAAAAAAAGAAAAAAGAAAAAAATAGTGACGGTATGGATAAACACATAAAACTATATATGGGAGAAAAACTCTAGTTTAGAAATTATAAGATTAGGTATCTAGTCTCATGTTTTCCCCTTACAAATTACGTGACCTTCAACAAATCACTTGACCTCTCTCAGCGTAGTTTAGCAGCTTTAAATGGAGACAATACCATCACACCTATTACACAAGGTTGTAAGGATCTGATGAAAGGACAGATGTGAAAGCAGTTTATAAACCACGGTGCTCTAGACCTGTGACACGGCTTCTTTCCTCCTTTGCTGCATATCCAAGGGATGCTCTGGACTTGCAAGAGGAACAGTGGCTGACAATGTTAGGACTTTCACCATGGTAGGAAGTAAGGAAGCACCTGGGCTGGGAAAGTATCAGGATCTGTGCAGCTCTTACAAGCCTCCTCCTGCCAGACACCAATGTCCTGCTGCACCCCACCCCACCCCCACAAACACACACTGAGAGTCATTCCTCTAGTCCAACAGTATTTTCAATTAATCTGTTGTCAAATATTTGAATACTCTATTGTAGCTGAAACTGGAGGCTTGGAGACCCCAAGGCCCAAAGATGTGCTTTCCTTGGCCTGTTGTTTGGCCTACAAAGGGTACATCTGCTCCCTCCCCCACAAAAATTAGATATATGCTCTCCATATATTTATATATTTATTTATATATTTAAATATATATATATATATATTTAAAAATCACAAAATTCCCATAAAAAATTTAGTTTTCTAGCTTTTCTTGAAAAACCAAAAGATCTAGCAACACTGGGCCCAAATTCCCACAAGGCAACACAAACTTTAGGGAGCATAAGAATCACAGCAAGAAATCATTAAAACATAGGCTGCAAGACCCCATTCTCAGAGTTTCTGATTCCTTAGGTCTGGGATAGGACTGAAAAAAGAGCATTTCTAACAAGTTTCAGTTGATTTTGATGCTGCTGGTCCAGAGACCATACTTTCAGAACCACTGTGCTAGATCCTTGCATGGGCTGTTCCTGTTCAATAGGGATGCACACTCCAGTTTAACATAGCCCACACCACATCCTATGGTCAGTGACACAAGTATCTGTTGTCAACTATCATGCTTACTCTCTTGTTTCTCTTACACATGCAAAGTCACTTAACTAACTTAATATGCCTGACCTCTTAAGCATTCGAGTTACTAGCAAACTCTGCTACTTGAGGGCAAGAAACCTGCCTTATATACCTCCTTCTCCCTCTCTAACCCCTGTCTCTCTGCCTCTCTCAAACATACACACTCACCATCCTACACAGTGTCTTACACATAGCGCTCAACTATGTTAGTTGATTTGAGTACCTGCATAAAGTCTGAATCCTTCAAGGCCTGAGCTTGAAGGACAGCAAGACTTTTAAGCCAGGAACTGGTTTAGGCCTCCTTCCCTTTGTCTGTTGGATCCTGATGAAAGAGCAGGTCAATGCTGCCTCAAATGTGGAGGTGGGAGACAAAGAACAAAGATCATTACACAGGATGAAGCATAAGCTCTCCTGAGACCCACTTCTCCTTTTTAGCTTCTCAGAATCAGTACTCAGCCCCAAATCCTCTAAAATTAGTTATCATTCAGGAATACTATCAGTTGAGCAATTCAACCAACTGCCTTCGCTAAATGGTTTCATGATCATCAGCTTGAGGGCACGGGAAGAGGCCTGGGTGATAAATCTAGATTCCCTGTAACTTTCTTTTCTATGAGTGACGACTTGGAACAAATTCTGGTACACATTTTGAAATCCACCAAAATGCAGGCCAGACTCCTCCCTAGTGTCTACCCCCAACCCACACATGCTCTGTCTTGTAGCCTTGGCCCTAAGCCATGGTTTGTGTAAAATGGCCTCAAATTTAATTTCTACTAAGAGTTTAAATGTTTCTCTCTTCAATAATGAAATATGGGCAGTTCATTCCAGAGAGCTGTAAAGAGTGCCAGTCTTTAAGGCCAAGAAATTTTATCCTTCTTTTACAAGCTGACAGCAAATGAAAAGAGTTTGTTTCGCCAAAAGGGATACCAAGGTAATTTGTGAAGACCTGACCTCATTAAAATATTATTGAAATGTGACCAAAAAGGAAGAAACGTCTAAGTACACTGTTGGAGGCCTATCCTATGTCAAAAAGTGGACTCAAAGCAGTATTATTATCACTTCCATTTTATGAAAAAGGGCCCTGAGACATATAACAACCTCCCCAGGATTATACAGCTGTAATCAAAGACAGAATCAAACTCACTCTCAAGCCCACAACTTCCCCATTACCAATTTATCTTCACCATCCATACGTCTTATACCAAGGGCACATCTTCCCTCTAAACTGCCTCTAAGAACTCAGAGGCTAAAGATGGCCCAAAACTCAATACATAAAATAGAAGACCCCATGGTAATTGCTTCTTAAAACTAGAAGAGAGAAACAAAATGAGCACACAGTGAATCAGAGCAAAGATATGCAAACGCATTTTTATAAGTGACAAATGATTCCCAGGCCAGAAAGGCTTTGCTTGAATGTAATAACAAATCTCAAGAAAACAGATCCCTCAGAAGGAGATTGCGAGGTAGCAGCAAAGGTATAAGAGTCTGAGAAAAGTCATCAAAGCCCATCAAGCAGCCTCCAAGGATAGTCCTGGCTGGCTGGTCCAATCCTTAATAAAGGGAGATGCCCAAACCTGTCAATTTCAAGAAGCCCAAAAGCCATGACGGGAAAGACCAATAGATTTGAGCACACACAAATTAAACTAAAGGATGCCTTAAAAAAGTCAAAAGGTGAATGAACACAGAAGAGGAGGAAATATTTGAACACATGTCAGAAAAAGGGTTAATATTACTACTACTATAAACATGCTCCCTCCCCCCCAAAAATGATCAAGGACAAGCAATCCAACAGAAAAAATGAACGAGAGGAAATGAATAGACAAATCATGGAACAGGAAATGCAAACATCTCAAAAACACACAGAAAAATTCTCAACTGCACCTGTAGTCAGGAAACATGCAAAACAAAACAAAGGTGCACTGTCTCTACTGACCAAAGTGCCAAAAAAAACCCCAAAACCTAAAAATATCAGTATCATTAGAACTAGTGAGGGTATAGGGAAACAGATACTGTCCCATGGTTCTTGGGGATATGAAAATGTTACACAATCCTTGGAACATTATTTGGTCACGTACTGATTTAAAAATAAGTATGACCTCTGACCTCAAATCCTGCTTTGGAGAATTACATATTGAGGCATTTTAAGTGGCAAAAAACAACCTCAACATTCATCAACAGAGGAATAATTGAATAAATTCTGGACCTCCATATAAATATCGTCGTTATTGAAAAGAACAAAAATAGCATTATTTGGAAGATATCAAAAGGCAGTGGACTTGAGAGCCACGTTGCCCAAGTTCAAATTGCTGCTCCCACCAACTGTGCAACCTTGGGCAAATTAGTCACATCTGAGTTGCTTGTCTATCCACTGGGGATCACAGTACCTACCTTGTATGGTAGTTGTGGGGTAAATGAGATAAAGCATAGGGCCTGGAATCCAGCAAATGCTGGATATTCTGTTGGGGGAGCAGGGAAGAACTGTACAAATTGTATAGCATAGATATATTTTAGTTAAAAGTGTATATATGTTTTAAAGCACACTACGTATGTGTGTGTGGTGGTGAGAGGAAAGGAGAAGGTTTTAGCTCTTCCTCTGCATGTCTCTGTGTTGCAAGGAACATGTATTGCCTTTATAGGTTGGAAGACTAATCCAGTAACACTTTTTGAAAGTGGCCTGGTGAGAGTGCTAGCAGGAGTGGAGGCTACGAAAGCGTAATTAAAGATCGGGAAGTGAGTCTGGAAGCTGGGAAGTTTGGTGGGTCTGGAGTACAGAGTGCGCTGTGGAGGCAGCAGGTATAGCAGGTATAAGGCTGGGAGTGGTAAAGGAAGGACTGCGTGTTCTCGGAGGAGGAGCATGGACTTTCTCCAGATATTCATGGAAAGTTCTTTGGAAGAAAGGAATGCAAAGTATTGGCTGTACTAGGGCAGTCTGAAAGATGTACTCTGCCCCTTCACCAAAACAAAAACTTTCAGTAGCTCCCTTTTATAGGGATAAAGTCCAGACCTACTTAGGTCTGTGAGTCTGATAGCCAGGCTTCTCATTCCACCTTTCCTCAACCTTACTGAACTACTTGTAGTTCTTAGAAGGTTCTGCTCTCTCCAGCTGACCTTTGCTCAGGCTGCAGCTTCTGCCAGCAGTGCTCCCCATACCTTTCCTTGTTCTGCCTGGCTAACTCTTCAGAGTTCAGCTCAAATAATCCTATCTCCTGAGAAGCTCACCTTGATCCCCCAAGGCTCAGTTTCCCTTCTAGGTCCTCCTACATCACCCTGGCATGAACCTAAATAGAGAACTTTTGACACTGATCTGTAATTGTCAGTTTATTGTCTGCCTCTCCAACTAAACTGCTGGTGCTTAATAGTATTCCTTGTTGATTCTTCAGTACCTAGCACAGAACACAAAACAAAGTCAGAAATCTATAAATATTTGTTAAATAAACAAATGTTTTGAAACATACAAGCCATCTAACTCTTTCTCCTTTTTTGTATTCCATGTTTTCCCAAAAAGTTTCTCACTTAATGCCCTATCCTATCTGTGCTAGCCGATAGGCAGAAAATCTACAACAGATCATATTACTACGAGTCTGGGTCCATGTGACAGCTATATTGCTCACTGAAAACTAATAAATTGGTATAGGGATTTTACAATCTTATACTTTCATTAACGTAAGTTCTGCCCTGGAGGAAAAAACCTCCATGTGCTGGCAAAAGCTGACATCTGAGCATTTAAAACAAAAGGGCCACAACTCTGAACTATGGTAAATTACTAAGGTAAAGGCCTCTTGGGAGGCCTTCTCTGGCTACATCTGGACCTTGAGTCATTCACTCATTCAAATATGTAATAAACCCCCACTAAATGGCAACCTTCATTCCAAGCACTGAGGATATAGCAGGGAACAAGACAGACGAGCCCTACCCACCATGGAGTCACATTCTAGTGGGGGTTAGCAGAGGGACAAATAATAAACATGTGAAAAATAAGAGAGTTTCAGGCAGTACTAAATACTGTGAAAACAATTAAGGCAATAGAGTTTCAGGCAGTACTAAATACTGTGAAAACAATTAAGCAGGATAGGAAATGATTAAAGTTGGGGAGAAGGGGTGACAGCTCTTTAGATGTGTGGTCAGGATAAAAGGCTTCTCTGAGGGATGGACATTTGAGCTGCGACCTAAGTAATGAGAATGAATCAGCCATGAGAAAATCTGGGAGCAGAGAATTCCAGGCTGGAAAAAGAGCAAATGCAAAATCTCAAAGGTAGGAATGAGCTTGCTGCATTCAAAGAAAGATAGAAAACCAATTTGGCTAGAGCATAATGAACAAGGAATGTGAGTTAAGAGCAATCAGAGGGTAGATGTACAACAGATCATAAGGGCCATGATGAGGAGCTTGGATTTTATTCTAATTGCAAGGGAAAGACATTAGGAAAGTATAGGTAGGGAAGTGATAGTCTGATTTATATTGTTAAATGGCTAATGATTGAGAATGAATTCTAGGAAGGCAAGAGTGGAAACCCAGGAGCCAGACAAGAGGCTATTGTCATGGTCTAAATGAGAGCTGCTGATGGCTTGTACCAGGATGGTAGCAGTAGACATAGTGAGAAGTGGTCCGTCAAATTTGGGATAACATTTTGGAGGTAGGATCAACAGGACTTGATCTTTGATTGGATGTTGCAGGCAAGAGAAAAAAGAAGAATCAAAGTTGTGATCCTTTGGTTCTTCTCATCAGGAATTCCTGCACCTGCTTGCCAATAAAAATTTGTGTTCTGCTGGAGAATCTCCTTTCAGTAACCATAACAAAGTCAAAGCCAGTCAAAATTTCCGCTAGTGTATGACAATATTTGAATTATGCATGCCAATTTATGACAGAGGATTCAAGAACAGTTTATTCTTCATTAAACTGAAGATTTAAGCTCCTGATTTTTTTTTGTAATCTAAAAAGCAGCTCATTTTCTAAAGACCCAAGTTGTTTACAAAACAAAGATTTGTGTCACTTTAAGAAGTGCCATTTCCTTGCAATATTAGAGATCTATAAGCTCAGAGCTTCTATCACAGTTATCACATCTTTATTTTGCTTTATAATCTTATTGTCTCATATAAGGGCCATATTTTATATCATTGTTTTATGAATGTTAAAAGTCTTAGCAGGCCAAGTAACTTACAGTACAGGAAGAAACAGAATGGCAAGCCTGATTTCCTTAGAATCAACCTCTTAATGTATTCATTCACCTTCTATGAAACTCTGGCAACAATGTGTCTTGAACTAGCTGTTTAAGGCGACAGAGCAATTCTCTTTCTCCTGAACTTAACTATTCTGATGTTTCATATATTGCCCAGTAACAGTCCTTAAGAAAATACCATTTTGAAAACAAACTACACTCATTAGTGTGTACAAATCTATGAAATATACACAAAATATTATTAGAAAAAAACCAGGTAAGATTGAATGTAATTTCATGGCTAAAAAACATAGTAAAATTCACAGTAGTATTTGTTGTGTTAATATGCACAGCACTGTTAAGGACTGAGAACATTTAGGGGACTCAGTAAACCACATCCCTCTTCCTACCAAGTTGTGAGCCAGCTGAAAAACAGGAAAAAGAGTAGACAGCTGAGAACTGTCGCTCTTCCTGATAAAGCTGACGCTGGAGGTGAGATGGCGCCAGTGGGCCTCCCAACACTGAACCCTAGGACAAGGCAGACTTGACACTGGGTTGCTGACTGGCAGAACAGGATTACAGAAACTCTCCCCTCCACCTACTCCAAAGACTTGTCCCTGTAAATTTTGCAGCATAAAGGAATAGACTAGAAGTCATGATTCCTGATGGCAGCCTGGCCCCAAGGGTAAGACTGGCCAAAGGGCTGAGCCTTCTCATGCAGCTTCTCACTATGTAGTATCTTACTCAATGGGGAAGAGGAAAGGCTGGCCCAAGACACCAGGAATGTTAATAAAACCCCCTGCAATTTACACCACATTCCCCACATAATTTTATTCTCTTAACCTAGTAATCTCCAAACTGGAATAAATCTACCCTGGGATTCTACTTTCCAAGAGGAATACAAGCACAGATAATTTTAAGGAAATCAATTCCATTTATTCAACTTTCACCTACTCTTTCCTAAAACTGAGCTGTCTAAAATACGACTGAGGTTGACATTTCACAACAATTCAATTTTTCCAATTCTATTTTAAAATCAGTCTTTTCTCACTTATAAAAGACAGGCATCCTCTCACCCATCCCAGATATTACTATAACTTGCTCCCATGTGCAAAAAGCATCTAAGGCACCATACAAAGGAACAATTCTAAATATTGATGTCAATATTTAATTTAATCAATGCATTATAAGTAGCATGAGGATTTCCTGGCTTTCCTTATCTTAAATATATTTCTATTAAGAGAAAAGCATGGTGTTAGAAATTGGGTATTTTGGTCTGTGTGGGGGTGTTCTGAGTTCAGATAATTGTAGAGCAGGGTGGCAAGAGTTACGATCATTTTTGCCTAATGCCATTTCCTCTTCCATTTCCTGATGGTGTCAAACAATACTGTTGAGATAGCAAAAAGAAATACTGAAGGAGGTTGAGCCCTATTTCATGTGGGTAACAAACCCACAGCAAAGTTTCATGCTCCAGATATCTCTCTCAGAATTCAAAAATGGAAGATATGTAGAAAACATTCTGGGAAATACCAGTTACAAGGCACATCTGCTCAGTAATGAGAGAGAACTTGGTGCCATCGTCCTGTGTCTCAACTGCATATTTCAGATGATTTCAAGGAAAAGGATGTTAAAAAAATTCCAAATGTCCTTCTAACAGATCAATGTTACATATAAAAGGAATATATATCACAGATACATTAATGTTTTGTAGTGCTTTTTGAACAATTATTCAGACTCATGGGAGAAAATATTTTCACTAGTTTTTACCTGAAGATTACTGAATATAGTAAGTCTATACTTGTTTTCTTACCCAAACACTTCTGCTTATTATTATTTGTTAACCATTTCTCACCTCATTATTCATTCCTATCTTTTATGTAATAAACTTAGATTTAGATACATAGTTTTTTATTGTAAATAATGCATTGAACATCATTTATTCATCTTTTGTAAGTCCTGCACCTAATAGTCCCCCAACTTGTTTTCTTATTGTGTCCTAGCAGGAAATTACATTCATGAAATAACTGGAGAGGAGGAGCTTCATCCATTTCATTAAGAGGCATATTTCCAGTAAAATTTTAGTTCTCTTTAGTAATTATTTGGGAAAATTTGTAATGTATTTAAGATTAATTATGTATTACTAATAATAATTGTAAAAATAACTCAATCCAAAAGAAATTTTTGGCATTTAGAAGCTTTTGGTGGTAGAAAATTTTTTTAATTATAAACAATTTTTTGACTGCCAAAAAGAATGATAGGGTAAGCAATAAAATACGTTTGAGCATAAAATATATTTTTAAGACTTCTGTGGGGAAGTAGAATAAAAACACAAATTCAAAGAGAAAAAAGAGTAATGTAAAATTTCTGTAAATATGGATGATGGTGAGTATTCAATTTCTATGGGATTTAATTTCACTAAATGCATTTTTAAGTGATATAACCCTTTATACTTTAAAATATTCATATTTAGATTACACCAGAAATTACATCTTTTGCAACTAAGGACAAAAAATTTTACATGTGAACCTAAAAATTATTTTGGGTGGTATGTCAGTAAAAATGTATAAAGACCATTGCTTTAACCCTTTCAGCTTACCCACTGAGATCACCTTAGGACATGGTTATCCCCCTTGGGTAAGAAGTCAGCAGTCAGTTAGGGTAGTCCTGCTCCCATCTTCATAAGGCCACTTCAATACTGATTTCACCTCTTTTGTGGAATCTCTTGGGGCCACTGGTAAAGGGTAGGTTTTGTTCCCAGAATGCCCTGAATGGGTCAGAACAATACATCAATTAAATCAGCTCCCATGCTATTCTGTACGCAAGGCTATAATTCACAACCTGTTCTATTGCCACCTCAAACTATGTCCCACTACCTTGTTCAACATTATCAGAAGTTCTAAAAGAAGATCAAATGATAACATAAAAATACTATAAAAATTAAGAGCCAAAAAGACATCCTCAATCTGATTATGACCCCTTTCCAATATGAATTTTCCAGCAAGAAATGAAAAGTTCAGACATTACATTATCTTGTTCTTCTGAATTATAGCCCAAAGTAATCAGTACCGACTTCATGTTAAAGTCCAAAATTATTAACTTCCAACTTGTTAACACTCTTGTGCTTGTGAATTAAAGTTCAAACAACAGGTTTTTTCACTCCTTGGCCGTGAGCTTAGCTCCCAAGCTTGAAGCTCCCCTTCCCCCAGAGCGCCTACCCTGTTAAGCTTACCCCAAGCCTCCCTTGTCCTGGGCAGGCCCCCCTGGCATGGGCACACCCCTGTGAAACTTGTGGTATGAAGCAGCAGAGTAGAAAGCATACTTTCTGTGGGCGGCCTGGCTCCCATGAGAAAGGAGAGAGGAAGAAGGTGGGCTGCACACGCCAAACTTACACATCAGGAAACTTGTTAGAAGCGCTGGAATGAGGTATCGAGTGTTATGTTAGTGGCACCCCCTCCATACTTTAAGAAACATCTGATGTGGGAAAGAAGTGTTTTCCCCTAAAATAGAGAAATAGAACAGAATTACAAGAAACAGTCTATCTTATTTAAGAAATATTTATTGAGCTCAAATTTCTAAGCTACATTTGCTGAGAGATTCCTAAGTGAATCAGAGCTGGATGCTGCCTAACAACCAACCACTAACATTTGTAACATAGTCATATATGTCAATGCCATATATTTTAGGTTTCTGTTACAGCAGTGCCCTACTTCCAGTACCAATTTTTGTATTAGTATCGATCAGGCTTTACCAAACAACCACAAATATCTCAGTGACTTAGAACAGCAGAAATGTATTTCTCACTCATACAACCATGTGTATTAGTTAAGGATTCTTTTCCACTTTGTCCTGACCCTAGGACCCTGGCTGATGGAAGCAGCCACCATGTGGAACATTGTTGGGGTGGTAGATTAAATAAGGCCACAAATCCTTTGTCACTCTTCTCCCCAATCCCCATCAAGAGGTGGAGTTTATTTACCCTCCCCTTCAAACTGAGTTGGCCATGTGACTGCTTTAACCAATAGAATGCGTTATTTCCAAGCCTAAGTCTTACAAACACCTGGAAGCTTTTGCTTTTGCGGTTTGAAGAATCCTGAGCCACCATGTAAGAAGTCAGGCTACTCTGCAGGAGAAGCCATTTAAACTGAGGCCCTGGAATAACACTGGAAAAAGAAAGGCTCAGCCATTCTAGCATCCCCATCGAGCCTCCAGATTACTCCAGTCCAACAATACCTGGCTGGAACCACATGAGAGACACCAAGCAAGATTAGACAACTGCCCATGAGCCCATTCAACCCACAAAACCATTGACGATAATAAAATGGTTACGGTTTTAAGTCACTAAGATTTGGGATGGTTTGTTATGCAGCAATAGATAACTAAAACTTTCCGTCACTGTGCCAGAAGGAAAGAGCATGAGAAATTGTGCACGGGTTCTTAAAGCTTTTGCTCGCAAGTGACACAGATCACTTCAATCACACTTCAATGGCCATGCTGAGTTGAAAGGAGGGAAATGCAAGTTGGCTACGTGAGAAAATAAATGGAAAAGAGGGCTTCCCTGGTGGTGCAGTGGTTAAGAATCCGCCTGCCAATGTAGGGGACATGGGTTCGAGCCCTGGTCCGGGAAGATCCCACATGCTTCAGAGCAACTAAGCCCATGCACCGCAACTACTGAGCCTGGGCTCTAGAGCCTGTGAGCCACAAGTGCTGAAGCCTGCATGCCTAGAGCCCGTGCTCCGCAACAAAAGAAGCCACTGTAGGGACTTTCCTCGTGGCGCCGTGGTTAGGAATCCGCCTGCCAAGGCAGGGGACACGGGTTCGAGCCCTGGTCTGGGAAGATTCCACATGCCGCAGAGCAACTAAGCCCCCACACACCACAACTACTGAGCCTACGCTCTAGAGCCCGTGCTCTGCAATGAGAAGCCACCGTAATGAGAAGTCCGTGCACCACGATGAAGAGTAGCCCCTGCTCGCTGAAACTAGAGAAAGCCCGCATGCAGCAACGAAGACCCAACTCAGACAAAAATAAATAAATAAAATAAATAAATTTATTTTTTAAAAAAAGAAATGGAAAAATTTGTTGGTTAGTACTAATACCTTCAGAGAGGGGTCAGGCCTAGAGAGGTACATCTTCCATAGAGATGACAAGTCAATCAGTAAGCAGTGGATTACATTTGTAAGAGAAAGGCAGTGAAGCCATCTGTGGATTTATGGAGGCCTTTGAGTGCCAACTGAGTTGCTGAGATAGCTGAGCACCACTGGAGATAGGTATCTGAGTAAAGGAAATCAGTATACAGGACTAGGCCCTTCATGTAGCAATGAAGGAGGGAAAGACAGAGCAGGCCACCAGTCTGAAAGTTACTACAGTATTCAAAAAATGAGTATCCTACTGGGAGAGATTTTTCCCGTGGGGAGTGGAGGGGAACTCAAAAAAAAAAAAAAAAAAGAAGAAGGGCTTCAAGTGTGAAGTTGAGATGTTTATTTTATCAAGGATCTAAAATAAAATGTTTAATTCTCATGGCAGAATGTTAATTACCTACCCACCATTCCCCACCCTACTTCCTTGACAACAGAACTTCAATACTGCTTAGTTCCTCTCTTCCCTCCAAACCAATCAGGAAAAAGAAAACTATGCACACATAATTCAGTTCCAAGGTAAATCCCAACTGGTCTAAGCCAGTGGTTCTTAACCAGTATCATTTCTCTAGGGAGTGTGTGTGGGATGGAGGGGAAGAGGGTTTTTTTTTTTTTTTTTTGGTGTCACAATGCCTGGGGTTGCTACCAAATTTAGTAGGAAGGCACCAGAGATGCTAAATGTCCAGCAACGCATGCCATAGTCCTGTATAAGAACTGTCAAAAGCCAGATAAACACTAACCAATCATGGTAATCCCATGCTCCTTGTCAGTCACTGTTTTAGGGACTAGCTAGCAACCCAATTCTGGTAAATAAGATATAAGGAGTGGCCAGCTATGAAGCCTCTGGGGTGGTTTCTTCCTGCCTGTCGATGTTGTCCCAACCATATGACACCTGGGACTGCTACAGCCATCTTCTCCCTAAAACCAGTGTCTTCCCAAGCTCCCTGTTTCCATCATTGCCACTTCCATTTCCTTTTACCAGGTCCTAAAGCAGTTTTGACTTCTCTTAACCATTAACCTTAGGATGACCACTTGAGGTTGGCTTAGGACAGTCTAATTTTACTCCTATTCTCCCAGGGTAATTAACAGTGCCCCCTTTAACTTCGGAAAGTATTCTAGATTGGAGGACTACAGACTATACATGGTCATTACCCCCAATTAAATCTTGTTCACTCTGCCTCAAGAAAATACCTCTAAAGCAGGGGCCAGCAAACTATGGCCTGTAGGCTGTTTTTGTACCTCTGGAAAGTGAAAAAAAAAAAAAGTTTTTTACATGTTTAAATGATTGAAAAAAAGTTAAGGGGACTTCCCTGGCGGTCCAGTGGTTAAGACTCCGTGCTACCAATGCAGGGAGCGTGAGTTCGATCCCTGGTTGGGGAACTAAGATCCTGCATGCTGGGCAGCACAGCCAAAAAAAAAAAAAAAAGTTAAAAGAATATTTCATGATATCTAAAACTGTATCAAATTAAAATTTCAGTGTCCAAAAAATAAAGTTTTATTGGAACACAGCCAAGCTCATTCCTTGAAGTATTGTCTATGGCTGCTTTCTCACTACAAGGCAGAGTTGAGTAATTATGACAGAGAGCACTTAAAATATTAATGTTTGGCCCTCTGAAGAAAAGCTTGCAGACCCCTGCTCTAATGCTGTCATTAGTCCTGCGTTCCCTCACTTCCCTTACTCCTTACACCAATACGGTAGCCTACTTAACTGGTTTCCCATTCTTTTCCCCACTCCAATCTTTCATACCAATCCTAGTAGAGAACTCTCTACAGAAGAGTTGTGATCCTGTCACTTTCTCCTTCCATATCTTCAGAGGCTCCTCCAAAACCGGCAATATGAAGTCCAAGCCTATCCCTCGATACTGAAGACTACAACCTGAAGTCTTCCAGACTGTTCCTCTTCAGTACTTATAGCCAAAATGGACCACTTGCTGTTTCCCTAATTAGCATACCATACGCCCCCACTGCTTGCCCACGTCTCTCCTCCATCCCATCAGTTCCTCAAGATGAAACGAAAACTGTTACTCCCTTGATAAACCTTCATTCGCCACAAGGGTAGTTCACACGCGCGCGGGGGCGGGGACTAGCGACACAGAACAGACTGGGGTTGAGAGGGAGCACATCAGATGACCTGAGAGCGTGAGGTGAGGGGCTCAGAATGAGGCTTCAGAGGTGACATTTACACAGGAATTTTAAGGACTCGAGGGGCTAAAAGACTCTATAAGACCCAGGAAGATGAAAAGAAACTGTAAATAAAGCTAAATACGCGAAAAAAAGGACCACTTCATCCTATCCACTTGCCTCTCGCACCAATGAGAACGGTTCAAGGAAAAACGACACCTTTAGTACAAAATCTGAAAGAAAATTCCACAAGAGCAGCCTTGGCTAAAACCACTGGGGAATGGCGCAGACAGCACGTAGATTCCTTTTGCCAAACAATCCCTGCGCGAGCTCCGTGCGCGCTCTCCGCGCCAGGCGACTCCAGCTCCTCGCCAAAACTTCTAGGCTGTAGCTTTGCCTGCGCGCCCACGCTCCGGGCTTCCGGACAGGCGCGACGGCGCCCGGGGGAGAAAGAAACACCCCTCTTCAGTGTGCGAAAGCAGTTATAACTATGTCGCGGCCTCCCACTAGCCACCAACCCGCACCCTCGGGAAGGCGTCAGGGAGGATCCCGCCTCAGCGGCCGCCTCAGCGCACATGAAGCTCTCGGGCGGAGCCAAAGCGAAGAGGCGGGAGTTTGCGGACGCGAACCCTGGCCTGGGAAGAAAAGCGACCCCTGGGCGCACGCGCACAGCGAGGGGACTGGGAGGAGCGTGTCTCCCAGAGGGCTTGCTGAGAAAAGGAGAGCGCGTGGCGCCGCGGGGCCTGCGCACGCGCCATAGTCTCGCCCCGCCCGCGCGCGCGCGGCCGGCGCAGCGTGTTTTCTTCAGACCGCCCCCCTCTTCTACTTCAACTAGAAGCGAAGGACGAGAGCAGGGAAGTGTGGGGCGAGGTGGGCGGGGCGTCGCAGCGCGCGCGGCCTGCAAAAGGAGGGAGGGGGAGGGAGGGAGAGATCCAAGACAACGTTACCGCGTCAACACCCAGTCGGGAGCCGGCCTGACCCCGCCCCCTACCCTCACGCTATTGGCTGGGAGGCCCCACATGGGCGGGGCCGACCGTGGGGTTGGGGAGGGCAAGGGGCGGGGAGGAGAGGAAGGCGCTGGCGGGCAGTGATGGCGGCGGGTGATGGGGACGTGAATTTAGGCACCCTGGGGAGTGGCAGCGAGAGCAGCAGCGACGGTAGCAGCGAGAGCCCGGGCGGCGCGGGAGCGGCAGCAGAAGGGGGCGGCTGGTCGGCTGCTGCGCTGGCCCTACTGACGGGGGGCGGGGAGATGCTGCTGAACGTGGCGCTGGTGGCGCTGGTGCTGCTGGGGGCCTACCGGCTGTGGGTGCGCTGGGGGCGGCGGGGTCTGGGGGCCGGGGCCGGGGCGGGCGAGGAGAGCCCCGCTGCCTCTCTGCCTCGTATGAAGAAGCGGGACTTCAGCTTGGAGCAGCTACGCCAGTACGACGGGTCACGCACCCCGCGCATCCTGCTTGCGGTCAATGGGAAAGTCTTCGACGTGACCAAAGGCAGCAAGTTCTACGGCCCCGGTGAGGAGTTGGACGGGGAGGGGGAGGACCCCCTGCAGCTCAAGCGCGACCATCTTATGATTGGGAGGCCCCTGGGCAAAGGGTTAGCTTGCCAGCCTTCTCGACATCTGGATCCCTGCGCCTTGTCTCCCGCACCTGAGACGGCCCGCCCCCCACACGCCTCGGCCGCGGGCCCCTCTGGCGTTTACCCCCCCGAAGTCTGGGTCCCTATGTCACCCCAGGAGCCAGCTCTCATCTTTCATTTTTCTCCTATCCCATTTCTCCTCGCAGCCTTTTCTTGTGCTGAATTTTTCAAAATCCTTTTAGTTGTCGCCAGTCACGCTGGCCCTTAGCCTTTCCTGAGCTTTCTGATTCCTGGGATCGTTGGGGGCGGGAGAGAAGAAAGATTTCTAAAGTAGGGACCTAAAGTTTTAGGCCCTGTAATTCATAGCTTTCCTTTCTTTACTCTGTGTGTGTGTGTGTGCGTGCGTGCATGCATGTGTGTGCACGCGCCACTGAGCTGCTTTTTCCCTCTACTACTCCCCATAAGGCCACGTTTAGGTACACGGAGTTCCAAGTCCCAACCCCTCTGTAAAGTCCTGTCATATAAGCAACACCTCGACTTTTTTTTTTTTAAACGGGTTTTGGTACGAAGGTGCTTTTCAAGATTAACAATATATGTGGGATGAGGCAAACCTGAATGCAGATCCTAATAAATACTGGCAAAGGTCTTCGCCCAGAGTTTTGGGGGTGCAGCTCATATACCCAGCAAGCGTGCCTGTCCGGTTTCTCTCTTTTTCCTTTTTTTTTTTTTTTTTTTTAGTAGGAAGGCAAGTATTCAACTACACGTTGATATGATTTACTGTGTTTTCACTGAGGAGCAAAAACTTAAAACAGCTATAAATTCATACCCCCAGGCACCAGTTCTGCAAGTTAAAGGTTTTTAAAACTTTGCTTTCAGAGAACTGTGTGTGTATAGGATGTTTGGTTTAGAAACCCTTTTTTTACAATGTAGTTATAGCATACATTTCAGATTATGTTAATAAACTTCAGTTCAGACTCATGGAACCTGTTGGCATACCATAAAACTGAGCAACATTGTACATGCTGGTTGTGTAGTTATTCTGAGCTTTAAAAAAGTGACTACAATAAAAGTAAATAAAATTAGAGACCTAGAGTGACCTGTTATTCGAAAGAGTACATCCAAGTCTTAAAGTCAAGGGGGTTGGCAAGTCTAAAAACAAGTTGGTTTCCTCTTTAATCTGTTAGTCCATGAGATTTATTGACACTTGCAAATATATACTTAGGATTTCTGTGCTTAGTGGCTGGAAGATATTTTAGAAGTGCTTTGGTTAGTTGTTAATTAGAGGTAAGAAATTGGAGATTCTACATGTTGAACTATTTATTTCTTAGTGGCTTGTATTTTCTGTATATATTTATAGTACATTCAATCCAACCAAGTCACAGATAGCTTATTAAGTACTTGCTTCTCGTTGTATAAAAATGAAAACCAGATGTCTGCCTACTCATATCAGCTGAAATAGTTAATACTTTTTTTGTTTACTTATGAGCATGTGGGTTAAGACAATAGGGCCAAAGTACAATATTTAAACGGACAGACCAAATTAAATAGTTAATTTTTTTTTTTTTTAGTCAAGGATTTACACAGTATGTGTGTTCGATGATTAGAAATTGTGTACAGGTTTAAATTTTTAATACAGAGCTTAACCAAACTAAAAACTCTGCCTTTGTACCCCTATCTAAACTGACAGTGAAGCAACCAAAGTATTAGTGCAAAGAAGCATATCGGTCCTCACACATTATGCCTTGCCACTATCTGAAAATAGCTAGGAGAAACAGCCTTAGACACAGTTTGGCACGATCCAGTGGCAAATGTTCTGCAACAGAAATTTTAAAATTGAGTCATAGTTATAATGTAGATAGCCTTTGTGTGGCTTGAGCCAGTGAGGGGGTTCCTCGTAACAACAGAGGAGTCAGCTTTAGGTTAGCTTCCACTGATTTCCAGGTCCTAATGAACAGGCTAAGAGTGATATTCAGTTATTTCATTCTAAGTAGTTATCAGTTAACAACCTAATAGAGATATTTGGAATATTTTATTATTGAAAGGAGCCTTAAAGGTAGCCAGATCATCTTAGGGGCTTGGAATATATTTCACATTAAGAGAAGATAAAACACTTCCCCAAAGTCTTGAAGCCAAATTTCTGGCGGTGAAACAGACGTAAGTTCGGTTTTGGTTTTAATTTCTTATTTTCGTCCTCAAATCAGTTAAGCAGTTTTGTAGCAGAATAATTCAGAAGTAAAAATCCTTATCTGAGACTCTTAGTAGCTGAAAGAATGAGCTAAGGGAGCTAGAAAACCTAGTTTCTGTGCCTAACCAATATCTACTCCCATTTCTCAGTAATGGTTTTAGAGTTAAAAGATTGTTTTGTGAGGCTTTTTCTGTGTTGAAGATATTTTTCTTTTTAGCCATACATTTTTAAAGTTTGGGTTCTTAAAAAATTAAATATTGGCAGTTTAATTTAGTGGAGTAAACACATATTGGCAAACAGTTGGCATTAACTACATTTGTTAATATTAAATTTAGTAACAGTTCAGGCAGTTGGCCAGCATGTGAGGAAAGTGGACATGTAAGAAACAATGAATGTGGGAGGAGAAAGGAACCAGATTTGTTAAGCAGCTACTACATCAAATCCATTAATTTGTCATCTCCACAATGCTTCAGTGAGATTAGTGAGTATTCTTTCAGATGGGGAGCCTGAGGTTTAGGAATTTGAGGTAAATTGGCTTGGATCACACAGACATGGTATTCAAATCCAGACATTTGACCCCAAAGCCTATCTATTCTATTTCAGGGATAAACTTAAAGAGAATCTCACTGCTCTTATTTTTTATACCCTCTCCTAGTTCCATAAGGATTTAAAGCCTCAAAGAAACACACTTCATGGCTTTATGTTGTGCTGTTTGATATGATAGCCACAAGCCACGTGTGGCTTTTTAAATTTAAATTAATTAAAATTAAATATAATTAAAAATTGAGTTCCTTAGTCAC
Source organism: Hyperoodon ampullatus (assembly GCF_949752795.1). Taxonomy (NCBI): domain Eukaryota; kingdom Metazoa; phylum Chordata; class Mammalia; order Artiodactyla; family Ziphiidae; genus Hyperoodon; species Hyperoodon ampullatus. The sequence goes on from NC_136914.1 coordinate 138,404,964, forward strand.
ACTAGCCATATTTCAAGTGCTCAGTACCCACATGGCTACTGTACTATACAGTGCACTTTATAGAGCATTTCCATCTTCCCAATTGAGTGCTGTTCAACAGCACTGATTCTAGAGGTCAGGGTAGAAGGAGTAGGAAACTCCATTTGGGGCTTATTATCTCATTTAATTTTCAGACAGCCCTAGGAAATAAGTAATCTTCCCATTTTACAAACGTGGAAACTGAAACTCAGAGATTTTGCCCCAAGTCGCATATCTAGTAAGTGGCCAAGCTAGAAATCAAACCCAGTCTAACAGCCTTCACAGGCTATCCCCTCCCACTGTATCACAACATAATATAATTTCACGTTTCCATAGTCATAATAGATGAGGAAGACTCCAACAGATAGTATAATTTTAAATAATTTGATGTAATATTACTGCAGTGGAATTAAAACAGTGTTTTTTATTCTTTAGAATGGCAAGAAATTATACAATTGACCTTTCTAATAGTTTATCTGCATTTCTGATATTTAGATATATAGCTTCCCCCATTATTCCATGTATTCTTTGACATATACCAAAGCTGTGTATTTTCTCCAACATACCATTTAAATTCCACTGGAAAGGAAAGAAGTATATATGAAGTACCCCATGAGATGCCTAATATTTAGGAGGTGGGGGAAAGGAGCACATTTACCTTTCATGTGTCTTTCCTCCTTTTTTAACTTTATGTTCAACATGTGAATTTTATTTGTAGTTTGCAGAATTGCAGCTGAAGCAACAGTTGAGGCATATAGATAAACCTATTCCTTCATGAATGTCCTACTGACAGTACCCAGCTCTCATCCTAGCTTCTTGCTTTGAAGCCAACTGGGTCTGTGTTAGGTCTAATGCCCATACACATTCATTACCTACTATTCATTACCTGCCAATCAGATAAAGGGATCAGCTAAGTCTTCTGATGAATTTTGATACTCTGCTCAAATTTATACTAGTAATTTCTACAGTACCTTCTTGTTTGGCTCTTCTGAGTTCAACATCATTCCAATGCTTTTAATCTAAGAGGGAATTGTATTTGTATTAAATACTAACACAAAGTATAATAGGATAGCCTAAAGCATGTATAAGACCAGCAGATGTTATTCAGGTTGGAGGAAAGGAGTACATTTAGTAACATCTGGAGTTAGCCATTCAAGTTCTTTTATAATAGTTCTTTCAACAGTGTAACATAGATCACTCCTCCCCCATGTACTTGTGACAGACATCACTAAATAACTGCTGTACTCTTAGAGCCAGCATCTTGTCTCAAGATCTTTAATATAGGATTTCATCTCCACTTTTAAACTCTAAGAAGGAATTGCCTGGATTTCATTACATTGTTGCCTAGATAAGATGTTTTGAGAAATGAGAGTTCTCTGAGTCTTCAAAACATTTGCCTCCCTACCCTCATGGAGTTTATGGTCTGTTGAGGAAGACAGATGATAAACAGGCATTCAATACATGATTATAATCTGTAATTAAATATGATGTGAAAGAAATTAATAGGATATGTAATAGAGGTTAACAGAGGACTTTATTTAGATCAGATGGTTAAGAAAGGTACCCTATTTATATTGGTTTGTCAAGAAAGGGGGGATTGATACCTAAGCAAAAACCTGAAGGAGTCAGCCTTACAAAGATTGGGTATATCAATGTTTTGAAGCTATCTAAGCACTAGATCTAGAACTGATACTGTGTTAATCGGCAGAGGAAGAAACATCCTTATCACCCTTACTGATTTTCAGATTTGACTTGAGGCTTCATTTGATTAGTGTTACCTCAGTGCTTTTTTCCCCATCCTTTTACTTTTAACCAATCTGTGGGGTTTTTTCCTTTATAAATAACATATAGCTGGATTTTTCATTAAATTTAATATCAATACTGTCTTTTACCAACTTAATCAGCTTATTTTTTATTCCTTCCATGCTTTCTCCCCTACTGATTTTTTTAAAATTTATTTTATTGAAGTATAGTTGATTTACAATGTTGTATTAATTTGTACTATACAGCAAAGTGTTTCAGTTATACATACATATACATTCTTTTTTATATTCTTTTCCACTGTGGTTTATCACAGGGTATTGAATATGGTTCCCTGTGCTCTACAGTAGGACCTTGTTTATCCGTTGTCTATATACTAGTTTGCATCTGCTCACCTCAAACTCCCAATCATCCCTCCCCCACTCCACCCGCCCCTTGGCAGCCACAAGTCTGTTCTCTATGTCTGTGTGTCTGTTTCTGTTTCACATCCCCCTACTGATTTGGATGCATTCTATTTCTATTCTTTTGGTGATAAGATTCTTTTCCTTAAGTTTTTGCTATAGAATATAAGAATGTTAACCAAACATTTTTGTATGAATTAGAACGAACTGTCTCTTTAAGACACTTCACTGCCATTTGACAGAATATTTCTTAATATTAAATACACGAAACTATCATGTATACAAATGTAAATGGTGTCCCCTGGAGTTATGTGGTACACAGCCATATATTGTGGCCCTGGTTAGAAAGCATTAACTCTAATCCCTCCCACATCCCATTTTCTATGTTATTACTATTAGACTTCTAGTTTTACTGCAGTTTTTAAAACTCTACCCCAAAATCGGTTAAATTATTAACTTTTTTTTTAATAGTCGATCTTCATTTAAATTTACCAACATAGTTACCATTTTCTTTATTCACTGTCATTTCTTGCATCTCATTCCTTTGTTCAGGGTTCAGTTTTCATTTTAGTGAGGTACGTCCTATAGCTTTTTTCATTGATAGAAAAAAATTCTGTGTCTATCTGCCCTCACTCAGGAATAATAGTATAGATGTAGGATATAAAATTGTGGGTTAACTGTTTTTTTAACTCAGATCCTCAATAATGGTTTTTTAGTTTTTTGTTTTCTGGGTGTTTTTTTTTTTTTTTTTTTTTGGCTGTGTTGGGTCTTTGTTGCTGCGTGCAGGCTTTCTCCAGTTGTGGCGAGCGGGGGCTACTCTTCATTGCAGTATGCGGGCTTCTCATTGTGTTGGCTTCTCTTATTGCTGACCACAGGTTCTAGGCATGCAGGCTTCAGTAGTTGTGGCACGTGGGCTCAGTAGTTGTGACTCGCAGGCTCTAGAGTGCAGGCTCAGTAGTTGTGGTGCACGGGCCTAGTTGCTCCGCGGCATGTGGGATCTTCCCAGACCAGGGCTTGAACCCGTGTTCCCTGCATTGGCAGGTGGATACTTAACCACTGTGCCACCAGGGAAGTCCCCCAATAATGTTTTTTTTTTAACATGTGCCAGGCTCTACTAAAATCTGAGGATATGTGTCATCCGTTTATTTTAAAAAATTTGAACACATTATCTTTTCAGTTATTGTCTCTCCCATTCTCTTTATTACTTTTTCTGGAACTCTTAGTAGATACACATTAACTTTTATTTTTGGCTGTGTTGGGTCTTAGTTGCAGCACGCAGGATCTTTCATTGTGGCGTGTGGGCTCCAGAGTGCAGGCTCAGTAGCTGCAGTGCATGGGGCTCTGTAGTTGTGGTGAGCAGGCTCCAGAGCACATGGGCCCTGTAGTTTGCGGCACACAGGCTCTGTAGTTGAGGTGCACAGGCTCAGTAGTGCAGCATGTGGACTCATTTGCCCCACGGCATGTGGGATCTTAATTCCCTGACCAGGGATCGAACCAGCGTCCCCTGCATTGGAATGTGGATTCTTAACCGGTGGACCACGAGGGAAGTCCCCTTAATTTCTTAATAATTTTAAGTAAACATACTATATCTCTTTAATCTGCTTCTGTTATCCTTATTCTTGGGATACCATTTCTCATATCTGTTCTGTGTGCTCACTCCTCCATGGTAGTTTGTTTCTTAATGTAGTTATAACTTTTATTACAAACTTCAGCAATTGCTGTCTTTTTGTTTCTTGAATATTTTCTGTGATGTTCCATGAGGCTTGGGTTGTGGAAGTCTCCCTGTGGAGTGGTTTGGGGTATGCCTCAAAATAGGGCCTAATGGAAGTTTTTGAAAAAAAATTTTTTATTAGGTAATACATGCTCAAGATAGAAAAATTTTAAAGGGTATATAGTAAAAGATAGTCTACTTCCCACAACCCAGCCACCATGTTCCCCTCCCTAGAGGTGAGGAACCAATCTGAGTATCTGAGTCTTGTTCCAGAGCTATTCTCTGCAAGTGAAAGCACGTGGGTATGTACACCCCTCCCATGCACTAATGGTAGCATACTATACAAACCTTTAACAATATTTTAATATATTGAGAGCCTTTCATATCAGTTTAAAGAGAACCATTTCATTCTTCTGAATGTGTGCATAAATTCTATTATATGAATATATCATAATAGTCCACTTTTAATGAACCTTTGTTTCCAATTTCTTGTTATTACACATGGTACTGCTCTAAATATTCATGTATCATTTTAAAGGTGAGTAAAATCATAATTATCTATAAAATAAATTCCTAGATGTAAAATTACTGAGTCTTAGGGTATGGACATTTTTAATTTGGGTACTTATTTCTGAATTGCCCTCCAGAGACATTGGACCAATTTACACTCACAAGAAAATGCCTGTTTCTCACCCTCTTGCCAAAAATGTGATATTAAACTTTTTGGTCTTCGTCAATCTGAGAAGTTAAAATAGTATTTCAATATTATTTTAATTTACATTTCTCAGTGAGGTTGGACATCCTCAAAAATTTGAGTCATTTACGTTTCCTACAAATTATCTATTCATATATTTTTTGCCACATTTTTTCGATCATGACTATTTTATTGCTGCTGGGTTTTGTATCATACTTAAAGCTTTTTTGCACTTAAAGATTATTTTTAAAAATCTGTAGTTTCTTAATACTTTTATGGTTTTAGTTTGTTAGTTCCACTTGGAATTTATTTTGTTTTAAGAAGTGAAGTAAGCATCCAACTTTTGTTTTTGTTTTCTTACAGAGGGCTGTTAAGTTATCCCAACACCATTTATAGAATAATTTATTTTTCCCAGTACTTGCTGTATTACCATTACTGTTTGCTAAATTCCAACAGATATTTAAATCCATGCTATTGTATTTTTTTCACCTTAGAGTTCTCATTCTACCTGGGCTAGGTAAACTCAGGCCCCACTTCCACAAACAGCACAGGCCTGGGGTTTTAATTTTTCAAAGTCTTCCCTGCCCCCAGCCCAGCCTTGAGCCCTGGGGCCAGGGCCACTAGCTCAACCTACAGTATTGCTGAGAGCCTCCTAGTTTGAATTTTAGAAACAAGGTTAAGTTTTCAGTTCCTCTTAGAATTATAGTAGTCAAGAGATTATCTGGTTTGACCTCCAATTTTAGGCATGTAAAATTTGCCCAGTGTCAAATGTAGGGTGCGGCCTCGAACCCAGGTATCTTAACTTAAGAGGTATTCTTTCAGTTTTACCATGCTGCCTTCTCTCTAAAAGTCCTGGGAGTTCCTAGAACTAAGTATAAAAAAATAATATCTATTAGTTGGGTTTCATTTAGTCACTTTTACATATTGTTTCATTTGTTCCTAGGCACATTATAACCTTATTTGGAATAAATTACTCAATACCAAGTATTATTAGATTTTTTTTTAACTTACTTTAATAATCACAGAAGACTGTTGTCAGAACATGCCAGAAAACTGGGCTGTTTATAAACTTTAATAATGTCTCTGAGAGCTATGGTTTTTATACCATGGAAATAACTAAAACATTCTGGAATTTTCTCTTTCATAAATACTAATGTAGATACATAATCTTAATACTCATAAAATTATGTGTTACATATTTTAGATATTTACTTCCTCCTGGAATTTTTTGCTCATTAAATTATTCTTAAAGCATTGTTTTACAGTGACCATATGTTGTTGCCTTCAAAAATGTCACCCCATTGTCACTTGATTGTATTAAAGTAAGCAGTTTCAGGATACAGTAACTAGTAGATTTACTGATTTTTGAACTTTAAAAATCTGTATCATAAGTGGTGTTAACTCCTAAAACTGTTAATGAAATCTGAATTCTAACTAGTATAATGTCATTTCGGTGTATTTAACAATATCGTGGAAGTAAAATTTATCGTTAAAATGATGTCCTAGAATATTTGTTATATATGTATATTTAAGAGAATCTGTCTTGGCTAAATAATTGGGTGCATTTTTTGTAGCAAGAATTTTCTTGAAACTGTAAATCTAGTTTTGTATCAGCACTATATTTTAGTCTTTGATAAAGCAAGAGTATAATTCGCTTAGTTATTACTGAAATGTTAATATCTAAATGAGCCTTAATCTAAATAATCTGATTAATTTATGTAAGCTAGATGTGTGTGTGTGTGTGTGTAAATTATACCATACTGAAGACCTAATACCATTTAAAATTTGCTTTCCTTGGGTAGCTCTCTGCTATTATAGTATTATGGATAGCCAAGAGTAGTTATCAAAATACTAGAATCAGTAACATTTAGGTCTGTTATGTAAGGAGGTAGTGGAAAGGGGAGGTATTACTGACTTCTCAGATATGGTTCTGATTGTGTTAGGGATGCAGAGAAATATACTTTAACTGGACCTCAAATCCTCCTTTTTCTGAGCAACTCATCCTTTTCCAACTCTAGTTCTGAATCTTTATATTACGTTCTTTATGGTCTTACAGGAAAAAGTAAAGAAAACTGTTTTCAAAAAACCTTTTCAGAAGTTAAATGCTTCTTGAGGGAAATTCGAAACATGTGGAGAGCACAACAATACAGAGAGTGGGAAAATATGTTAATCACTGAGTCATTCTTTTCAAGAGTTAACAAAACATCATTTTGTCTAGAATTAGGCTTGGGTTATTAACTGTTGACTCAAGTTCACTCTAAGTTAGCCAAACCAAAAAAAGAACATCATTCCCTCTTAAGAGAAGTTGGCAGACAATTTTACTAAAGAATACACTGTTAATATACTCAAAGATGGAGGGTTTTATGACTCCTATTTTTTATAGTGATCATCTTTTCTTCTTTCCTGTTTACCATTTGGATATATTTTAAGGTTGATACTGTGAAGTATCCTGAAGTAGATTGACTTTTGTAGGCCATGGAGGTAAATATTATAACACAATGCTAAGAAAAGCTGTTGATTTCTAAAAAAAAAAGCTTTTCTTGTTAATGCTCTTCCATTTTGATTTAACAGGTATTCTAAAATAGCCATTTCCCTGAAATTTTGTGATTAGTGAAATGCTCCAGTTTTCAGGATTGTCACTCCATCTTTGGGTTTGTGGGTCCCCTGTGTGTTTTCTCAAGATGTGCTGTGTTTGAGGTAGTCAGAAAAGTGGAAATATTACTTCCCAGTTCTGTCAGTAATTTTAGGCAAGGCACTGAATGCCTCTGTTTCAGTTTGTCTGGCAGATAGGGCAAAAACTGTCCCTTCCACTTTGCAATACTGTGAGAGAGGAAAGTGAGATTGCTAGGAAATTCTCCAAAAAGTTGAAATTCTCATTTTACATTTGTAGTTTTTTATAGCCTTGATCAATTTTATTTTTTATTTTGTGTGTTTGACTAATCACTGTTTTAAGTTTGTAAGCATTGGTCCAGTTAGCATTAAGAGGCTATATATTATTCACAGATTTTTTTTGTCATTGTTGCTTCTTAAGAAAAAAAACCACATTAGTTCTCTCTATATATATACATAAATGTGTGTGTGTGTGTGTGTGTGTGTGTGTGTGTGTGTGTATATATATATATTCTCCATCTCCTGAAAACAGCCATTGCCACAAAGCATGTGGAGTTATACCACAAAAAAACACAATTGCTTTAAGGTGGACTGCTTTTCTTTCCCTAAGGACTGTTCTTGCTTAGTTTTAGAAGTTAACTTTGGGAATTCCCTGGTGGTCCAGTGGTTAGAACTTGGTACTTTCACTGCCAGGGCTGGGGCTCAATCCCTGGTGTCGGGGACCCGCAAGCCAGGTGGCATAGCCAAAAAACAAAAAAAAGTTAAATGTTTCTCATAAAAAAGAATGAAATAATGCCATTTGCAGCAACATGGATGGACCTAGAGATTATCATAAGTGAAGTAAGTCAAACAGAGAAAGACAAATATCATATGATATCACTTGTATGTGGAATCTTTAAAAATGATACAAATGAACTTTTTTACAAAACAAATAGACTCACGGACTTAGAAAACAAACTTATGGTTACCAAAGGGGATGGGGGGGGATAAATTAGTAGTTTGGGCTTAACATATACACACTACTATATATAAAATAGGTAAACAAGGACCTACTGTATAGCACAGGGAACTATACTCATTATCTTGTAATAACCTATAATGAAAAAGAATATATATATATATCTGAATCACTTTGCTGTACACTTAAAATGAGCAGCATTGTAAATTAACTATACTTAAATTTAAAAGAAAAAAAGTTAATGTTTCTCCAAAATAATTAACTCCAATTAAAGAACTTCAGATTTTACTCTGTAAATAGAAACAGTATTAAATTTCCTTCTCTTAAACACTTTTTGAATATCAGTTGTCATACCTTTTTGAATGTCAGTTGAGATAATGGGCAAAGTTTGAAAGTTACAAATGTTGGCCCATTGTAAATAGTGTCCCATTTTCTTATATAGAAGACAAATTTAAAAGTATAAAATGATAGCCTAAGTTTATATTAATAGGGGAATGATTAAATAAATTATAGGTATATCCACTCAGTGGGAAAATATATAACCCTTAAATGATAATTGTGATAGTCACCTAATATTAAGCAGCAATATGGAAAGTACTTAAGAACGGGAAAGCAGGAAAAAGTACTTTACTGGAAGTATTGCCTTTATTTTCATGTTAATATATTAATACCTAATAATGCTACTTTTAAATTTATTAAGGCCACTTTTTTGTTCCATGCAACAAATTTTAAAAGAAACGAGTTTTCCTACATCCAATGAACTTTATGGTGCAGTGCTTTCTGTAGTTCAAATTAATGTTCATAAATGTTTAGATTTTTGTCTATTTAAGTAAATTTTTGAATTCTATTCTTAAAAGTATAGATGCTTTTCTGACACATAACCTTCAATTTCCTAAATGCTTTCAAGTATGAATATGGCTATAATCATTTTTTTGCTCATTTAAAAATCAGGGGATTTCCATTTTTTTTCTACTTGTGTACTTCTCATTAGAAAATGCTTTATTCTGTTATATGTGAAGTAAAATTTTCCTCTCCATTCTCCAGAAATGTTGCCACTGTAAAGTGCTTGGTCTGTATTCTTCCTGGTGTTTTTTTGTGCATATACAAACGTGGGTGAAATGTGCATACATGTATATCTTTTTTTAATTCAAAGTGAGTCATACTATATAATTTGCTGAATTGCTTTTTTCAGTTACTATATCATGGACTTCTTTCTGTGCCTGTACATACAGAGTTACCTCATTCTAAGAAATTTCTTCTCATTATCCTATTTAGTGTCTGTGCATGTTTTGAAATTAAGGCTGTGTACCAAATAAGAGTCATGAGGTTTCTTTTATTTGACTTTTTCATTTGAGACATTCTAAAATAGGGTTAGATAATCTAAACAATTTCTTTTTTTTCCCAGCGGGTCCATATGGAATATTTGCTGGTAGGGATGCCTCCAGAGGACTGGCGACATTTTGCCTAGATAAAGATGCACTTAAAGATGAATATGATGATCTCTCAGATTTGAATGCCGTACAAATGGAGAGTGTTCGAGAATGGGAAATGCAGTTTAAAGGTACCTTCATTTTGTTGGGTTCTTTGCAAATATTAAATGTATGGCCAAAGAAAGTACATACTGTTTCATTACTAAAGAGCCTAAGGATGCTGTCTGTTTTCACTGCCATCATTATTTGATGATAAACATAGCTAACTATCAAAATGATTGTTACATGTGCTTATTATTTATAAAATCCATATTTAAAAATTGGCTTGTTACAAACTATAAAATTTATAAAAATTGTGACACCTTTAGTCTTATAAGGCTTGTTCATTAAGGTATAGTTTTTTAAATACAGAATTTAAAACAATTTAAAACAACTAATATATTTATATTTAAAACAATTAATTATTTAAAACAATTAATTAGTGATATTGATATTGTAATTTTAGTTTATTCTAAAATGATTTTCTTGATCTTACCTTCAAACCATAAAGGAAAAATGTCATTCTCCTTCATTACATGCTCATGACATCAATTTTTACCGCCTCTGTGAACACTCTGCACTGCTATTTATGTGACCTTTGGATCCCTTGGAATACTTCTTCTGGCTTCTTGGCACTTATACTGGTTTTGCTATACAAAGCAGTCCTCCTATCTTATCCTCTCAGTTTGTCAGTTAATTTGCTTAAACTAGGTTCAGAGTCTTGACCAAGAAATGACTAAACATGTTATCACCTTGGACATAACGATGTTCTAAATTAAACACCTGGTAACATAAAAACAAGCAATGTAACCAAGATCTAAGAAGAGAGTTTGATAGGAGAAAGAACAATAATGTACTAGGCACCACATATTGGGACCTCAGAGAACACAGGATAATAAGTAACGAGTGAATTTTCATCTTCTCATTTGGTTTGTTTTCTTAGGGACTACTAGCATGTGTCACATTTTCTCCCCAAGAATTATTTCCTGGTTGGATCTACTTTCCATGTGATTTTCCACCTCATGCACTCTTTCTCCCCAAGAAAGTAACCATTAACTTTTTTATGGTCTTCTAACTGTTGGAAATGCCCTACATTGCCAACTTATCTATCTAATTACAATACTTCGGGCTATTAAAATTTAAAGAACTATTCTGAGACTCACAGTGCACATTAGAGTTTAACCAGTTTTAAAGTACACGTCCTCATACCTATTCCAAGAGCCTGGCATGGGTGATGCCAAGATGGGTCCTGGGTGTGCATGTTTTTTTTTTAAAGGTCTCCAAGTGATTCTGATGCAGTGTCCTTGATTAAGAACTGGTTGTATGGAACACTCTACTGCAAAGCACAATTCCCAAGCTTTATGAGTTCCCTGACCCTGTTTTCTTTTGTTCAAGTGTTACATGAGTACAAAGACTGGACAAGGTAAACAATAGGAAAAACTTATCTTGTTCTATATGACTCTAAAGGAAGCATACAGCTTCCCTGCTGTATAATGGAATAGTGAGACAAATTTGATCACTACTGATTTTCTTTTGATGTATCTTTCAGAAAAATATGATTATGTAGGCAGACTCCTAAAACCAGGGGAAGAACCATCAGAATATACAGATGAAGAAGATACCAAGGATCACAATAAACAGGATTGAACTTTGTAAACAACCAAAGTCAGGGGCCTTCAGAACTGCAATTCTTACTCCCTTTCCAGAATGTCCAGCGTCTTTGGGTTTGGTTCACCTGCTGCAAAAAAACATTCAACAGATTGTTTGTACAAGCTAAATGAGTCTCACTATGAAGATTTGAATACTAGACATTATGCTGCCAGACTCATTTGTTGCAGTTGTTTGTAATGTCTCGTGGGGCTTCTTCATCCTGAAAAGAAGGAGACAGGAATTTTTTTTAAAGAGCAAGAAAGTCACGAGATTACTTTTCTTTTTCTCTGTTTTTTTTTTTTTTTAAATCAAAGACAACCTGATACGTATTTGCTACTTAAGTGTACAGATCTCCTCAAAAAAAACAGCAAGGAATTCCTACTTCGTGCGTTGGGTCTGTTTTAGCAATGAGGGAGGGAGGAGACCTGGGCAGGAGCTGGGGGGTGGTGCCCATCAGTCTGAGTAGTTAAGGCTACTGAAACACTAAGATGTGAATCCCCGAGCTTTTCTTTTTGGGTTTTGTCAGAGAAAAGAAAAAAACCTTTATTTCTAAGAAATTTTTGGAAATTAAAAAAAGGGATTTCAGGTGGATTTAAGTCAAAGCTAATTCCCCAACAGATCATTTGAAACTGGTTTTTATCCCTTTCCTTCCCCGAGATCAAATCAATATTAATTGTGCCTTATTTCACTTATATCGACTTGAATTATTTTTAGGGAAAGCCCCTATGTGAATTCAGAAGTCACTACAAGCAGCATTGAGACTGAAGTTGGAATATTCTGTTGACCGCAAAACCTTGATGTCATTCTGTGTATATAGAATGTAAAATGAATATTCAGTGTTACTGCCATATATGTTAATATACACAAACTTAATTAGCATTGTCATGGCCAAATGCATTCCCCCATGCTTTTCTCTTTTCAAAAAAAAATTGAAAAACAAATCAACAACTCTATTCCCAACAGCTGCCTAATTTTAGGAGTCTTGACTCTCACATCTCACTGGTGTGGGTGCATGAGGCCGTAGTATGGATGTCGTGTGGGTGTGTCTGAGTGTGTGTGAGAGCACCTTGGAAGGGATCTGCAGATACTGTAAATACCCGTACCATTTTAATAAAGCATGTACAATAAACCAAAATAAGCTTGAGTTGGACTTTATATACAAACTGTAAGCCAGTGCATTATGATATGGGAGTTGAGATTGTGTATTTGATTCAAGATAAGGAAAAATCTTGGAAATGAAAGGCAGGCACTGGTTAACCAAGTTGTACACATTGTACCACATTCACTGTAACTTTAGGAAGAAATTCCACTTTGTGGAACATTCTCAGATCTGAGATTATTCAGGTAAGAATTGATATATTAAAATGTACATATTTTTTCTTTATATTTTGATGCCAACTGATAATACTAGAAGTAATAGCACTCCAGGTGGTAGTTATTGAACACAAAACAATAAAGGATATTATACTGATTGATAGGTATTAAATTCTTCTATTAGTTTGAAAAAGCTCTTACTACAAGCCCTATATGTGTCCATTATTTGATTTCATCATGACTATTTAGGTTCTTAATTGGAGACAAGTTATACCAAAAAAGACAATTCTATTTAATAAGTCAGCAGTTAGAGAAAAGAATTCTCCTGCTTTATGAGTATAATATATGCAGAAGCCATCAAAGAAAGAGGAGCTTTTAACTGCAGTAATAAGCTAAAGTATGTAAAATACTACATTCTATTGTATTAAGTCTTGGAATGTTTTGTAGAAAATGATGAACTTCAGCCAGATCTTTGCTGAAGACTGTTTGTAACAACTGAAGAGTCTTGGTAAATGGTTTGTGTGTTTTTATGTAAAATATTTTCTGAACAGATTTGTTAGAGTATGTGTCCTCTGGAGTAAACTGATATATATGAATCATTTGAGCCTAAAGTTAAGAAGTAAATCTACACTTGTGAATAGAGAAACCCTAAATATTCATGCAGTAAAAATTATGCAGTCTGTTAAGAAAAATGAGTAATGTTGTGCTTTGGACTTGAAATAAACAGTGTTCTATGGACAATTCCTCAATTTCAGTTGAGTTTTCTCATTCTCAGGAAGTTTGGTGGGCAGTCAGTCAGTGAGTAAGGGGACGGGAGCTGTGGTGGCATTGTTGCTGTTGTTTCTCCCTTAACCACTATTTCCCTAACTTGCCTGATTATTAGAACCACTTGAGGTGCTTAAAATACAAATTCTTGGTCCCCAGTCAAAACCTACCACCCACTGAGCCAGAATGGAAAGAGAATGAGTCTCAGACTCTATCTGTAAGAAGTGCCTTGGGTAATTCTTATGATCAGAATTTTCAAATGTGAAAAACACCACACCAATCTTTTCAAGTTATACAATTGACCCTTGAACAACAAGGGTTTGAACTGTGTGGGTCCACTTTATTTTCTTCAATAAATAAGTATTAACAGTACTACAGTACTTCGTGATCCACATTTGGTTGAATCTGTGGATGTGGAACTGCAGATCCAGAGGGCCGTAAGGGGAATTTCACTCAGCACAGGTCGGTACCTCTGAACCCCTGCATAATGTTCAAGGGTCAGCTGTATTATCTATCTTTGTCATCTACTTGAAATGGACATTAACCTTAGATAATTTTGGTCTGATTCCCTGTATTTGGTTTTCTGTTTCACTCCCTAAACATCCATAGCATTTCTGAGTTAAAAATTAGGAGATTTCACATAAGAATCTAGTATGTGATTTTTTTAAAGATCAAATTTTTATTCTCTTCTGTTTTTTGTCTTTTGATAACTTCTCCAAGTTGGCAGTATGTTTCCCAAATAAAGTCTATACTGTGCGTACTAGCCAGTTTCTCTCTGTTAGGAACTGAGCCCATTTAGGTTACAGATCACGTTTTTAAAACCTTGACTATGGTGCTTATGTTTTCCTGACAGTAATTCCACCTGCCTTTTTTGAAATCTGCAGAATCTTGACACTTTTACCCCCACCTACAATCTAGAAAGCAAAAGTTAATATGTTGAACTATTACTGGAGAAAATTAATCTCTCGAAAACTTGGCGTAAATCAGACTCTCCTCACCCAAGTATTCCATTTACCTCTACTGATAACTGAGAAGTGCATCACATGGCTAGAAATAGATGCCATTGGCATGTAAACACAGTGTATAGCCTTACAGTGTTTATATGGATTAGAACAAGCTGGTAAGGAGAAAACTTTAATTCGAGAAGATATATGCACGCCAATGTTCATTGCAGCAGTATATACAATAACCAAGACATGGAAGCAACCTAAGTGTCTTATCGACAGATGAATGAATAAAGATGTGGGATATATATACAATGGAGTATTACTCAGCCATAAAAAAAGAATGAAATAATGCCATTTGCAGCAACATGGATGCCTAGAGATTATCAGTCATATTAAGTGAAAGACAAAAATATCACTTATATGTGGAAACTAAAAAGATGATATAAATGAACTTATTTACAAAACAAATAGACCCACAGATGTAGAAAACAAACTTATGGTTACCAAAGGGGAAGGGAGGGGGGATTAAATAGGTGTTTGAGGTTAACAATATACATACTACCATATATAAAATAGATAAACATCAAGAACCTATTGTATAGCACAGGGAACTAGATTCAATATCTTGTAATAACCTAGAATGGAAAAGAATTTGAGAAAGAATAGATATATATGTATATGTATAACTGAATCACTTTGCTATATACCTGAAACTAACACAACATTGTAAATTAACTATACTTTGATTTTTTTAATGGTTTAAAGAAATAGGATAAGCTGGTGATACTATACTAAAGAATTTATAAAATGTATAAGTTGCTTTGAGCATAGTGGAAATAAGTTATTGAATATTGTAGTGATGGTTCTTTTCCTCTAATGAATTAAAAGTAGCAAATGCTCAGTGACAGCTTTTGAGTATGTGTGCTCCATTAAAGTCAGCCATCAATCTGGTCGATGATGCGAATCACAGATTACGGCCCATTTGTTGTGGGAAGGAAGTTCAAGTGGACCCACCCTGCTTTTCCTTACCGCTCTTCCGGCGGGGCCCATCATCCCCAGACCATGTCAGAAAAGCCCGTACCTCCTCACACAGTCCTGCGAGTCAGACTTTGAGGAGACCCTGAGCTACATTTCAGGTTTGCATTTGTTCTGCCATCACTAGTGACAGAACATTAGGGCTGCCCGTGATTATTCCTTCAAGAGAGCACTTAACGTGCTGTGAACACTGGTTTATTCTCAAGAGATTTTTCTGTCTTACTGTATCTGCATGGAGTCCAGCTAAACCAGATTGTGAAGTTTAGTCTAAGAAGGCTGGTAAATATTTGCATTTTTCCTTTGAAAGCATGATTTTTAGTGAAGACATAGTACTGTGAGTGAAAACGCAGAATATTGCATATATGGTATGGTGCCATTTGGGGTAAAGAGCAAAACTTGGAAGATAAGTCAGCAGACTTTAGAACAACTATGCTTTTGCCCATTTATAAAAGTAATATACGTGTACAGAAAAAGATTAAGAAAGTGAGAATTAACCACAAATTAAGAGTTAAGCAAAGTTAACCTTTTCCCACATCTCTCTTTTTCTGGCCGCACCACTCGGCTTGCAGGATCTTAGTTCTCTGACCACATATTGAACCCACACCCTCGACAGTGAAAGGGCAGAGTGCTAACCACTGGACTGCCAGGGAATTCCCCCCACATCTCTCTCGAGTCCCTTTCTATGTA
Organism: Hyperoodon ampullatus; assembly: GCF_949752795.1. Lineage (NCBI taxonomy): Eukaryota > Metazoa > Chordata > Mammalia > Artiodactyla > Ziphiidae > Hyperoodon > Hyperoodon ampullatus. The sequence goes on from NC_136914.1 coordinate 138,420,984, forward strand.
GGATCATAGTGTATTCTCTGAGGCTTCAGATGAGATACCCGTCCAATCATGCTGGACATCTCTGCCTGGAAGCTCAACATGAATGCATCATTTTCCTGCCAGACTTGCTCCTGCTCTCACGTTCTCTGTCAGAGAGCTCCTGCTATATACTCTCCTGTCTTGTCTTCCCACCTCCCTTCTTGTTCTCATCAAATTCACAGTCCCTGTTGGCAGTCCGAAACAAATTTGACCTCTTTGTCTCCCTACCTAAATGCCTTAGTGGCACCCTACTTCCTATTTCAAGACAGGCCTTAGGCCTCTTCACCAGTTCCCACTGAACTCTCTGCTACATAAAATGACTTGTAGCTTCCAGAATATACCCCTAGCTACTTACCCACTCCATTCTTCAGTCTGTACTATACTCTTCCCCACACCTTCCCAAGTTAACTGCCCTCCTAGCTAATTTGCTCAGTCTTAGAGACTCAGGCTCAGACTCAGCGTCCCCAGACTGAATTAGAGCCCCAATTCCATGCCTCCATAGTGTCACAGTAATTCTGAATCACTGAATTCGCTATGTTGTGTTGTAATCATCTGTCTTTCCTGATAAGCCAGGGACCAGAGCATTTGAGGCCCAGTGTTTTTCCTAAACTTAGTACGGTGCTAGCTAGACACATTGTATTTGCTCAGAACTTTTTGTTAAGTTCATAAAATGAGAGGATAGACTAATATCAAAAGATTTTAAATGAGGGCTCCAAGGAAACATTAACTGAGAAAAGAACCTAGGAGCAGCACCTCTTGGTTTTGGTTCTGGGCTTGCAAGTAAGTTTGAAGAGAGTTTTGTGCTATAAAAAAAAAAAAAAAAAAAGTGTGAAAACCACTGGACTAGATAATCTCTAGTACCCTTTCAGTTTATGAATACAATTCTAGGGTAGAACCATATAGTCTTATTCATATCTAGCAATGCTATATGAGTGCAAAATATAGATTCGTCTTCATGACACAACTAGATGAAAGCACCACAGTGCAATCTTGTCCTGAGTGCCTATCTAAACAAAACTGTTCTGCAGCAATGACAGCTTAGAGGCTTCATCAAAGGCGTGACCAAAGGAAAACCGGGGGGAAGGAGAAGACTCCCTCTTTTTTTCTTATAACTGAAAACACTCATCAATGCCTTCGAAATCCCACCCAAGGAGTCGTTTGCTCCCTCCCACTATGCCCCCCTGGTCTCCATCCCCACCACTGCCATCACACAGGCACTGATTGCAATTCCAAGTCTACTCCAGTGGACTAGGAAAAGGCAAGTTAAGGTGAGAAGCAAGTTTAAATTTGATCTTACCAAAGACAAACTGCAATGTAATAAAAGCATAATGAAAACAGTCTTACCTGCTGCACTTGCCTGGAAAGAAATACCTTATTTGTGGGGGAAGACCTTTGCCCTTACAGCTGTGCTAATGGTGAGAAAGGAGGCAAAAGCAAGATAAGATAGGAATGAATCACCTTTGTTATTACATAAGAAATGCAAGAGCAAGCGGTTTTCTTAAAATACTTATTTAGGCTGTGCCGGGTCTGAGTTGCAGCAGGCCGGCTCTTAGCTGAGACATACGGACTCTTAGTTGCAGCAAGCAGGCGGGATTTATTTCCCCAAACAGGGATCAAACCCGGGTTGCCTGCGTTGGAAGCACGGAGTCTTAGCCACTGGACCACCAGGGAAGTCCCAAGAGCAAGCATTTTAATTCCTTCTGTGTTTCAGCTGGGTCTGTAGAGGAAGAGTTTAGGCCTTGAAGGGAATCTGCTGCTTTCTGGTGACCTTGAGCAAGTTTCTGAAATTCTATGAGCCTAGTTTTCCTCACTTTCAGAGACTAATAATACCTACCATACAGGTGAGAAATAAGATAAAGGCCACCAATTCCCTGACATATACAACACACTATTCCCTTCTTCCTCTCCTTTCCAGTGGTAGGAAGACATTTAGATATCTTTTTTGGTGGTATATAATTTTCTTCTTTAAAGGTAACAATCTTTTGTTAATTAAATAGATAGTTCTAAATCTGAAAAATGATTACTAGTTTTTCCTCAGTTTATCATTAACAAAGTATTGATGTGTTTAGTAATAGAGAAGGCAAAACTAAAGCAATAATGCCAGGAGTCATAGATCCACATTTATTAATATTCTCAAATGCCCAACTCATAATTTATTTAGAATCTATATTTGGATGGAGATTATCCTGAAATCATTTGCATAACTTAGTTAACCATTTGTGTAACTTGCAGATGAGATGTCAGAGACAGAAATGAGTGATTATGTTAAGTTGAAAACACCTCATTACTGACCATCTTCATTGTAGAACAGTATGCACATTGTGTCTAAGTTAACTGTCTTTAACTAGGAGCAAATTTGAAAATGTGAGATTACAGCAATGAGTTCTTTGTGTTTGCTGTTTAGCTTCACAGATGTGTGTGCATTTAGTTAACCTTATATTTCAACTGCCATGAAATAATTCAGAATCATCTCACAACCTAGCTTGTGTTAAGCAAAACTGGTGATTAGAATGGCTAAATATATTGTGAATGTACTGTTCAAATATTTTCCTCAAATGATTGAATCTCTTAAAGCAAATTAGAACTTCAGTCATCCTAAATGAAAAAATCACTAGACTGATGTATCTCTAACATACATTCTTGAGCAGTCAGAATTTAGTTCAAATTAGACTTTACTCATGCTGGTTAACTATGTGTCAACTTGGCTAATCTGTGATGCCCAGTTGTTTGGTCAAACACTAGTCTAGATGTTGCTGTGAAGGTATTTGTGTATGTGATTAACATTTACAATCAATTGACTTGAAGTTAAACAGATTACCCTCCATAATGTGGATAGGCCTCATACAATCAGTTAAGACTTAAGTTTCTCCAAAACAGAAGCAGTTCTGCCTCAAGACTGCAACATAGAAACCCTGCCTGAGTTTTCAACCTGCTGACCTGCCCTGTAGATTTCAGACTCAAGAGTCAACATCAACTCTCACCTGAGTTTCCAGTTGGTCAGCCATACAGATTTCAGGCTTACCAGCCCCCAAAATTGTGTAAGCTAATTCCTTAAGATAAATTATTCTTGGACTTTCCTGGTGGTCCAGTGGTTAAGAATCTGCCTTCCAGTGCAGGGGATGTGGGTTCGATCCCTGGTCGGGGAACTAAGATCCCATGTGCCGCAAGGCAACTAAGCCCACACGCCGCAAATACTGAGCCTGTGCACCATGCCCATGTGGCACAACTACAGAGCCCACTTGCTTTTGAACCTGCATGCCACAACTACAGAGCCTGTGCGCCGCAAATACTGAGCCTGCGCTCTATGGAGCCCGCATGCCACAACTAGAGAGAAGCCTGCGCACCGCAACGAAGAGCCCACATGCAGCAGTGAAAGACCCCGCATGCTGCAACTAAGACCCAACACAGCCAAAACTAAATAAATAAGTAAAAGTAAAAAAAAAAAAAAGAATCCACCTTCCAATGCAGGGGGCGCAGGTTTGATCCCTGGTTGGGGAACTAAGATCCCACATGCACAGGGCAACTAAGCTCACACACCATAACTAGTGGGCCCATGTGCTCTGGAGCCCGCACACCACAACTAGAGCGCCTACACGCCACAACTACTGAGCCCATGTGCTCTAGGAGCCCACACGCCACAACTAGTGAGAAGCTCACATGCCACAGTGAAAGATCCCATATGCCACAACGAAGATCTCACGTGCCTTAACTAAGCCCAACACAGCCAAATAAATAAATATTAAAAAAATAAAATATTCTCTCAATATCTATCATAATCTCCAAAGATTTAGATCTATGTTCAAAGATTACATATATCTCTATCTATTTGTATCTCCTATTGGTCTGTTACTTACTCTGGAGTACTCTAATACACTACTATTTTCTAATTACTAGTACATATGAGACTTTAAAAGTTTTACTTCATTTTTGTAATTAAATGACAAATCCATTCTTGATTTAGTTCAGTACTTAATAACATGATCTGACATGGCTACCTGGGCTTCAGTTTCTAATTCTGAAAGACATTTCAGCCATGAAATATAATACTTTTACCAATATGTCTCCCATTGTTCCAGATAAAATCTGAAATAGGTTTTTATCTAATCTCTGAAATAAGACTTCATCAAAGGTCATGAGACTGACAAAGAGGAAAGATGAACACAATTAATCCTTCTGCTCCCAAAGATACCAAAGTCAATGTGAAATTTAGGAGGAGAGCATAATCTAGTAATTTGACTCAAAATCACTTCTACTGGGTCTTCCCTGGTGGCGCAGTGGTTAAGAATCCGCCTGCCAATGCAGGGGACATGGGTTCGAGTCCTGGTCTGGGAAGATTCCCACATGCCACGGAGCAACTAAGCCCATGCGCCACAACTACTGAGCCTGCGCTCTAGAGCCCACTAGCCACAACTACTGAGCCCATGTGCCACAACTACTGAAGCCCGTTCACCTAGAGCCTGCAGTCTGCAACAAGAGAAGCCACCGGAATGAGAAGCCCGTGCACTGCAATGAAGAGTAGCCCCGCTCGTCACAACTAGAGAAAGCCCACATGCAGAAACAAAGACCCAACACAGCCAAAAATAAATAAATAATCACTTCTATTGACCCCAAGATTTTAAAAAATATTTTAAAATCATTTTTAATTAATTTAACAGAAGTTACAAGAAATCATTATCTTGGGGGAAATATCTTTGGGGGAAAACAAAACCCATTGTAGCTAATAGAATATTTGACCTGCCCGAACTCCAATTCCTGATTGCTCTCCAAAGACAGCGATGATTTTCAGATTAGTGTATATCCTTCTGAACTTTTCTCTAAGCATTTACATTCATATAGCTGTACCTGTGGAAATAATGCAAAGCTTAGGTTCCAGAATCTATAGGCTAACTGCCTGGGTTTAAATCCTAGCTGTGTGACCTAGGGCAAGACACTCAACTTCTCCATGCACAGTTTTCAAGTCTGTAATATGGGGATGATAATTATAGTACCTAATTCATGGAGATGTTTTGAGGATCAAATGAGTTCATCTATGTAAAGCACTGAGAACAGTGTCTGGCACATAGTATGCACTATAAAGTATTAGCTATTATCATTTTTAAAAAATATTTATTTGGCTGCCTCAGGTCTTAGTTGCAGCATGTGGGATCTTTGGTTGAGGTGCACAGGCTCTTTGTTGCAGCACACAGGCTTCTCTAGTTGTGGCCCATGGACTTCTCTCTAGTTGTGGTGCACGTGGGCTCCAGAGTGTGCAGGCTCAGTAGTTGCGGCATGCGGGCTCTCTAGTTGTGGCGTGCAGGCTTAATTGCCCGACCAGGGATCAAATCTGGGTCCCCTGCATTGGAAGGCAGATTCTTTTATTTTTTTAATAGCTTTATTTATTTTTATTTATTTATTTTTGGCTGTGTTGGGTCTTTGTTTCTGCTCACAGGCTTTCTCTAGTTGTGGCAAGTGGGGGCTACTCTTCGTTGCCATCAATGGGCTTCTCGTTGCAGTGGCTTCTCGTGTTGCAGAGCATGGGCTCTAGAGCGCAGGCTCAGTAGTTGTGGCACACGGGCTTAGTTGCTCTGCGGCATGTGGGATCTTCCCAGACCAGGGATCGAACCCGTGTCCCTTGCATTGGCAGGCGGATTCTTAACCACTGCGCCACCAGGGAAATCCCTTAGCTATTATCATTTTCACCTCTTTTATTTATCATAAATGGTATCCTACTACTGTATGTTATTTTGAAAATTTGTTTGTTTAACCCCTTCATGTATCATGGAAATATTTCCATAATATTACAAATAAAATCTACCTCTTCTTTTTTCAACTATTTCAAGTCTCATTTTCCATATAATGATTTCAACCAACTCCTCAGTACCTAGAAGTAATATCTACATTTATTTATCCAAATAGTTTTTCTCTTTTTAAGTGTTTGGTAAACTAAAAAGCATTATGGAAGTATTTGTATAGATGTCTTCACTGGGTATCAAATGGAGAAGGAGATAAGACTCTGCCTTATCTGGGTCATACCCATTACTAACCTTGGTAGCCTCCATTCATTTTTGAGGCTTGCTTCCATTTACTAAAGATGGTGACTCACCAAAGATGTAAGCAGTCAGTGGCAAAGCTACCATACTCTGGCTGTTCTATTTTTCCCTTCTTCCAGTTGGGTTGCTCCCTCAGTGCCTTGAATGAAGCTGCTTGTGTGTTTAAAGAAAAGCAAGGGAGGACAAATGATTGGCACGGTTGAAGGTGATGTTTACATTGCAGTTCTGCTCCCTTTTGAGGGCATCTCCTCCTTTCGAACCAAAAAAGGATTAGCAACTGCTGCCACACATCTGGTGCTGTTGGGGTCCATCCTCAGAGGGCTGGGTGAAAGGGCAAGTGAGAGGGGCAAAGGGAGATGAGGGAGGCTTCTGCTTTGATCTTCCTAACATTACCCTCAGGTTGCTCTTTAAGTAGACACAGCACCTGGTACAGCTCCTGGCACAAACCAGGCATTTGGCAAATGTTTGCTGATTAAATAAATGAATCAATTAAAGCTTTACTTGCCATAGCAGGACAAAGTGTGGTTCACATTTTAAAAAGGTGGGGTAAAGAGTTCTGTATTATCAGCATCTATTTTGATGTCTCTCCTCCTTTCCTCTCTTAGATCCTCACCCTATTGCATGAACTCTAAGGGGCAGAAATTCAATCTCATCTATCTTTGTGTCTCTAGCTGTAGGACAGTATCTGCTCATAAATATTAATGAACAAATGAATGAATGAATGAATGAATGATTTTGGCTTAATCGGGTTTGTCATAAAGCAACACTTACTCTTTAGGTTAACTCCAGAAACACAAAAGCCCGTGAGACTGCTCCAAAAGGCATAAGACCTGAGGTGAGGATCACTCCAGCTTCCTCCAAGGCAAACCCACCTTTGTGAGGCTGGGTCAAAACTAGTCAGTCTGTGAATCCTGTAGGAATTGGGAAACAAGGCAGATGTACCTGGGGCATTCTGTTGTTTTGTCATCCACCAAGCTGGGAAGTACTGCTCATTTTTAACCAGATGGTCTTTGAGCTGATATTTCTTCCCAGTCACATGTCTGAACTGATGCAATGGTGTTCCAGAGGTTATAAGAGAAAAGTTGCTGGCGATTGCATCTGAAAGACCTAATCCCTTACTTCTGTTTATGTGGCAAAGGTTTTCACAACAATCAGCCTTCTCAAGAAGTATACACACAGCTTGCATGACCAGGCCCCAGTGGGAGACAGAGCGTGAAGCCATGCAGGCGGAAAACACTGTTTGCACTCTTAGAGAATAACATCACCATCAGCACACTTGCCAGGGTGCTCAGAGGATGACAAACATATACTGTGCCTTATAAGAAGAAGAACAGAAATCTGAGTCCTGGTGAGAGTTTTCAAGTGGATCCCAAGGCCAAATGAATGGTATGTTTCTTCATCCAAATGTAGCCAGTAAAGGAATAGGACGGAACATTCAAGTGGGGCCAGCAAAGACCCTGAACTTTTCACTTTTACAGATGGTACTGTGAATGTGAGAGCTAAGAGATGGGATGAAAGTTAAAATTGTTGTGCTAACAAACGATTGCTTCTTTTGCTTACCACACCTTGCAGTGCTCAGATTTGTCTAGCTCAGTTGGCAGAAAGGAGGTCAGCAGCAGATTAGATGATCCAAATCCATTTCATACACCAGATATGAATTCCCAGAGACTCCTGGGGAGGACAGGGCTGATCTGATTTGTTGGGGTAGAAGGAAAGGCAACTCAAAGAGAGGAAAAGGGCCAAAATAGCATTTTTCAAATGAAGAATTCTTCCCCTGCCTTCATTCCTAGGAGCAGAAACTTTTACTTTCCTGGTGAGATCACAGGAACTGAGTGTGTAAATTCCAAACTCTTTGGCATTGATTCTTCAGAGGATGTTACAAATTCCAACTCCACCCTGCCCTATGTCATTCTGGATATGGTATTTAAATAAGGGCATTCAGGGACTTCCCTGGCAGTTCAGTGGCTAAGGCTCTGTGCTCCCAACGCAGGAGGCCCAGGTTTTATCCCTGGTCAGGGAGCTAGATCCCCCATGCTGCAACTGAGTTCACACACCACAACTAAAGATCCCATGAGCTGCAACTAAGACCCGGTGCAGCCAAATAAATAAATTAAATAAATAAATATTTTTAAAAAAGAATAAGGGCATTCAACATTTTCCTCTACACTAGCTTCATTCCTGTACATTAACTTGGCAGTCACCAGGACTTCCCTTGTAGTTACCTTCAGCCAGGCTTTATCTTGCTAAAACAAATCACATACTGTGAACTTGACACAAAGAAGAGATAATGTCACAAAAATTTTACCCATGTTGGCCTTAGATAAATTATGGCCATAGGCTTTTCAAAAGTCATACTCTTTATATATCACCTCATACAAAGCAGGGCCTAAGTTTATGGGGCTCTGAAATTGGGTTTCTTACCTGGGCATCCACCAGGAGCTGAAGCCGCCAAGAAATAACTCACTGGAAAGAGTCAGGCAGACACCCTCTCTGCAAGCTCTCAGTCCTGTTGAAACATGCCTCACAAGGACATGAACACTTTGTTCAACACAGACCCTTTGCAACCATATGGAGCAGTTACATATTCAAACCGTGTACTCAAGAATACAATATATAGAACTTCTCTCTTTCAACAACCCTATAACCCAATTCAAACTCTATTTTGAACTTGCATTTCTCTTTGTGATGGATGTAAAGCGGCCCCAAATTCTTTGTAGCACCTCACACTGAGGTGAAATCTATTTCCCCAATCCTTGAATCTGGAAAGGCCCTGTGACTTTCTTTGACCAACAGAGTGTAGTAGAAGTGCCATGGGACTTCTGAGCCCAGACTCAAGAGACCTCACAGCTTCTGCTTTTATCCTCTTGGAAAGCTTCCAGCATTCTGTGAAGAAGACTGGAGAGAGACTGGAGAGAGAAGACAGCCATCCCATCTGAGGCACCAGACCTGTGAGTGAAGCCATGTTGGATGGTCCAGGCTCATGCAATCCCCAGATAACTGCAGCTGCAAGAGTGACCTCAGGCAAGAATCGCAAAAGAGCCACTCCAGCTAAGCCCAGCCCATTGCCAACCCATAGAAACCATGAGCAAATGAATGATGGCTTTTTAAGCCATTAACGTGTGGGGTGCCTTGTTATGCAGCAATAGATAACTGATACAACCCTGCTGGTTGAAACCATAATTGTAGTCAATTCCAGAAAAGTGAGTTTGATTTAAGTTCAATCAATTCAAAATTTCCTCATCCACAGCCTTCTCTCTGAAGTAGCTTGTAAAGTTCCATACAATCCTATATCTGAGACCTGAACAATGCATTTGATAAGCTCAAGCCATTATATAAAACTCTACATTCAACAGAGAATACACTTTCAAGAACACATGAAAAACTGACAAAAATATTTCATGCATTAGGTCAAATGGAAGTCTAAATAATTCTGAAGGATTGCAATGCAGACTTAATTATCTTGCCATAATACAATAAACTTAGAAATTAACAACCAAAGGATATCTTTTTAAAATCTCTTGTGTTTAGAAACTGAAAAATATTACTAAATATGAGTCACACTTATAGCCCTATAATGGAAACACTATGTATATGCCAAAAATCTATGAGATTCACCTTTGTAATACTAAAAGGAAATTTATAACTTTAAATAAATTTTTAGGAAATAAATATTAAAGTAAATTAACTAAGCCTTTAAGCTATTTTGGTTTCCTGGAAGTTGCAATCAAAATTGTGCTCACGATACCCAGCCCTCAGTTTTTATAAAGGTTACTATCCTCCCATTCTTGATTGATTCTGAAAGTCTGTGGATCTTCTCTTAGACAACTACAGAGAATATTTGAATGTCAGGCTATGTAAAATTTTATGCATTGAATTCTCTCTTGCTCAACTTAAAAAAAAATTCAGGCTTTATTGAGGTATAGTTGACATATAAAATTGTAAGATATTTAAAATGGTCATCATGGTGAAAGGATTTCCCACATCTAGTTAATTAACACATCCACCAGGCTCCTGCTCAACTGTTATCAAAAGTCCAACTGAAGGAAATATGCAGGGAATCCATCTTGAAGAACATACAGTTACTCCATTCCCTTAGATGGCTCACTTTTATTCCCTGGTTTATCACAGAGTTGCATACAGAATCTACTCTCTTCCACGTTTTTGAATTATGTATACTGTTATATCTTTGGTTTACACAGAGGAATGGTAGAGGAAACTTCTGACAGAACCCACCATTGTGTTTATTGAAGAATGTCGTTAAAGATGTCCATGTGGCACTTGATGCCAACACATGAAACCCCACACAAATGTCTTACAGACCTAAGAAACAATAAAAGTTTCCTTTCTCCTGAGAAACTGAATCATTATTGCTTTAATGAAATGTGAAGTTTTAACCTATCATGTTTCTCGTTTTACCTTGGCTATTAGGCAGCTCAAAAAAATATTGGCAGCCCAATTTTAAGAACAATAAACTACTTTATGATCTATAAACCTTCATGCTATCCTAGCTTTAAACCCTTTGTTTTTTAAAATTTCCATTTATTATAAGGTTAAAATTCTTGTAAATTACTTCAATTCCTTTACAGAATGAAGTAGGCAAATATAAATTTTAAAAATACCAAAAAAAATTGATATTTTGGGGAGTCCTTGAACTAGAATGTAATCTTCATATAATATAACCATATGGTCTTCCAAGCTGGTGAGTTATATCTGACAGATAATTTTCACTCCATTTAGTGTTTTTCAGTTTTCAGGATAAGAATGTTATCCACAAAAGTGGCTTATCTGACCAGTCTCAGGCTCTCTGGAGGCTATCAACTGGGTAAAGAACAGGCATCTTAACATCAGGTGTTTCTTGCAACCTCCGTTAACCATTCCTTCAGGGGCAACCTGAGGGGCAGCTGGGAAGGAAGATAGCTGCTCCCCAAGGGGCCCGTGCCCCTCCCCCACCTTCACTGGACCACTCTTGCAAAAGCATAGTAATCCTCCTTCTCAGGATGCCAGAATGTTCTTAATCTTATTACAAATCAGATCATTTTGAAAGCCCCTCCTCTCAAGGGAAGTGGGATTGAACAAATCTGGTCAGATAAGTCAAACTGCAATTACTCCTTCTAGACACAAACACTTAGTGGTGTTAGAATGACCAAATGCAAAACACTGACAATACCAAATGCACGTGAGGATGTGGAGCTGTAAGAATGCTCATTCATTGGTGGTGGGAATGAAAAATGATATAGCCACCTCACCTTGGAAGACAGTTTGGAAGTTACAAAACTAAATATACTGTTATTATACAATCTAGCAGTCACCCTCTTTGGTACTTAACCAAAGGAGCTGAAAACTTATGCCCACACAAAGCCCTGCACATGGATGTTTGTAGCAGCTTTATTCATAATTGCCAAGATGTGGAAGCAACCAAGATGCCCTTCAGTAGGGGAGTGCATAAATAAACTGTGGTATATCTAGACAATGGACTATTATTCAGCAAGAAAAATAAATGAGGTTTCAAGCCATGAAAAGACATGAAGGAAATTTATTTATTTATTTATTTTTTTTTTTTTATCACAAATTTAATCAGTTATATGTATACATATGTTCCCATATCCCCTCCCTTTTGCGTCTCCCTCCCACCCTCCCTATCCCACCCCTCCAGGCGGTCACAAAGCACCGAGCTGATCTCCCTGTGCTATGCGGCTGCTTCCCACTAGCTATCTACCTTACGTTTGGTAGTGTATATATGTCCATGCCGCTCTTTCACTTTGTCACAGCTTACCCTTCCCCCTCCCCATATCCTCAAGTCCATTCTCTAGTAGGTCTGTGTCTTTATTCCTGTCTTACCCCTATGTTCTTCATGACCTTTTTTTTTCTTAAATTCCATATATATGTGTCAGCATACAGTATTTGTCTTTCTCTTTCTGACTTACTTCACTCTGTATGACAGACTCTAGGTCCATCCACCTCATTACAAATAGTTCAATTTCATTTCTTTTTATGGCTGAGTAATATTCCATTGTATGTATGTGCCACATCTTCTTTACCCATTCATCCGATGATGGACACTTAGGTTGTTTCCATCTCCGGGCTATTGTAAATAGGGCTGCTATGAACATTTTGGTACATGTCTCTTTTTGAATTATGGTTTTCTCAGGGTATATGCCCAGTAGTGGGATTGCAGGGTCATATGGTAGTTCTATTTGTAGTTTTTTAAGGAACCTCCATACCGTTCTCCATAGTGGCTGTACCAATTCACATTCCCACCAGCAGTGCAAGAGTGTTCCCTTTTTTCCACACCCTCTCCAGCATTTATTGTTTCTAGATTTTTTGATGATGGCCATTCTGACTGGTGTGAGATGATATCTCATTGTAGTTTTGATTTGCATTTCTCTAATTAGTAAAGATGTTGAGCATCCTTTCATGTGTTTGTTGGCAGTCTGTATATCTTCTGTGGAGAAATGTCTATTTAGGTCTTCTGCCCATTTTTGGATTGGGTTGTTTGTTTTTTTGTTATTGAGCTGCATGAGCTGCTTATAAATTTTGGAGATTAATCCTTTGTCAGTTGCTTCATTTGCAAATATTTTCTCCCATTCTGAGGGTTGTCTTTTGGTCTTGTTTATGGTTTCCTTTGCTGTGCAAAAGCTTTTAAGTTTCATTAGGTCCCATGTGTTTATTTTTGTCTTTATTTCCATTTCTCTAGGAGGTGGGTCAAAAAGGATCTTGCTGTGATTTATGTCATAGAGTGTTCTGCCTATGTTGTCCTCTAAGAGTTTGATAGTGTCTGGCCTTACATTTAGGTCTTTAATCCATTTTGAGCTTATTTTTGTGTATGGTGTTAGGGAGTGATCGAATCTCATACTTTTACATGTCCCTGTCCAGTTTTCCCAACACCACTTATTGAAGAGACTGTCCTTTCTCCACTGTACATTCCTGCCTCCTTTATCAAAGATAAGGTGACCATATGTCCGTGGGTTTATCTCTGGGCTTTCTATCCTGTTCCATTGATCTATCTTTCTGTTTTTGTGCCAGTACCATACTGTCTTGATTACTGTAGCTTTGTAGTATAGTCTGAAGTCAGGGAGCCTGATTCCTCCAGCTCCATTTTTCGTTCTCAAGATTGCTTTGGCTATTCGGGGTCTTTTGTGTTTCCATACAAATTGTGAAATTTTTTGTTCTAGTTCTGTGAAAAATGCCAGTGGTATTTTGATAGGGATTGCATTGAATCTGTAGATTGCTTTGGGTAGTAGAGTCATTTTCACAATGTTGATTCTTCCAATCCAAGAACATGGTACATCTCTCCATCTATTTGTATCATCTTTAATTTCTTTCATCAGTGTCTTATAATTTTCTGCATACAGGTCTTTTGTCTCCTTAGGTAGGTTTATTCCTAGATATTTTATTCTTTTTGTTGCAATGGTAAATGGGAGTGTTTCCTTGATTTCACTTTCAGATTTTTCATCATTAGTATATAGGAATGCCAGAGATTTCTGTGCATTAATTTTGTATCCTGCAACTTTACCAAATTCATTGATTAGCTCTAGTAGTTTTCTGGTAGCATCTTTAGGATTCTCTATGTATAGTATCATGTCATCTGCAAACAGTGACAGCTTTACTTCTTCTTTTCCAATTTGGATTCCTTTTATTTGCTTTTCTTCTCTGATTGCTGTGGCTAAAACTTCCAAAACTATGTTGAATAAGAGTGGTGAGAGTGGGCAACCTTGTCTTGTTCCTGATCTTAGTGGAAATGGTTTCAGTTTTTCACCATTGAGGACGATGCTGGCTGTGGGTTTGTCATATATGGCCTTTATTATGTTGAGGAAAGTTCCCTCTATGCCTACTTTCTGCAGGGTTTTTATCATGAATGGGTGTTGAATTTTGTCGAAAGCTTTCTCTGCATCTATTGAGATGATCATATGGTTTTTCTCCTTCAATTTGTTAATATGGTGTATCACGTTGATTGATTTGCGTATATTGAAGAATCCTTGCATTCCTGGGATAAACCCCACTTGATCATGGTGTATGATCCTTTTAATGTGCTGTTGGATTCTGTTTGCTAGTATTTTGTTGAGGATTTTTGCATCTATGTTCATCAGTGATATTGGCCTGTAGTTTTCTTTCTTTGTGACATCCTTGTCTGGTTTTGGTATCAAGGTGATGGTGGCCTCGTAGAATGAGTTTGGGAGTGTTCCTCCCTCTGCTATATTTTGGAAGAGTTTGAGAAGGATAGGCGTTAGCTCTTCTCTAAATGCTTGATAGAATTCGCCTGTGAAGCCATCTGGTCCTGGGCTTTTGTTTGTTGGAAGATTTTTTATCACAGTTTCAATTTCAGTGCTTGTGATTGGTCTGTTCATATGTTCTATTTCTTCCTGATTCAGTCTTGGCAGGTTGTGCATTTCTAAGAATTTGTCCATTTCTTCCAGGTTGTCCATTTTATTGGCATAGAGTTGCTTATAGTAATCTCTCACGATCTTTTGTATTTCTGCAGTGTCAGTTGTTACTTCTCCTTTTTCATTTCTAATTCTATTGATTTGAGTCTTCTCCCTTTTTTTCTTGATGAGTCTGGCTAATGGTTTATCAATTTTGTTTATCTTCTCAAAGAACCAGCTTTTAGTTTTATTGATCTTTGCTATTGTTTCCTTCATTTCTTTTTCATTTATTTCTGATCTGATTTTTATGATTTCTTTCCTTCTGCTAACTTTGGGATGTTTTTGTTCTTCTTTCTCTAATTGCTTTAGGTGCAAGGTTAGGTTGTTTAGTCGAGATATTTCCTGTTTCTTAAGGTGGGATTGTATTGCTATAAACTTCCCTCTTAGAACTGCTTTTGCTGCATCCCATAGGTTTTGGGTCGTCGTGTCTCCATTGTCATTTGTTTCTAGGTATTTTTTTATTTCCTCTTTGATTTCTTCAGTGATCACTTCGTTATTAAGTAATGTATTGTTTAGCCTCCATGTGTTTGTATTTTTTATAGCTCTTTTCCTGTAATTGATATCTAGTCTCATAGCATTGTGGTCGGAAAAGATACTTGATACAATTTCAATTTTCTTAAATTTACCAAGGCTTGATTTGTGACCCAAGATATGATCTATCCTGGAGAATGTTCCATGAGCACTTGAGAAAAATGTGTATTCTGTTGTTTTTGGATGGAATGTCCTATAAATATCAATTAAGTCCATCTTGTTTAATGTATCATTTAAAGCTTGTGTTTCCTTATTTATTTTCATTTTGGATGATCTGTCCATTGGTGAAAGTGGGGTGTTAAAGTCCCCTACTATGATTGTGTTACTGTCGATTTCTCCTTTTATGGCTGTTAGTGTTTGCCTTATGTATTGAGGTGCTCCTATGTTGGGTGCATAAATATTTACAATTGTTATATCTTCTTCTTGGATCGATCCCTTGATCATTATGTAGTGTCCTTCTTTGTCTCTTCTAGTAGTCTTTATTTTAAAGTCTATTTTGTCTGATATGAGAATTGCTACTCCAGCTTTCTTTTGGTTTCCATTTGCATGGAATATCTTTTTCCATCCCCTTACTTTCAGTCTGTATGTGTCTCTAGGTCTGAAGTGGGTCTCTTGTAGACAGCATATATATGGGTCTTGTTTTTGTATCCATTCAGCCAATCTGTGTCTTTTGGTGGGAGCGTTTAGTCCATTTACATTTAAGGTAATTATCGATATGTATGTTCCTATTCCCATTTTCTTAATTGTTTTGGGTTCGTTATTGTAGGTCTTTTCCTTCTGTTGTGTTTCTTGCCTAGAGAAGTTCCTTTAGCATTTGTTGTAAAGCTGGTTTGGTGGTGCTGAACTCTCTCAGCTTTTGCTTGTCTGTAAACGTTTTAATTTCTCCATCAAATCTGAATGAGATCCTTGCTGGGTAGAGTAATCTTGGTTGCAGGTTTCTCTCCTTCATCACTTTAATTATGTCCTGCCACTCCCTTCTGGCTTGTAGAGTTTCTGCTGAGAGATCAGCTGTTATCCTGATGGGGATTCCCTTGTGTGTTATTTGTTGTTTTTGCCTTGCTGCTTTTAATATGATTTCTTTGTGTTTAATTTTTGACAGTTTGATTAATATGTGTCTTGGCGTATTTCTCCTTGGATTTATTCTGTATGGGACTCTCTGTGCTTCTTGGACTTGATTAACTATTTCCTTTCCCATATTAGGGAAGTTTTCAACTATAATCTCTTCAAATATTTTCTCAGTCCCTTTCTTTTTCTCTTCTTCTTCTGGAACCCCTATAATTCGAATGTTGGTGCGTTTAATGTTGTCCCAGAGGTCTCTGATATTGTCCTCTGTTCTTTTCATTCTTTTCTCTTTATTTTGCTCTGCATTAGTTATTTCCACTATTTTATCTTCCACCTCACTTATCCGTTCTTCTGCCTCAGTTATTCTGCTATTGATCCCATCTAGAGTATTTTTCATTTCATTTATTGTGTTTTTAATCGATGCTTGATTCATCTTTAGTTCTACTAGGTCCTTGTTAACTGTTTCTTGCATTTTGTCTATTCTATTTCCAAGATTTTGGATCATCTTTACTATCATTATTCTGAATTCTTTTTCAGATAGACTGCCTATTACCTCTTCATTTGTTAGGTCTGGTGGGTTTTTATCTTGCTCCTTCTCCTGCTGTGTGTTTTTCTGTCTTCTCATTTTGCTTATGTTACTGTGTTTGGGGTCTCCTTTTTGCCGGCTGCAGGTTCGTAGTTCCTGTTGTTTTTGGTGTCTGTCCCCAGTGGCTAAGGTTGGTTTAGTGGGTTGTGTAGGTTTCCTGGTCGAGGGGACTAGTGCCTGTGTTCTGGTGGATGAGGCTGGATCTTGTCTTTCTGGTGGGCAGGTCCACGTCTGGTGGTGTGTTTTGGGGTGTCTGCAGACTTTTTATGATTTTAGGCCACCTCTCTGCTAATGGGTGGCGTTGTGTTCCTGTCTTGCTAGTTGTTTGGCATAGGGTGTCCAGCACTGTAGCTTGCTGGTCGTTGAGTGAAGCTGGGTGCTGGTGTTGAGATGGAGATCTCTGGAAGATTTTCGCCGTTTGATATTATGTGGAGCTGGGAGGTCTCTTGTGGACCAGTGTCCTGAAGTTGGCTCTCCCACCTCAGAGGCACAGTACTGACTCCTGGCTCCTCAATTTGGGATGATTTGTTGTCTATTCATGTATTCCACAGATGCAGGGTACATCAAGTTGATTGTGGAGCTTTAATCCGCTGCTTCTGAGGCTGCTGGGAGAGGTTTCCCTTTCTCTTCTTTGTTCTCACAGCTCCCGGGTCTCAGCTTTGGATTTGGCCCCGCCTCTGCGTGTAGGTCGCCGGAGGGCGTCTGTTCTTCGCTCAGACAGGAAAGGGTTAAAGGAGCAGCCTCTTCGGGAACTCTGGCTCACTCAGGCCGGGCGGGAGGGAGGGGCACGGAGTGCGGGGCGAGCCTTTTGGGAGGTCTGGGGTCTTCTGCCAGCGTTCAGTAGGTGTTCTGTAGGAGTTGTTCCACGTGTAGCTGTATTTCTGGTGTATCCGTGAGGAGGAAGGTGATCTCCGCGTCTTACTCTTCCGCCATCTTACCCGGAAGTCTGACATGAAGGAAATTTAAATGCATATTACTAAGTGAAAGAATTCAATCTGAAAAGGCTATATACCACATGATTCCAACTATATGACATTCTGGAAAAGGCAAAACTATGGAGATAGTAAGATGATCAGTGGTTGCCTAGGTTGTGGGAGGGATGACTAGGTAGCGCACAGAGGATTTTTAGGCAGTGAAAATACTCTATATGATATTCTAATGATGGATACATGTTATTATATATTTGTTCAAACCCATAGAATGTACAACACCAAGAGTGAACAAACACTAAGGTAAACTATGGACTTTGGATGATTATGATATGTCAATATAACTTCATCCTGGTAAAAAATGTACCATTCTGGTGAGTGATGTTGATAATGGGGGAGGCTGTGCATGTATATGAGCAGGGGACATATGGGAAATCTCTATACCTACCTCTCGGTTTTGTTTTAAATCTAAAACTGCTCTAGGAAAAATAATCTTCTTATTTTATTGTTTTTAAAGGGCATGTTTAGAAACCCTCTGGGAAACCCTCTGGAAGGGTACCCAGGAAATGGAGTAACTGGAAGAAACAAGGGGGAAGAAAGACTTTCCTCCATATACTGATATGAATTTTGAGCTGTGTGAATGTAATGTCTATTCTAAAAAGAAATAATTCTTAAAATATATTAAGATCTCGAGGGGCAGAGTCAAGATGGTATACTAAGAGGATGCGGAATTCGTGTCTCCTCACAACTAGGGCACCTACCAGGCACCGACCAGAGGGGGACCACAAACACCTAAGGGGTCGGGAGGAACCCCCAGCAACTGGATTTGGGTTCTGTTTTACCTTGTTGATTCACTGTTGCTGATTCTTTACCTTTTAATTTTTCCTAATAAATTTTTTATTTTCTAATTTATTTTATTCTTTATACTTTGTTAATATTCTCTCCTTTTGGCTTGTTTTCCACCCCCCCTTTTTAAATTCTTTTTTCTGTTGTGTTTTTTTTTTTTTTTTTTTTTTGCGATACACAGGCCTCTCACTGCTGTGGCCTCTCCCGCCATGGAGCACAGGCTCTGGATGCACAGGCTCAGCGGCCATGGCTCACGGGCCCACCGCTCCGTGGCATGAGGGACCCTCCCGGAACGGGGCACAAACCCGTGTCCCCTGCATCAGCAGGTGGACTGTCAACCACTGCACCACCAGGGAAGCCCTCTGTTGTGGTTTTATTTTACCTTGCTGCAACTGTTTCAATTATAGTTCTATTTTTCCTAATATAATTTTTATCTTTCTAATTCTATTTTATTTTTTATTCTTTGATATTGTACTTCTCCTTTTTTTTTTTTTTTATCATGCCACAAAGCTTTCAGGATGTTGGTTCCCAGGCTGGAGTTTGGGCCTGAGCTCCTGTGGTGGGAGCTCTGGGTCCAAATCACTGGACTAACAGAGAACTTCAGGCCCTAGGGAATATCAGTCAGAGTGAGGCCTTCTGGAGGTCCTCATCTCAGCACCAAGACACAACTCTACCCAACTGCCTGCAAACTCCAGTATTGGACATCTCAGGCCAAACAACCAGTAAGACAGGAATACATACATCAAAAAATAAAATAAAATAAAATGACGAAAAAATATCTTACAGACGAAGGAGCTAGGTAAAAACCTACAAGACCAAATAAATGAAGACGAAATAGGCAACCTACCTGAAAAAGAATTCAGAGAAATGATAGTAAAGATGATCCAAACTCTTGGAAACAGAATGGAGAAAATACAAGAAACATTTAACAAGGATCTAGAAGAATTAAAGAGCAAACAAACAATGATGAACAACACAATAAATGAAATTAAAAATACTCTAGAAGGAATCAATAACTGAATAACTGAAGCAGAAGAACGGATAAGTGAACTGGAAGATAAAATGGTGGAAATAACGGCCAGGGAGCAGAATAAAGAAAAAAGGATGAAAAAAATTGAGGACAGTCTCAGAGACCTCTAGGACAACATTAAACACAACAACATTAGAATTATAGGGGTCCCAGAAGGAGAAGAGAAAAAGAAAGAGTCTGAGAAAATACTTGAAGAGATTATAGTCGAAAACTTCCCTAACATGGGAAAGGAAATAGGCATTCAAGTCCAAAAGCACAGCAAGTATCATACAGGATAAACACAAAGAGAAACATGCTGAGACACATATTAATCAAACTATCAAAAATTAAATACAGAGCAAAAATATTAAAAGCAGTAAGGGAAAAGCAAAAAATAACATACAAGGGAATCCTCATAAGGTTAACAGCTGATTTTTCAGCAGGAACTCTGCAGGCCAGAAGGGAGTGGCAGGACATATTTAAAGTGATGAAAGGGAAACACCTACAACCAAGATTACTCTACCCAGCAAGGATCTCATTCAGATTCGATGGAGAAGTTAAAAACTTTACAGATAAGCAAAAGTTAAGAGAATTCAGCACCACCAAACCAGCTTTACAACAAATGCTAAAGGAACTTCCCTAGGCAGGAAGCACAAGAGAAGGAAAAGGCCTACCAAAACAAACGCAAAACAATTAAGAAAATGGTAATAGGAACATACATATCAATAATTACCTTAAATGTAATTGGATTAAATGCTCAAACCAAAAGACATAGACTGGATGAATGGATACCAAAACAAGACCCATACGTATGCTGTCTACAAGAGACCCACTTCAGACCTAGGGACACATACAGACTGAAAATGAGATGATGGAAAAAGACATTCCATGCAAATGGAAATCAAAAGAAAAATAGAGTAGCAATTCTCATATCTGACAAAATAGACTTTAAAATAAGGACTATTACAAGAGACAAAGAAGTACACTACATAATGATCAAGGGATCAATCCAAGAGGAAGATATAACAATTGTTATTATTTATGCACCCAACATAGGAGCACCTCAATATAATAAGGCAAATGCTAACAGCCATAAAAGGGGAAATCGAGAGTAACGCAATCATAGTAGGGGACTTTAACACCCCACTTTCAACAATGGACAGATCACCCAAAATGAAAATAAATAAGGAAACACAAGCTTTAAATGACACATTAAAGAAGATGGACTTTGATTGATATTTATAGGACATTCCATCCAAAAACTACAGAATTCACATTCTTCTCAAGTGCTCATGGAACATTCTCAGGATAGACCATATCTTGGGTCACAAATCAAGCCCTGGTAAATTTAAGAAAACTGAAATCATATCAAGTATCTTTTCCAACAACAGCACTATAAGACTAGATATCAATTACAGGAAAAAATATGTAAAAACTACAAACACATGGAGGCTAAATAATACGCTAGTAGGGGCTTCCCTGGTGGCACAGTGTTGAGAGTCCGCCTGCCGATGCAGGGGACACGGGTTCATGCCCCGGTCTGGGAAGATCCCACATGCCGCAGAGGGCTAGGCCCGTGAGCCATGGCTGCTGAGCCTGCACGTCCACAGCCTGTGCTCCACAACGGGAGAGCCACAACAGTGAGAGGCCCGCTTACCGCAAAAAAAATAATAATAATAATATGCTAGTAAATAACCAAGAGATCACTGAAGAAATCAAAGAGGAAATCAAAAAAATACCTAGAAAAAAAGACAATGAAAACACAGAGACCCAAAACCTAAGGGATGTGGCAAAAGCAGTTCTAAGAGGGAAGTTTATAGGAATAAAATCCTACCTCAAGAAACAAGAAAAATCTCAATAAACAACCCAACCTCACACCTAAAGCAATTAGAGAAAGAAGAACAAAAATCCCCCAAAGTTAGCAGAAGGAAAGACATGATAAAGATCAGATCAGAAATAAATGAAAAAGAAATGAAGGTAACTATAGCAAAGATCAATAAAACTAAAAGCTGGTTCTTTGAGAAGATAAACAAAATTGATAAGCCATTAGCCAGACTCATAAAGAAAAATGGGAGAAGACTCAAATCAACAGAATTAGAAATGAAAAAGGAGAAGTAACAACTGACATTGCAGAAATACAAAGGATCATGACAGATTACTACAAGCAACTCTATGCCAATAAAGTGGACAACCTGGAGGAAATGGACAAATTCTTAGAAAAGTACAACCTTCTGAGACTGAACCAGGAAGGACTAGAAAATATAAACAGACCAATCACAATCACTGAAATTGAAACTGTGATTAAAAATCTTCCAAAAACAAAAGCCCAGGACCAGATGACTTCACAGGCGAATTCTATCAAACATTTAGAGAAGAGCTAACACGTATCCTTCTCAACGTCTTCCAAAATATAGCAAAGGGAGGAACATTGCCAAACTCATTGTATGAGGCCACCATCACCCTGATACCAAAACCAGACAAAGAAGTCACAAAAAAAGGAAACTACAGGCCAATATCACTGATGAACATAGATGCAAAAATCCTAAACAAAATACTAGCAAACAGAAAGCAACAGCACACTAAAAGGATCATACAGCATGGGATTACAGAATCCCAGGAATGCAAGGATTCTTCAATATATGAAAATCAATCAATGTGATACACCATATTAACAAATTGAAGGATAAAAACCATATGATAATCTAAACAGATGCAGAAAAAGCTTTTGACAAAATTCAACACCCATTTATGATAAAAACTCTCCAGAGAGTAAGCATAGAGGGAACGTACCTCAACATAATAAAGGCCACATATGACAAACCCACAGCCAACATTGTTCTCAATGGTGAAAAACTGAAACCATTTCCTCTAACATCAGGAACAAGACAAGGTTGCCCACTCTCATGACTATTATTCAACATAGTTTTGGAAGTTTTAGCCACAGCAATCAGACAAGTAAAAGAAATAAAAGGAATCCAAATTGGAAAAAAAGAAGTAAAGCTGTCACTGTTTGAAGATGACATGATACTATATATAGAGAATCCTAAAGATGCTACCAGAAAACTACTAGAGCTAAACAATGAATTTGGTAGAGTAGCAGGATACAAAATTAATGTACAGAAATCTCTTGCATTCCTATACACTAATGATGAAAAATCTGAAAGAGAAATTAAGGAAACACTCCCATTTACCACTGCAACAAAAAGAATAAAATACCTAGGAATAAGCCTACCTAAGGAGACAAAAGGCCTGTATGCAGAAAACTATAAGACACTGATGAAAGAAATTAAAGATGATACAAACAGATGGAGAGATATACTATGCTCTTGGATTGGAAGAATCAACACTGTGAAAATGACTATACTACCCAAAGCAATCTACAGATTCAATGCAATCCCTATCAAGCTACCAATGGCATTTTTCACAGAACTAGAAGAAAAAAATTCACAATTTGTATGGAAACATAAGAGACCCCGAATAGCAAAGCAATCCTGGGAAAGAAAAACGGAGCTGGAGGAATCAGGCTCTTGAACTTCAGACTATACTACAAAGCTATAGTAATCAAGACAGTATGGTACTGGCACAAAAACAGAAATATAGATCAATGGAACAGGATAGAAAGGTCAGAGATAAACACATGCACATATGGTCACCTTATCTTTGATAAAGGAGGCAAGAGAATATAGTGGAGAAAAGACAGCCTCTTCAATAAGTGGTGCTGGGAAAACTGGACAGCTACATGTAAAAGAATGAAATTAGGACACTTCCTAACACCATACAGAAAAATAAACTCAAAATGGATTAAAGACCCAAATGTAAGGCAAGACACTATAAAACCGTTAGAGGAAACATAGGAAAAACACTCTATAACATAAATAACAGCAAGATCCTTTTTGACCCACCTCCTAAAGAAATGGAAATAAAAACAAAAATAAACAAATGGGACCTAATGAAACTTAAAAGCTTTTGCACAGCAAAGGAAACCACAAACAAGACAAAAAGACAACCCTCAGAATGGGAGAAAATGTTTGCAAATGAAGCAGCTGACAAAGGATTAATCTCCAAAATATACCGGCAGCTCATGCAGCTCAATATCAACAAAACAAACAACCCAATCCAAAAATGGGCAGAAGACCTAAATAGACATTTCTCCAAAGAAGATATACAGATTGACAACAAACACATGAAAAGATGCTCAACATCACTAATCATTAGAGAAATGTAAATCAAAACTACAGTGAGGTATCACCTCAACCATTCAGAATGGCCATCATCAAAAATCTGCAAACAATAAATGCTGGAGAGGGTGTGGAGAAAAGGGAACCCTCCTGCACTGCTGGTGGGAATGTAAATTGATAGAGCCACTATTCAGAACAGTAGGGAGGTTCCTCAAAAAACTAAAAATAGAACTACCATATGACCCAGCAACCCCAGTACTGGGCATAAACCCTGAGAAAACCATAATTCAAAAAGACTCATGTACTACAGTGTTCATTGCACCGCTATTTACAATAGCCAGAACATGGATGCAACCTAAGTGTCCATCGACAGATGAATGGGTACGGAAGATGTGGCACATATATACAATGGAATATTACTCAGCCATAAAAGGAAACCAAATTGAGTTATTTGTAGTGAGGTGGATGGATGTATAGTCTGTCATACAGAGTGAAGTAAGTCAGAAAGAGAAAAACAAATACTGTATGCTAATACATATATGTGGAATCTAAAAAAAATTTTTAAATGGTTCTGATGAACCTAAGGGCAGGACAGGAATAAAGACGCAGACATAGAGAATGGACTTGAGGACACGGGCAGGGGGAAGGGTAAGCTGGGACGAAGTGAGAGAGTGGCATGGATTTATATATACACTACCAAATGTAAAATAGATAGCTAATGGGAAGCAGCCGCATAGCACAGGGTGATCAGCTCAGTCTTTGCGACCACCTAGAGGGGTGGGATAGAGAGGGTGGGAGGGAGACGCGAGGGAGGAGATACGGGGATATATGTATATGTATAGCTGATTCACTTTGTTATAAAGCAGAAACTAACACACCATTGTAAAGCAATTATATTCCAATAAAGATGTTAAATATATATAGATATATATATAGATATATATATATCTATATATATAAATTATATATATATATATTAAGATCTCGATTTTGAAGGCCTAAATACTAAGGAATTTCTTTTCAGCAACACTCAGTGAGTGACATGATTAAAGTAGGGTTTATGAAGGGAGCGTCTGGCATTAGAGGACAGGATAGGGAAGGGTGGGAAAGATTAGAGGCTTTTCTAGACACTTTGAAAGCAGTGGCTTAAAACTTTTATTTGTAGCCCTGGCTAGTAGCTTGCACCTGGTAGGCTCTGATAACATGTCTGTTGCTACTGGGGTTGTTTTTGTTGTGGTTAATGATGATTATACATGTTGGTGATGGTGAGAGCAGTGAGGGTAATGATAATACTTGGTATGGTAGGGATTCAGGAAGCTTTTGGAGTAAGTCACACAGAGATGATGTTTGACTCTCATCCTGCCCACTTCTCTAAACCCCATCTTCTGTTCTGACAAACACTGCTCTAGTTTATTTTTTATTTAAAAAAATTTTTAAACATCTTTATTAGAGTATAATTGTTTTACAATGGTGTGTTAGTTTCTGCTTTATAACAAAGTGAATCAGTTATACATATACATATATCCCCATATCCCCTCCCTCTTGCATCTCCCTCCCTCCCACCCTCCCTATCCCACCCCTCTAGGTGGTCACAAAGCACCGAGCTGATCTCCCTGTCACTGTTCTAGTTTAAATCCTGCCCGAAACAATGAATAAGATAGAGGCTTTGCCACTGAGAAATTCACAAATGGTGGAAGAGTATGGAAACAAACCAAGTGAAACCGAGGAAGGCCCTGTGTGGTTCCCAGGCACAGAGGCCCTTTTGTCTCCCATTTCTTGTAGGCAAGACACCAGCCTCCATGACCTTCCCTGAGTTCAATGAAAGGTAGATTCATTTGATTAGTTGCTAATCAAAGGAGGAGCAACCAAGAAACCACCTGAGGCAAGATTAAAGGGACCAGAGAAGCTCATCAAGATTAGGAGACCACCTGAGATGAGATTAAAGGAGTGCAGGCCCTGCACACACCCTAATCTTGTCAGAGACCCCACCTTTGAATCATTGTTATAAACCCCTCATCAAATTCTCCTGGGTTGCTGACACATAGTTTTTTGAGGCAGAAGCCTGATGTGTCTCCCTTTGCCTGGCAAAGCAATAAAGAAATCCATCTCTACTTCACCCAAAAGTCTGTCTCCAAGACTTGATTTGTACAGAGAAGCCAAGATTTCAAGCTTTCGGTAATATAAATGAAACATCCGCTATGGCAGAGAGTGCTTTAAAAGAAGTCTCAGCCTCTAATTGTAGCATAGAGGATAGAGCAATCAAAGAACAGTACAAAATCCTTAGGTGTATTCAGAATTTTCCAGCTCAAAAAATTCTTATTTAACTATCACAATAAGCCTGTGGGGTGGATCTGTTGTTCCAGTTCTTAACCAAAAAAGTTGAGATCAACAAAATAAGAGTATGGGCTCTAGAGATGACAGACTGGGTTTTAAATTCTGGCTCTGCCACTAATTGTGTAAATCCTTGAGCAAGTTATTAACCTAAAATTCTGTTTCCTCACATAAAACATTAGGTTCATAACAGTACCTACCACACAAAATTGCTGTGAGGATGGAACAAATAAAGTATATGAAAGCTTTCTCATGGAGTCTGGTAAATAATGAGTACCCAATACGTTTTTGCTCTTTTCCCTCTTCTTACTTCTCAGCCTTCTCCACCAAGCTGTCTCCAAATCACTACTCTTGGTTTCAGCCACTCAAGCCCTGTCCCCCTCTTTCAAACTAACTTTTTATTTTCTGAGCAATTATGAGTTCCTGCTTCTCTATCTCTGTAAAGCATCTAGCCCATAATTTATTTTTTGTTTTATGTTCAAATCTTTTTTGCAGTGGTGAAATATACATACCATTAACATTAAAATTGTATCATTTTAGCATTTTTAAGTGTACAATTCAGTGGCATTAAGTATATACATTCAGGGCTTCCCTGGTGGCACAGGGGTTAAGAATCCGCCTGCCAGTGCAGGGCACACGGGTTCGAGCCCTGGCCCGGGAAGATCCCACATACCTTGGAGCAACTAAGCCCGTGTGCCACAACTACTGAGCCCGTGCTGTAGAGCCCATGCTCTGCAACAAAGAGAAGCCAGCACAATGAGAAACCCACCCACCGCAACGAAGAGTAGCCCCTGCTCACTGCAACTAGAGAAAGCCTGTGCCTATCAACAAAGACCCAACACAGCCAAAAATAAATAAATAACTTCAAAAAAAAAGTATATACATTCACAATATTGTGCAACTATGTTTTCAAAACTTTTTCATGGACCCAAGCAGAAACCTTATACCCGCTAAGTAGTAACTCCTCCTTCTTCCTCCCTCCAGCTCCTGGTAGCCTCTGTTTTAGTTTGTTTCTATGAATTTGCCTATTATAGGTGCCTCATTTGAGTGGAGTCATAAAATACTTGTCCTTTTGTGTGTTTCCTTTCACTTAGCATAATGTTTTCAAGGTTCATCCATGCTGTAGCATGTGTCAGAATTCTATTCCTTTTTTATGACTGAATAATATTCCACTGTATAGATAAATCACATTTTGTTTGTTCATTCATCTGTCAATGGACATTTGGGTTATCCCACATTTCAGCTATTGTGAATAATGCTGCTATGAACATTGATGTACAATTATCTGTTTGAGTCCTTGTTTTCAATTCTCTTAGGTACATATGCAGAAGTAAGATAGCTGGGTCTTATGGTAGTTCAACGTTTAAGATTTTGAGGAACTGCCGAACTGTTTTCCACAGCAGTTGTACCATTTCTACCAGCAGTACACAAAGGTTCTAATTTCTCCACATCCTTGCTAACACTTGTTACTTTCCACTTTTAAATTTTTTTAAGTTTATTTTTTATTGAAGTATAGTTGAATTACAATGTTGTGTTATAATTTGTTTTTATAATAGCCATCCTAATGGGTATGAGTGGTAGCTCATTGTGGTTTTGATTTGCATTCCCCTAATGACTAATGATGTTGCTCATCGTTTCATGTGTTTATTGGACATTTGTTTATCTTCTTTGGTGAAATGTCTATTCAAATCTTTTGCCCATTTTTAAAAAATATTTATTTTATTTATTTATTTTGGCTGCACCAAGTCTTAGTTGCAGCATACGGGATCTTCGTTGTGGCATGTGATGTGTTAGTTGCAGCATGCAGACTTCTTAGTCGCAGCATGTGGACTCTTAGTTGCGGCATGCATGTGGGATCTAGTTCCCTGACCAGGGATCGAACCTGGTGGTCCCTGCATTGGGAGCATGGAGTCTTACCCACTGGACCACCAGGGAAGTCCCTTTTGCCCATTTTTTTTTTTTTTAGAACTTAATTTTTTATTTATTTATTTATTTTTGGCTGTGTTGTGTCTTCGTTGCTGCACGCGGGCTTTCTCTAGTTGCAGCGAGCAGGAGCTACTCTTCGTTGTGGTATGCAGGCTTCTCATTGTGGTGGCTTCTCTTGTTGCAGAGCATGGGCTCTAGGCACATGGGCTTCAGTAGTTGCAGCATTCGTGCTCTGTTGTTGTGGCTCACGGGCTCTAGAGCACAGGCTCAGTAGTTTGGGCACGTGGGCTTAGTTGCTCTGCGGCTGTGGGATCTTCCTGGACCAGGGCTCGAACCCATGTCCCCTGCACTGGCCGGTGGATTCTTAACCACTGCACTACCAGGGAAGTCCTGTTTTGCCCATTTTTGAATTGGGTTGTTTTTGTTGTTGAGTTATAGGAGTTCTTTATATATTGTGGCTATTAATCCCTTATCAGACATATGATTTGCAAATATTATCCCCCATTCTGTACGTTATTTTTTCATTCTTTTTATAGTATAATTTGATGCACAAAAGTTCTTAATTTTGTTGACATCCAATTTATCTCTATATTCTTTTGTTGCCTGTGCTTTTGGTGTCATACTCAAACCATTGTCCAATCCGAAATCATGAAGATTTTCCCCTACATTTTCTTCTAAGAGTTTTATAACTTCAGCTCTTAAATTTCGGTCTTTGACTCATTCTGAGTTAATTTTTGTATATGGTATAAAGGAAAGGTTCAACTTCATTCTTCTGCCTGTTGGATATCCAGTTTTCCCAGCACTTTCTTGAAAAGATGGTCCTTTCCCCATTAAATGATCTTGGCACCCCTGTTGAAAATTAATTGACTATATATATGAGGGTTGTTTCTAGGCTCTCTATTCTATTCTATTGGCCTATATGTCCATCTGCATGCCAGTATCATATGTTTTGATAATAACTTTGTAGTACATTTTGAAATTGATATGTGTGAGTCTTCCAACTTTGTTCTTTTTCAAGGTTCATTTGGTAGCCCATCATTTGTATGCAGATGGATTTGAATATGTGGTGTACGCATTCAAGAGAAGGGGAAAACTCAAACTTATGCTCTCATAGTTCTCCACCTCTGGCAAGGTCCCAGTCAAAGCCGTTTTAGTCAGACTGGTCCACTCTGCACTCCTAGAGGTATAATGCAGTGTTGGGGAGGAAGAAATTTTCCTCTCCCTTTCTAGGTTCTCTGGGGCGATCGAAAAATTAAACTGACATGAGACAGATTAACAGGAGAAAATCAAACAAAGTTTAATAACATGTGAACATGGGAGAGACACAGGAAGGATGATTAACTTGCCAAAATGTCAGAAGCCCTCGCCTTAAATACCATCCTCAGCTAAAGACAAAAGAGAATGTTGAGGGTGAGGAGAGTAAGTGAGGTGACCAGGAAACGCACAGTAAACAAGGGTAAGACTGTTATGCAAATTTAAGTCCTTGCCTTCTCCAGTGATAAGAGTTCCTAAAGATTTGGTTATTTTCCTCTTCCAGGTGTAGAGAGGGAGACACCCTTACAAATGGAGAGTTCCCTTACAAATGTAAATGAAGGCAAAAGGGCAACTCCTACTTGGTTTTCAGAGCCCTTCACATGTCTGCTGTTTATCAGAAAATAACCAGCTGGGCTTCCCTGGTGGCGCAGTGGTTAAGAATCCTCCTGCCAATGCAGGGGACATGGGTTTGAGCCATGGTCCAGGAAGACCCCACATGCCACGGAGCAACTAAGTCCATGTGCCACAACTACTAAAGCCCGTGTGCCTAGAGCCCGTGCTCCGCAACAAGAAGCCACCGTAATGAGAAGACTGTGCACCGCAATGAAGAGTAGCCCCCGCTCGTTGCAACTAGAAAAAGCCCGCATACAGCAACGAAGACCCAATGCAGCCAAATAACTAAATACATTAAGAAAAGAAAAGAAAAGAAAAGAAAAGAAGCAACCTTAAACAATATGTCAAAGAGATATATTTTAGGGTGGCAAATTCTGCTCCCCTATAGTAGCCTGTGGTCACATTACAAATAAATGGTCATGACGTTACAGTACTGTAATAAAGGGGTATATGGAAACTCCATTAGGGTACTAGATTGGCAAGAGCACTTTGTAAGAAGACCAGAATCACGGTTCTAGTTCCAACTCTGCACTTAAGAGCAGTGACCTTAACAAATATCTCACCTCTCTAAGGCTCAATTTACTTAATTATTTTCATTGATCTATCAAATGGAGATTATACACCTGCCCTGCATACCCCACAGGGATATACCAAGATTCAATTGACACAAAACGTGTGACAGGCATGGTGGATATAGGGGATCCACCCATGTCCTCTCCCTGTCTCTTGTTTGTACAAAAGCTGCAGTCCCCCAGGCCTCTCCTAGGTCACAAAACCCTGGCTCAACAATTAATCATTGAAAGGATGTGAATGTGTAGTGACAAAAATAGCAGTCAGGGGAATTCCCTGGCTGTCCTGTGGTGAGGACTCCATGCTTTCACTGCCAAGGGCCCAGGGTTCAATCCCTGGTCAGAGAAGTAAGATCCCACAAGCCATGCAACGGGCCAAAAAGAAAAAAGAAAAAAGCACTTGGGCCAGGAGAACTGGTAAGAATGTGAACAGTATATCAGCCATATGGCATCACAGAATCTTTAGTTCCTCTCTGAAGTACCTAGATAACAGTATTTGATGCACATTTCCTGAGTTGTTTTACTGATGCTAAAACCCCCACCAAATGTAAGAAGTTAACTATTTGATGACCATGAGCACGCAGCCCCCAGACCTACCAAGCCTGAGGATTGATAATGTTAACCTCTGTGACACTGCCCTGTTACCTCACCATCAACCAATCAGAGAATCGTGCACGAGATGATCACATACCCTGCAACTCCCCTCCCTCACCTTGACTTTAAAAATGCTTCCCTGAAACCCACCAGAGAGTTCAGGTTTTCTGAGCATTGGCTGCCCCAGACGCCATATCTGGCGCCTTACAATAAACACTGTACTTTCCTTCACCACAATCCAGTGTCAGTAGATAGGCTTTACTGTGACTGGGCAGCAGACCCAAGTTTGGTCTGATAACAAACAGAAATAGACTGACTGATACAGAGAACAAATTGGTGGTTACCCAAAGGGAGAAGGGTTGGGGGAGAGGCAAAATAGATGAAGGGGATTAAAAGATAGAAACTATTAGGTATAAAATAAATGACAAGGCTATAATGTACAGCACAGGGAATATAGTTAATATTTTATAATAATTTGCATGAAGTATAATCTATAAAAATATTGAATTACTACATTGTACACCTGAAACTAATATAATACTGTAAGTCAACTATACTACAATAAAAAAATAAATAAGGGTTTGTCTACTTTCAGTTGACAGCTTTTTAACCCATCACATTTCATGTCAACAACCAAGAGGAAGTAGCGTTCTGTAATAGACTTTGAAGGGGAACAGATTTTGCCACCCCAAAATATGTCTCTTTGGCATATTTTAAGCTGGTTATTTTTATAAAACAGCAGACATGAGAGAAGCTCTAAAAACTGAGTAGAAGTTAGCCTTTTGTAAGAAACATTTACATTTATAATGAAAATTTCTATTTCCAGTGGTGTCTCCCTCTCTATAGCTGGAAGAGGAGGACGACCAAATCTTTAGGAACTCATCACTGGCAAGGACTTAAATCTGCATAACTACCTTACCTTTGTTTACTGTACTTTTCCTGATAACCTCTCATAACTGACTCTCCACCCCCAACATTTTATTTTGTCTTTAGCTGAAGATGGTGTTTAAGGTGAGGGTTTCTGACATTTTGACGAGTTACTCAGTTTTCCTGGGCATCCCCCATGGATATGTGTATACATGGAGGTATACATATTATTATATTTTTGTTTGTTTTTCTCTTGTTAATCTGTCTTATATTAATTTATTAGAACATGCAAAGAACATAGAAGAGAAGAAGGGAAATTTTTTTCCGCCCTTACAACTGCTTTAGTCCATCTATTTCATACAGATAAGTGTGAGGACCCTGTGGGAAAAGTGGAAGCCTGTAGGAGATAAAACTCATAGGCATCTGGGAAAATCGTTTATTCTGTCTCCTGAACCTGAAAGGAAATATAGTATTGCTTACTCATTTATGAGATTATCTTTGGCTGGTGAAATAGCAAGGGCTAGTCACAACAGGCCTTTTAAAAAAGACAAAACAAGTGAAAACAACAAAAGCCCTCCCCGTTAGCTGTTGGTTTCACTTATAAGCAATTGCCAGGACTCTGGCAGCAAGTCGTTCTGGGGCCCTCTCGACAAGATTCACACGCGATCCACAGAAGGTAGGGAGAAATCTCCTCATCTCTGCATGTTAATTAAGAAAGACAGATGGCCCTGTGATTATTCAGCCATATGTAGGTCAAGACTAAATGAATTAATAAGCAACTTAATTCTCAGCCGCCTCCAAGAGCTTCTGGGGCATCTATGAACAAACAGTTACCACAGTATCCTGGGAAACAGCAGATGGGAGCAGGGAGAGAGATTAAATTTCCCTCACTGGACAATAAGTTCCATGGCCTGGGAAGGGACATCTCAGCCCCTTCACCACACATCATCTTCTATATTGTATTTGGGATGTCAAAATGAGTCATAAGTTATAAATCTTAGTTTCCCACATGTAAACCATATAATTGTAGTCCATAGGGTCTCTCTTTCTTTTTTTTTTTTCTTGAAGTTAAGCTTTCCTTAACTGATCACTTTAGGACTGCAAATCACAGGTACTAGAGCCTCGAGCAGTAAGGAGAAATGTAACAAGACAGGCAACACGTGCTGAGGGCCAAAGTGGGGGTCAGAGGACAGGCCTGAACGGGCTCAGTGGA
Organism: Hyperoodon ampullatus; assembly: GCF_949752795.1. Lineage (NCBI taxonomy): Eukaryota > Metazoa > Chordata > Mammalia > Artiodactyla > Ziphiidae > Hyperoodon > Hyperoodon ampullatus. Next base: position 138,453,739 of record NC_136914.1, read on the forward strand.
GCGAGGGCTGCTAGAGGCAGAGCTTGATTGGGTCTGCAAAGGCAAAGGGGCACCAGCAGAGTGGGGAGAGGGGCCAGGGAAGCTGCGTGCAAAAGGCGAGAAGCTGTGCCAGGTATGCCAGGGGTGCTGATCAAACCAGTATGAAAGAAGATGCAGGGGGATTAGGAGAGATCCGTCGGTACCAGTGATCAGCAGCAAATAGAGCCCCGTATGCCAGCAATGCTGGGTGCTTATAGGAGAAACCCATCCTTCCTCTTCACAGCATCCCTGCCAGACTCCCCAGAACAGAAACTAAAAACCCTCCGGGAGTTTCTACTGGGAACAGTCATTTCCGCCCTCCTCTCAGCTCTCGCTCTTCCTGTGCGAGTGACTGGTGAGACAGGCAAAGGAACTGAGTTGCCCTACTCAGCTCTTTTCTCCCTTCCTCTTACCAGGGCGAACTCTCTGTAGAACTGACCAGTTTTCCCTCTTCATCTCCTCTTCCGCTTCTAACTGGTGAGCCTCTTGCCTCTGAGGAGAGGCCTGCATTTGTCCAGTTGTCTCTGGATGGGCAAGTTTAATTTTCTGAGCAAAGGGGTGAGCATTAAACCCAGCTGTCAAATCCAGCATTAGTGGTAAGTAATAGATATTATGCTCCCCTTCTGTCTGACTCCTGGGTATATCTGAGTTGGCTTGGAGCACTGAAGGGGAAAAAAGGAGCATAATTTATTATCTCCTGTTTAAAATCCCAAAAGGACATGTTAAGATGAGTCATAGTAACAAATCTTAGTTTCTTAGCCTTGTGAAGCCTAGGAACTTAAAAAAAAATTAGCTTTTAAAAAATGTACATATAACAAACAGCTCATACAGCTCAATATTAAAAAAAAAAAAACAACCCAATCAAAAACTGGGCAGAAGACCTAAAGAGACATTTGTCCAAAGAAGACATACAGATGGCCAAAAGGCACAGGAGAAGATGGCTCAACATTGCTAATTATTAGAGAGATGAAAATCAAAACTACAGTGAGATATCACCTCACACCAGTCAGATACTCATGTTGTTTCTAATCTTATGCTATTAAAATAACGCTTTCATGATTATACTAGTATGTACATCTTTGCACATGTGTGCAAAGATTGTATTTGTAGGGTAAATTCCGGGAAGTGGAATTGCTAGGTCAAAGGATAAATGTGCTTAAAATTTTGAAAGCTATTGCTAAATTTTCAATCATAGAGTTTTTGTACCAATTTATACTCCCACCAACATTGGCTAACATTTTTCAAAATATGGTTCTCTTGTGACTTTCTCTGATCCCTTCCCTAAATGCAAGAACTCTAGTGGTTAAGTCCAAATTTTAATAGAAAGGTCAGCTGACACCAGGTACCACATTTGCCCTGTTACGAGGCATGAACTTTGCAATTCCACAGCCTTCCCCAGCTTCTCTTCCAGCCATGGCCACTAGCATTCATCTGCTGAGTCAATAGCTACACATTGTAATCAGAGGTATTAGGTAAAGAAATTGCCATACTTAACGTCTTGAATTCTCTCAGAGACGTAAAAGATTTATAAAAGAAACAAACACAGGTGGCAGTTGACCTAGTTAACTCTCTGGCATCACTTTGGAGCTACTTAAAATAGAAGTCACGTAGAACACAAGGGAGGAGATTCATAAAGCACACGCTATTTATGGTACATATAAAATAATTACACCAACTTAAAAGCAAGCTTTTGAGTAACTTTAAAATGTAAGAGCTATTTTAATTGCACGGTAGACTAGAACCAACAATGTAAGTTAAAGCAAATTTATGCTTCCTTCTCATTTTTCTTTTACAAACAGCCTTGCCATCTTTCTTAGTACCCTCTCAAATAAGGTCCCTTCCACTGCCATTTTGCCATTAACAGAGCTTCTTCCCTTGGTTCGTGCTCTAAAATTATCCCTTCTCTCACAAATAAAAGTCTTTCCACTCTGTATCTAATTTTTAATTCACTCTCACATATGAGGGATTTGATAAGTTATTTTCACCTGAGTGGCTAATATACATATATATAATATATATATATATTTTTATATTCTTTTTCAGATTATTTTCCATTATAGGTTATTACATGATATTGAATATAGTTCCCTGTGCTATAAAGTAGGTCCTTGTTGTTTATCTATTTTATATATAGTAATGTGTATATGTTAATCCCAAACTCCTAATTTATCCCACCCTCCCCATTAAGATTATTAATAGTAGGAGCAGGTTAGTGCCAGATAGTAATTTACACGTATTTTCACTTAAATATTGGAGGAGAATAAGGGAAGATGGGTTAACCTAATTTGTCCAGTGATCCAGCAGAATCAGAATTTGGATGCAGAGCTATTTAACTCCAAAGTCTGCACTTTCCCATCAGTCTTAAAATATTTTTCCTTGAAAACGTCCTAAAATAATTTTCATAAACGTATGTATCCCTCACACATTTTAAGTTGACATCTAAAATTTTTCATTTTAATAGTGGCAAAGGTCATAACTTCCAGCACATTATAAATACTGACATAAAGTTATAAATATAACTTTTTAAGTGAAGTCAATGAAACCTAAATATAACATTTAAATGCATTTTTTAAAGTATATGAGCAAGCTCTTCTTTAACATTTAGAAAACTTACACCTTTCTCTTTTCTCCTTGAACTTGTATTTCCATTCCAGTTTCTCCAGATTTTTATCCTAATACATTTTAATGCTTGAATGTCTTATTGAACATCAGATACGTATCTACAACAAAAATAAGTACACAATTAAATTTTTTATTTTCTTCTGACCTTAAGTGGCTCTAATTGATAAAAACTTTTTTTCTTCTGGATTGGAGTCATTATTACAAATATTAATACATAATGATCGAGACAACATATATACACATTTTGGTAATTATTATACATAGGTAGTAAACTTTTCATTATCAGTTAAGATAATACTAACTACTGTAACTCCAAATTCTTGACATCTTAATACAACAAAAGACTATTTCTTGATAATAGAGAGTCCCAAAAGAGACTAGGTGGTGATTCAGGGACACAGGTCCCTCCATGTCAGGGTTCTGCTGTCTTCAACATATGGCTTCCACAGTCAAAAAAGGAAAGAATGAGCATGGAGATGGCACATAGGCAGGTCTAGAAGTGGTGCCCCTTACCTCTCCTGCCTTCCAGTATCCAGAACCAGTTATACTGGCAAGCCTAAAACAGCAGGAGGATGATGATGCAGTCTAGTAGTGTGACCAGGGGAAGGAGAAATGGACTGGATAAATAGCTCAGCAATCTCCACCACAAGTTTTATGGTAAATGCTTATTTTGAGAAGAATCATAATCCAACTTTTTAAAGAAATCTAATGAAAGAGAAGGTTTTTGTCTGCTAAAAACAAATCTATCTGGCAGCTATTTTAAAAATACTGTATCTTGAGAATTCCCTGGCAGTCCAGTGGTTAGGACTTGGCGCTTTCACTGCCAGGGCCTGGGTTCAATCCACGGTGGGGGAACTAAGATCCCACAAGCTGCTCTGTGTGGCCAAAAAAAAAAAAAAAGTATCATAAATAGGAAATGGAAAATTTTAAACATTTTATCAGGTGAAATAAAATGAGGACTGACAGTAATTGTAGTATATATTTTGTATGATTTGATAAAAACATGTCTTAACTCTCTCATTGAATAACACACCAACCAAAAATACACACAAAACCTTACCCTTAACAGAAGTATTTGTAAAGCAGAGAAATTCAATAAGTCTTATGAGTTTATGAGAGCTCAATGAATCATTAAAGGTTTCACCACTGTGTGGCCCCTGATGGCTTTCTCATCTAGGGTAATATTTGGGATGGATAAGGGCAATGGCTTTCTTTTATAACGTGGGGAAAAACTATTAGGGACACGAGCATATTAATGGATAAATCAGTTTTAGGAAAGAGTACTTATGGAAGTTGAGAATCTGGAAATTGATTCCTTTAAAATTATCTGTGCCTATGTGAACTCCTCTGAAAGGATTTCTGTACTCTTGGGCATGTCCCCAACTTGAGCACCGCTACATTATACCATAGTTCCTTGACAACCCAAAAGAGTTTTCAAAAGTTTGTTTTTAACAGACTTGCAAGATATTTTGATGCCTCCCTTGGTTCTTACACGGTATACTCTGGTTCATGCAAAAGAAAGTAAGTGGCAATGAGTGGCAGTGGGGAAGTCACTGGAGTGTCACTGAGCCTGGGAGAGGCCATGAGTCATGGAAAGGCAGATTCTCATATCCTGCCCAGGGACTGGATATTTATGATAAGGCAAAAGTAATAGATTGTGGTGATGTTGGGAAAACATAATGAGCAAAATTGTTAACTAAATAAAAAAGACGAAATAACTCAAAGTGAGACATTACCATAATCAGATTCATGATCTGGTGACTGCTGCATGGAATTCATACCCTTGTCAGTTGTTCAGTCAGCAGAAATAACAGCATCTAAGAACCCTACTTCTTTTCTCGTGGAGGTGAGAAGGGCAGAAAAGTGTTCATAACGTTATTATCCTAGGACAATGAAACAGTTACAAGGAATCTGACTTTACTAATTAAAATGTTTTAAGTACATTAATTTCACATGAAGATTTAAAATTACATTCAAAGCCTATTGGAAAATATGTTTACATACCTGAAGATAACTGGTCCAGTTCTTAATCTTAATAATAGCTAATGTTTACTGAGTGCTTATTGCACGTCAGATAACTGTGTTAAATGCTTTACATTTAATCTTTATAACACTATGAGGCAAGTGCAATTTTGTAGATGAAGGACTGTAACTTAGTGAGGGGGGCCAGGATTCAATTCACGTTTCTGACAAATAAGCTAAGTTATTTCTAGAGCGGTGGTTATTAAACATATTTGGGATGATAAATCCTGGTAGAAATCTGATAAAAAACTATGGATTATCGCTACCAAAGAACTTGTAAGTATGTAAAATTCTACATATTAAATTTTGGGGTCTCACAGACCTTCCCTCTAAAAGCCCTTCTATTGACGCATTAAAAGTCAGTCTCGGCGGAGATCACCTTCCTCCCCACAGATACACCAGAAATACAGCTACACGTGGAACAACTCCTACAGAACACCTACTGAACGCTGGCAGAAGACCTCAGACCTCCCAAAAGGCAAGAAACTCCCCACATACCTGGGTAGGGCAAAGCGGAGAGATTCCCGCACAGAGGAAGGGTGCCAACCGGCACTCACCAGCCCGAGAGGCTTGTCTGCTCGCCCGCCGGGGAGGGCGGCACTGGGAGCTGAGGCTCGGGCTTCAGTCGGAGCGCAGGGAGAGGACTGGGGCTGGCGGCGTGAACACAGCCTGAAGGGGCTAATGAGCCACAGCTAGCCGGGAGGGAGTCCGGGAAAAAGTCTGGACCTGCCGAAGAGGCAAGAGACCTTTTCCTCCCTCTTTGTTTCCTGGTGAGCGAGGAGAGAGGATTAAGAGCGCTGCTTAAACGAGCTCCAGAGACGGGCGCGAGCCGCAGCTGAAAGCGCGGACCACAGAGACGGGGGTGGGATGCTGGGGCTGCTGCCACCGCCACGAGGCCTGTGTGCAAGCGCAAGTCACTGTCCACGCCCCCCTTCTGGGGAGCCTGTGCAGCCCGTCACTGCTAGGGTCCCGGGATCCAGGGATGGCTTCCCTGGGAGAACGCACGGCGTGCCTCGGGCTGCTGCAACGTCACGCCAGCCTCTGCCGCTGCAGGCTCGCCCCGCACTCCGTGCCCCTCCATCCCCCGCGGCCTGAGTGAGCCAGAGTCCCTGAAGTGGCTGCTCCTTTAACCCTGTCCTGTCTGAGCGAAGAACAGACGCCTTCCAGCGACCTACACGGAGAGGTGGGGCCAAGACCAAAGCTGAGACCCGGGAGCTGTGAGAACAAAGACGAGAAAGGGAAATCTCTGCCAGCAGCCTCAGAAGCAGCGGATTAAAGCTCCACAATCAACTTGATGTACCCTGCATCTGTGGAATACATGAATAGACAACAAATCATCCCAAATTGAGGAGCCGTGTGGATGAAAGGTTCTTGGCACTGCAGCCAGGAGTCAGTGCTGTGCCTCTGAGGTGGGAGAGCCAACCTCAGGACACTGGTCCACAAGAGACCTCCCAGCTCCACATAATATCAAATGGCGAAAATCTTCCAGAGATCTCCATCTCAACACCACCACCCAGCTTCACTCAATGACCAGCAAGCTACATTGCTAGACACCCTATGCCAAACAACTAGCAAGACAGGAACACAATGCCAGCCACTAGCAGAGAGGTTGGTAAAATCATAAAAAGTCCACAGACAACCCAAAACACACCACCAGACGTGGACTTGCCCACAAGAAAGACAAGATCCAGGCTCATCCACCAGAACACAGGCACTAGTCCCCTCCACCAGGAAGCCTACACAACCCACTGAACCAACCGTAGCCACTGGGGACAGACACCAAAAACAACGGGAACTACGAATCTGCAGCCTGCAAAAAGGAGACCCCAAACACAGTAACATAAGCAAAATGAGAAGACAGAAAAACACACAGCAGGAGAAGGAGCAAGATAAAAACCCACCAGACCTAACAAATGAAGAGGAAATAGGCAGTCTACATGAAAAAGAATTCAGAATAATGATAGTAAAGATGATCCAAGATTCTATTTCCAAGATCCAAAATCTTGGAAATAGAATAGACAAAATGCAAGAAACAGTTAACAAGGACCTAGAAGAACTAAAGATGAATCAAGCAACGACTAAAAACACAATAAATGAAATGAAAAATACTCTAGATGGGATCAGTAGCAGAATAACTGAGGTAGAAGAACGGATAAGTGATGTGGAAGATAAAATAGTGGAAATAACTACTGCAGAGCAGAAGAAAGAAAAAAGAATGAAAAGAACTGAGGACAGTCTCAGAGACCTCTGGAACAACATTAAATACACCAACATTCGAATTATAGGGGTTCCAGAAGAAGAAGAGAAAAAGAAAGGGACTGAGAAAATATTTGAAGAGATTATAGTTGAAAACTTCCCTAATATGGGAAAAGAAGTAGTCAGTCAAGTCCAGGAGGCACAGAGAGTCCCATACAGGATAAATCCAAGGAGAAATACGCCAAGACACATATTAATCAAACTGTCAAATATTAAATACAAAGAAAATATATTAAAAGCAGCAAGGGAAAAACAACAAATAACACACAAGGGAACCCCCATCAGGTTAACAGCTGATCTTTCAGCAGACACTCTGCAAGCCAGAAGGGACTGGTGGGACATATTTAAAGTGATGAAGGAGAGAAACCTGCAACCAGGATTACTCTACCCAGCAAGGATCTCATTCAGATTTGATGGAGAAATTAAAATGTTTACAGACAAGCAAAAGCTGAGAGAGTTCAGCACCACCAAACCAGCTTTACAACAAATGCTAAAGGAACTTCTCTAGGCAGGAAACACAACAGAAGGAAAAGACCTACAATAACGAACCCAAAACAATTAAGAAAATCGGAATAGAAACATACATATCAATAATTACCTTAAATGTAAATGGACTAAATGCTCCCACCAAAAGACACAGAGTGGCTGAATGGATACAAAAACAAGACCCATATATATGCTGTCTACAAGAGACCCACTTCAGACCTAGAGACACATACAGATTGAAAGTAAGGGGATGGAAAAAGATATTCCATGCAAATGGAAATCAAAAGAAAGCTGGAGCAGCAATTCTCATATCAGACAAAATAGACTTTAAGATAAAGACTACTAGAGGAGACAGAAGGACACTACATAATGATCAAGGGATCGATCCAAGAAGAAGATATAACAATTGTAAATATTTATGCACCCAACATAGGAGCACCTCAGTACATAAGGCAAATACTAACAGCCATAAAATGGGAAATCGACAGTAACACTTTCATAGTAGGGGATTTTAACACCCCGCTTTCACCAATGGACAGATCATCCAAAATGAAAATAAATAAGGAAACACAAGCTTTAAATGATACATTAAACAAGATGGACTTAATTGATATTTATAGGACATTCCATCCAAAAATAACAGAATACACATTTTTCTCAAGTGCTCATGGAACATTCTCCAGGATAGATCATATCTTGGGGCACAAATCAAGCCTTGGTAAATTTAAGAAAATTGAAATTGTATCATGTATCTTTTCCGACCACAATGCTATGAGACTAGATATCAATTACAGGAAAAGATCTGTAAAAAATACAAACACATGGAGGCTAAATAATACACTACTTAATAACGAAGTGATCACTGAAGAAATCAAAGAGGAAATAAAAAAATACCTAGAAACAAATGACAATGGAGACACGACGACCCAAAACCTATGGGATGCAGCAAAAGCAGTTCTAAGAGGGAAGTTTATAGCAATACAATCCCACCTTAAGAAACAGGAAACATCTCAAATAAATAACCTAACCTTGCACATAAAGCAATTAGAGAAAGAAGAACAAAAACACCCCAAAGTTAGCAGAAGGAAAGAAATCATAAAAATCAGATCAGAAATAAATGAAAAAGAAATGAAGGAAACGATAGCAAAGATCAATAAAACTAAAAGCTGGTTCATTGAGAAGATAAACAAAATTGATAAACCATTAGCCAGACTCATCAAGAAAAAAAGGGAGAAGACTCAAATCAATAGAATTAGAAATGAAAAAGGAGAAGTAACAACTGACACTGCAGAAATACAAAAGATCATGAGAGATTACTACAAGCAACTCTATGCCAATAAAATGGACAACCTGGAAGAAATGGACAAATTCTTAGAAATGCACAACCTGCCAAGACTGAATCAGGAAGAAATAGAAAATGTGAATAGATCAATCACAAGCACTGAAATTGAAACTGTGATTAAAAATCTTCCAACAAACAAAAGCCCAGGACCAGATGGCTTCACAGGCGAATTCTATCAAACATTTAGAGAAGAGCTAACACCTATCCTTCTCAAACTCTTCCAAAACATAGCAGAGGGAGGAACACTCCCAACCTCATTCTATGAGGCCACCATCACCTTGATACCAAAACCAGGCAAGGATGTCACAAAGAAAGAAAACTACAGGCCAATATCACTAATGAACATAGATGCAAAAATCCTCAACAAAATACTAGCAAACAGAATCCAACAGCACATTAAAAGGATCATACACCATGGTCAAGTGGGGTTTATTCCAGGAATGCAAGGATTCTTCAATATACACAAATCAATCAATGTGATACACCATATTAACAAATTGAAGAAGAAAAACCATATGATCATCTCAATAGATGCAGAGAAAGCTTTCGACAAAATTCAACACCCATTTTTGATAAAAACCCTGCAGAAAGTAGGCATAGAGGGAACTTTCCTCAACATAATAAAGGCCATATATGACAAACCAACAGCCAACATCGTCCTCAATGGTGAAAAACTGAAACCATTTCCACTAAGATCAGGAACAAGACAAGGCTGCCCACTCTCACCACTCTTATTCAACATAGTTTTGGAAGTTTTAGCCACAGCAATCAGAGAAGAAAAGGAAATAAAAGGAATCCAAATTGGAAAAGAAGAAGTAAAGCTGTCACTGTTTGCAGATGACATGATATTATACATAGAGAATCCTAAAGATGCTACCAGAAAACTACTAGAGCTAATCAATGAATCTGGTAAAGTAGTAGGATACAAAATTAATGCCCAGAAATCTCTGGCATTCCTATATACTAATCATGAAAAATCTGAAAGTGAAATCAAGAAAACACTCCCATTTACCATTGCAACAAAAAGAATAAAATATCTAGGAATAAACCTACCTAAGGAGACAAAAGACCTGTATGAAGAAAATTATAAGACAATGATGAAAGAAATTAAAGATGATACAAATAGATGGAGAGATATACCATGTTCTTGGATTGGAAGAATCAACATTGTGAAAATGACTCTACTACCCAAAGCAATCTACAGATTCAATGCAATCGCTATCAAACTACCACTGGCATTTTTCACAGAACTAGAACAAAAAATTTCACAATTTGTATGGAAACACAAAAGACCCCGAATAGCCAAAGCAATCTTGAGAACGAAAAATGGAGCTGGAGGAATCAGGCTCTCTGACTTCAGACTATACTACAAAGCTACAGTAATCAAGACAGTATGGTACTGGCACAAAAACAGAAAGATAGATCAATGGAACAGGATAGAAAGCTCAGAGATAAACCCACGCACATATGGTCACCTTATCTTTGATAAAGGAGGCAGGAATGTACAGTGGAGAAAGGACAGCCTCTTCAATAAGTGGTGCTGGGAAAACTGGACAGGGACATGTAAAAGTATGAGATTAGATCACTCCCTAACACCATACACAAAAATAAGCTCAAAATGGATTAAAGACCTAAATGTAAGGCCAGACAATCAAACTCTTAGAGGAAAACATAGGCAGAACACTCTATGACATAAATCACAGCAAGATCCTTTTTGACCCACCTCCTAGAGAAATGGAAATAAAGACAAAAATAAACACATGGGACCTAATGAAACTTCAAAGCTTTTGCACAGCAAAGGAAACCATAAACAAGACCAAAAGACAACCCTTAGAATGGGAGAAAATATTTGCAAATGAAGCAACTGACAAACGATTAATCTCCAAAATTTATAAGCAGCTCATGCAGCTCAATAACAAAAAAACAAACAACCCAATCCAAAAATGGGCAGAAAACCTAAATAGACATTTCTCCAAAGAAGATATACAGACTGCCAATAAATACATGAAAGGATGCTCAACATCTTTAATCATTAGAGAAATGTAAATCAAAACTACAATGAGATATCATCTCACACCAGTCAAAATGGCCATCATCAAAAAATCTAGAAACAATAAATGCTGGAGAGGGTGTGGAGAAAAGGGAACACTCTTGCACTGCTGGTGGGAATGTGAATTGGTACAGCCACTATGGAGAACAGTATGGAGGTTCCTTAAAAAACTAAAAATAGAATTACCATATGACCCAGCAATCCCACTACTAGGCATATACCCTGAGAAAACCATAATTCAAAAAGAGTCATGTACCAAAATATTCATAGCAGCCCTATTTACAATAGCCCGGAGATGGAAACAACCTAAGTGTTCATCATCAGATGAATGGATAGAGAAGATGTGGCACATATATACAATGGAATATTACTCAGCCATAAAAAGAAACGAAAGTGAGCTATTTGTAATGAGGTGGATGGACCTAGAGTCTGTCATACAGGGTGAAGTAAGTCAGAAAGAGAAAGACAAATACTGTATGCTGACACATATATATGGAATTTAAGAAAAAAAAATGTCCTGAAGAACATAGGGGTAAGACAGGAATAAAGACACAGACCAACTAGAGAATGGACTTGAGGATATGGGGCGGGGGAAGGGTAAGCTGTGACAAAGCGAAAGAGATGCATGGACATATATACACTACCAAACATAAGGTAGATAGCTAGTGGGAAGCAGCCGCATAGCACAGGGAGATCAGCTCTGTGCTTTGTTACCGCCTGGAGGGGTGGGATATGGAGGGTGGGAGTGAGACGCAAGAGGGAGGGGATATGGGAACATATGTATATGTATAACTGATTCATTTTGTTATAAAGCAGAAACTAACACACCATTGTTAAGCAATTATACTCCAATAAAGATGTAAAAAATAAAAAGTCAGTCTCACCTTAGATTGTACTTAAGGGCATTCAACTAGAAACCAGAAAAGTGTAACATTAAAAACATTACAGTACTATGATTGTGTTCATGTTGTAATGAAGGTCTAACGTACGTTAAAATACCTGAGAAAGGTATTCAATTTTGTAGACTTAACATGCTACCTGGAAGAAACAAAATCAAAACAACAAACAGCACATTCTGCTTTTTTATCTGAAGGAAATATGTGTAATATATTGGTAGAAACCATTCTATTAACCAAATAATGTCTTTAATTGACCAAGTTAAAAACAGGCTCATTGTAAAGAATTCAGAAAATTGGTAAAAAAGTATAAAGCCAGAGGTGCTTCCTGTTAATTAACCCATGCAGCATATTTCCTTCAAGCTTTTTAAAGACTGGAACACCATTATTTCTGAATAGAATAGTATCTAGTAGCTTCAGTTGACCATAGTAACTCTAATGTAATGCAAAATTTCTAGTTGTATTCTGAATAAAATGCTTAGTTTTTATTTTACTGTAGCGAATTCTAGGAAAATATTTAAACACATGAATGATATTATCACTAATCATGATTTCCCCCTGCAAAGAGGATTTACCATATAGCACTTAAAGTATTTATATATTTAAATATTCCACTAGACCACTCGTTACTGCAGAAGATGCCCAAGATAAAACAACTTTACAGTCTTAACCACAAGAATATAATCTTGATTTCATAATAGTTAAGAATCACAGCATTTTGAGTTCTGGAGTCAGTGTTCATACATTCCAATATTTCAAGCTATTAAAGAACAGTCTGGTTAAGATGACTAGCTCAAGGTCTGGAGCTAGACTATTTGAGTACGAATTCTTGCTCTGCCATTCAACTAACTATGTGATAACATTTTGTTCTAGTCATAAGAGTACCATCTAGTTTTAAGTTTCTCATATTTCAGGCAGGATTTAACTACACAGGTTAGCTAGACAAACAGACGCATCTTAAAATTTTCTTGCCTTGTTTATAGCTCAAGAGTTAATCACAAATAATGCCAATGAAATACTTCAAATTTTTAAGTACAAAAAAGAAACCAAAGCAATAGCATTTTTATCTTTAACCATATACAGAACTTAATGCTGCTACTGTATTTATTTACTAATAACTAAGCACAATTTGGCATTGCTGTAACAAGGTAATCACGAGTTGTTGAGAACATGTGGCTATTAGGAATGCAAGAGTAATTGATATAATTACATATCACCACAAGATGGAGTGAGAGTTCTTCAGCACGCACACACACACACACACACACACACACACACACACACACACACGCCTCTCAAAAGACTTACTGATCTTATTCCATTCTGCCATCTAGTGGCGATATAATTAGGTATTACTCTCTTGGATCAGTCTCCTATATAATAAAATAAAAATAAGCAGTTTCATAAGAGCTAAGAAATTAGGTGAAAGATAAGATTAAGCACAGAAAGAGGTAATATCATTCAGTATAATGGCAAGGAGAAGCATGAGAGAATGTCAGAGTGAAGTCCCAAACAGGCAAAACAAGTTTAAAAAATAAAATCTATTTAAAAACTAAAATGATATTTATTTTAAAATATAACTTTCTTCTTTAATTCCTTTTAGTATAAAGAACTCCAAAGATGGCTTCAACTATCCCTTTAAAAGGACAAATAATTTAAACGTTTTAATGTTGTCTTTTTTATTTAATAAAATTGAAAACTATAAAATCACAAGGAAGGAAGTTCTCTAGGAACTTACACATATTTTGGGTAGGACTATTTAGATTTATAGTCAATAATATTTTTCTTTTCATTGACTAACAGTGCTTTTATTTGCTTAAGTTTCGCATTTGGAATTTAAGGGGTATAATTTTTAAATTTTTTACCAAAAAAATGTACATACTATGTCAAACATACATAATGAAAATTAGAAAGCAAAGGGTTAATAGTCTTGATAAGTAAAAAAGCTCTATAAATCAGAAAAAGACAATCACTCCAAAAGGAAAACATGAAAGATATGACCAAGCCATCTACAAATAATGTAGTTAATAAACAATAAAAATTATCACTCATTAGTAACCTGATTAAAATGATGATCTTAATAATGACATTAAAATAATATTTTTTGCTTCTCAGTCTATCAAAGAGAAAGATTTATAATAACCAGTTTTGGTGAGGACATAGAAAAGCAGATGCTGTTGGTAAAACTGTAAACTGTGCAACCATTCTAGAGTACATTGAATGGGAATACATTTTTACTTAGAATTTCAACTTCTAGAAATTTATGCTAGGCAATAACTCCAAGTTTATACACAAAGATTTATCTGTAGGGATATCATTAATTAAATTGTTGTTTGTAACAGCCCAAACCTGGCCATACGTAAAATTTCAACCATAGGCGATTCAGCTTAGTAAACTATGGCACATCCATATGCTAGAATAGTATGATACCAACTTTTTTTTCTTTTTTAAAAAAGTATTTTCCTTTTTGTGCTTTTCTAAATTTCCTAATTTACATGTATGGTTTTTATAATCAAAATCATATGATAAAATTACTAATTTATTACACATCACAAAACTCTTGATTACTGTATTTTCATATAAAATATACAATTTTCCAATCAAATTTACATTTGCATATTTAGGTGAGTGGAAGTAATCTTAGGTTAAAAACAGGTTTCAGATGTATGTGTTCAACACAAAAAAGATACTGAGAAAGATTCTTAGATAATTTTAGGTAAGTTCAAGAGACCGCTTAAAGCTAATAAGCATGGTTTGGAAATTCTTCACTGAAAAGCCAGAACTACATCTGCACTTAAGAAAACATTTTAAAATTTATTATTCTAAATCTAATTGTTGTCTTGCATTCTCTTTCCAAGATCTAAGTATATTTTTGAATATTGAAATTTGACTCTTTCTTAAAATTAAAATATCAAAATGACCTCCCCAATATTAAATATCATAAAATGGCAGATTATCATTTATTCATGGAAATAACCTAATGAAAATCTCTTATTTACTAAAGAATAGTCCACTTATCCAAAGAAGATATGTATTTCAATACTGTCATTCTATAAGAACAAGACACCAAAAAGAAAATAATAAATTTAGTGTATTAAACTAGCTGCTTCTTGCCAATACAAGAAAACATATAAGCTAAATAAAAATGGATGTAAGTTTAACACTGAAACTTCATTCACAACATATTGGGTGGGCCAAAAAGTGCCTTCGGTTTTTTAAGTAAAAATAAAAGACACATTTTTCATTTTCACCAAGAACTTTATTGAACAATGTATTCACCTTTTTGTTCCACAACCTTCTGCCATTTTTCAGGCAACTTCGTTATTCCATCTTCCCAAAACTTTTTATCTTTTTGAGCAAAGAACTGTTCCAGGTGCCTTTTGCAGTTTTCCAGGGAATTGAAATTTTTTCCATTAAGAGAATTTTGTAAAGACTGAAATAAATGGAAATCCGAAGGTGCAATGTCTGGTGAATATGGAGGATGAATCAGAACTTCCCAGCCAAGCTGTAACGATTTTTGCCTGGTCATCAAATAGACACGCAGCCTTGCGTTATCCTGATGGAAGATTATGTATTTCCTGTTGACTAATTCTGGACACTTTTCATCGAGTGCCGCTTTCAGGTGGTCTAATTGGCAGCAGTACTTGTTGGAATTAATCGTTTAGTTTTCCGGAAGGAGCTCATAATAGAGGACTCCCTTCCAATCCCACCATACACACAACATCACCTTCTTTGGATGAAGACTGGCCTTTGGTGTGGTTGGTGGTGGTGCATTTCGCTTGCCCCAAGATCTTTTCCATTCCACATTGTTGTACAGTATCCACTTTTCATCGCCTGTCACAATTTGTTTTAAAAACGGAACATTTTCATTACGTTTCAGTAGAGACTCACATGAGGAAATATGGTCAAGACGGTTTTTTTCACTTAACCTATGTGGAACCCAAACATCAAAGCGATTCACATAACCAAGCTGGTGCAGATGATTTTCAACGCTTGATTTGGATATTTTGAGTATGTCAGCTATCTTCCGCATGGTATAATGTTGATCTCAATTATTTTTTCGGTTTGATCCCTATCAACTTAAACTGGTCTACCCAACCGTGGAGCATTATCCAGCAAGAAATCTCCAGCACGAAACTTCACAAACCACTTTTGACATGTTTGATCAGTCACAGCTCGTTCTTCACACACTGCACAAATCTTTTTGTGTGTTTCAGTTGCATTTTTACCTTTCTTGAAATAATAAAGCATAATATGCTGAAAATATTGCTTTCTTTCTTCCATCTTCAATATTTAAATGGCTACACAAAAATTCACCAATTTTGGTAAGTCTTTTTTTAAATGCAGGCTGATCTGACAGCTGTCACATACAATCTAACAAAATTGTTTCAAATAAAGTTAAAGACAACTAAGTGCTACTAGAGCCATCTTATAGAAAAAACTGAACGAAACTTTTGGCCCAACCACTACAGTGGTCTTCTACTAGCAGAATTTGAAAATTACAGCTTTTCA
This sequence comes from Hyperoodon ampullatus, assembly GCF_949752795.1. Classification (NCBI taxonomy): domain Eukaryota; kingdom Metazoa; phylum Chordata; class Mammalia; order Artiodactyla; family Ziphiidae; genus Hyperoodon; species Hyperoodon ampullatus. The sequence goes on from NC_136914.1 coordinate 138,469,943, forward strand.
GCTGTATTCTAAACAAAAATAATTAAACATCAATTCAAATAATTTAGAATAAGTCATTTATTTTAATTCCCACAAAAACTGAAACTATCATTTACATCAGTTGCAACAGCAATAAAAATTAGAAGTAAATTCATTTCTTGAAAACACTTTTTATAAGCATAAAACAAAAGTAAAGGACACAAAAAGGTACTCCTTTTAAACTGAATATAATCTGATTACTTGTGACATACATACCTGCAGATGTACAAACAGCAAATGCATTCAAAACAGTGCAAGATTTAACTAATTTAGGACAGTATTCCAACCAATCCCAGCTCAGTTTTCAATTACTTGTGCAGGTTTATATAGTCACAAAAAGTAAATCTCTTCTAATATGTAACTGGCTGATGCCAATTCAGAACACTCCATACCAACACAACAATAACTATGGAAATCATGAGGTATGACTAATGCGGAAAAGAGCAAAACCCAATATCCAAAGTGCATATACTTCAATATAACTGCAATATATTTCTACTTTTGTAAAAAAAAAAAAAAGTTTTCTTTAAACTATAAATCTAAAAGAAAAGCAAATGTATCATTTCACATTCTTTTTCTGAATTTAAAAAACATATACATATTTGTCCTTTGTTTTTGATAAGTTCAAATATGAATTGACAGTGGGGTTATTGGATTCTTTAAGAAAGCTCTATAGAATAGATGACTATAACATACTATATTTTCTTTAAGAAGTATGAGCTGAAATGTTAGGCATTCCTTGTGTTGTTTTTGTGTATATTTAAGGAATGCTGTTCTTATAAACAATGGATTTGAAAATGAAATATATTATTTCAAAAATATATTTGAGACCAAAATATATTACTAGAGGATCTCTATAAAATGTTACCAAGGGCTTCCCCGGTGGCGCAGTGGTTGAGATTCCGCCTGCCGATGCAGGGGACACGGGTTCGTGCCCCGGTCAGGGAGGATCCCACATGCCACGGAGCGGCTGGGCCCATGAGCCATGGCCGCTGAGCCTGCATGTCCAGAGCCTGTGTTCTGCAATGGAAGAGGCCACAGCAGTGAGAAGCCTGCGTACCGCAAAAAAAAAAAAAAAAAATGTTACCAAAATTATACTTATTTGTGAAATCAGGGAAAATGTTTTTAGAATTTATCTTTCTAGAAAAAAATGCTGCCATTTTTCTTCCTTTTTCTTTTTTCTGATTATCACAATTAAACATCAGAGGATTTCCCCCAATAAATACTGATGTAAATGTTGATTTCAAGGGCAAACAACTTTCATAAGAGTCTATTTCTCAGGCAGTTCACCATGTGTTGAGACTGAGGCAGCACTGTTCTGGTGTGAATTGTCATTGGACTGCTGTGAAGTATTCCTCCTGGGAGAGTTTGTTGGGACCCGAAGCTGATTGTCAGGTGTAGGCTTAGCAGCACTCGGTGACTTTGTAGAGGAATTAGATGGAAGTCTGTGACGATTACTCTCCTCACCAGAAGTAGATGAATGTTTTTTTCTTCCAAATTCCTCACGTATAGGGGGCTGCAAATTATGAAAGACAACATAGTGATGATTTTACTATTTTTTTCCTCCCTTCAATTTCTAAGGCCAGACTTTTCTAACAAGGGAAACTATGCCGGCACTTCAGTAAATTTTATTAGTATAATGAAAACTTAACAGCAATTTAAGGTGTTAAACTTAAATTTCCTCCTTATCAGTCAATTCTTTCATTCAACATGTTTATTAAGCTACTCCTATGTTTTAGGGCTTGAACTAAATAGTAGGGCATAAGCGTAAGGCTGGGTTCGTTGTCTCTGGGAAAATGTTTCAGAGAGGCCATTTTCCTTCTTTATGCAACTTCTGTCAGTTGCAAAGCATTTATAACTCTAACCCCTTCCTTCTCCAAACTTCCACAGTATTTAAAATGCAAATAGTCATACTTAACAGCACTGATACAGGAAAACATGACACAAGTTTAAAAGCAGAGGTCTGAATTCTTGGCTTCTGTTCAGATAGGGCAAAAATCACTAGTATTATAAAGCAGGGACGTCTGGTGACAGAACAGGCTGGACCACTCTAGAAACATAACTTTTTTTTTTTTTTTTTTTTTTTTTTTTTTAATTTTTGGTCATGCTGCAAGGCATGAGGGATCTTTGTTCCCTGACCAGGGATCGAATCTGTGCCCCTTGCATTGGGAAGTGCGGAGTCTTAACCACTGAACCGGCAGGGAAGTCTGAAACACAGCTCTTTAATTCCAGAGATGGAGGCACTTCTATTAACTCCATCCCTTGGCTATCAAATCTATTTACACAAAACTACAAAAGACAAACTAATTATAATACTAAGCAGAGATGAACCTAGCCTTCCTTTCACCTCTCTCTTTTCTGCTCTTTTTGATTCTTCTTTCCTTATTTCTCTCTTCTCTTCTTTCTCCTTTTCCTTTATCTTATTATGCTCATCCCCTTCTTTTCTTAAAATGTTTTCCTTTTCCTCTTGAAATCAAATTGTCTAAAGCCTATTCTCCTGTCTCTACGCATGCACATAACATTCTTGCCCTAATTTTATTATGTGGGGAACCATAAATCCATGTTACATGAGCAGGTGTTATGGAAACTATAGGATACAAGTACATAAAAAGTGAAAAATTTAAAAACTGATAGTGAGGGGACTTCCCTGGTGGTCCAGTGGTAAAGAATCTACCTTAAATGCAGGGCACGCGGGTTCAATTTCTGGTCAGGGAACTAAGATCCCACATGTTGTGGGGCAACTAAGCCCATGTGTCACAACTCCTGAGCTCATGTGCCTCAACTAGAGAGCCTGCGTGCTGCAGACTACAGAGCTCACATGCTCTGGAACCCACGTGCCACAACTACAGAGTCCACAGGCCCTGGAGCCTGCACAACACAACTAAAGAAGAGAAAACCCACATGTCACAACTAGAGAGAAGCCTGTGTGCCACAACGAATATCCCGTGTGCTGCAACTAAGACCCGATGCAGCCGAAAATAAATAAAATAAAATAAATAAATAATAAAGAAATCTTTAAAAAAATAAATAAATAAATAAAAACTGCTAGTGAGAAATGAGTAACATATCCACATAAAAGTTACTAAATCCATAAAATGTTTATCATGCATATCAAAATTAAAGTGAACTGACCATTGCTCCATGGTTATGTAAGATATTAACATTTAGGGACTCTGGGTAAACAGAATATATGGGAATTCTCTATACTATTTTTGCACCTCTTTTAAAGTTTGATTTCAAAACTGGAAAGTTAAATTTTCAAAATTAAATTTAAAAAATAAAAATTATAAAATTAAACTTAAGAAAGTCACTGATAGTTCAAGCATAAGAGTAATAAAAATAATACAGGGGAAAGGACTTAAAACTTACATCAACACGGAAGTCTTCCAACTTCTTAAAGCTACAGAGGTATTCCTGAAGTTTGGGGTCAATAGACTGTGTTTTAGATTGAGAATATTTTAGATAAGTCCAAAACTTTTCTAATCCATACAGCTGACCTAATAACAAAGAAGAACATACATGATAAAATATACAGAATCTTTAAAAAATGATTCATATTGGATATGATCCTACCAGCATTAAACCATGTCTTCTATGTACACATTATCTAGACCTTGAAGATAAGACATTGTAATGAATAATGGCAGCTAACATTTATTGAGCATTTGCCATGTAACAGGTATTATTTAAGTGGTTTATTGTATATTAAACTAATTTGAACTATATACAACCCTGTAATATAGGTGCTCTTGGGTATATTACTGATGAGTAAACTGGGCTAACAAGGTTTTGGGGTTTTTTTGTTTGTTTGTTTTTCTAACAAGGTTAAGTAACTTACCCATGGCCACAGAGCTACAAAGTAGGGGAAATGGGATTCAGACTTAGGGATCTAGCCCAGAGTCTGCACTGTTACTCACTGTGCTATTCCACCTTTCCAATCACACTTGCTCATGTTGCATAGAATTTTCATGTAATGGAACATCAGTGAGTAGTCATGTGTGTCAAATGAATAAAGACAAAATACAAATCCATAAAGGAAACACTTCGGAGTGGCTATTTTCCAACATCTCACAAGTAAGACCTTCATACTATATGGTGCTCTATCCTTCATCACAAACCATAATAGTGGCCTGAAAGTCTTAAATAGTCTGCCCTAAAAAAAAGTTCCCAACTCCCTATTTATTGACAGACTCAGATTTACAATTTCCAAATAGAATAAGTTTATTGTTTTGTTTTACCAGATTCGTAGTCTTTTTTGGTTTCTTCTTGGAAATCCTTAAAAATTTCTTGTCTGAATTTTTTTTCCAGTCCATAACTATAAAACCTGAACAGACATTCTAATCCATACCTGTGGGAAGAAAATAAAAAGTTTATAATAAATTTTTTCCTATGACAATGCAAATAGTCATATTTAACAGCACTGATACAGGAAAACATGACACAAATAATCTCAAACAAAAGTGTTCAAATGTATGTAATTTTTAGTATGCAGATTTTTAGCTGAAGTGGTAATTAGTAATCTACAGCTGGCTTTGCTATTTTTGTTGACTCAGGCATAGCATCTCATGGAGGTATACTGGGAATATGCAAAATAAGAGGCAGCCCTTGGACAACTACACTATGGCTTCTTTGAACAGACACAGGATCTCTCCCTGGCATTGCTGAAGAACTCCCTGGTATTTTTCCCTGGTATTTCAAAAGATTTAGTGACATATTGGCAATGTTTTAGATTTTTTCCCAAACCAAGGCTTATAATAGTGTGTTAGTACATGGTATTAAATACTCGAACATAATCTCTAGGAAGATAAAGACCATACTCTTGGGCCATAGACTCTAGGTGTGGTTGACCCATTCAACTATAAAGGGACAAACCTAATTAAATGTCTCCTAAGAGAGCCTTCCTGCTTATAAAGTATATTAAATAAAAGATATTTTGCCAAAAGAATTGTATCACTGCATAAATCAGAAAAATTTGTTTCTTCTTACAGCTATCTAAAGAACCTGAGACAAGTTTTGGACAGTGGATCAAGAAACTACATGGGCTCAACCTTCAACTAATGGTGATGAGCAGAACCCATGAGAGTGGACATGGACAAGGTCAATGGACAGCAGTAAAGGGACCAATCTAGCTCATTCAAATAAAGCATGTCGCAATTTAGAAAATCCCTCATTTAGAATCCTTAAGTCATTCTGGGTGCCTCAGTGGAGGAGAGGCTATATTTCTTCATTCCTGGTATCATAATACTGCCCAACCATTATTCACAGGAAGAAGGATGTGTGTGTGTGTGTGTGTGTATGCATGCATATGTCCTCTGTAACCAGCTTATTTACAAGATAGAGAGTGACGGTCTTTCTGGAAGAATAAACAGGTTTCTTGGTAAGATGGCAAGAGTAATGCAGGACTACCAACCATACACTAACCTGAGCCCTTTCCTTTGGTAGCCATAAATGACACTATTCCTTGAGCTTGTATGACTGAGGCTAAGGGGACTGAGTACTAAAGGAACAACAGTTCAGAATGACAAACCTGCCTTAATACTCCTCTTATGGGATATTATATTGATAGTGGTTCTCAACCTTGACTACATATGTGAACCATCTAGGAAGCTTTTAAAAAAATGCTGATGCCCAGGCTCCACTCCAAACCAATGAAATCATAATCTCTGGGGGTGAAGCCTAGGCTTCTTTCTTTCTTTCTGGAAAGCAGGATTGAGAAATTTTAGGTTTTATCAAGTAAATGACATTTTAGAGGAATGTTAGGATTCTTAGATTTTTGGTAAAGGCCAACTGACTACTACAATATCTGGATTTCTAGTCTTATTTTTTAGCAAACTAATTCCAAAGATCAAAAATATGACATTAATAATACAATCCAAATATGCAGCATAAATCCTGGAGTAAAGAGCAGGGGCAAATGACCAGTCTCTCAGTTGTCATTTACTCACTGACCAATCACTGTGAGACAGCTTAGATGAGTAGAAAACAAAAAGGCTGAGAACCAGAAAGAACTACATTTGAATTCTAGGCTTATAATCATCTCTCTAAAAATGGGGATAATAATATCCTACTTTTCAATAATAGATAATATTTGTAAAGCACTTAGACCAGAGCTGGCACATTGCAGATATGTATGTAATTAATGTTACTTCTCTCCTTTCTTCTTGAAACCATCCTACTGCTAATGTTAGTCAATGGATATATTCAGTACTGATCTTCTTCCTAATAAAAGTAACCCTTTATTGAGCACTTACTATGTATCAGTTAGTATGTTAAGCTATTATAAACATACACAGAATACCATAGGAACAAAGAAGAGGAACTCCCAATCTAGACTTGGGTAGAAATGGGATCAGAAAAGTTATAGAAAGTCCTGAGGAACAAACGGAAATTGTTTGCATAAACAACAAAATATGCTGAGATTAATTATAACAAATGCTTTCAAACTTTTCTAAGTCCAATAGTAAGAAAAATATTTTACCTTGTGACCAAGTCAACACAACACTCACATATATACGTGTGTACATAAAAACATATATGTTTTGTAAATAATTAAATTTGTATTTTTGTATGAATTGTAAAACATATTAACCTTACTATGTTCAGTGCAGTCTGATATTTTCTATTTTTTTAAGTAAGTCAGAACCACTAAATTGATTTCACAACCCACTAACGAGTAGCAAAACACAGTTTGAATGAGAACATCTAGATCAGCCACTACGAAGAACAGTTTGGAGGTTCCTTAGAAAAATAAAAATAGAACTACCATATGATCCAGCAATCCCACTCCTGAGCATGTATCTGGAGAAAATTACAATTTGAAAATATACATGCACCCCAACGTTCATAGCAGCATTATTTACAATAACCAAGACACGGAAGCAACCTAAATGTCCATCGACAGATGAATGAATAAAGATGTGGTACATATATACAATGGAATGGTACTCAACCATAAAAAAAGAATGAAATAATGCCATTTGCAGCAGTATGGATGGACCTAGAGATTGTCATACGAAGTAAGTCAGACAAAGACAAGTATCATATAGATATCACTTATATGTGGAATCTAAAAAGATGATACAAATGAACTTATTTACAAAACAGAAACAGACTCACAGACTTTGAAAACATACTTATGGTTTGTTTTCCAAAGGGGAAAGGGGAGGGGAGGGGTAAATTAGGAGGTTGGGATTAACAATATACACACTACTGTAGATAAAATAGATAATTAACAAGGACCTACTAGCACCGGGAACTCTACTCAAACTATATGGGAAAAGAATCTGAAAAAGAATGGATTATATGTATATGTGTAACTGAATCACTTTGCTGTACACCTGAAACTAACACAACATTGTAAATCAACTATACCCCAAAATAAAATAAAAAGTTTTGAAAGAAAGAAATGGCAAATATTGCCTTCAGTGCCAAGTCTGATAAACTGGCAGCAGCTATCAAAGCTGTGATAAGAAAGACTATAAATCTGAATTCAAGAATAATATTAAACAATGCTGGGATTGATTTAGAGATGTCAGTAATGGACAGAGAAGAGGGAAAAAGAGGTACACATGCCATTTATCTATCATTCCTGATCAAGATCAAGATTCTAGACGAAAATTAGTGGGCTTTATTTTTACACAAGTCAGTGCAAATGTAAATTTTTTTTCAAAGAAATTTATTTGCATATCTTGTATTCCTCTTGAAGATCACAATATTGATTAACAATAGATTCTTATTTGAGCTTTACAAGAGGAATCCATTTTTAGAACCTGAAGAAGGGTAAATTTAGGTAAATATTGAGTGGAAAATTATCTTTTTTCTTCTTCCATCTCATCTTCCTTCCTCCCTTTTCCCAAGAATGAATAGCTTAGCTTGCATGAATCCATTTCATGTTCCTTCTCATCCTCTTGATCTGTTCTCAATTCAGCCCTATTGGCACAAATTCCCCTGAACATTTCTCATGGAAGCAAGATCTAACCTAGACAAAAAGAAGAGTTAGCAAAGCAGAGGGAGGATGAAGAGAAGAATAAGCAGAGGTAAGAATATGTACAGATGTCTAGAGGCTAGAGAGCTCAGTTCATTTGGAGAACATGTAGTTCAGTACCACGGTTGCCTAGAGGACTACAGTTGACCCTTGAACAACGTGCACGCTAGGAGCGCCAACCCTCCCACAGTTAAAAATCTGAGTATAACTTACAAGTTGGCCCTCTGTACACACGGTTTCTCCATATCCACGGTTCCTTATCCACAGATTCAAGCAACCATGGATTATGTAGTACTGTAGTATTTACTATTGAAAAAATTCTGCATATAAGTGGACCCATTCAGTTCAAACTGGTATTGTTGAACAGTCAACTGTAGTAGGAAAAAATGAGACTGAACAGGTGCGTCAGGATGTATCATGAGAGACCTTATTTTTTCTTGTCTCAAGGAATCTTAACTGGTTTGGCTCTAAGCATGTAACAATTTGGGGATGTATATGCACATCCAAGGGAAATCTGTAATGGTAGGGGCAAGAGAGAGAAAAATCTGTCTTTCAAATTACATTTGGCCTTTGTACCAGCCCCTAACATGGTTCCAAACATGATACCCACAAACTTGTGTAGTCCCCTCCTACATTATACCACGGTTGGTCTGTGTGAACACTATAATATGGCAGAAGTGATGTCACTTTCAAGTGCAGGTTAAGTAAGACACCGAAGCGTTCATCTTGGAAATTCTCCCCCTTTCTTAGATCATTCACTCTGGGTGAAGTCACATTGTGAAATGCCCTATGGGGAGACCTATGTGCCAAGGTACTGAAGCCTCCTGCCAATATCCAAGTGAATGAGCTTGAAGAAGATCCTCTAGCCTGAGTCAGGTCTTCAGAGACTGCAGCCCTGTCCAATACCTTGACTGCAATCCTATGAGAGAACTGAACCAGAGCCACCCAGCTAAGCTGTTTCTGGAGTCTTGACCCTTAGAAACTATGAACTAATAAATGTTTGTTGTTTTAAGCTTCTGCGTTCTGGGGTAATTTGCTATGCAGCAATAGAAAACTAACACAGTCCTTCTCCCAGTTATCACGTGGTACTTTCACAGTTCAAAATCAGGCTACTTCCGTACTAGTTTTAGTATTTTTAAAAAATTCCCTCCAAGTGTAAAAATATGAGAAAATATTTGACCTGTAATTTTCTTTTGCATCTTCCCAAGCAAGTTGTCTAAATTCCTCATACATTGTTTTATTGAAGTGATCTCTGAGGAAAAAGGACCAGAAACGAAAGAGGGTATTCATTTTTTGAGACTGGCCAATTCCCAAGTGTTTTCTTTCTGGAAAAAGTCAAAACAGCAGATGTTTTACATAGCATAAAATAAAGAAAGCTGAAACATATTAATCCCCAATTGGGTTTCTTTTAAACAAAGAACAAATAATCCATTTTCTGACTTACTGCTCAAATTTAAGCATTTGTCAATAGTAACAAGAATATAGTAAGCTTTATTTCCTAATGTGTCTAAGCTACAAAATACATGAATAAAGAATATATATAAACCCATTTACTTAAGGCAATTATAACAAAAGACTATTTTAACCTGATATTAAATGTCACAACTTGAATTTTTTAGAATTATGTTTTAATTTTAAAGATAGCTATATAAAGGAAGGCTCTTACCACTTAGGCATCTTCTACGATACACTTGTGGTACACTTGTTGGGTAAAGCCATTTTCCTTCAAAAGTTCGTGAGAAGGGTGCTGAAACTTTGGGAATGAATGAGGAGTACATCCATAACTTCCTACTAGTGGTGCACCTTCTGAAGGTGAAGCATTTGAGCTGCTGTTTGAGGAGGGGGAAAAAAGACTTCAAACTGAAATATCAAGAACCAAGTGTTTAAACCAATTTGTACTATTTGTTTACTGAGAATCTGAGCAGTGGAAAAGGCATTAGTCCCTAAAACTCTCCTAAACTAATGATACACGGATCTACATATGAATTGCTATCTATGTTCAACACATGGGTAAATTCAGAAGTTGATAAAGGACATGGTCATAAATTCTCAAATTAAAACAATAAGTAGAAGCAGATAACTGACTAGCTAGCTTACTCTTCTCTTCCAGACACATTATTAATTTAGTTTATATTTGTTTTTTTCTTATAGTACTGGGGAAATTTTCAATTTTCATGAGTAATTAGGTTAATGATATAAATTGAATAAGTGGATAAAATCTGGCACAAAGGCAATATTTTCATTATCCTAAAGACATACCTGTAATTCTGTAAATCAATTTCACTTCTGAAATTTCGCCTGTATCTATCTTTTCCTTTTCATCTTCACTCTGTTATTCAAATTGAGGCTTTCCTCCTCTTTCACTTGAACTAATTGGTCTCCTTGTTTTTTCAATCCCCCTCCTCTATACTGCCACCAAAATGATCTTCCTAAGACTGCTCTAAATCAGTGGTTCTCAATGTGTGGTCTGTAGATGCTTGGAGGGGTTCCCAAGAACCTTTCAGAAAGTCTGCAAGGTCAAAACTATTTTCACAACAATACTTAGACATTATTTGCCCTCTTCACTGTGTTTACATTTGTACTGATAGTACTAAACAATGGTGTATACAACTGCTGATGCAAACTGAGGCAGTGGCACCAAACTTTACTTACTAGTGGTTATATTATTCACTGCTTTGTACTTGAAAAAAATTTTTAATGCCAGTTTCACCTTAAGAGTTCCTTGATGAAGCAAAAAAAAATTATTAACTTTATGAAATCTCAACACTTGAGTACGTCTCATTGTGTGTGACAAAATGGGACAGAAGCTTTAGTTTTGCAAAATGAGAACATTCTGGAGATATTTCACAACAACGTGAATATACTTAACACTACTGAACTGTACTCCTAAAAATGGTTAAGATGGTGAATATTTCATGCTATGTGTTTTTTATAACAATTAGGGGGAGAAAAGCACTTTTGCAGCATATAAAAATATGATGGCTGTTGTTATGAACTAAATGTTTGTTGAATTCCTAACCCCCAATGTGATGGTACTAGGATGTAAATAAGTCATGACAGTAGAGCTCTCATGAGTGGGATAAGTGTCCTTATGAGAGGAGACACAAGAGAGCTTCCTTCTCTCTCTGCTCTCTGCCATGTGAGGATACAACAAGATGGCCATCTGCAAACTAGGAAGCAGGCTCTCACCAGATATGGGATCTGTTGGCACCTTAATCTTGGATCTGTGAGAAATAAATGTTTGTTGTTTAAGCTCCCCAGCCTATGGCATATTTGTAACAGCAGTACTAACTATAACAGTTGTCTTAAAGCACTCATGTGATAAAACTGTGAGCTGAACTGTTTTTTTCATGGAATACCATTTTTAATTAGAAGAATAGCCAACAAATTATGGTTATTCAGACTTTGTTTTGTGTCAGACATTTCCTTGAAAATGAACAAAATGAGTTTGTAACGTTCAGGAAAAATTCAAGCTTTCATGCAAAAATAAGAATTTTGGAAACTTTGTATTTGTCGCCATGAGCCTAGTAATTCCCACTCATACCTAAACACTTATCTAATGAAACCAGTGCTGGGTTATTTTTTAGGAGTTTGTGTGTGTTGTAAAATATATATGATATTTGTAATTTTAGCCATTCTTAAGTGTACTACTCATCAGCATTACATTTTCACAATGTTATATAACTATTACCACTACCTCTACCAAAACCTTCTTTATCATCCCCAACAAAAACTCTATCCATTAAATAATGAATAATCCCTTTCCCTCTCCCTGCAGTCCCCAGTAACCTCTATTTTACTATGTCTTTGACTATTCTAGGTACCTCATATAAGTGGAAACATACTATATTCATCCTTCTCAGTCTGCCTTATATCACTAAGCATGTTCTCAAGGTCCATCCATGTTGAAGCTGAAATCAAAATTTCATTCTTTTATATGGTTGAATCATATTCCATTGTATGTATATACCTACTATGTTTATCTAGTCATCTGCTGATGGACTCTAGTGTTGTTTCCACCTTCTGGCTATTATGAATAATGCTGCTATAAACATGGCATAAAAATATCTGTTCAACTCCCTCTTTTCAATTCTTTTGGATATATACCTAGGAGTCAAATAGCTAGGTCATGTGTTAGTTCTGTGTTTTACCATTTTGAGAAAATGCCAAACTGCTTTCCACAATGGCTGCAGCATTTTATATTTCCAAGAGCAATGCACAGGGTTCTAATTTCTCCACGTCCACACAAATATTTCCTTTCAGTTTTTTTGATTATACATATCTGTATTAGTCAGCTCAGCTGCCATAACAAGATACCACAGACTAGATGGCTTACACAATAGAAATTTATGTTTGCACAGTTCTGGAGGCTAGAAGTCCAAGATCATAGTGCCAGCAGTGTTGGCTTCTGGGGAGGCCTCTCTTCCTGGCTTACAGAGAACCACCTTCTCATTGTGTCCTCACATGGCCTTTCCTCTGTCTACACGCAGAAAGAGAGAGATCTCTGGTGTCTCTTCCTCTTCTTATAAGGTCAGATTAGGGCCCCATTGTATGGTTTCATTTAACCTTAATTATCTCCTTAAAGGCCATATCTCAAATACAGTCAAGCAGGGGGGTTAGGGTTTCAGCATATAATTTCAGAGAGACAATTCAGTCCATAACACCATCCTAATGGGTATGAAGAGATATCACATTGTGGTTTTTGATTTGCATTTCTCTAATGATTAATGATATGGAACACATTTTCATGGGTTTATTGGCCATTTGTATATCTTCTCTGGAGAAATGTCTATTCAAATCCTTTCCCAATTTTTGAATTGGGTTTTTTGGGAGACTTCTATATATTTGGAATATTAACCCCTTATCAGATATATAATTTGCAAATATTTTCTCCTATTCAGTAGGTTGTCTCTTCACTCTGATAGTTTCCTTTGATACACAAAAGTTCATAATTATGATGAAGTAAAATTTATCAATTTTTCTCTTTTATTGTCTGTGTTTTTGGTGTCATGCTCAAGAAACTACTGTCAAATCTAGGGTCATAAAGATGTTCCCCTACATTTTCTTCTAAGAGTTTTACAGTTTTAGCTGTTAAGTTTAGATCTTTGATCCATTTTACTTTTTTGGTATCTGGTATAAAGTATGGATCCCATCCTTTCACACATTGGATATACAGTTTTCCCGGCACCATTTGTTAAAAAGATGACCCTCTCCTTCACTGAACAGTCTCAGCACCCTTGTAGAAAATAAACTGACCATATATGACAGATTTTATTTCTAGACTCTCTATTCCATTGGTCTATACGTCTGTCCTTATGCCAAGACCATACTGATTTAATTATTGTAGCCTTGTAGTAACTTTCAAAGTTGGGAAGTGTTGGTCCTCCAATTTTATTCTTCTTTTTAAGGTCATTTGGGCTTTTCAGGGCTACTTGCAATTCCATATAAATTTGAGGATCAGCTTTTCCATTTTTGTGAAAAAGGCTATTGGAATTTTTGTAGGGATTGTGTTGAATCTGTAGATCACTTTGGATTATAATAATGTCTTAACAATGTTAAGTCTTCCTATCCATGAAAATGGATTGTCTTTCCATTAATTTAGGTCTCCTATAATTTTTTCATCAATGTGCTTTGTAGTTTTCAATGTATAAGTCTTTCACCTCCTTGGCTAGATTTATTCCTAAGTATTTAATTTTTAGATGCTAATGTAAATACAACTGCTTTCTTAATTTACTTTTCAAATCGTTCAATGCTGCATATAGAAACACAACTGATTTATGTGTATTTTGTACAGTGCAACTTTGCCAAATTTGTTTATTAGCTTCAGTTTCTTTCTTGTTTTTTTTTTTTAACAGCTTTAATGAGGTATAATTTCATTCAATAAACTGTACACAATTTAAGCCTGTATGTAATTTTTAAAGATACACATACATGCTCATGAAACCATAACCACAATCAAGAAAGTGATGACATTTATCACCTGGGAAAGTCCGCTCAGGCCCCTTGGAAATCCTTCCACCCCTCCCTTCCCCCTCAAGCAACCACCATCTGCTTTCTGCTACTATCAATTAGTTTGCAGTTCCTAGACTTTTTAAAATTTTTTTTAATTTTTTTTATTTTTTTTAGTTTCTGCTTTATAACAAAGTGAATCAGTCATACATATACATCTGTTCCCACATCCCTTCCCTCTTGCATCTCCCTCCCTCCCACCCTCCCTATCCCACCCCTCCAGGCGGTCACAAAGCACCGAGCTGATCTCCCTGTGCTATGAGGCTGCTTCCCACTATCTACCTTACGTTTGGTAGTGTATATATGTCCATGCCTCTCTTTCGCTTTGTCACAGCTTACCCTTCCCCCTCCCCATATCCTCAAGTCCATTCTCAAGTAGGTCTGTGTCTTTATTCCTGTTTTACCCCTAGGTTCTCCGTGACATTTTTTTTTCTTAAATTCCATATATATGTGTTAGCATACGGTATTTGTCTTTCTCTTTCTGACTTACTTCACTCTGTATGACAGACTCTAGGTCTATCCACCTCATTACAAATAGCTCAGTTTCGTTTCTTTTTATGGCTGAGTAATATTCCATTGTATATATGTGCCACATCTTCTTTATCCATTCATCCGATGATGGACACTTAGGTTGTTTCCATCTCCGGGCTATTGTGAATAGAGCTGCAATGAACATTTTGGTACATGTCTCTTTTTGAATTATGGTTTTCTCAGGGTATATGCCTAGTAGTGGGATTGCTGGGTCATATGGTAATTCTATTTTTAGTTTTTTAAGGAACCTCCATACTGTTCTCCATAGTGGCTGTACCAATTCACATTCCCACCAGCAGTGCAAGAGTGTTCCCTTTTCTCCACACCCTCTCCAGCATTTATTGTTTCTAGATTTCTTGATGATGGCCATTCTGACTGGTGTGAGATGATATCTCATTGTAGTTTTGATTTGCATTTCTCTAATGATTAATGATGTTGAGCATTCTTTCATGTGTTTGTTGGCAGTCTGTATATCTTCTTTGGGGAAATGCCTATTTAAGTCTTCTGCCCATTTTTGGATTGGGTTGTTTGTTTTTTTGCTATTGAGCTGCATGAGCTGCTTATAAATTTTGGAGATTAATCCTTTGTCAGTTGCTTCATTTGCAAATATTTTCTCCCATTCTGAGGGTTGTCTTTTGGTCTTGTTTATGGTTTCCTTTGCTGTGCAAAAGCTTTGAAGTTTCATTAGGTCCCATTTGTTTATCTTTGTTTTTATTTCCATTTCTCTAGGAGGTGGGTCCAAAAGGATCTTGCTGTGATTTATGTCATAGAGTGTTCTGCCTATGTTTTCCTCTAAGAGTTTGATTGTCTGGCCTTACATTTAGGTCTTTAATCCATTTTGAGCTTATTATTGTGTATGGTGTTAGGGAGTGATCTAATCTCATACTTTTACATGTCCCTGTCGAGTTTTCCCAGCACCACTTATTGAAGAGGCTGTCCTTTCTCCACTGTACATTCCTGCCTCCTTTATCAAAGATAAGTTGACCATATGTGCATGGGTTTATCTCTGGGCTTTCTATCCTGTTCCATTGATCTATCTTTCTGTTTTTGTGCCAGTACCACACTGTGTTGATTACTGTAGCTTTGTAGTATAGTCTGAAGTCAGAGAGCCTGATTCCTCCAGCTCCATTTCTCGTTCTCAAGATTGCTTTGGCTATTCAGGGTCTTTTGTTTTTCCAAACAAATTGTGAAATTTTTTGTTCTAGTTCTGTGAAAAATGCCAGTGGTAGTTTGATAGGGATTGCATTGAATCTGTAGATTGCTTTGGGTAGTAGAGTCATTTTCACAATATTGATTCTTCCAATCCAGGAGCATGGTATATCTCTCCATCTATTTGTATCATCTTTAATTTCTTGCATCAGTGTCTTATAATTTTCTGCATACAGGTCTTTTGTCTCCTTAGGTAGGTTTATTCCTAGATATTTTATTCTTTTTGTTGCAATGGTAAATGGGAGTGTTTTCTTGATTTCACTT
Organism: Hyperoodon ampullatus; assembly: GCF_949752795.1. Classification (NCBI taxonomy): domain Eukaryota; kingdom Metazoa; phylum Chordata; class Mammalia; order Artiodactyla; family Ziphiidae; genus Hyperoodon; species Hyperoodon ampullatus. Next base: position 138,485,958 of record NC_136914.1, read on the forward strand.
GCAGATTTTTCATCATTAGTGTACAGGAATGCCGGAGATTTCTGTGCATTAATTTTGTATCCTGCTACTTTACCAAATTCATTGATTAGCTCTAGTAGTTTTCTGGTAGCATCTTTAGGATTCTCTATGTATAGTATCATGTCATCTGCAAACAGTGACAGCTTTACTTCTTCTTTTCCAATTTGGATTCCTTTTATTTCCTTTTCTTCTCTGATTGCTGTGGCTAAAACTTCCAAAACTAAGTTGAATAAGGGTGGTGAGAGTGGGCAGCCTTGTCTTGTTCCTGATCTTAGTGGAAATGGTTTCAGTTTTTCACCATTGAGGACGATATTGGCTGTGGGTTTGTCATATATGGCCTTTATTATGTTGAGGTATGTTCCCTCTATGCCTACTTTCTGGAGGGTTTTTATCATAAATGGGTGTTGAATTTTGTCGAAAGCTTTCTCTGTATCTATTGAGATGATCATATGGTTTTTCTTCTTCAATTTGTTAATATGGTGTATCACATTGATTGATTTGCATATATTGAAGAATCCTTGCATTCCTGGAATAAACCCCACTTGATCATGGTGTATGATCCTTTTAATGTGCTGTTGGATTCTGTTTGCTAGTATTTTGTTGAGGATTTTTGCATCTATGTTCATCAGTGATATTGGCCTGTAGTTTTCTTTCTTTGTGACATCCTTGCCTGGTTTTGGTATCAAGGTGATGGTGGCCTCGTAGAATGAGTTTGGGAGTGCTCCTCCCTCTGCTATATTTTGGAAGAGTTTGAGAAGGATAGGTGTTAGCTCTTCTCTAAATGTTTGATAGAATTCGCCTGTGAAACCATCTGGTCCTGGGCTTTTGTTTGTTGGAAGATTTTTAATCACAGTTTCAATTTCAGTGCTTGTGATTGGTCTATTCATATTTTCTATTTCTTCCTGATTCAGTCTTGGCAGGTTGTGCATTTCTAAGAATTTGTCCATTTCTTCCAGGTTGTCCATTTTATTGGCATAGAGTTGCTTGTAGTAATCTCTCATGATCTTTTGTATTTCTGCAGTGTCAGTTGTTACTTCTCCTTTTTCATTTCTAATTCTATGGATTTGAGTCTTCTCCCTTTTTTTCTTGATGAGTCTGGCTAATGGTTTGTCAAGTTTGTTTATCTTCTCAAAGAACCAGCTTTTAGATTTATTGATCTTTGTTATCGTTTCCTTCATTTCTTTTTCATTTATTTCTGATCTGATCTTTATGATTTCTTTCCTTCTGCTAACTTTGGGGTTTTTTTGTTCTTCTTTCTCTAATTGCTTTAGGTGCAGGGTCAGGTTGTTTCTTCGAGATGTTTCCTGTTTCTTAAGGTGGGATTGTATTGCTATAAACTTCTCCCTTAGAACTGCTTTTGCTGCGTCCCATAGGTTTTGGGTCGTCGTGTCTCCATTGTCATTTGTTTCTAGGTATTTTTTTATTTCCTCTTTGATTTCTTCCGTGATCACTTCGTTTTTGGGTAGTGTATTGTTTAGCCTCCATGTGTTTGTATTTTTTACAGATCTTTTCCTGTAATTGACGTCTAGTCTCATAGCATTGTGGTCAGAAAAGATACTTGATACAATTTCAATTTTCTTAAATTTACCAAGGCTTGATTTGTGCCCCAAGATATGATCTATCCTGGAGAATGTTCCATGAGCACTTGAGAAAAATGTGTATTCTGTTATTTTTGGATGGAATGTCCTATAAATATCAATTAAGCCCATCTTGTTTAATGTATCATTTAAAGCTTGTGTTTCCTTATTTATTTTCATTTTGGATGATCTGTCCATTGGTGAAAGTGGGGTGTTAAAGTCCCCTACTATGAGTGTGTTACTTTCGATTTCCCCTTTTATGGCTGTTAGTATTTGCCTTATGTATTGAGGTGCTCCTAAGTTGGGTGCATAAATATTTACAATTGTTATATCTTCTTCTTGGATCGATCCCTTGATCATTTTGTAGTGTCCTTCTTTGTCTCTTCTAATAGTCTTTATTTTAAAGTCTATTTTGTCTGATATAAGAATTGCTACTCCAGCTTTCTTTTGATTTCCATTTGCATGGAATATCTTTTTCCATCCCCTTACTTTCAGTGTGTATGTGTCTCTAGGTCTGAAGTGGGTCTCTTGTAGACAGCATATATATGGGTCTTGTTTTTGTATCCATTCAGCCAATCTGTGTCTTTTGGTGGGAGCATTTAGTCCATTTACATTTAAGGTAATTATTGATATGTATGTTCCTGTTCCCATTTCCTTAATTGTTTTGGGATTGTTATTGTAGGTCTTTTCCTTCTGTTGTGTTTCTTGCCTAGAGAAGTTCCTTTAGCATTTGTTGTAAAGCTGGTTTGGTGGTACTGAACTCTCTCAGCTTTTGCTTGTCTGTAAAGGTTTTAATTTGTCCGTCAAATCTGAATGAGACCCTTGCTGGGTAGAGTAGTCTTGGTTGCAGGTTTTTCTCCTTCATCACTTTAAGTATGTCCTGCCACTCCCTTCTGGCTTGTAGAGTTTCTGCTGAGAGATCAGCTGTTAACCTGATGGGGATTCCCTTGTGTGTTATTTGTTGTTTTTCCCTTGCTGCTTTTAATATGATTTCTTTGTGTTTAATTTTTGACAGTTTGATTAATATGTGTCTTGGCATATTTCTCCTTGGATTTATTCTGTATGGGACTCTCTGTGCCTCCTGGACTTGATTAACTATTTCCTTTCCCATATTAGGGAAGTTTTCAACTATAATCTCTTCAAATATTTTCTCAGTCCCTTTCTTTTTCTCTTCTTCTTCTGGAACCCCTATAATTCGAATGTTGGTGCGTTTCATGTTGTCCCAGAGGTCTCTGAGACTGTCCTCTGTTCTTTTCATTCTTTTTTCTTTATTTTGCTCTGCAGCAGTTATTTCCACTATTTTATCTTCCACCTCACTTATCCGTTCTTCTGCCTCAGTTATTCTGCTATTGATCCCATCTAGAGTATTTTTCATTTCATTTATTGTGTTTTTAATCGATGCTTGATTCATCTTTAGTTCTTCTAGGTCCTTGTTAACTGTTTCTTGCATTTTGTCTATTCTATTTCCAAGATTTTGGATCTTGGAAATAGAATCTTGGATCATCTTTACTATCATTATTCTGCATTCTTTTTCAGGTAGACTGCCTATTTCCTCTTCATTTATTAGGTCTGATGGGTTTTTATCTTGCTCCTTCTCCTGCTGTGTGTTTTCTGTTTTCTCATTTTGCTTATGTTATTGTTTTTGGGGTCTCCTTTTTGCAGGCTGCAGGTTCGTAGTTCCCGTTGTTTTTGGTGTCTGTCTCCAGTGGCTAAGGTTGGTTTAGTGGGTTGTGTAGGCTTCCTGGTGGAGGGGACTAGTGCCTGTGTTCTGGTGGATGAGCCTGGATCTTGTCTTTCTGGTGGACAGGTCCACGTCTGGTGGTGTGTTTTGGGGTGTCTGTGGACTTTTTATGAGTTTAGGCAGCCTCTCTGCTAATGGGTGGCGTCGTGTTCCTGTCTTGCTATTTGTTTGGCATACGGTGTCCAGCACTGTAGCTTGCTGGTCGTTGAGTGAAGCTGGTTGCTGGTGTTGAGATGGAGATTTCTGGAAGATTTTCGCCGTTTGATATCATGTGGAGCTGGGATGTCTCTTGTGGACCAGTGTCTTAAAGTTGGCTCTCCCACCTCAGAGGCACAGCACTGACTCCTGGCTCCTCAATTTGGGATGATTCGTTGTCTATTCATGTATTTCACAAATGCAGGGTACATCAAGTTGATTGTGGAGCTTTAATCCACTGCTTCTGAGGCTGCTGGGAGAGATTTCCCTTTCTCTTCTTTGTTCTCACAGCTTCCGGGTCTCAGCTTTGCATTTGGCCCCCCCTCTCTGTGTAGGTCGCCGGAGGGCGTCTGCGCCAGAGGGCGCAGACAGGACAGGGTTAAAGGAGCAGCCGCTTCGGGGACTCTGGCTCACTCAGACCGGGGGGCAGGGAGGGGCATGGAGTGCGGGTGGAGCCTGCAGCGGCAGAAGACGGCGTGATGTTGCACCAACCCGAGGCGTGCCATGCGTTCTCCCAGGGAAGCCATCCCTGGATCCCGGGACCCCGGCAGTGACGAGCTTCACAGGCTCCCCGGAAGGGGGGCATGGACAGTGACCTGCGCTCGCACACAGGCCTCGCGGTGGCGGCAGAAGCCCCAGCGTCCCACGCCCGTTTGTGGGGTCCACGCTTTCAGCCGCGGCTCGTGCCCGTCTCTGGACCTCCTGCAAGCAGCGCTCTTAATCCCCTTTCCTCGCACACCAGGAAACAAAGAGGGAAGAAAAAGTCTCTTGCCTCTTCGGCAGGTCCAAACTTTTTCCCGTACTCCCTCCCGGCTAGCTGTGGCGCATTAGCCCCTTCAGGCTGTGTTCATGCCGCCAACCCCAGTCCTCTCCCTGCGCTCCGAATGAAACCCGAAACTCAGCTCCCAGCGCCGCCCGCCCCAGTGGGCGAGCAGACAAGCCTCTCGGGCTGGTGAGTGCCGCTCGGCACCAATCCTCTGTGCTGGAATCTCTCCGCTTTGCCCTACCCAGGTACGTGGGGTGTTGCTTGCCTTTTGGGAGGTCTGAGGTCTTCTGCCAGCGTACAGTTGGTGTTCTGTAGGAGTTGTTCCACGTGTAGCTGTATTTCTGGTGTATCTGTGGGGAGGAAGGTGATCTCCGCATCTTACTCTTCCGCCATCTTCCCCGGAAGTCTCTTTCTTGTTGATTCTTTGGAATTTTCTATTTATGGAATCACATTATTTGTGACTAGAGATAGATTTACCTCTTCCTTTCATATTTGATGTTCTTTCTTTCATTTTTTTCTCTATTAATTCTGGCTAGGACTTCCAGCACAACAGTGAATACCAACGGCAAAAGCGTGTATCCCTGTCTTTTTCCTGATCTTAGGGGGACAGCTTTCAGTCTTTCACCATTGAGTATAATGCCAGCCATGGGTTTCTCATAAATGCTTTTTTCATGTGAGGAATTTTCTCTCCAATACTAGTTTTCTAAGAGGTTTTAATCATAAAAGGAAGTTGGATTTTGTCCTTTTCTATGTCAATTGATATGATTATGTAGTTTTTCCCTTAGGTCTATTAATATGATATATAATGTTGATTTTCTTGTATTGTACCACTCTTGTACTGCTGGGATAAATCCTGCTTGCCATGGTGAATAATCCTTTTATTATGCGATTGGATTTCATTTGCTAATATTTTGTTGAGGACATATGCATCTATATTCATAGGGATACTGGCATATAATTTTATTTTCTTGTGATATTTTTTATCTGGCTTTGGTATTAGGGTAATGCAGGCCTCAGAGAATAAATATTCCCTTCTCTTCAATTTTTTGAAGGAGTCTGAAGAGAGTTAGTGTTAATTCTTCTTCACCTATTTGGTAGAACTTACTAGTGAAGCAATTTGGTCCAGAACTTTCTTTGTTAGGGATTTTTGATTCCTGATTTGATCTCTTTACTTCTTATAGGTGGGTCGAATCTTTTATTTCTTATTGAATCAGTTTAGGTAATTTATATGTTTCAAGGAATTTATGCATTCCTTCTAGGTTACCTAATTTGTTGATGTATAGTAATTTGTTCATAGTATTCTCTTAGAATCCCTTCTATCTCTATAAGGTCAGTAGTAATGTCTCCATTTTCATTTCTGATTTTAGTTACTTGTATCTCCTTTTTTTCCCTTGGCAGTCCAGCTAAAGAAAGGCTTGTCAGTTTGTTGATCTTCTTAAAGAACCAACTTTTGATTTCACTGATTTTCTCTACTGTTTTACTCTTCTCCATATTATTTATTTTTACTCTAATCTTTAATATTTTTTTTCTTCTGCTATCTTTGTTTTTAGTTTGCTCTTCCATTTTGAATTCCTTAAGGTAAAATGTTAGGCTATTGATTTCTCTTCTTTTTAAATGTGATTTCTCTTCTTTTCTCTTTTTTTCTCTTCTTTTTACAGCTATAATTTTCCTGCACCCCATAAGATGTGGTATGCTGTGTTTCCACTTTCATTCATCTCTAAGTACAGTCATCCCTCAGTATTCATGGAGGACTGGTTACAGAACCCTTCATGGATGCGAAACCCATGGATATGGAGGGCCAACTGTAATTTCCATTGCAATTTCTTCTTTGACCCATGGGGTACTTAAGAATGTGTTGTTTAATTTCCACATATTTGTGAATTTTCATTTTCCTTCTGTTAGGGATTTCTAACATCATCCCACTGTGGTCAGAGAGGATACCTCGTGTGACATTTCTTTTAAAATCTATTGAAACTTCTGTTACGGCCTAACATATGGTCTATTGTGGAGAATGTCCCACGTGTACTTATGAATTTGTATTCTTCTATTGCTGGGTGAAATATTCTATAAATGTCTGTTAGGTCTAATTGGCTTATTATGTTGCTCAAGTCCTCTATTTTGTTAATCATCTTATGTTGAGTTGATCTATGCATTACTGAAATCAGGGTATTGAAATCTCCAACTATTCTTGTAGAACTATTTATTTCTCCTCTCAATTCTGTCAGTTTTTGCTTCATATAACTCCCGAAGGGCTGTTATTAGTTCCATAAATGTTTATAATGAAACTTCTATTAATATATAATGTCCTTATCTCTTGTAATATTTTTGGATTTAAAGTGTATTTTGTTTGATATTAAAATAGCCACCCCAGCTCTCTTAAATTTGCATCTTTTCACTTTCAATCTATTTGTGTCTTTGAATCTAACATGAGTCTGTTGTAGACAGTATATAGTTGGATCATGTTCTTAATCCATTCTGCCAATCTGTGCCTTCTGATTGGAAAATGCAATCTATTCATATTTAAAGTACTTACTGGTAAGGAAGGACCTGCCATTTTGTTATTAGTTCTCTATATGCCTTATAGATTTGCTGTCCCTCCTTTCCTCTCTTATTGCCTAACTTTTGTGTGGTTTCTTTTCCTTTTGAATAAAATATTTGATCCCTTCTCATTTCCTTTTATATATATTCTATAGATATTTTCTTTGTGGTTATCATGAGGATTACACTTAACAAAAACTCTGCTCTTATACACCTCTGTTCCCCACTTTCTGTTACTGATGTCATAAATGACATCTCTATACACTATATACGCAACAACATAGATTAGTAATTTTTTAATGCATTTGTCTTTTAAATAACATATAAAGTAAAAAATGGAGTTACAAATTAAATTACAACAAAACTCTTACCAAAGTTCTCTCTTTCTTCAGATGGCTTCATGTTACTGTCTAGTGTCCATTCATTTCAAACTGAGAACTATCTTTAGCATTTCTTGCTGGGCAGATCTAGTGGTAATGAACTCTTTCAGATTTTTTTTCTTTTTTTTTTTTTTTTGGTATAAAGATTTTATCTTTTAGAGGAGTACTAGGGTTACGGCAAATTGCGTGAAAGGTATAGAGAGCTCCCTCATACCATCTGCATGCCTTGCTCCCCACAAAACAGCTTCCCCCACTATCAACATCCAGCACATCTCCCATCAGAGTTGTACATTTGTTACAACTGACAAACCCACAATGACACGTCATAATCACCCAAAGTCCATAGCTACATTAGCGTTCTCTCTTGGTGTTGGACATTCTACGGGTTTGGACAAATGTAAAACGAGATGCAGTCATCATTAGAGTATCATACACAGTATTTTCACCTCCCGAAAAATCCTGTGTTCCACCTGTTCATCTCTCTCTCCCCCCAACCCCTAGAAACAACAACTGGTCTTTTTATCACCTCCATAGTTTTCCTTTTCCAGAATGTTGAATAGTCAGAATTTTACAGTGTGTAGCCTTTTCAGATTGGATCCCTTCACTTAGTAATGTGCATTTAAGGTTCCTCCATGTCTCTTCATGGTTTGATAGCTCATTTCTTTTTTCCCCTGAATAATATTCCATTGTCTGTATATACCACATTTTATCCATTTGCCTACTGAAGGATGTTCTGGCTGCTTCCAAGTTTTTGCAATTATGAATAAAGCTGCTTTAAACATCCATGAGCAGGTTTTTGTGTGGACAAAAGTTTTCAGCTCTTTTGGGTAAGTACCAAGAAGGGTGACTGCTAGATTGTATGGTAAGAGTATGTTTAGGTTTTTTTGTTTTTTGTTTTTTTTTGTGGTACGCGGGCCTCCCACTGTTGTAGCCTCTCCCGTTGTGGAGCACAGGCTCCGGATGCGCAGGCTCAGCGGCCATGGCTCACGGGCCTAGCCGATCTGCGGCACGTGGGATCTTCCCGGACTGGGGCACGAACCCGCATCCCCTGCATCGGCAGGCGGACTCTCAACCACTGTGCCACCAGGGGAGCCATCAGTATGTTTAGTTTTGTTAGAAACTTCCAAACTGTCTTCCAAGGTGGCTGTACCATTTTGCATTCCTACCATCAATGAATGAGAGTTCCTGTTACTCCACATTCTCATCAGCATTTATTAGTGTTGTCAGTGTTCTGGATTTTGGCCATTCTAATAGGTATGTAGTAGAATCTCACCATTGTCTTACTTTGCAATTCCCTGCTGATAATATGATGTGGACTATCTTCATGTGCTTATTTGCCATTTATATATCTTCTTTGGTGAAGTGTCTGTTTGTCTTTGGCCCATTTTCTAATCAGGTTTGTTGTTGTTGTTGAGTTTTAAGAGTTCTTTGTATATTTTGGATAATAGTCCTTTATCAGATGTGTCTTTTGTAAATACTTTCTGCCATTCTGGGGCTTGTCTTTCTATCCTCTTGACAGTGTTGCTCACAGAGCAAAAGTTTTTCATTTTAATGAAGTCCAGCTTATTGATTTCTTCCTTCTCAAATTTTGCTTTTGGTGTCATATCTAAAAAGTCACCACCCAATCCAAGATCAGGTAGATTTTCTCCTATTATCTTCTAGGTGTTTTATAGTTTTGTGTTTTACGTTTAGGTCTGTGATCCATTTTGAGTTATCTTTTGTGAAGGGTGTAAGATCTATGTCTAGACTTAATTTTTGCATGTGAATGTCCAATTGTGCCAGCACCATTAGTTAAAAAGATGATCTTTGCTCCTTTGTCAAAGACCATTTGAGGGCTTCCCTGGTGGCGCAGTGGTTGAGAGTCCGCCTGCCAATGCAGGGGACACCGTGCCCCAGTCTGGGAAGATCCCACATGCCGTGGAGTGGCTAGGCCCATGAGCCATGGCCACTGAGCCTGAGTGTCCGGAGCCTGTGGTCTGCAACAGGAGAGGCCACAACAGTGAGAGGCCCGCGTACCGCAAAAAAAAAAAAAGACCATTTGACTATATTTATGTGGATCTATTTTTATGTGGGTTTTTTATTGGAATTGTATGGAATATGTAGATCAAGTTGGGATGAACTGACATCTTGACAGTATTGAGTCTTCTACCCATGAACATGGAATTTATCTCCATTTATTTAGTTTTTTTATTCCTTTCATCAGAGTTTTGCAGTTTTCCTCATACAGATCTTGTGCATATTTTGTTAGATTTATACCTATTTCTTTGGGGGGGGTGATAATGTAAATAATATTTTGTTCTTTTTCAAATTTTTATTTATTTATTTATTTATTTTTGGCTGCATTGGGTCTTCATTGCTGCGCGCGGGCTTTCTCTAGTTGCGGCGAGCAGGTGCTACTCTGTTTTGGTGTGTGGGCTTCTTATTGCAGCGGCTTCTCTTTGTTGCAGAGCATGGGCTCTAGGGGCGCAGGCTTCAGTAGTTGTGGCACATGGGCTCAGTAGTTGTGGCATGGAGGCTCAGTACTTAAGGCTCACGGGCTCTAGAGCACAGGCTCAGTAGTTGTGGCACACAGGCTTAGTTGCTCTGTGGCATGTGGGATCTTCCCGGACCAGGGCTTGAACCTGTGTCCCCTGCAATGGCAGGCAGATTCTTAACCACTGTGCCACCAGGGAAGTCCAACAGTAGTTTGCTTAATTAATTTCAAATTCTACTAGTTCATTGTTGTTATATAGGGAAGTGATTGACTTTTGTATATTAACCATATATCCTGAAACCTTGATATAACTGCTTATTAGTTCCAGGAGTTTTTGTTAATTATTTGTGACTTTTTACATATACAACCATGTCATCTGTGAACAAAGACAGTTTTATTTCTTCTTTCTAATTCAATATGTCTTTGTTTCCTTTTCTTTTCCCTCAGGCTTTGTTTATCTCTGAATGTCTCCCTCAATTTTGAAGGGCAGTTTTGTCAGATAAGGAATTCTCAGTGGATGGGGTTTTTTCCCCCCAGCACTTTGAATATATCAGTCTACTGACTTCTGGCCTCTGAGAAACTGCCTGATACATTTACTGAGGACCTCTTGTATATGATGAGTCTCTTCTCTCCTGCTGCTTTCAGGATTCTCTCTTTGTCTTTGGTTTTCAACAGTTTGATTTTAGTGTCTTAATGTGAGTCTCTTTGGGTTTATCCTACTTCAAGTTCATTAAGCTTATTAGATTTGTAGATTCATGTATTTCATCAAATTGGGAGCCACTATTCTTTCAAATATTCTTCCTGCCCCCTTTTTCCTCTTTTCCTTCTGAGATTCCCACAATGTGTGTATTGGGCTAGTTCATGTGTCCTACAGATCCCTTAGACACTGCTAGTTTTTTCTTCTTTCTTTCTGTTCCTCAGACGTGATAATTCAAATAGTTCCATCTTTAAGTCTACTGATTCTTTCCTCTTTCTTCTGTTTGATGAAATCTGCTTTTGAACCTTCTGGTGTATTTTTCATTTTAGTTATTGTATTTTCAGCTCCAGAATTCCTTTCTGGTTCCTTTGTATAATTTCTATCTCTGTTGATAATCTTGTTTTCATCATACATTGTTTTGCTATCTTTGTCTCTATCTTCCTTTATTTAGCTCTTTGAGTGTCCTTAAAACAGCTGTTTTAAAGACTTCGTTTTGAAAGAATGGAACCCAGGCTTCATCAGGTACATTTTCTGTCAATTAATTTTGTTCCTTCAAATGGCCCATACTTTCTTATTTCTTTGTAAGCCTTGTGATTTTTTTGTTGAACAATGAAGATTTGAATCTTATAAAGTGGTAACTCTGGAAATCAAATTCTCCCTCTTCCCCAGGGTTTGCTGTTTTTTTTCAGCTATTGTAGGCTGCTTCTGTGTTGGGATAAGCCTGAGATAAAAGCTTAAAGTCTCCTTAGGTTTTTTCCCACATCTTTCCTTGGGCATGGGTGGTAATTTTCTAAATTTCCCTCTATTAGTGGTTGTTTTTGAAAAAAAGAGAGAGAGAAAAAAAAAAGGACATTGAGACAGTGGGGATGAAACAATGGCTACCAGACTCTGTGTCTGTACCTTGTTGACCAGAGGCAGTTAGCAGTCAACACAGAACTACAATATTTGGAAGACAAGGTCCTTATTGCCTACTTTGGATCCAGCAAGCCACACCAGAGGTGTGGGTTGCCATCTTCCCAAATGCCTGTCACAGGGCTGGGGCAGTGGGAGATGGCCAATACTACACCAAAGGCTGACATCAATGAATATTAACAATTTACCAGACACGCTTTCCCCTGGAAGCTTTAAGTGTTCAGATAGACTGTAGAGATCCAAAATAGTCAATGCAGACAGTTTCTGCTGATACAGTTGTTGTCCAAGTGGTGAGACAGATTCCTGTTCCTTCCCATTCTGCCATCTTCCTGACATTACTCTCCTTAGTGGTTATTTTTTTAATGTAATTTTTTTTATTGTATTCTGACATGTGTCATCATTTAAAAGTCCACATAACTCAGTTAATCAATTTTTCCAAATGACCAATTCATGATGTTACAAATGCACGCATAGACAAAAAGAGCCATTCAAAGTGGAAGAAGTCCAATGGCTTTTAATGTAACAGAGTATGAAAAATTCACTGAGTAGAAGAAGGTCACTTATATATGGTTTAGATTCTACACTGCAACTAACTTTTAAAAAATTACCACTTGTTCAGCTTTGGTATAATATCAAAGAAGAATACCTACAATTATCTGAAAAGGCTATTAAAATACTCCTCCCTTTCTTGGATTTTACTCCTGTACTTCAACAATAAAAAAACAAATTATAAGATTGAATATAGAAACATGTGAGAATCCAGTTATCTCATATAAAGTGAAAACATTAAACAAATATGCAAAACTTTAAAACAATGCCACTCTATTCAGTAATTATTTTGTTTTGAGAAATGTAATTATATTTCATAAATATATGTCATTTATGTTAATATGTTTATTATTGTTATTTTAAATGAATAAATATTTAATTGTTTTCAGTTTTACTTTTAAACTCAATTCAGTTTAATTTTTTATTTTTAAATTATGTAACTCCCATAAACAAAAGCTCTTTGAGGTCCTCAATAACTAAAAGGATAAAGAGGTCCTTAGACAAAAAAGTTTGAAAACTATTTCACTAAACCATATCCCTTTTGATGCTTAAAATTCATTAAAAACAGAATGAGCCGTGAATCTGAATTCATACCTAGATCCGTCATAGAATTCTATGCTCATGAAAATATCTTTCAAAATGAAAAAAAAGAAACCTTTTCCTGATAAACAAAAGCTAACAGAGTTCACTGCCAATAGACCTGCTCAAGAAATGTTTAAGAAATGAAGAGCATTGCAAATGGTAAAAATGAGAATACATTTAAAATTCCTTTTTTTCATGTTAATTGTTTTAAAAGATAATTGTCTAAAGAAAAATAATAACAAAATATAGCAGAAAGGATGGTAGGAAAAGGAACTTTACTGCAGTAAGGTTCTTATGCTATACGTGTAATGATATATTACTTGAAAATAGATTATATTTTAAAACAATATTATAAACCCTAGAAGACCAGTAAAAAATAAGAGATACAATAAGAGGACAATAGTAGAGATAAAATAGAATCATTACAAAAACTAAGCTGATCCAAATGAAAGTAGGAGAAAAGAACAAAGAACAGATGAGACAAACAGAATATAAGACACTGCCAGCACTGACATTAATGTAGATGGTCAAAGATATGACTGCTTACAGTGGGGGAGGCAGGGTATGCAGAGGGTACAGGGAGCTCTGTGTACCTCCCACTCAAGTCTGCTGTGTAGTTACAACTCCTCTAAAAGACAAGCTGGTGAACAAAATCCACCCCTCATTATTGTAACTACATACTTGCCTGTCATCTCTGAATTAAGCTACAGTAATGCAGGGACTGTACCTGCCTTGTTCCCTGCTACATATCAGTGCAACATTTTTCACCATTATCTACTGATCTCTAAATATACTGCTCTGATAAAAATAAATAAATAAAAGAAACAAACTCTCAAAATGACTTAGAATACAAAATAACTATTCATATACAATAGATGTGAAAGAAGAACATATACACAGTTTATCTTTTAAGGAAAATATATCTAATGAGAACAAAATGTAAAAGAAACAAATTAACATCCCTGGAAAGACATACTTGGAGATTTTCAGATCATGATACACTCTCTAGCTTTTCTTTGAATGAAACTAACTAATCCTTCCCTTAACCAGTCAAAAAACACTTTTTCTTAAAGTACATTTTCCAATTAGAAAGCTGATCAGATAATTATTCTGAAAATATCTATACAAACAGAAGATAGGTTTTCATTGAGGTAAATAATAGTCTTTCTTTTTTAAATTAAAAACTAAAAGACAAACCACTTACTGCTAATAACCAGCTAATCTAAATTATTTTCCCCCAAAGGAAAAATTCCAAAATATTAATGTGTTTTATTTCCATATCCTTTACGTAGTTTTGAGTAGATTGTTTAGCACATTAACTCACTAAGAACCTACTATGCTACGAAAAATCTGGAATCTTTCCAAAGATGATAACTTTAATAGACCTAAATTTTTTTAATTTTTATTATTTTTTTTTGCGGTATGTGGGCCTTTTACTGTTGTGGCCTCTCCCGTTGCGGAGCATAGGCTCCGGACGTGCAGGCTCAGCGGTCATGGCTCACGGGCCCAGCCGCTCCGTGGCATGTGTGATCCTCCCGGACTGGGGCACGAACCCATGTCCCCTGCATTGGCAGGCGGACTCCCAACCACTGCGCCACCAGGGAAGCCCGACCTAAATATTTTTAATCGAAGAGTACACATTTGTGAAAATTACTTTAAAAGAAAAAAAAAACTGTCCTACTGAATTATTCCTTAATATACTTATTGTAAAACTGTCCCACTTATATCCCCTTCTTTGGCTTCTTTTTACTATTTTGTTGTTCTATTAATTTGCTAACATATTAATTCTTAAATGTTCCCAAATATCTAATTAGTAACTGTTTTCAACAAATTTAAAATCAAGAACAAAGCAATGTTTAACAAATACAGTACCTGAGAGAGGATGCTCTTGGCCCGTGATCTCTGGAATCCATTACCCAACCAACATGACACTCTAGACGGGGATTTGTACTATGTCTTGTTTTTCTCTTTCTTGGACTCTAAGGAAAAAGAAGTCAAACTTTGCAATTACCTTGTAGTGTGAACCTCACAAGTAAATTAAAAAAACCCTCTGACTGTAAACCAACTCAAACATTTTCATATGGTGGGTGACACATTATGAAATCATATGAAGTCACAAAACTCAAATATGTCACATACAAGTTACAAAACTTCACAAGACCCTTTGCTAGGTTTCAACACAAGGATTAAAAAAAATACAACTTAGAATGATTCCTCATTACACCTTCTGATAGTCTTTAATTAACACCACCCATTGTAAAGAAGTTATTCCTTAACCTGAGAAGACATCGCTATGGTAAAATACCATTTTTTTAAATGAATTCTTACAGTCTAAAATATACATTATTTTTATTGTGATAGAAACTAAAAAAGTATCATTTTTTAATGTTGAAGTATACAAGTGGCAGGCTTTATATTCCTGGTGTTTTGTGTACCTTCACATCAATGGCTTTGGGTTCTTTAACAACAGGATAAAATCTTGGTGTTTTGTTTGGATCTTGTAATCTAGGTGTTCGAGGTGTTTTGGGTGTCCTTGCAGGATAAATTCTAGGAGATTCTGGAACTGCTGTGGGTAATGAACGGGCCATTGTTGCTGAAGACATTTCTGAAACATCAAACAACTTCTGAGCTAATTCATCAGTCAAATCTGCAAAATAAAAAGCTGTTAAAAGGATTTAGGTGCTAGAAAAATATTTTACTTTGGGAACAAGGATAATTCTGAAATTCTCTATTCTCAGAGGATTTTTTCATCAGAAATATTTCAAACATATAAGAAAGAATTTTTAAAAACCACTTGTCTACACATCACCTACCTTACTAAATTTTAATTTTGCTTTATTTCTGACTTTTTTTTTAAGAAAAATATGCTAAAGACCACTGTGTAACCTTTCCTAATCCCATTTTGCTTTTCCTCCTCAGAGATAACCAGGCTCTTAAATTTGGTATTTTTATCTATTATTGTATATATATATATATATATATATATATGTATATAAAATATTATTTTGCATAATTAATTTTATATAAGTGGCATCCCACTATATTATCATTTTGCAGGCTTTTTCAGTCAGTATTTTGTTTGTGACAATTATTCAGGTCTATTCATATGGCTTTGGCTTATTCATTTTCACTGCAGAATATCATGCTGTTATACACATATCAAAATTTATTCATTCTCCTGAAGACATCTGTGTTACTTTCAAAGTTTTGGTATAATCAATAATGCTGCAATGAACATTGTTGAACATGTATCTTTATACAGGTGTGAGCATTTCTCTAGGGTTTATATCTGAAATGGAAATGCTGAGTCAAATGGCATGTGCATCTTCTGACTTACTAAATACTGATTGTCAATCTGCTTTCTACAGTGGTTTCACCAATTTATACTTCCAGCAGCAGCATGTAAATGTCCCAACACTTTAACATCCTGGTCAAGGCTGGGTTTTGTGTAAACTTTTAAATATTTTTCCACCTCATGGGATTTAAAAGGTATTTGCATTTCTTTGGTTATTAGAGAAGTTGAGCCTATTTTCATCTAGTCATCACTCAGTTTTCCCTTTTGTGAGCTTGCCATTTATATCCTTTTGACTATTTTTCTATTGGGTTGTTTTACTTAGTTTGTGAAAATCTTAAGATAAAATACTAAGTAAGCAAGCAGATGAATCAAGTAGTATTGTCAAAAATGCAGGCTCTATTTCTATGTGGTTTTTCTTCAGACTTATCAACTTCTTTCAATTCATACAATAACCTTTTGTTCACTTGACAGATATTATTGAGTACCTACTACTATATGCCAAGTACTATTCTAGAGGCAAGTTTGTAAACTCAAAAAGTGAACTTACCAATCTAAGACCTAGTCTCTCTGTCTTGACATTTTCCCTCCTAATCCATTTTCTTTATTGTTGCCAGAATGATTATTCTGAGGAGCAAATTAGGTCATTTCACATTTTTACTTAAAAATTTTCAGCATTTCCCTGTTGCCTATAGAAGTATAGGCTCTTTATCATGGCATATAATACTTTCCTGATTTTGCCTCATCTATTGTCATTCTCCACTTCAATCTTGGTGCCCCAAATAGCAACCTACTTGTTGTTCCTGTTTTCTGGCTTCATATCTTTTCATACGCTTTTTCCTCTATCTAAAAGTCCCTTTCCCTCATTTTTTACACCCAGTTAGACTCATATCCTTCCTTTAATACCCAGCATAAATGTTACTTTCCCTGGGAATTCATAGCATTCCTTAAATATCTTCTGCCAACAGAATCAATCAATTCTTCTTTTGTACCGCCTCTGCATTTTATCCATTTATTTTTAGATTTATTAAATTAAAATTTATTTTCTTACATATCATTCCATTAAATGCTAACAGTAAGTCTCAGTGCTTCCCTGAAAGCAAGGGCCAAAATCTAACGTATATATACCAGGCTGTACAACTGTGACTAGAAAAAAGTATATCCCCACCCAATGACTGATAAACTTAACTTAATTGTGTTAATGCTGTTTTTCTGTATAGCAAAAAGATATACAATCTCAGGAGTTAAAAGTAGGAGCATACAATGAAAAATATAGTAAATCCAGTGCCCTTGTAAAAGAAATATTCAAAGATCTAGGAGCAGTAACAACCCAGAAAGTAACCTTCCTAGCATCTAGATTATGGTCTCTAAATTCCATTTCCCACTGATCCAGTCTCCTTAAAAAAAAAAAAACAGTCTGAAGCACAAAGTATTATACGAGCCTAGGAAATCTTAAGCCAGAAAGCAATGAAGTTAAAAATGAAAATATAAGCATAGTTCATGAAAACATAGCAGCAAACTTTAAGGGACATCAACAGTGAAAACAATGACTGAACTGGATTAAGCACATCAAATAAATAAACCCCATGAGAGTTCATAATGATACTTTAAAACTTAATCATATCTCTTGGTTGATAGGGCACCAACTCATTATTCTGAAAATGATAAATTGAATACAAAGAAATAAACAAGAATTTAGCCTTCCTTTCTTGTAAAAATTGAATTCCAGAGTAAACAAAGAGTTGATTAAAAAAAATTCTTCCTTATAAAATTCTAGGTTAAGAAATAAAGAAGAAATAATAGAATTGGAAGGTGAATATTTTGCAACTCTAATGAAATAAAGGACCAGGGGAATATTCATCAGTAGCTGCTAAAAGCATTTGGCAAAACGTTGAGGAGAGATTTCACGAGCCATGAAAGAAATAACTGACATACTGACTTAATTAAAATGAAAACCTTATGCTTTGCGAACAACACTGTCAAGAAAATGAAAAGACAAGCCACAAAATGGCAGAAAGTATTTGCAAAAGACACATCTGATAAAGGACTATTATCCAAGATATACAAAGAACTTTTAAAGCTCATCAATTACAAAAACAAAACAAAACAAAACCTGATTAGAAAATGGGCCAAAGACCTAACAGACACTTCACCAAAGAAAGAAATGGCAAATAACACATGAAGATACTCCACATCAGATATCATCAGGGAATTGCAAAGTAAGACAACAATGAGATTCTACTACACACCTATCAGATTGGCCAAAATCCAGAACACTGACAACACTAATAAATGCTGGTGAGAATGTGGAGTAACAGGAACTCTCATTCATTGGTGGTAGGAATGCAAAATGGTACAGCCACCTTGGAAGACAATTTGGAAGTTTCTTACAAAATTAAACATACTCTTACCATACAATCTAGCAGTTGCCCTCCTTGGTACTTACCCAAAGGAGCTGAAAACTTATGTCCACACAAAAACCTGCTCATGGATGTTTAAAGCAGCTTTATTCATAATTTCAAAAACTTGGAAGCAGCCAGAACATCCTTCAGTAGGTGAATGGATAAATAAACTGTCACATACCCAGATGATGGAACATTATTCAGTGGTAAAAAGAAATGAGCTATCAAACATGAAAAGACATGAAGGAACCTTAAAAGCATATTACTAAGTGAAGGGATCCAATCTGAAAAGGCTACACACTGGGTGATTCCAACTATTCAATGTTCTGGAAAAGGAAAACTATGGAGATGATAAAAAGACCAGTTGTTTCTAGGGGTTGAGGGGAGGGAGAGATGAACAGGTGGAACATAGAGGATTTTTAGGGCTGTGAAAATACTATGTTTGATACTATAATGATAGCTACATCTCATTATACAATTATCCAAACCTGTAGAATGTACACCAGGAGTAAACGCTAATGGAACTATGGACTTTTGGTGACTACAATGTGTTAGTGTAGGTCATCAATTGTAACAAATGTACCACTCTGATGTGGGATGTTGCTATAAAGAGGCAACATCTTTCACCAGATGGGTGATAGCTATGCAAATTGGGATCAGGGAGTAAATGGGAAATCTCTGTACCTTCCTCTTAATTTTGCTATAAGCCTAAAACTGCTCTAGAAAAAAAGCCTTTTTTAAAAAAAAGGTAAAGGGAAACCTTATGATGAATGGATCAGACTGATAGCATCTAAACCCAATGACCAGTCATAACATCACTAAAAGTGAGCCTGAAAGACATCATATGATGCAATGAGAAGTAAACAACTCCTCCTAAGAAACAGTCTTGCTATCAGAAATATAAAAATCCTGAATATACTCACTATTCTATATGTAAATACCAGTTCACAGGAAATAGAGGAGATAAAGGGACATATGATATGAAGATACAATCAGATAAATCTAGATCATAAGAAATTGCATGACAAAGTAATCACTTTCTTCAACAAATCACTGGCATGGAAAAACAAGAGAAGAGGAATGATTATAGATTAAAAGTGACTTAATGGTCTTATCAATCAAATGCAACGTGTGCATCTTGCTTGGTCCTGATTCAAACAACAAATTAGAAAAAGATATATTTCAGACAATCAAGAACAACAAACATAAACTGGGTAGTAGATGATGGTAAGGAATTATTGCTAATTTTATGTGAAATAATGGTACCATGAAAATTTATATATATATATATATATATATATAAATTTGCAATATACAATGAAATATTTACAGAATAAATAATATGGTGTTTGAGATTTGATATGCAATACCAGAAACAGATGAGGAACAAGGTACAGATGAAAAAAGAATGTTAAAGTATTAACAATTGTTGAAATTAGGTGAGATGGGTACATGGGGGTCCATTAGACAGTTTTCTCTGCGTTTATTTTTATCTGAAATTTCCATATTAAAAAGTTACATTTTATTTCAGTTTTATATTTATTTTATTCCAGGTTTAATTCAGTGTGAATTTTACCCACCAAGAAGAGTCCAGATATACCAATTTTGTGATGACTAAGATCTATAGAGTACTTTTGTTATCTCAAAAGAAACATTTTACAAAATTTGCATAGCGTACCATATACCAATTTATATTTATTGACAGGACTTCCCTGGTGGTCCAGTGGGTAAGACTCTGCACTCCCAATGCAGGGGGCTCTTGCTCAATCCCTGGTCAGGGAACTAGATCCCGCATGCATGCCACAACTAAGAAGCCCGCGAGCCACAACTAAGACCTGGCAGAGCCAAAATAACTAACTAAATAAATAAATATTAAAAAATGATAATATTTTGACAAAAAATTATCAAAAAGAGTTAACACAATTGCAAGTACATAAAATATAGTAGATATAAAAATTAAATTACTAGAAAAATAGGTAGTTAGGAAATAAGAATATATTTAAAAAAATTTTTTTTTGTTGCATTGGGTCTTAGTTGCGGCAGGTGGGCTCCTTAGTTGCAGCTCAAGGGCTCCTTAGTTGTGGCATGTGAACACTTAGTTGTGGCATGTGAACTCTTAGTTGCGGCATGAATGTGGGATCTAGTTACCAGATCAGGGATGGAAACTGGGCTCCCTGCATTGTGAGCACAGAGTCTTAACCACTGCGCCACCAGGGAAGTCCCTAAAGTTGTTTTTTATCAAATATTAGCCTGGGATGATACATGAATATCATCTAGATATTATAACTTCTTTTTATCAAAATCATGGGCCATCTCTTGTACATGAATGCTCAAAATAGCATTTTTCATAATAGCCAAACCAAAACCAAAAAATCCAAATATCCATCAACTTCCAAACGGATAAACAAAATGAAGTATGTCCATGCTATAGAACACTACCTCACAGAAAGGAGTGAAGTACAAATATAAGCAACAACATAGATTAATCTCAAAAATATTATATTAATTGAAGGAAGACAGACACATTGACTACATATCATATGATCCCATTTACATGAAATTTCTAGGAAGTGCAAAAACATACAGACAGAAAGCAGGTCACTGGTTACCTTAGACTGAAACTGAGCGCTGAAATTGACTGCAAATGATCGTGGGGGAACTTTTATTGTGATGGAATTTAAAAACTGAATTGTGGCGCTGGTGTACAACTATACAAATTTACTGAAATTAATCAAACTATACACTTAAAGTGAGTTAATTTTATGTAAATTATACTTCAAAAAAGCTTTAAAACACAAAAGACCAGGCCATCTGCTCTTCAGGGAACCTCAATTGTGATTGACTACCATACAGTTTCTGCTAAAAGTTTATCAGAGAAGATTGATATTTCAGAGGATTAGGCTAAAGCGCTGATTTTCAAAGTGTAGCTCCAACCAGTGTTACAGGATAATCAGGATAATCTGGGAACTTGTTAAAAATGCATATTCTCAGGTCTTACCTCAACTTACTAAATCAAGAAACTCTGGGTACAGAGTTCCTTGATTTAACAAGCTTTCCAGGTGAATCTGATACTTGCCAAAGTTTAAGAGCCACTGGACTGAGGGGGGTGTGCTAACTATTTTGCTACTTAAGATTTTCCAAATATTATTCCACCAAATCATTGCACACCTGCATACCTGGACCATATGAACCTCATCCATGGTCCTCATTGTCTTTATAGACAGGAATTGCCTTTATAAAAACAGAACTTAATATTATGCTGTTGGTGTTCACTGAAGGCTGATAATAAAAAATACTACACGAGGACTGACATTCTATTTTTTTAATGTAAATAAAATGTCACTGAAGCAGGACTCAGCAAATATTTTTCTGTAAATGCCAGATAGTAATTTTTTTTTCTCTTTTCAGGTCATAAAGTCTCAGTTAAAACTACTCAACCCTGCCATTGTAGCACAGCTATAGACTATATGTAAATGAAGGGTATGGCCAGATTAGACCATGGCAGGCCAGTTTTGGCCTATGGGTAATAAATTTGCCAACCACTGAAACTGGATTTACACGTTGCCTTCAAAAAGTCGTTATAACTATATTTCATGTATTTGATAAGGTAGAGGAAAATATGAACACATCAAAAAGAGATACAGACAGTAAAAAAAAGAATCCAATCCAACTTCTAGAGAAGAAAAATACAACAGCTGAGATTTTTCAAAAATACACCAGATGGGTTTAAAAATAGATTAGACACTGACACTGCAGAATAAAAGACTAATTAACCTGAAAGCATAGGAGTAGAAATGGCCCAAAACAAAACACAGAGGAAAAAAAAGACTGAAAAAAAAGAAGAGGGCATTAGTGAGCTATGTGACTTCAAGTAGCTTAATATACATGTAACTGGAATCTTAAAGGAAAGATTTAAAAGTACATTAAAATTATTAATTTTTAAAATTTAAAATGTTAATTTAAAATATGGTTAAATTTTTTTTCCAAATTTGATTAAAAATATGTAAACACATAGGTAAAAAACTCAATAAGCCTGGAAGAAAATCACAATTAAACTTCTTCCAACAGGTGATAAGGAGAAATAGTAAAAGCAGCCAGAATCAATAGCATTTATCCAATCTGAACGACAGAGCAAAAAACAATTGGAAAAAACTAATCAAGCCTCAGGAACCTGTGGAAAAACAATACGTCCTTGAGAGGAGAGAAAATGCAGAACAAAAAAATTTTTGAAGAAATAATAGTTTAAAATTTCCCTAGTTTGGCTAAAGGCATGAACCTACACATTCAAGAAACAGAGAGAACCCCATCAAGGATTAATCCAGAGAAATCCATGGTCAGACACATCACACTCTAATTGCTAAAAACTTAAGACAAATAAAAATTCTTGAAAAGTAGCTAGAGAAAAAGAACTCAATACAAGTAAGGGAACAATCTGAATTACTACAAAATTTTTAAATCAGAAACTATGGAGGACAGAAAGAAGTGGCCTGACAGTTTTAAGTGCTGAAAGAAAAGAACTGTCATTCCAGAATTCTGTATCAAAGGAAACATCCTTTGGGAATGAAGATGAAATAAACACACCATCATCAGATGAAGGAAAACTAAGGTAAATAAATCATAGTCAGCAGAATTTGTCTCAAAGAATTACTAAAGAAGGTACTTCAAACAGCAGAAAAGGATATCAGAAAGAAACTTGGAACATCATAAATACAGGAAAAGCAAGAGAATGGTAAAAGTATAATATAGATAATAGACTCTTATCCTTTTAAGTTCTTTAAAACATACTTGATAGTTAAAAGTAAAAAATATAACACTGATAGGATTTTCAATTTATTTTCAAGACTATAATACAAAGAAACTTATATGTAAGTAAAATTTCTATGTTCCTATTGAAGTAGTAAAATATTGATTCTAAATAAAATGAAAAGTTAAGTGTATCTAGAGCAACCTAATCCCTAGAGGAACTACTAAAAAAATAATTACACAAAAAAGGCATATATGGCCAAACTCACCCTAGATAAATTAAAATGTAATTTAAAAAATTACATATACAGGGGGCTTCCCTGGTGGCGCAGTGGTTGAGAGTCCGCCTGCCGATGCAGGGGACACGGGTTCGTGCCCCGGTCCGGGAAGATCCTGCATGCCGCGGAGCGGCTGGGCCTGTGAGCCATGGCCGCTGAGCCTGCACGTTTGGAGCCTGTGCTCCGCAACGGGAAAGGCCATAACAGTGAGAGGCCCGCGTACCAAAAAAAAAAAAAAAAAATTACATATGCAGTTTTCCCTTGAACAACATGGGGTTGAATTTCGCAGTTCAGCTTATAAGCAGATTTTTTTTTTTCAATAAATATAGGACATGTATTTTCATTTTAAAGATCTTTAAATTAACTAAATGTGGGAAAAGTTTGTGTTCAATTAGAGATCACAGTATGTAGAATCAAAAGAACTAGAGTTTGAGTCCTGATTCTATTCAAACTGTTTCAGCTTCTTATCCTTAGGTGAGTCATTTATCAATTCCTTGTTTTTGAGGGAGAGATAGCAGTATTTATGATTATGTGGGGGGCTCAGCACCCATAACCCCCTAGATGTTCAAGGGTCAACTGTAACCCAAACAGGGCAGAGAAAGGGAAACAAAGAAACAAAATCTAAATCCAAACATGGAAATAATTACATTAAATGTAAACAATCTAAACACACCAATTAAAAGACAGATTGTCAGACTGAATTTTTTAAAAAGACCAATCTATATGCTGTCTATAACAAGCTCACATCAAATATAATGAAATAAGTAGCTTAAAAGTAAAGGGATGCTCCTTTAAACCCGTCCTGTCTGAGCGAAGAACGGAAGCCCTCCGGCGACCTACGCGCAGAGGCAGGGCCAGGTCCAAGGCTGAGACCCGGGAGCTGTGAGAGCAGAGAAGAGACAGGGAAATTTCTCTGTGCAGCCTCGGAGGCAGCGGATTAAAGCTCCACGGTCTGCTTGATGTGCTCTGCGTCTGTGGAGTGCGTGAATGGACAGCGAATCATCCCAAATTGAGGAGGTGGACTTTGAGGACAAGATTTAAGATTTTTTCCCCTTTTCCTCTTTTTAAAACGAATTATCCCAAATTGAGGAGGTGGACTTTGAGAGCAAGATTTCAGACTTTTTCCCCTTTTCCTCTTTTTACAACGAATTATCCCAAATTGAGGAGGTGGACTTTGAGAGCAAGATTTTTGATTTTTTTCCCCCTGTTCTCTTTTTGTGAATGTGTATGTGTATGCTTCTGTGTGAGATTTTCTCTGTATAGCTTTACTTCCACCATATGTCCCAGGGTTCTATCTGTCCATTTTTTTTTCAATAATTACTTTTTTATTTTAATAACGCTACTATATTTTATACTTTATTCTATTTTACTTTCTCTTCTCTCTTTCGTTTTTTCCTACCTTCCCTTCCTCCCTCGCTCCCTCCGCCCCTCCTTTCTTCCTTTCTTCTTTCCTTCCTCCCTCCCTCCCCCTCTTGTCTTTCTTTTTTTCTTTCTTCCTTTCTTTCTTTCCTTCCTTCCTCCCTCCCTCCCTTCTTCCTTTCACTCTTTTTCTTTCTGTCCTCCCTCCCTGTCTCCTTTCTTTCTTTCTTTCTGTCCTTCCTCCCTCCCTCCTTTCTTTCTTTCTTCCTTCCTTCCATCCTTTCTTTCCTTCTTCCTTTCTTTCTCTCACTCTTTCTTTCTTTCTACTTTTTCTCGGTTTTATTCTGAGCCGGGTAGATGAAAGGCTCTTGGTGCTGCAGCCAGGAGTCAGTGTTGTGCCTCTGAAGTGGGAGAGCCAACTTCAGGACACGGGTCCACAAGAGACCTCCCAGCTCCACATAATATCAAGCGGTGAAAATCTCCCAGAGATCTCCATCTCAACACCAGCATCCAGCTTCAGTCAACGACCAGCAAGCTACAGTGCTGGTCACCCTATGCCAAGCAACTAGCAAGACAGGAACACAACCCCACCCATTAGCAGAGAGGTGGCCTAAAAAGATAATAAAGCCACAGGCACCTCAAAACACACCACCAGACGTGGACCTGTCCACGAGAAAGACAAGATCGAGCCTCAACCAACAAAACACAGGCACTAGTACCCCCATCAGGAAGCCTACACAATCTACTGAAACAACCTTAGCCACTGGGGACAGACACCAGAAACAACGGGAACTACGAATCTGCAGCCTGCAAAAAGGAGACCCCAAACACAGTAAGATAAGCAAAATGAGAAGACAGAAAAACACACAGCAGGTGAAGGGGCAAGATAAAAACCTACCAGACCTAACAAATGAAGAGGTAATAGGCAGTCTACATGAAAAAGAATTCAGAATAATGATAGTAAAGATGATCCAAGATTCTATTTCCAAGATCCAAAATCTTGGAAATAGAATAGACAAAATGCAAGAAACAGTTAACAAGGACCTAGAAAAACTAAAGATGAATCAAGCATCGATTAAAAACACAATAAATGAAATAAATAATACTCTAGATGGGATCAATAGCAGAATAACTGAGGCAGAAGAACGGATAAGTGAGGTGGAAGATAAAATAGTGGAAATAACTGCTGCAGAGCAAAATAAAGAAAAAAGAATGAAAAGAACAGAGGACAGTCTCAGAGACCTCTGGGACAACATTAAATGCACCAACATTCGAATTATAGGGATTCCAGAAGAAGAAGAGAAAAAGAAAGGGACTGAGAAAATATTTGAAGAGATTATAGTTGAAAACTTCCCTAAAATGGGAAAGGAAATAGTTAATTAAGTCGAGGAGGCACAGAAAGTCCCATACAGAATAAATCCAAGGAGAAATATGCCAAGACACATATTAATCAAACTGTCAAAAATTAAACACAAAGAAATCATATTAAAAGCAGCAAGGGAAAAACAACAAATAACACACAAGGGAATCCCCATCAGGTTAACAGCTGATCTCTCAGCAGAAACTCTACAAGCCAGAAGGGAGTGGCAGGACATAATTAAAGTGATGAAGGAGAAAAACCTGCAACCAAGATTACTCTACCCAGCAAGGGTCTCATTCAGATTTGACGGACAAATTAAAACCTTTACAGACAAGGAAAAGCTGAGAGAGTTCAGCACCACCAAACCAGCTTTACAACAAATGCTAAAGGAACTTCTCTAGGCAAGAAACACAACAGAAGGAAAAGACCTACAATAACAATCCCAAAACAATTAAGGAAATGGGAATAGGAACATACATATCGATAATTACCTTAAATGTAAATGGACTAAATGCTCCCACCAAAAGACACAGATTGGCTGAATGGATACAAAAACAAGACCCATATATATGCTGTCTACAAGAGACCCACTTCAGACCTAGAGACACATACACACTGAAAGTAAGGGGATGGAAAAAGATATTCCATGCAAATGGAAATCAAAAGAAAGCTGGAGTAGCAATTCTTATATCAGACAAAATAGACTTTAAAATAAAGACTATTAGAAGAGACAAAGAAGGACACTACAAAATGATCAAGGGATCGATCCAAGAAGAAGATATAACAATTGTAAATATTTATGCACCCAACTTAGGAGCACCTCAATACATAAGGCAAATACTAACAGCCATAAAAGGGGAAATCGAAAGTAACACACTCATAGTAGGGGACTTTAACACCCCACTTTCACCAATGGACAGATCATCCAAAATGAAAATAAATAAGGAAACACAAGCTTTAAATGATACATTAAACAAGATGGGCTTAATTGATATTTATAGGACATTCCATCCAAAAATAACAGAATACACATTTTTCTCAAGTGCTCATGGAACATTCTCCAGGATAGATCATATCTTGGGGCACAAATCAAGCCTTGGTAAATTTAAGAAAATTGAAATTGTATCAAGTATCTTTTCTGACCACAATGCTATGAGACTAGACGTCAATTACAGGAAAAGATCTGTAAAAAATACAAACACATGGAGGCTAAACAATACACTACCCAAAAACGAAGTGATCACGGAAGAAATCAAAGAGGAAATAAAAAAATACCTAGAAACAAATGACAATGGAGACACGACGACCCAAAACCTATGGGACGCAGCAAAAGCAGTTCTAAGGGAGAAGTTTATAGCAATACAATCCCACCTTAAGAAACAGGAAACATCTCGAAGAAACAACCTGACCCTGCACCTAAAGCAATTAGAGAAAGAAGAACAAAAAAACCCCAAAGTTAGCAGAAGGAAAGAAATCATAAAGATCAGATCAGAAATAAATGAAAAAGAAATGAAGGAAACGATAGCAAAGATCAATAAATCTAAAAGCTGGTTCTTTGAGAAGATAAACAAACTTGATAAACCATTAGCCAGACTCATCAAGAAAAAAAGGGAGAAGACTCAAATCCATAGAATTAGAAATGAAAAAGGAGAAGTAACAACTGACACTGCAGAAATACAAAAGATCATGAGAGATTACTACAAGCAACTCTATGCCAATAAAATGGACAACCTGGAAGAAATGGACAAATTCTTAGAAATGCACAACCTGCCAAGACTGAATCAGGAAGAAATAGAAAATATGAATAGACCAATCACAAGCACTGAAATTGAAACTGTGATTAAAAATCTTCCAACAAACAAAAGCCCAGGACCAGATGGTTTCACAGGCGAATTCTATCAAACATTTAGAGAAGAGCTAACACCTATCCTTCTCAAACTCTTCCAAAATATAGCAGAGGGAGGAGCACTCCCAAACTCATTCTACAAGGCCACCATCACCTTGATACCAAAACCAGGCAAGGATGTCACAAAGAAAGAAAACTACAGGCCAATATCACTGATGAACATAGATGCAAAAATCCTCAACAAAATACTAGCAAACAGAATCCAACAGCACATTAAAAGGATCATACACCATGATCAAGTGGGGTTTATTCCAGGAATGCAAGGATTCTTCAATATACGCAAATCAATCAATGTGATACACCATATTAACAAGTTGAAGGAGAAAAACCATATGATCATCTCAATAGATGCAGAGAAAGCTTTCGACAAAATTCAACACCCATTTATGATAAAAACCCTGCAGAAAGTAGGCATAGAGGGAACTTTCCTCAACATAATAAAGGCCATATATGACAAACCCACAGCCAACATTGTCCTCAATGGTGAAAAACTGAAACCATTTCCACTAAGATCAGGAACAAGACAAGGCTGCCCACTCTCACCACTCTTATTCAACCTAGTTTTGGAAGTTTTAGCCACAGCAATCAGAGAAGAAAAGGAAATAAAAGGAATCCAAATTGGAAAAGAAGAAGTAAAGCTGTCACTGTTTGCAGATGACATGATACTATACATAGAGAATCCTAAAGATGCTACCGAAAAACTACTAGAGCTAATCAATGAATTTGGTAAAGTAGCAGGATACAAAATTAATGCACAGAAATCTCTGGCATTCCTGTACACTAATGATGAAAAATCTGAAAATGAAATCAAGAAAACACTCCCATTTACCATTGCAACAAAAAGAATAAAATATCTAGGAATAAACCTACCTAAGGAGACAAAAGACCTGTATGCAGAAAATTATAAGACCCTGATGAAAGAAATTAAAGATGATATAAATAGATGGAGAGATATACCATGCTCCTGGATTGGAAGAATCAATATTGTGAAAATGACTCTACTACCCAAAGCAATCTACAGATTCAATGCAATCCCTATCAAACTACCACTGGCATTTTTCACAGAAGTAGAACAAAAAATTTCAAAATTTGTTTGGAAAAACAAAAGACCCCAAATAGCCAAAGCAATCTTGAGAACGAAAAACGGAGCTGGAGGAATCAGGCTGCCTGACTTCAGACTATACTACAAAGCTACAGTAATTAAGACAGTGTGGTACTGGCATAAAAACAGAAAGATAGATCAGTGGATCAGGATAGAAAGCCCAGAGATAAACCCACGCACATATGGCCAACTTATCTTTGATAAAGGAGGCAGGAATGTACAGTGGAGAAAGGACAGCCTCTTCAATAAGTGGTGCTGGGAAAACTGGACAGGGACATGTAAAAGTATGAGATTAGATCATTCCCTAACACCATACACAAAAATAAGCTCAAAATGGATTAAAGACCTAAATGTAAGGCCAGAAACTATCAAACTCTTAGAGGAAAACATAGGTAGAACACTCTATGACATAAATCACAGCAAGATCCTTTTGGACCCACCTCCTAGAGAAATGGAACTAAAAACAAAGATAAACAAATGGGACCTAATGAAACTTCAAAGCTTTTGCACAGCAAAGGAAACCATAAACAAGACCAAAAGACAACCCTCAGAATGGGAGAAAATATTTGCAAATGAAGCAACTGACAAAGGATTAATCTCCAAAATTTATAAACAGCTCATGCAGCTCAATAGCAAAAAAACAAACAACCCAATCCAAAAATGGGCAGAAGACTTAAATAGGCATTTCTCCAAAGAAGATATACAGACTGCCAACAAACACATGAAAGAATGCTCAACATCATTAATCATTAGAGAAATGCAAATCAAAACTACAATGAGATATCATCTCACACCAGTCAGAATGGCCATCATCAAGAAATCTAGAAACAATAAATGCTGGAGAGGGTGTGGAGAAAAGGGAACACTCTTGCACTGCTGGTGGGAATGTGAATTGGTACAGCCACTATGGAGAACAGTATGGAGGTTCCTTAAAAAACTAAAAATAGAACTACCATATGACCCAGCAATCCCACTACTAGGCATATACCCTGAGAAAACCATGATTCAAAAAGAGACATGTACCAAAATGTTCATTGCAGCTCTATTCACAATAGCCTGGAGCTGGAAACAACCTAAGTGTCCATCATCGGATGAATGGATAAAGAAGATGTGGCACATATATACAATGGAATATTACTCAGCCATAAAAAGAAACGAAACTGAGCTATTTGTAATGAGGTGGATAGACCTAGAGTCTGTCATACAGAGTGAAGTAAGTCAGAAAGAGAAAGACAAATACCGTATGCTAACACATATATATGGAATTTAAAAAAAAACAAATGTCATGAAGAACCTAGGGGTAAAACGGGAATAAAGACACAGACCTACTTGAGAATGGACTTGAGGATATGGGGAAAGGGAAGGGTAAGCTGTGACAAAGGGAAAGAGAGGCATGGACATATATACACTACCAAACGTAAGGTAGATAGATAGTGGGAGGCAGCCGCAGAGCACAGGGAGATCAGCTCGGTGCTTTGTGGCTGCCTGGAGGGGTGGGATGGGGAGGGTGGGAGGGAGGGAGATGCATGAGGGAGGGGATGTGGGAACAGATGTATATGTATGACTGATTCACTTTGTTATAAAGCAGAAACTAATAAAAAAAGAAAAAAAAAATTTATAACAACAACAACAACAAAAAACTAAAAATAGAATTACCATATGACCCAGCAGTCCCACTACTAGGCATATACCCTGAGAAAACCATAATTCAAAAAGAGACATGTACCAAAATGTTCATTGCAGCTCTATTCACAATAGCCCGGAGATGGAAACAACCTAAGTGTCCATCATCGGATGAATGGATAAAGAAGATGTGGCACATATATACAATGGAATATTACTCAGCCATAAAAAGAAACGAAACTGAGCTATTTGTAATGAGGTGGATAGACCTAGAGTCTGTCATACAGAGTGAAGTAAGTCAGAAAGAGAAAGACAAATACCGCATGCTAACACATATATATGGAATTTAAGAAAAAAAAATGTCACGGAGAACCTAGGGGTAAAACAGGAATAAAGACACAGACCTACTTGAGAATGGACTTGAGGATATGGGGAGGGGGAAGGGTAAGCTGTGACAAAGCGAAAGAGAGGCATGGACATATATACAGTACCAAACGTAAGGTAGATAGATAGTGGGAAGCAGCCTCATAGCACAGGGAGATCAGCTCGGTGCTTTGTGACCGCCTGGAGGGGTGGGAGGGAGGGAGACGCAAGAGGGAAGGGATGTGGGAACAGATGTATATGTATGACTGATTCACTTTGTTATAAAGCAGAAACTAAATAAATAAATAAAGGGATGAAAAAAGACATACCACATACCATACAAAAAGTAATCAAGAAAAAGCTGGAATGGCTATATCAAAATCAGATAAATGAGCTTTCAGAGCAAATAAAATGACCAGGAATAAAGAAGGCAGTATAAACTGATATAAAGGTCAACTCCTAAGAAGACACAATAAACCTAAGGTTGTAGTACACCTAGTAAGAAGAGCTTCAAAATAAATGAAGAAAAAACTGACAGAAATTAAAGGAAAAGAGACAAATCTGCAATTATAGTTGGAGACTTCAACACTTTTCTCTTACTAATAGAGCTAGTAGCCAAAAAAAAAAAAAAAAAATCAGCAAGGGAATAGAACTTACAAACACCATCAACTAACTGACTCTAATAAGAATTTATAGATTACTCCACTCAAAAACAGCAGAATAAATATTCTTGTCAATGCACATGGGACATTCACTAATTCACGGGCTCTAGAGCCCGTGAGCCACAACTATGAAGCCCGCATGCCTAGACTCCATGCACAGAAGCCACCGTAAAGAGAAGCCCATGCACCGCAACGAAGAGTAGCCCCTGCTCGCCGCAACTAGAGCAAGCCTGCGTGCAGCAAAGAAGATCCAACATAGCCAAAGATAAAAATAAATAAATAAAAATTTAAAAAGAGAAAATTTATCAAATCGATCAACTGATATGGCTCCAGCCAGATTGATCAGGAAAAAAAAAGAAAGGTAGCACAAATTACAAATATCAGAAGTGAAAGAAGAGTTACTGAGATACCTTGGTTTATTGTGCTTTGCTTTATTGCAATTCGAAGACATTGCGTTTTTGTTTTTGTTTTTACAAAGAGAAAGGTGTTTTGTTGTTGTTGTTGTTTTGTGGCCCCGTGGCATGTGGGATCTTAGTTCCCTGACCAGGGATCAAAACTGTGCCCCCTGCAGTGGAAGCGTGGAAATCCTAACCACTAGATTGCCAGTGAATTCCCTACATATGGCAACTTTACATCCAGCAAATCTATTGGTGCCATTTTCCAACAGCATTTGCTCATTCATGTCTCTGTGTCACATTTTGGTAATGTGTCACATTTTGGTAATTATCACAATATTTCAAACTTCTCCATTATTATATTTGTAACAGTAATCTGTGACCAGTTATCTTTGATGCTACTATTGTAATTATTTGGGGGGGTACCATGAACAAAACCCATATAAGACAGTAAACAATTGATAATGTGTATATTCTGACTGCTCCATCAACCAACTGTTCCCTCATCTCTTTCCCTCTCCCTGGGGCTCCCTATTCCCAGAGACACAAAAATATTGAAATTAGGCCAATTAATAATCCACAAAGGCTTCTAAGTGTTCAAGTGAAAGGAAGAGTCACACGTCTCTCACATTAAATCAAAAGCTAGAAATGATTAAGCTTGGTGAGCAAGGCATGTTGAAAGCGGAGATAAGCCAAAAGCTAGGCCTCTCATGCCAAACAGTTAGTCAAGTTGTGAATGCAAAGGAAAATTTCTTGAAGGAAATTAAAAGTGCTACTCTACTTTAATCAAATGATAAGAAAGTGAAACAGCCTTATGGCTAATATGGAGAAAGTCTGGATAGATCAAAGCAGCCACAACATTCCTTAAGCCAAAAGCTAATCCAGAGCAAGGCCCTAACTCTCCTCAATTCTATGAAGGCTGAAAGAGGTGAGGAAGTTGCAGAAGAAAAGTCTGAAGCTAGCAGAGGTTGGTTCATGTGGTTTAAAGAAAAAAGCCATATCTCATTAACATAAACATGCAAGGTGAACCAGCAAGTGCTGATGCAGAAGTTGCAGCAAGTTATCCAGGCAATCTAGCTAAGATAATGCAGGAACAGCAAATTTTCAAAGTAAATGAAACATTCTTCTGTTGAAAGAAGATACCTATCTAGGACTTTCATAGCTAGAGAGAAATTAATGCCGGGCTTCAAAGCTTCAAAGGACAGGCTGACTCTGTTGTTAGGAACTCATGCAGCTGGTGACTTTAAGTTGAAGTCAGTGCTCATTTACCATTCTGGAAAATCCTTGGGCCCTTAAGAACAGTACTAAATTTACTCTACCTGTGGTCTATAAATAGAACAACAAAGTCTGGATGACAGCAAATCTGTTTACAATATGGTTTACAGGGGGTTTAAGCTCATTGTTGAGATCTATTGCTCAGAAAAAAAGATTCCTTTCAAAATATTATTGCTCACTGACAATGAAACTGGTCACCCAAGAGCTCTGATGGAGATGTATGACAAGGTTAACATTTTCATGCCCACTAACACAAAATCCATTCTGCAGCCCGAGGAACAAGGAGTAATTTCCACTTTCAAGTCTTATTATTTAGGAAATACATTTCATAAGGCTTATAGCAGCAATAGATGGTGATTCCCCTGATGGATCTGTGACAAAGTACTTGAAAGCCTTCTGGAAAGGATTCGTCATTCTAGATGCCATTAAGAACATTTGTGACTCGTGGGAAGAGGTCAAAATATCAACATTAATAGGAGTTTGAAAGACGTTGATCCCAGCATTCATGGATGACACTGAGGGGTTCAAGACTTCAGTGAAGAAAGTAATTGCAGATATTGTGGGAAGAGCAAGAGAACTAGAATTAGAAGTAGAGCCTGAAGATGTGACTGAATTGCTGTGCTCTCATGAGAAAACTTAAATGGATGAGGAGTTCCTTCCTATGGATGAGCAAAGAAAGTGGTTTCTTAAGAAGGGATCTACTTACTCCTGGTGAAGACACTGTGAAGACTTTTGAAATGACAACAAAGGATTTTGAATACTACATAAACTTAAGTTGATAAAGCAGTGGCAGGGTTTGAGAGGACTGACTCCAATTTTGAAAGAAGATCTACTGTGACTAAAATGCTATCAAACAGCATTGAATGCTACAGAGAACCTGTTTGTGAAAGGAAGAGTCAATCAGTTTGGTGAACTTCACTGTTCCTTATTTTAAGAAATGGCCACAGCCACCCCAACCTTCAGCCACCACAACCCTGATCAGTCAGCAGCCATCAACACTGAGGCAAGGCCCTCCACCAGCAAAAGGATTACAACTTGCTGAAGCCTCAGATGATGCTTAGCATTTTTTAGCAATAAAGTACTTTTAAAGTATATACATTTTTCTTTTGGCCATAATGCTATTGCACACTCAGTAGACTACAGCATAGTGTAAACATACTGTATACAGACTGGGAAACCAAAAATTCATAGGACTTGCTTTATTGTGATATTTACTTTATTACGGTGGTCTGAAACCAAATCCACATCTCTGAGTTATGCCTGTATCTCTATAGACTCCATAAATATTAAAAGAATAAAAAGGGAATATTACCAAAAACACCCATGAAATGGACAACTTCTTTATAAACAAACTATAAAAGCTCACTCAAGAAAGCCTAGATTACCTAAATAGTCCTATATCTCTTTAAAAAATTAATTTGTTGTTAAAAACATTCTAACAATTCCAGGCCCAGATGACTTCATTGGCAAATTCTACCACTCCTATAAGGAATTAGTAATAACAATTGTATACAAACTATTCCAAAATATAGAAGAGGAAGGAATGCTTACCAACTCATTTATGAGGGCAGCATTCCCTGATACTAAAACCAGACAAAGATAATCCAAGAAAATAAAAACTGATATTCCTCATTCCTCTAAAAAAAAAAAAAGCATACTGAATCTAGTAATGTATAAAAAAGATAATATGTCACAGTCAAATGAGGTTAGACTCTTAGACTAGCTCAACATTTGAAGACAAATCAATGTAATTTACAACATAAATAAACCAATTAAGACAAACCATATAATCATTTCAAAAGACCCAGAAAAAAGGCAAAACAAAAAATCAGCAGCCATTCATGATTAAAATCTCTCAGCACACTAGAAATAAATGGGAACTTCCTCAACCTAATAAAGGGCATCTACGGAAAACCTACAACTAATATCATACCTAATGGTGAAAGACTGAATGCTTTCCTCCTAAAATCAGAAACAATGCAAGGATGTCTTATCTTATAACTTCTATTCACCATCATGTTGGAGGTGCCAACTGAGGCAATAAGGGAAGAAAATAAATGAAAGCATAGTTAAATAAGAAATAGAACTGCATCTATTCATAGACAACATGATTATCTGTGTAGAAATACATCAATATAGAATATATCAAAGAATCTGTAGAAAAAGCTACTAGGCCTACTACTAGTAAGTTTATCAATATCACAGCATACAAAGTTGTATTAGGATTCTTCACAGTAAAAGAACCAATAGGATAGAAAAGGAGATTTAATATGAGGAATTGGCTTACAAGGTTATGGAGGATGAGAAGTCCCACGATCTGCCAACTATAAGCTGGAGACTTAGGAAAGCTACTGATATAGTTCAGCCTGAGTCCAAAGGCCTGAGACCTAGGGGAGTCGATGATATAAATACCAGTCTGAGATGAGATGAGATGTCTCAGCTCAAACAATGAGACAGCAAAAAAGGAGCAAATTCCTCCTTCCTCCACTTTTTTTGTTTTATTCAGGCCTCAATGGATTGGATGATGTCCACCCACACTGGGGATGGCAAACTACTTTACCACGCTGACCAATTCAGATACTAATCTCATGCAGAAATAGCCTCACAGAGAAACCCAGAAGTACTGTTTAACCAGACATCTAGACATCCTCTGATCCAGTTAAGTTGACACATAAAATTAACATCACAAAGGATCATATAAAAAATTCAATCCTATTTCTACATACTAGCAATAAACAATGGATCATAAAAATTTGAAAGCACCATTTACAGCAGCACCAAAATCACAATATACTTAGGGACATAGCCAACAAAATGTGTACAAAATACACCAAAAAATATAAAACACTGAAGAACAAAAGAATACTTAACTGGAGAAGTATGCAATATTCATGGATTGGAAGATTCTGTTCCATTAAGACGTTAATTTTTCCTAAACTAATCTGAAGATTCAATGCAGTTCCAATCAAAATACCAGTTGGAGTTTTTATAGACACCAATAAGCTATTTTTATAATTTTATGAAAAGGCAAATAAACTAGAATAGACATTTTTTTTTAAAAAAGAAAAAAGGTGGAGGACATATACTGATTTTAAGATTATAGTTATCAAGTTGTGCTAGTGGCAAAGGGATAAACATAGAGACAAGATGAACAGAATATAGAGTCCAAAATCTATACAACACATATAGTTAATTGGTTTTTGTCAAAGATCAAAAGGCAGTTCAATGGAGAAGGAATAAACTTTCCAACAAATGGCGCTGAAATCACTGGATATCCATATCCATACTTATGTCATATACCAAAAAGAAAAAAAACAACAATTAACTCAAAATTGAATAGAGACCTGAATTCTGTAAAAGCTAAAAATATAAAGCCTCTAACAGAAAATCTTTGTGGCCAATAGCTCTGTTACATATACGTAAATACCACATAAGAAGTTAAAACCTACTTATATAAAATTAGACAACCAGGGGACTTCCCTGGTGGTCCAGTGGTTAAGAATCTGTTTTGCAATGCAGGGGACCCAGGTTTGATCCCTGGTTGGGCAGCTAAGATCCCACATGCTGCAGGACAACTAAGCCTATGTGCCGCAACTACTGAGCCCACACACCACAACTAGAGAGCCCACGTGCTGCAACTACAGAGCCCATGCACTCTGGATCCTGCACACCACAACTAGAGAGCCAGAGCACTGGAAATAATGAGCGTGTGCACTCTGTAGCCCACGCGCCATAACAAGAGAGAAAGCCTGCGCACCGTAACAAGAGGCCCGTGCACTGCAATGAAAGATCCCATGTGCCGCAACTAAGACCCAACAGATCTGATAAATAAATAAATAAACAAACAGGCAAACAAATAAATAAAATTAGACAACTGGCTACCTGGCTACAAGTCTCCCCCTAAATGTCAGGTCCAGACTGGTTTTCAGGCTTATTCTCCTGAATTCCTCAGGGAATGAGATCTATTTTGTCTATTAAAGTTTGGGCTGTCACTCATCCTACTTCTAATTGGGTCTGTTGCACCAAAATGGAAGACCAAGGGATTGAGATCTTAATCAGACAAGACTCAGATCCAAGACTTGGAACAGGGGAATATTTCCAACTCGGTGTCCATTCCCCAAATCAAGGCAGGACTAGACCCCATTTCAGGAGGAAGTAGCTAGAGTGGTTGCCACCTCATTCCCTGAAAGATTTGAGGAAGGTTGAAACAGGAGTGGGGATTGAAACCGAGTCCCCTAAAACCAAGTTCCTCTGCCAAGTTTATGATTAAGCTCTCTGTCCAAAATGTTATTCCCTTTCTTGTCCAACAGGCTTTCTCAAGATTGAAGAGTAGCAAACAAAAGGGGGATTGAAATTGGGCAGGACCCTATGGGGCCCTCCCAGGTACAAATTCTTTGTGTCCCCCATTTCTTGTATATAGGAAATAGGCTTCATTCAGCCTCCTAGACCCTCCCAGAGTTCCAAAGGGCAGATTCAAACAGCTGCTAATCAAGGAAGTGAGGGAATGCAGAAACAAAGGAGGAGCATCAAGAAAAAATAGTGCAGAATGGGGCAAGGTCCTGGTTTCTCCTTAAAGAATATACATAACAATATATTGGGACTTTCCTGGTGGTTCAGTGGTTAAGAATCCACCTGCAAATGCAGGGGACATGGGTCCAAGCCCTGGTCCGGGAAGATCCCATGTTCCGCGGAGCAACTAAGCCCTGAGCCACAACAACTGAGCCTGCACTCTAGAGCCCGCGAGCCACAACTACTGAGCCCACGTGCCTAGAACCCGTGCTCCACAACAGGAGAAGCCACCACAATGAGAAGCCTGCACACCACAAAGAAGGGTAGCCCCCACTAGCCGCAACTAGAGAAAGCCCACATGCAGCAACGAAGACCCAGCACAGCCAAAAATAAAAACTAACTAAATAAATAAAATGTGTATTTCAATGTAAGCACACTTTAAAAAACAAAACAATATATTGTTGAGTTCTTCTACAGGAAGTAAGGTCCCACCCAAGTGGAAGACGGTAATTTCAGGCTCAGCACAAGAGTCCTAGAACACTGCCCTGTTACCTCACCACCAACCAGTCAGAAGAAAGTCACAAACCCAGCAGCCCTCACCCCAAATTCTGCCTACAAAAACTTTTCCCTGAAAACCATAAGGAAGTTTGGGCTTTTGAGCACAAGCCACTGTTCTCCTTGCATGGCCCTGCAATAAAACTTTCTCTGCTCAAAAAAAAAAAAAAAAAAAGAAAAAGAAAATCTTTGGATTTTGGATTAAGCAGAGATTTCTTACCTAGACACCAGACACCAAAAGCATAATCCACAAAAAAATTTTTAAATTGCACATCATTAAAAATAAGAAGTTCACATCAGTATCCCACAAGCTGTGCAGCATGGAAAAAAAAAGTTCTACTCCTCAAAAAGCACTCTTTTTTTTTTTTTTTTGGCCGTGCCACGTGGCTTGCAGGATATCAGTTACCCAACCAGGGACTGAACCCAGGCAATGGCAGTGAAAGCACTGCATCCTAATTACTAGACCACCAGGGAACTCCCAAAAGGCCCTCTTAAGAAAATGAAAAGATAATCTCTAGATTGGGAGAAGATATGTGCAAATTACATATGTAATAAAGACTTGAACCAGAATAAATAGCTCTCAAAGGTCAGTAAGAAAACTCAAAAAAAAAGTCAAAATATTTGAGCAGTCACTTCACCAAAGATATACTGATGGCAAATAACCACATGAAAAGATGCTCAGCATGTTTAGTCACAATGAGATACTAATACATACATATTAGAATGGCAAAATTTTTTTTAAACTTACGATACCAAGTGCTCGTGATGACGTGGAGCTACTGGAACCCTCATACATTGCTGGCGGGAATGCAAAATGACACAGCCACTTTGGAAAACCATTAGAAAGTTTCTTATAAAGTTAAACATACACTTACCACACGACCCAGCAATCCCACTAAGTATTTACCCAAGTGAAATGAAGACTTACAGTCTCATCAAAACCTATAAGCAAATATTTATAGCATCTTTATTCATAATCACCAAAACTAAAAAAAACCCACACGTTCTTCAACTAATGCTTACATCCATGTAACAGAATATTACTTACCAGTAAAAAGGAACAAATAACACACAAAAATATGGATGAATCTCAAATGCATTACACTAAATGAAAGAAGTCAGACTCAAAGGGCTACACTCTACACAATCCCATTCATATGATATTCTGGTAAAGGCAAAACTATAGGAGTAGAAAATAGAAAACAGACTGCCAAAGGCTAGGCATGGGGTTGACTACAAACAAGCATGGGAGAATTTGTGGGGAGTAATGGAACTGTGCTATAATTTGAGTAGGTAGTAGTTACATGAGTGCATCTGTCAAAATTCCCAAAACTGTATATCCAAAAAGTGTGAAATTTACTGAATATAAATTATACTTTATATTTTTTTAAAGAAAATAAAGAAAGAAGATAACTCTGGATCCTTGTAAGGTGGAGTGAAAGGAAAGAGATTAGGAGTTATTATAATTAACCAGTGGTAAAATGATGATGGCTTTTGCCAGGATGATAGAAGTACAGAAGGTGAGAAGTAGTTAGGTTCTGAATATATTTTAAAGGGTAATTGATATAAAGGAATAAGAAGGAATAAGAAATAGAAGTTGAAAAAGAAAGGGATCAAAGATAACATCAAGATTTTTTTTTACCTGTACAACTAGAAAAATGCAGTTAACATTTATAGAGATGTAGAAGTCTGGGAGGAGAAGTCCTTGGAAAGGCGTGGTAATTCAGACTTTGGATTTTGAACATACAAAGTTTGACATGTTTATAAAATATCCAAGTGAAACTGTTGACTACACAGTTGGTTATTTATATGGAATATAGGATGGAGTCTGTACACATAAATTTGACACTCATTGGTATAAGGATTCTATTTAAAACCATGAAACTAAATACTATTACCTGAGGAGTTATTGAGGATCAGAAAGAGAAGAGACTTGAAGACTAGGTGCTAAAGCATCCAAAGCTTGGGGGAATGGGGAAGAACCAGCAAATAAGACCCCCTGAAGTAGAATGAGAACTCAGTAAATAGTGTATAGGAAGAATGTGTTTCAAGACAGAGAATGATTGATCCAATGCTGTTGGGGAAGATGATGATTGATATGACCCCTCTTAAACACAGAGATCTCTAGAGGCACTATCAAAAGCTGATGTGGGGTGTGAGGGGCAAAAGCTTGTTTGAATCGGGTATAGGGGATAAACAGGAAGATAGATATTAAAGACAGTGAAAACAAACACCTTTTTTGCCTTAAATTCTATTTTGTAATAGCAATAGCAGTTCTTTTTATTACCATCGTTGTTTTATAGCATTTTGCATCCTTTGGCCTTTCAATCTTTCTGTATCCTTATAACATACCAAGAGCACAGAGCTGAATATTCTTTAAATCTAATCCATAATTGTCTTTATAACTGAAAGTTAATCTATTCAACATTTCTTATCATAGCAATACATTGATTTCTATTCTTAATTTTTGCTTATTCTTTCTGTTCATATTTTTAAAAATTGGAGATCATAACACATGAAGATTAATAAATGTATATATAGATTTAAAAATACAGTTGATTTAGAAATGAAAATGAGAACAAGAAATTAAGTATGGAAAAAATTTAAGCTTTCTAAAAACACTGTATTTAAAAAAAATCTTTTGGTAAATATCTGAGACTTTACTTAAAGAACTTCATCACTTATAACCCAGGAAGGCAATATTTAAAAGAAACATA
Organism: Hyperoodon ampullatus; assembly: GCF_949752795.1. NCBI lineage: Eukaryota > Metazoa > Chordata > Mammalia > Artiodactyla > Ziphiidae > Hyperoodon > Hyperoodon ampullatus. The sequence goes on from NC_136914.1 coordinate 138,526,927, forward strand.
GAGTTGGTACTCACAAACCCACCAACTAGGCTAATACATAAATTACAGATTCAGGCAAACCCATTTGCAGACTTTCCAAATGGGATTCCTCCCTTTTCTCAGGAATTAAAAACTATATTAATTTTTATTTTTACTTCCCCTTGTTCTTCATGGTTTCTACAGGCTATGCATGTATCCATGAATTTTATATGATGGCATTAAATTGATACATCCTCTACTTTTAAGATTAACCCATTTTGTCACATGTAGCTTTAGTTCTTTCATTTTCCACTGCTGCATATTTTTCCTTTCTATGAATATGCCACATATTATATTCTACTATAAATGGGTATTTTTTTAGTTTTCTTTTTTTTTAATATTATGAACAATGTTGCTATAAATGTTCTTTTTGGTAAACATTTGCAACAGTATCTGTTGAAGTGAAACTGCTGGGTTATAATATGTTATGTCACCATGGTTTTAACTGGCAAATCACAGCAAAGTAGAGTATAATATCTTTTCATATTTACCAGCCATACAGTTTTCCTCTATGTGAAGCTCCAGTTTATGTTTTGTCAACTACTTTTTCTACTGATGTTAATCTTTTTTTCATATTGACTTTTTAAAATAGAAGTATAGTTGATTTACAATATTATATTCATTTCAGGCATACAACATAATTCAATATTTTTATAGATTATACTCCATTAAAGTTATTACAAAACAATGGCTATATTCCCATGTACTATGCAATATATCCTTGTTGCTTATGTATTTTATACATAGTAGTTTGTATCTCCCCTCACCCCTTCCCTCTAATTTTTTAAAATATTTATTTATTTATTTATTTTTGGCTGCATTGGGTCTTCGTTGTTGCACGAGGGCTTTCTCTAGTTGCGGCAAGTGGGGGATACTCTTCATTGCGGTGTGCAGGCTTCTCATTGCAGTGGCTTCTCTTGTTGAGGAGCACGGGCTCTAAGTGCACAGGCTTTAGTAGTTGTGGCTCACGGGCTCTACAGCACAGGCTCAGTAGTTTTGGTGCACAGGCTTAGTTGCTCCGCAGCATGTGGGATCTTTCCAGACCAGGGATTGAACCCATGTCCCCTGCATTGGCAGGTAGATTCTTAACCACTGCACCAGCAGGGAAGTCCCTCTTCCCTCTAATTCTTTGTTACTTTTATGCATTGTAAAATTTATCTCTTTGGGACTTAACAACTTGGGAACGTGCCCATGGGATGATATTAAGTAAAATGAGTAAAATGAAGAGTGGTAGATATGATGCAATCCAAACTGTGCATACAGGAGAATATTTACTTATTGGCAATGGAAGGTGCTGATGGTTGACTAGATCACTGTCTTTAAGAAGGCTCCATTTTCAAATGAATCGTATGTATTTTTGTAGCTGTGAACCATATCCTCCATGCTTCTTTCCTTTTGAAAATGGGATGCTATCTTCTTTCCCTTTGCACAGAGCAGTATATCTGCCCAGTTAAAAATAAAAATTATTGAGATTATCAGGGGACCAGAGTGTAATCTGTAGTTTATTCCAAGACTCTGCATATCTCTTTAATAGTTCTCATAGGGTATAGTCCAAGGTGCCAAACTAAACAAAGATGCTAACATGAAATCTTTGTTTATTTAAAATGTGGTCACTTCTTTTATCATGAAAAAACTACACACACTAACTCTGACTTCAATAATAACTTTAAATCACTTTGAGTCACTGAATTTTAAAACTGTACTGTATGGCATAATTTATTAAAAAGTTAAAAGTAGATCCCGGGAATTTAATTAAATTAATTAATTAAATAAAATAAATCTCTTGGGACTTTAATTCTATGATGTGGTGAGGAGGATAAATTATCAATTTTAATTTACTCAAATTAAACAACACAAAAAATCTTGTAATTAGACTAAACATCCTTAGTGGAATACCCTAAGGATGTTTTTTTAAAAAAAGTTTAAAAGTATAAAGTTTTTAAAAGTTCAAAGCTTAAAAATTTAAAGAATTTTTTAAAAAGTAAGCTTCTTTTAGTATTTATAGTAATATTATTTAATATTATTGTTATTCTGAAGCTACTATATCATAGGATAAACAATTCTGTTACTGTGCTTAGGAATGATATTTTTTTCATATAAGTAAAACGTGGTACAGATATAAAATCTAACAAATTAAAATTAAAATCTGTAATCCTAAATTTGAACAAAAAATATCAATATAAATTTGTAATGTAATTTTCCTTAAAAAAAATTTCCAAGCTCTTTCAATAGAAAAGGCCTAGAAACAATGACCAACTCAGTAGCAACTAGAGTACTGACAAAGCTTAACCACCTGGCAAACAAGACAGTTAAGAGTCCAACTCCAGGGACTTCTCTGGTGGTCCAGCAGTAAAGGATCCGCTTTCCAATGCAGGGAACTGGAACTGCATCTTCAATCCCCGGTCTGGGAAGATCCCACATGCCACAGAGCAACTAAGCCCACACGCCACAACCACTGAGCCTTCTCACCTCAGCTAGAGAGCCCATGAGCTCTGGAGCCTGTGCACCACAATTACAGAGCCCATGTACTCTGGAGCCTGTGTGCCACAACTAGAGAGAGAAAACCCACATGCTACAACTAGAGAGAAGCCTGCGCACCACAACTACAGAGCCCATGCACTCTGGAGCCTGTGCACCACAACTACAGAGAGAAAACCCACATGCCACAACTAGAGAGAAGCCTGCGCACCGCAACAGAGAGCCTATGCGCCGCAACAAAAGATCCTGTGTGGGGGCTTCCCTGGTGGTGCAGTGGTTGAGAGTCCGCCTGCCAATGCAGGGGACATGGGTTCGTGCCCCGGTCCAGGAGGATCCCACATGCCGTGGAGCGGCGGGGCCCGTGAGCCATGGCCGCTGAGCCTGCGCGTCCGGAGCCTGTGTTCCGCAACAGAAGAGGCCACAACAGTGAGAGGCCCGCGTACCACACACACACACACACACAAAAGATCCTGTGTGCTGCGACTAAGACCCAATGCAGCCAAAAATAATAAATAAATATAAACAAATGAAAAAATAATATTTAAAAAAAAGAGTCCAACTCCATTATCACAGAACAAAGCAATGAAAGGTGGATTTGGAGCTAAAAGTCAATAAACTGATAATTGGCCCAAGTATCAATAAGACAGTAGAGTAAAACCCATCTCATGTATTTATGAGATCAGAGTGATAATTTTCTCTTTTTTCAGTTGAAGTATAGTTGATGTACAACAGTATATAAGTTGTAGGTGTACAATATAGTGATTCACAATTTTTAAATGTTATACTCCATTTATAGTTATTATAAAATATTGGCTATATTCCCCATGTTGTACAATATACCCTTGTAGCTTATTTTACACATAATAGTTTGTACCTCTTAATCCCCTAACCTCATAATCCTTCTCCCCCCTTCCCTCTCCCCACTGTTAGCCACTAGTTTGTTCTCTATATCTGTGAGTCTGTTTCTTTCCTGCTATATTCACTAGTTTGTATTTTTTAGATTCCACATATAAGTGAGATCATAGGGTATCTGTCTTTCTCTGTCTGATTTATTTCACTTAGTATAATGTCCTTCAAGTCCATCCATGTTGCTGCAAATGGCAAATTTTTTTTCCTTTTTATGGCTGAGTAGTATTCCATTGTATATCTCTATATACCACATCTTCTTTATCCATTCATCTGTTGATACATACTTAGGTTGTTTCCATACTTTGGCAATTGTAAATAATGCTGCTATGAACATTGGGGTACATGTGTCTTTATTTTAAATTAGTGTTTTTGCTTTTTTAGATATATACCCGGACTGGAATTGCCAGGTCATATAGTGGTTCTACTTTTAGTTTTTTGAGAAACCTCCATACTGTTTTCCACAGTGGCTCCACCAATTTACATTCCCACTGACAATGTAGCAGCGTCCCCTTTCTCCACACCCTTGCCAACATTTGTTATTTGTGCTCTTTTGGATGACAGCCATCCTGAGAGGTGTGAGGTGATATTTCATTGTGGTTTTGATTTACATTTCCTTGATGATTAGCAATGCTGAGCATCTTTTCATGTGCCTGTTGGCCACCTGCATGTCCTCTTAGGAAAAATGTCTATTCAGTTTTTCAGTCCTTTTTTTAATCAGGTTGTTTTTTTGATGTTCCATTGTATGAGCTGTTTATATATGTTGGATATTAACCCTTTATTGGTCATATCATTTGCAAACAATTTCTCCCACTCAGTAGGTTGTCATTTCCTTTTGTCGATGGTTTCCTTTGTCATGCAAAATCTTTTACGTTTAATTAGGTCCCATTTGTTTATTTTTGCTTTTATTTCCTTTGCTTTAGGAGAAAGATGCAAAAAAAATTCCTGTGATTTATGTCACAGAGTGTTCTGCCCAAGTCTTCCTCTAGGAGTTTTATGGCTTCTGGTCTTACATTTAGGTCTTTAATCCATTTTGAGTTTATTTTGTATATCATGTAGAGAATGTTCTAATTTCATTATTGTACATGTAGCTGTCCAGCTTTCCAAGCACCACTTATTGAAGAGACTGTCTTTTCTCCACTGTACATTCTTGCCTCCTTTGTTGTAGACTAATTGACCAGAGGTGCGTGGGTTTATTTCTGGGCTTTCTATCCTGTTCTATTGATCTGTATGTATGCTTTTGTGCCAGTACCATACTGCTTTGATTACTGTAGCTTTGTAGTATCATCTTAAGTCTGGGATCCTGACTCCTCCAGCTGTTTTTCTTTCTCAAGATTACTTTGGTTATTCCGGGTCTTTTGTGTTTCCATGCAAATTTTAAAATTATTTGTTCTAGTTCTGTGACAAATGCCATTAATATTCTGATAGGCATTGCACTGAATCTGTTGATTGCCTTGGGTAGTATGGTCATTTTAACAATATTAATTCTTCCAATCCAAGAAAATGGTATATATCTCCATCTGTTGGTGTTGTCTTCAATTTCTTTCATCAGTGAATTATAGTTTTCCAAGTACAGGTCTTTCACCTCCTTAGGTAGGTTTATTCCTAGGTATTTTATTCTTTTTGATGGGGTTGTAATTGGGATTGTTTCCTTAATTTCTCTTTCTGATAGTTCATTGCTATTGTATGGAAATGCAACCGATTTCTGTATATTAATTTCATATCCTGCAACTTTACCAAATTTTTTGATGAGCTCTAATAGTTTTGATCATAGAGATACTTTTAAAATAAAACAAAAAACCCAAAAAACCTCCTCATTGGTCAGCAAAGAAAGATGTAGAGAACCATTTCATTACTTTGAAAACTAGTAAACAAAGTGAAAGAATTAAGCATTTATTCCCTTTCCTATAAGAACTCTATCTCAGGAAAAACAAATAGTCAATTAAGGGAAATGCTCTTTATGGAAGTAATCTACTAAATTAAGAAGGAATTATGAAAATAGAATTATCACTATTTTTTTTTTTTTTTTTTTTTGCAGTACGCGGGCCTCTCACTGTTGTGGCCTCTCCCGTTGCAGAGCACAGGCTCTGGACGTGCAGGCTCAGTGGCCATGGCTCACGGTCCCAGCCGCTCTGCGGCATGTGGGATCTTCCCGGACCAGGGCACGAACCCGTGTCCCCTGCATCGGCAGGCGGACTCTCAACCACTGCGCCACCAGGGAAGCCCTAGAATTATCACTATTTTTTTTTTTTTTTTTGTGGTACGCGGGCCTCTCACTGCTGTGGCCTCTCCCGTTGCGGAGCACAGGCTCCGGACGCGCAGGCTCAGCAGCCATGGCTCACGGGCCCAGCCGCTCCGCGGCATATGGGATCCTCCCAGACCGGGGCACGAACCCGTATCCCCTGCATCGGCAGGCGGACTCTCAACCACTGCGCCACCAGGGAGGCCCGAATTATCACTATTTTGAAGCCCCTTGTGAAATAAAACTTCAAGCGATGATTATCAAAGAGAGACACCAAAGAGAGACAATCGAGCATTATGTGCCTCCTGGTATAAGTATTCAACACAACATATGACATATTCTTGCAAAAATGTGAGCCTCAATCTATTCAAGCCTCTGTATCAAAATCACAGTTAAAGAAAATTCAGGACCAGAAAATGGTTGGATGAAACCATGGGATGCAATCAGCAAAGTCCAGAATGTAAGAAATTCTACAGGACAAACAATCTAGTTTCTACAACAATAAAGTTCAAGGGAAAAAAAAACACAACAGTATGAACCTATATACTAAAAGAGACATATCAACCTACTGCAATGTTTGGAGTTTATATGGATCCTGATTTTTTTTTTAAGTGATGAATGAGAAAATTTGAACATCAACTAGATATTTTATATTAAGGAATTACTGTTAATTTTAGATGTGATAATGGTACTGGCTTATTTATGTGTTAAAGTAGGTAGTCCTTATCTTATTAAAGACACATACAGAAATATTTAGAAATGAAAAAATATGAATAATATGATTGGGAGTTTGTTTCAAAATAATCCAAGTGGGAGGTAAAGAGAATGAGTGGAGTCAAAATAAAATAAAATCGGCTATGAGATGATAAAGCAGCTAATGGGTAGGTAATGGGTACATGGGGTTTCATTATACAATTTGCTTTATTTCTGTATATGTCTGAAGTTTTCCAAATTAAAAGATTTTCTTTAACCTGCCTTCAGGAAAAACTATAATAAAATCAGTTACACTTGCCTGAAAATGTCAGATTCAATTTTATGAATCTCCCAAATGTACTTACACTTTCACACAAAGCTAAGGCCTTAAAGCAAAAGAATGATGCTAGTGTTATATTTTAAGGAATCAGCAAGTGAGTGAAAATTTTTCCTTATTTTGCGAAGAGAAGCATTCCCAGCAATCTCAAAATCAAATGAGACACATAAAGAAACCAACCAATTCAGCCTACTTTTAAGTAAGCGTTTGGGTTTGAGCATGAAGTGGTGTTATAATTCCTGGATCACCTTTGCGATTACCTGCCTATTCACCAAGAGTAAGGTGGGCTTCCAACTATGATAATTTACTACATGGCTGTCTTACCAAATTTACAATCTGTATTTTTAAGTCTCTAAAATGTTTTGAAGTTCACCAAAGGATAAATAAAAGTTTAGTTTTAAATTTCTAGTCTTTTACCAGATATCTAAATGTTTTCCACAAATAAAAAAGAGGCAAATTTTAAAAACAATTTAGAACTGCTTTAATATTATTCAGACACTTACATAAAAGCAGATTTACATACCTTGCCTGGACTGTGAAGGTGCTACAGGAACTTCTTGGTTTGGCTCAAAAGGAAGTTCAGGTGTTAGGTTTTCAAACTGCTCTTTACTAATGAGGTTTAGCTTCTTAAAGTTCTCAACTTCTTGCTGAAGTAGAATGGAGGAATCTAATTACTAAACTGGCTAATAGAGTAACCAACAGATAATAATTGATACTAATCTCAAAACATGAGTTTTAAAAACAGGAATTGATTGCAACCGAATAGAAAAGATATTCTAATAAAGAATCTAGCATTATACTTAATAATAATTAATATTCAGAGTCTAAAAGAGGCATCAAGAATCCTAAAATATTGTGACTATTTTATAATTAAAATACATTATAAGAACACACATTCTTATCATTAACTATTTGTTGAGCATTTACACATAAGACCACTAGAGTATTATAGAGGTTACAGAGTAATCCAATTCATGTTCCTTACCCTTAAGGAATTTACAAGTTAGATGGAAAGAAATGCACACATAAAAATAATATTAGACAGTGTATGAAAAGTGGATAGTATTTGGTATAAGAATTGAGATCATAAGGGAGGCATCACAGAAGAGATGGGACAAAGCAGCTCCTTAGAATGAGAATTTAGAGAAAGGGAAAAGCATCCTAAATTAGGTATTATGAGCAAAGATGAGAAGCTTGGGGGCTTCCCTGGTGGCGCAGTGGTTGAGAGTCCTCCTGCTGATGCAGGGGACGCGGGTTCGTGCCCCGGTCCGGGAAGATCCCACATGCCGCGGAGCGGCTGGGCCCGTGAGCCATGGCCGCTGAGCCTGCACATCCAGAGCCTGTGCTCCGCAACGGGAGAGGCCGCGACAGTGAGAGGCCCGAGTACTGCAAAAAACAAAAAACAAAAACAAACAAACAAAAAAAGATGAGAAGCTTCGAATAAGCAATCATTTATTAGAAGACAATTCAGTAAATGACAAGATTTGTTTAGAACCAATGGTCTGGTAAGGAAGCTGGAGAAAGTTAATAGACCTTTAACACTAGTCCAAGAAGTTTCTGCTCTTTTTCTAATAGTGGGAAACATGTGATGAAACATAATCCTAGATGGCTCTGAAGGTTCATTTCCAAACCCCTTTTATAAGCTTAGTAGCAAGGATACTTCGTAGGTCTAAGCTGTTAGCTCAAAGGATAAATGGGCCCATCCCTGCCCCTAGGGTTCCTTTCTAATTTTTGTTACATAATCACATAGATGTTCCCTGCCCCGACCTACATATATGTAAAACATTACAGAGGTGGAGGCCATTCTCTACTGGAAGGTCATCGGGCCATAATGCACAGACTATCGAAGCCTGGCTGAAGCTGTGGGGAAAGAAAAAAAAAAGAGTTTGAGGGACTACTTGCATTCTATTACTTCTGGTAAGTTTTCCCAGTAAACGCTGTATCACATCTACACTACTCCTCAGTGCTAATTGGTCCATGATCCTTTACAGAGTAACATCTAAAAAGAGTGTAAGGAGGTAAAAGACATGACAAAAGTATCTGTCTGATAAGCCAAATTAAACATCATCATTACAAAATAGTTGTGGCATCTTGCTCTTAACAGCTATCCAAACAATCTTTTCCTTCTGTCTTCAAACATGAATGTTACTTGACAGCTCACACCATTTATTAGATACAGTTAGCCTTTTAAACTAGGATCTATCTTCTTTTCATGAAAATGTCTTAAATGATTACTTCCCCTATACCAAAACTGCTTTCCCAAAAGTCTTCAATAACCTCTTCAAGCTAATTGAGTCATTACTCTTCGTTGTCCCTTATCTTGCTACAGAGCTTGCTATTACCAATTCCCACTTCAATGAACATTTATTGTATGTTTATCATATGCCATAAATGAATAAACACAGTTCTATTCTGATGGGAACACAAATAATACGTTTCTGTTTTGTTTTTAACTTTTAAAACTAATTATGAAAAAAAAACTAATTATGGTATAACACACCCCAGTTTACATATATATGTATACACACACACTAGAGAAGGGCATAAATCATAGGTATATATCTCAATAAGTCAAAAGTGAACAGACCTGTGGAACCACCATTCGGGTAAAGATGATATAACTAGCACACTAGAAGTACCCTTCATGCTCCTTCCTATCACTGCCCTGTCTTTCTTCCTAAAGACAGCCAATACTCATACTTTAATTCTATAGATTCATTTTGCCTGTTTTTGAATTTTATAAAAAAGTAATCATAATGTATGTTTTCTTTAACACAAAATTATCTTTATGAGATTCATCTATAGGTTGTGGCTCTACAGCAGAGGTCAACAAACTACAGCCCCTAAAGGCCAAAGTTTGTCTTTGTAAATAGTTTCATTGGAACACAACCACATCCATTTGTTTACATATTGCACACGGCTGCTCCAATGCTACAACTGCAGGGTTGAGTAGTTGCCGTAGTCAATGTATGACATACAAAGCCTAAAATATTTATTACATAGCTCTTTACAGAAAAAGTTTGTCCATCCCTGCTCTACGGTACTCTATTGTATGATCAAACCACAATTTTAAAAAAATCCATTCTAGGGACTTCCCCCGTGGCACAGTGGTTAATGATCTGTCTGCCAATGCAGGGGACACAGGTTTGAGCCCTAGTCCGGGAAGATCCCACATGCCACGGAGCAACTAAGCCTGTGCACCACAACTACTGAGCCTGCGCTCTAGAGCCCACGAGCCACAACTACTGAGCCCACGTGCCACAGCTACTGAAGCCTGCATGCTTAGAGCCCGTGTTCTGCAACAAGAGAAGCCACCGCAATGAGAAGCCTACACACCACAACGAAGAGCAGGCCCCGTTCACCGCAACTAGAGAAAGCCCACGTGCAGCAACAAAGATCCAACGCAGATAAAAATAAAAATTAATTAATTTTTTTTAAAAGATAAATACAAAAATTCATTCTACTGTGGATGAGCATCAGGTCCTTTCCAGACTATAGCTGTCATAAATAATGTTGCTATAAATATGTTTTTACAGAACACTTATTTGGTGAACATATGTTTTTTTACCTTTTTGTAAATTGAAGTATAGTTGATATACAATATTATATGTCACAGGTATACAATACAGTAATGCACAATTTTTAAATTTTATACTCCATTTATAGTTACTATAAAATATTGGCTATATTCCCTGGATATGTACAATATATCCTTGTAGCTTATCCTATACCTAATAGTTTGTACTTCTTACTACCCCACCCCTGTATTGCCCCTCCCTCCTTCCCTCTCCCTACTGGTAACCACTAGTTTGTTCTCTATATCTGTGAGTCTGTTTCTTTTTTGTTATATTCACTACTTTGCTGTATTTTTTAGATTCCACATATAAATGAGATCATACAGTATTTGTCTTTCTCTGACTTATTCACTTAGCATAATGCCCTCCAAGTCCATCCACTTTGCTGCAAATGGCAAAATTTTGTTCTTTTTATGGCTTAGTATTCCATTGTGTGTGTGTGTGTATGCATGTTGTGTGTGTGTATACCACATCTTCTTTATCCATTCATCTTTTGATGCACACTTAGGTTGCAGTCATATTTTGGCAATTGTACATAATGCTGCTATGAACATTGGGTGCAAGTGTCTTTTTAAATTAGTGTTTTTTGTTTTTTTCAGGTATATATCCAGGGCTGGAAATTCCAGGTCACATGGTAGTTCTACTTTTAGTTTTTTGAGAAACCTCCATACTATTTACCACAGTGGCTCCACCAATTTACATTCCCTCCAACAGTGTAGGAGGGTTCCCTTTTCTCCAAACCCTTGCCAACATTTGTTATTGTGTTCTTTTAGATGAGAGCCATCCTGACAGGTGTGAGGTGATATTTCATTGTGGTTTTCATTTACATTTCCCTGATGATTAGTGATGCTGAGCATCTTTTCATGTGCCTGTTAACCACCTGCATGTCCTCTTAGGAAAAGTGTTTATTCAGTTCTTTGGCCCATTTTTTAATCAGGTTTCTTTTCTTTTTTTTTTTTCGTTGATGTTCCATTGTATGAGCTGTTTATATATGTTGGATATTAACCCCGTATTGGTCATACCATTTGCAAATAATTTCTTCCATTCAGTAGGTTGTCATCTCCTTTTGTCGATGGTTTCCTTTGCCATGCAAAATCTTTTAAGTTTAATTAGGTCCCATTTATTTTTCTTGTTTTTATTTCCCTTACTTTAGGAGATGAATCCAAAAAAAATTCCTGTGATTTATGATGACATACATTTTTATTGAGTATTTACTAGGAGTGGAATTGCTGAATCAGGTGGTGCACTTCAACTTTAGTAGAAAATGCAAATATGTTTTCATAGTAGTTGTACCTATTTACATTCCCATTAGCAGTATATCAAAGTTCCTATTGCTCTACATCCTCATCAACACTTGGTATTGTCAATTTTTAAAAATTTAGTCTTTTTGAAAAGGACCAAACTATGGATATAAACAACAATTTGGATGGACCCCAAGGGCATTAAGATTAAAAAAAAATATCAATCTCAAACAGTAACGTGCTGTATGATTCCATTTATATAACATTCTCAAAATGACAACATTATAGAGATGGAGAACAGATTAATGGCTACCAGGGATTAGGAACAGCAGAGGGGAGGCAGATGGGTGTAAGTTTAATAGCACAAGCGAGATCTTTGTGGTGATAAAATAATTCAGTGCCTTGACTTTGATGGTAGTTATGTGAATCTACATGTGATAAAATGATACAGAACTATACACACACATTTGTGATAATAAACATCAATTTCCTGGTTTTAATATTGTGGTTTAATTATCTAAGCTATCAGATTTAATTAGATTTAATTATCTAAGATAACCTTTCAAGGTTATCTGGGTGAAGTGTACACTGGACCTCTCTGCACTATTTTTCCAGCTTCCTATAAATCTATAATTATCTCAAAAATTTGAAAAATTTAAATATGTAGCCACTCTGGTATATGTGTTATCTCGTTGTGGTTTTAATTTGTATTTCTCTGATTATTAATAATGATGAAAACCTTTAGTATATTTTATTTGGATAATTATTTTTGATTACTATCCAATTCTATTGCTCATTTTCCTATACAGTTGTCTTTCTCATTGATTTGTATGAGTTCTTTACAAAATGTTGTAAATGTCTTTTTTCCACTCTGTACCTTACCTTACTCTCTTATGGTGTCTTCTGTTGAAAAGTTCTTTTTAATGTAGTAGATTTTATCAATCATTTGCTTCATTGTGTTATTTCCTGTTTAGTAAATCTTTCTGTACTAAAAGATCATGGAAATAGTATCTTAATCTTTTATGAGTTTTATTATTTTGACATTCACATTTAAAACTACAATATATCTAGAATTGATTTTTCTGTGTATGGTATAAGGGTTAATGTGCACTTGAAAAGAATGTGAATTCTGCAGATGTCAGGTGCAGTATTTCATTTCTGTCAATTAAGCCAAGTTTTTTAACTGTGTTGTTCACATTTCCCACATCCTTACTGATTTTTTCATCTGCTTGCATCTTTCTTGATAAGGTGTATTAAAACCTCCCACTATGATTATAAATTTGTCTATGCACACCTATCAATTTTTGTCTTACATATTTTGAGGCTGCTATTAAATGCATACAAGTTAGAACTAATATATTTTCTGGTGCAACTAAACTTTTTATGATTATGAAATGTCCCATTTAATCTTGAATAATTCTTTTTGCCTTAAAAATCCACTTTACCCATAGAGTTATACCAACTTTGTTGTGGTTAGTGTCAATATTTATTTAAATCTACACATGCATTTACCATTTCCATTGCTCTTTATTCCTTTTTGTACCTTCACCTTCTTCCTGGAATCATTTTCCTTTGCCTAAAATATTTCCTTTGTACTTTCTTTAAAGCATATCTGCTGAAAATAAATTTTCTCAGTTTTCATATGTCTGTTGGTTATTTCACCTTCATTTTTAAACAGCTTCACTGAGATATAATTTACATACCATAAAATTCACCTATATTAAGTGTACCCTTCAACTATTTGTTTACCTTTATTTGTGAACACTAGTTCCCTCCCAGTACTGTGATTATACCATCCCATTGTCTCCCAACTTCCATTATTTCTGCTGAAAAGTTAGCTCTAAGTCTTACTATTGATGCTTTTAAAGAAATCTGTCCTTTTTCTCTGGCTTTTGTTATTTATTTTCAGCAGTTTAAAATTATAACCTTGATGTGGTTTTCTTTATATTTATATTCTTTGGAGTTCATAGGACCTCTTGAATTTATCCCTTGCTGTATCTTTCATCGGTTTGGTAAAATGTGAGCCATAATTTCTTCAAATAATATTTCTGCCTTATCCTCTCACTCTTCTCCTCTGAGAATCCAATCAAATGTATGTTTGAGCTTGGGACTGTATCTCCTATGTCTCTGACACTATTTTCTTTATTTTCCACTTTATTTTCCAGGGAAGACCACATTTAAAAAGCAGGCGGAAATTGTACACTCAAAAATGGTTAAAACTGTAAATTTTCTGTATACATATTTTACCATAATAAAAAAAAGACACCCCCCAGTAAAGGCAAGCATGTCATTTTGTCATGTCATAAGGTATGAAAAGTGCTAAGCAATGGGGACATAATATTGGTATACAAGAGCCATCTTGAGAAAGTTCTAACCTGACCAAATTTGAAACATTTGAACATCAAAATGAATAACTGGAATGGAATGGTCTCCATTCAAGAGTCCATACTGACATTAAAAAGAGAGAGAGACAGAAACAGAGAGAGAAGAGAAAGTTAAAATACAAAATAGAAAATGAATGGAAAGTTCTCTTTTACAGAAGAATGCTAACTGACATAGAGGGAGTAGCAAATAAAAAATTACCATCTTATTATCACCATAGTAAAACTGATTCAGGCAAAAGTCATCAATGGAAGCTAAAACACTAAGTGAAGACTGCTGGGGAACACAGCTTTAAAATATTACTCCAGAGATCACTTATTAATTACAAAGGGAAGCAGATACCTTCTTCATCTGTTTGCAGAAGACCTATGAAGGAAAGTGACAACATGAAAACCAAATGACATCATTATGTCTCCTGAGGTGATATACTAAAGAGGGCACATAACCTATGTAATATTCCTGCCAAAAATATTTAACCTAAAGCTAGTCATATGGAAATACCAGGCAAACCTAAACTGAGGGATATTTTCCAAAACTATTGGCCTGGATTCTTCAAAAATGTCAATGCCTGCACCCCTATATTCATAGTAGCACTATTTACAATAGCCAAGACATAGAAACAACCTACATGTCCATCAACAGATGAATGGATAAGAAGATGTGGTGTGTATGTATGTGTATATATATATATATACAAAATAAAATATTACTCATCCATAACAAAGAATGAAATAATGCCATTTGCAGCAACTTGGATGGACCTAGAGATTATCATACTAAGTGAAGTTAAGTCAGAAAGACAAATACCACATGGTATCACTTACATATGGAATCTAAAATATGACACAAATGAACTTATCTACAAAACAGAAACAGACTCACAGACATAGAGAACAGACTTGTGGTTGCCAAGGGGAAGTGGGGACAGGGGAGGACTGGATTGGGCATTTGGGACTAGCAGATGCAAACAATTACATATAAAAAGGATAAACAACAAGATCTTATTGTATAGCACAGGGAACTATATTCAGTATCCTGTAATAAACCATAATGGAAAAGACAAAAAAAAAAAAAAAAAGAAAAGAAAAAAAGCCAATGTCATGAAAAGCAAAAAAAAAAAAGGCTGAGGAATTATTCTAAATTATAGAAAATTAAAATTATGTAATTCTAAATGCGATATGTGATTCTTGGAGTTGGTATCAAAAAATAAATAAAAAGTTATAAAGGACAGTATTAAGACAATTAGAGAAATCTAAATATAGGCTATATATTAGATATAGCATTCTATCAAGACTAAACTTTCTATGTTTGACAACTATTGTTATGTAGGAGAATGTATTTGTTTTTAAGAGATACAGGCTTTATATTTAGGGATAAAGTGGCATAGTGTCTATAATTAACTCACAGGTGGTTCAAAAAATTCACATACATATTATACATATCCCTTTGGTTCAGCATTTCATTTCACCCCTGGATTATTATAAATAAGTTTTAACTTATTTACTGCTCTGACCTAAGCTAATGCCTGTTATATTAAACCTTACTAAACCATATTTTGATCATACCACTTTTCTTTGTAAGAACTGCAATCACTCCTTATTCTAAATTCCTACATAGATTTAAAGACACTTCACAATCTGCTCCCATCCCACCTACCCAATCTTCAATTTCAGTACATCACAATAGTACTAACATTTTTAACTTAAAGAAATTTGATTATACTTGTTCAGCAATTACAGTAACTTTTTAAGTTATTATTTTTTAATGCAACTGCCATTCTATTCAATGAACATATGCAGTGAAGTAATTAAGCCCTAAAATGTTAATTCACATAAAGAAAAACCCAACAAAAGGATGCATACATTTTAATAATGTCCTGACCATTAAAAGGTAAAGTATCTAGGGAATTCCCTGGCAGTCCAGTGGTTAGGACTCTGCACTTCCACTGCCGGGGGCCTGGGTTTGATCCCTGGTAGGGGAAATCCTGCAAGCCATGCAGTGCGGCCAAAAAAAAAAAAAAAAAAAGAGATTAAAAGGTGAAGTATCTAAACAAGTATAGTTTCACCATATCCTCAAGGACCTAATTTTATAATTAAAGGCTTTCATGTTTAAAAAAAGCTGAGAAACACTTGACTAAATTTGAATTATTTTAAAGATCAGCCTCTGAAGAAAAAGATGACCATGAACAGGAAGAGCCACCAAGTTAGAATCTTCATAAATTTGCTCAAGTGCTTCAAACAGTGAAACACTCGAATATTTTATAAATATGATCCTGCTACATTACTATATATATGATAAATTTACATATGCATATTATGATGTGGGGCTATGTTTAAAACCACATACGTATTTTACAAGTCGCTTAAAGGACTTTTAAGAGTATTTTGGCCATACTCAGTTTTAAACTTAAAAGGACTCTAGAACCAATTCCCAAATAATATTTAACTCCAGTGCATTAGAGAAGACACATAAGTTAGGTCTTAGACCTATCAGTGTTGAACAACTTTTCTTTACTCAAGAAACAATAATTTAAAAATTGCAAACTGTATTTTTCATAAATTATCTTTATCAGGATATTAAAAAGTACATCTGTGTTACACATCACTGCAATTCCATCAAAGAAGGAATAGGCCAGATTTTATAAACTACATAAACTACATAATTTACATTGTAATAGCTAACTTAAACACTATTTTTTAAGGAGATACTTTAGAAACTGATTTTTCATTTATTGACATACATTGTTTTAGTATTGAATTCCTAGTCACTCTTCAATCCACTTTCTTTGAGACACAACATTTTCATCATCACTGTTCTTCACAACAATCACAAGGCTTTAACATTTATTTAAGAGACAGTCCACCTACTTACAGCACCAGAGGCTACTTTCTGTCCTCACCTCTCTTTTCTCCATTTTCCCCCTTCAAGTCAAGCCAACTGGTTACCTTCACTAGCTGGACTACCTATTCTGTTTTGATTTTGTACATTTCCAGATAGTGCCTAAAAACTAAGGAAAAGCTCTTGCGTGCATCAAGGGATGGAAATTCTGATAAAAGTTATAAGGGGGCAAATTTTACAACCACTGTTTTAGCAGTGGGAAAAAAATTTTCTCTGCCACAGAAACCTGAAAAATAAATCAAGCAGAGTCCCAGGAAAAGGCAAGAAATGAGCCAGTTGTTTAGGGCTGACAAGTCTACACCTTAAATCAAACATACAAGAGGTTCCTAGTCTGAGCTCAACAAACAGGGGAAACATAAAGGACCTTGGGCCTGTAAACTCCACGACATCAGGGACTTGCTATTTATTTTCCTCAACACTGTACACAAGTGCCTATCACTAAGCTTGACACCTCACAGGTACTCCGATATCTGTAATGAATGAACAAAGAATGGATGACTGAATGAAAAACAAGACAGAAACTGAAGTCAAGAAGAATGCGTTCCAAAGGAAGATATTTTTTTGTGGTTTTTTTTTTTTTTTTTTTTGGTCAGGAGTACTGAACAAAACAGTGGGTCCTAGATTAAGTGTTTTGTTAATTATAATATAGAATATTCATTACTAGGGCCAAGATTAAGCCTAACCCTTCTCTATAATGCCTCCCTTGACTACGCCAACCCAAAACTCTCAAAATTCTTTCATCCAGGTCTTTTAAAATAATTCTGCCTTAGTGTGAACTATATGTATACAGTTTAAAAATTAATAGCTGTGAATACCACCTGTTACCACCATCTAGGTTAACAGAACACTGCCAATACCTTAAAGTTCCTTGTTTGCTTCTGCCCAATCACATTCTCTTCCTTTTCTCCAGAGGTACTGCTGTATGGATTTTAGTGAAGGTCATTTCCTAACTGTTCTTTTGTTAACCACCTTTGAAAGTTCCCCTAAGCAATATATTTCACTTCCCCTGTTTTTGAACTTTATGTAAATAAAATCATATTTTAATATGATAATATAATATAATATACTACATATATTCCATGAATAACATTCACCAAATCTTTTTTAGTTTAATTTTTATTTGGGAATTTTTCTAACATATGCAAAAATAGAACAGTATACTGAAGCCCTATATATCCATTACCTAGTTTCAATTATCATCATTTTACCATTCTCTTATTTGATCTACACTGGCATTACTTTAAAAATCATCCCCATTTCTTTGTTTCTAAGCAGCTCCAGTCATGGTGCTGGTGTTACCCTTGCCTGGTTGTAGGTGGCTGTCTCTCCTGTCTGTAGAATTCTGGCCTGAAAATACCAGCTGGTACACCAAACTAAGCAGCTTCAACACGGACATTATTTCCTCCTAATATCAGTTCAGTAACTGGATTTGGTTTTTTACTATTGTACACTTCCGGCAAAGAGGGAAAATAATAGTTCCTCAGTCTTCCTTTGTTTTTGCATTAGATTTTGATACTTCAGACTGTAAAGGGCTTTGGGGGATGATACTGATATTACCTGTGATAGCAGTAATTTTACTAAAGCAACTGCATTGAAATTCACTTGGGTTTTCTCTCATTATCAGATTCTATTCCAAACAAGTATTCTGTAAATCCAAATGGATTACCAGTGTGCTATAGATTTATTATAGAACAACATTCTATGTTTGGTCTATATTGAAAATAGTTTAAGTTAGTCTTATCATCTAAAATATTTTTAAATGTTCTTTACATGAAAATTTATTTTGTATTTTTAAAACTTCAGGGACTTTATCTATTTTTCTAAGTCAGTTAACTACTTTTTTAAAAAAATATTTTGTATCTACTTTTGTAACTTCATCAGAATAAAACATATTGAAAGAAAAAAATCATCCCCATTTCTGTATCTATGATTAATTTATTTCACTGTTAAATACCAAACCATTATACACAAAGACACAATTTATTTATCCATTATACTATTTTGGACATGATATGAAATTGATGCTTATTAGATATCTGTGTGTATACACATACATTTAGAAATGGAATAGATGTTTCCTAGGATGCATAAATAGACAACTTTAGTAAGTAATATTAAACTGTTTACAAAGATGGTTGTAACACGCAACAACATAGACGGGCCTAGTGTGTATTATGCCTAGGGAAATAAGTCAAAGAAGACAAATACTGTATATTATTACTTACAAGTGGAATCTAAAAAATAAAATAAATGAATGAATATAACAAAACAGAAACAGACTCACAGATATAGAGAACAACTAATGGTGACCAGTCGGGGGAGGGAGTGAGAAGGGGCAAGACAGGAGTAGGGGATTAAGAGGTACAAACTACTATGTATAAAATAAATAAGCTTCAAGTATATATTGTATAGCACAGGGAATATAGCCAATAATTTATAATAAATCTAAATTGAGGATAATCTATAAAAATTCTGAAGCACCAGGATGTACACCTGAAATTAATATAATATTGTAAATCAACAATACTTCAATTTTTAAAAAAAGATGGTTCTAACAATTTAATCTAGCACCAACTGTGGTATGTGAGTTCCTATTGTGCCATTCTTTACAAAGACTTAATACTGTCAGACTTTAATTTTATGATGTAACAGTTATGATCTTCTGCCTCTGCATATGATAGAGTAACTGATACAAGCCTACTTCTCCCAACAAAAATAACCATAAACTGATATAAAGTAACTATTTTGGCATTGGATAACTAGCAATGCAAGATCCTGATCTCTGAAAGAAGAGAAATTCACAAGGTGGACTCCACAATCACCCCAGCTCTCTTTTCTCAGTACAATTTCCCAACCACAGCACAGCAAGCTTCAGCCCAAGCAAAGAATGGCTGTCCTGCTGAGCTGGGAAGGTAGTGCTTAGCATTCAGGGAAGCTGAAGCAGTGGAATCTATAGAGCAGAACACTGAGGAAGAGGGAGCTAATTAGTGTTGGAGGGGGCAATAACCCTTGTGAGTAGGGGGTCAGACCCCTGTGAGTCCTTGGCTGAAGGCTGAGCTACATACATAGAGAATAAGACTCCCTGAGACATATCCAAAATCAACTGCAAAGGAACTGAGCTGAACAGTTATATTAAAGGTCCAATAGCATTGGGAGATGATGACATATAGACCCCGTTGAGAATGGAGACCCCTTGTTAACCACTCATCAACACCCAGGGCATCCAGGTGAGATAAACTTTAAAAATTAGGCCAGGCTACAAATTAAGGCCCACATCCTACAGTAAGACCTACTCTAGATTCCCTAGCAGAGCCTAACACAAAACCTGATAAGATGTTGAGGAGACATAGGGTTTAGAGGCTAAGCTCTACCAAGTTAGAGAGGTTTTCCACAGATCTGACCTAATAAAGAATAAAACCAAGCCCCAAAACTTTCCAAGTTGTCAGGCCAATAAAAAAAAAAAACTCAACATTCCTCAGAGGAAGATGGCATAATCTATAAGCTCTACAGTGTAATACCTAAAATGTCTAGTAAAAAAACATTTCACATTTAATATCTAAAATGTGAAAAGAAACAGGAAGATGTAACACATAGTCAAGAAAACAACAACAACAACAACCACAACAGTCAATAGAAACTGTCTTCCTGATGTCTCAAATGTTGGATTTTGCAATAGGGACTTTAAAGCAAATATTACAGAGTTAAGTTTGATGAACTAAAGGAAAAGATGGTCTGAATGAGTGAACAGATAGGAAATCTCAGCCAAAAAAGTAGACTACAAAAAAAATAAGTTATAGAACTGAAAACTTTGTACTTGGGTGAGCTTAAGAATAGAATGGAGATGGCAGACAAAAGCTAGTGAAAATAAAGACAGATTTGTAGACATAATTTAATGTATAAAACAGAGGGAAAATAGCCTGCGAGCCACAACTACTGAGACCACATGCCACAACTACTGAAGCCTGTGTGCCCTAGAGCCCACGTGCTGCAACTACTGAGCCATGTGCTGCAACTACTGAAGCCCACACACCTAGAGCCCATGCTCCTCACCATCACCTTGATACCAAAACCAGACAAGGATGTCACAAAGAAAGAAAACTACAGGCCAATATCAATGATGAACATAGATGCAAAAATCCTCAACAAAATACTAGCAAACAGAATCCAACAGCACATTAAAAAGGATCATACAACATGATCAAGTGGGGTTTATTCCAGGCATGCAAAGATTCTTCAATATACGCAAATCAATCAACGTGATACACCATATTAACAAATTGAAGGAGAAAAACCACATGATCATCTCAATAGATGCAGAGAAAGCTTTCGACAAAATTCAACACCCATTTATGATAAAAACCCTCCAGAAAGTAGGCATAGAGGGAACATACCTCAACATAATAAAGGTCATATATGACAAACCCACAGCCAACATCGTCCTCAATGGTGAAAAACTGAAACCATTTCCACTAAGATCAGGAACAAGACAAGGTTGCCCACGCTCACCACTCTTATTTAACATAGTTTTGGAAGTTTTAGCCACAGCAATCAGAGAAGAAAAGGAAATAAAAGGAATCCAAATTGGAAAAGAAGAAATAAAGCTGTCACTTTATCGTGCAGATGACACAATACTATACATAGAGAATCCTAAACATGCTACCAGAAAACTACTAGAGCTAATCAATGAATTTGGTAAAGTAGCAGGATACAAAATGAATGCACAGAAATCTCTTTCATGACTAATGATGAAAAATCTGAAAGTGAAATCAAGAAAACACTCCCATTTACCATTGCAACAAAAAGAATAAAATATCTAGGAATAAACCTACCTAAGGAGACAAAAGACCTGTATGCAGAAAATTATAAGACACTGATGAAAGAATTTAAAGATGATACAAATAGATGGAGAGATATACCATGTTCTTGAATTGGAAGAATCAACCTTGTGAAAATGACTCTACTACCCAAAGCAATCTACAGATTCAATGCAATCACTATCAAACTACCACTGGCATTTTTCACAGAACTAGAACAAAAAATTTCACAATGTGTATGGAAACACAAAAGACCGCAAATAGCCAAAGCAATCTTGAGAAGGAAAAACGGAGCTGGAGGAATCAGGCTCCCTGACTTCAGACTATACTACAAAGCTACAGTAATCAAGACAGTATGGTACTGGCACAAAAACAGAAAGATAGATCAATGGAACAGGACAGAAAGCCCAAAGATAAACCCACACACATATGGTCACCTTATCTTTGATAAAGGAGGCAGGAATGTACAGTGGAGAAAGGACAGCCTCTTCAGTAAGTGGTGCTGGGAAAACTGGACAGGGACATGTAAAAGTATGAGATTAGATCACTCCCTAACACCATACACAAAAATAAGCTCAAAATGGATTAAAGACCTAAATATAAGGCCAGAAACTATCAAACTCTTAGAGGAAAACATAGAACACTCTATGACATAAATCACAGCAAGATCCTTTTTGATCCACCTCCTAGAGAAATGGAAATAAAAACAAAAATAAACAAATGGGACCTAATGAAACTTCAAAGCTTTTGCACAGCAAAGGAAACCATAAACAAGACCAAAAGACAACCCTCAGAATGGGAGAAAATATTTGCAAATGAAGCAACTGATAAAGGATTAATCTCCAAAATTTATAAGCAGCTCATGCAGCTCAATAGCAAAAAAACAAACAACCCAATCCAAAAATGGGCAGAAGACCTAAATAGACATTTCTCCAAAGAAGATATACAGACTGCCAACAAACACATGAAAGAATGCTCAACATCATTAATCATTAGAGAAATGCAAATCAAAAGTACAATGAGATATCATCTCACACCAGTAAGAATGGTCATCATCAAAAAATCTAGAAACAATAAATGCTGGAGAGGGTGTGGAGAAAAGGGAACACTCTTGCACTGCTGGTGGGAATGTGAATTGGTACAGCCACTATGGAGAATAATATGGAGGTTCCTGAAAAAACGACAAATAGAACTACCATATGACCCAGCAATCCCACTACTGGGCATATACCCTGAGAAAACCATAATTCAAAAAGAGTCATGTACCAAAATGTTCATTGCAGCTGTATTTACAATAGCCCGGAGATGGAAACAACCTAACTGTCCATCATTGGATGAATGAATAAAGAAGATGTGGCACATATATACAATGGAATATTACTCAGCCATAAAAAGAAATGAAATTGAGCTATTTGTAATGAGGTGGATAGAACTAGAGTCTGTCATACAGAGTGAAGTAAGTCAGAAAGAGAAAGACAAATACCATATGGTAACACATATATATGGAATTTAAGAAAAAAAAATGTCATGAAGAACCTAGGGGTAAAGCGGGAATAAAGACACAGACCTACTTGAGAATGGACTTGAGGATATGGGGAGGGGGAAGGGTAAGTTGTGACAAAGCGAGAGAGAGGCATGGACATATATACACTACCAAACGTAAGGTAGATAGATAGTGGGAAGCAGCCGCATAGCACAGGGAGATCAGATCGGTGCTTTGTGACCGCCTGGAGGGGTGGGATAGGGAGGGTGGGAGGGAGGGAGATGCAAGAGGGAAGGGATATGGGAACAGATGTATATGTATAACTGATTCACTTTGTTATAAAGCAGAAACTAACACACCATTGTGAAGCAATTATACTCCAATAAAGTTGTAAAAAAAAAAGGTTTACTGTAAAATTAATAATGAAGTGTATAATAAATAGCTTTTAAGATAAAAAAATTAAAATAAATAAATAATTAGTCAATATGGATCATTGTGCATATTTCACAATGATGAATCAATTTATCAAGAATACATAACTACATATATATACTGTATCTCATAACAGATGCATATATATAGCATCATATATACATGCATTTAACAATAGAGTTACAAAATTTATATAGCAAAAACTGACAGCTCTAAAAAAAAAAAATTAACGGCTCTAAAGGAAGAAATAAACGAATTTCAACCACAGTTGAAGATTTTAACAGCCCTCTCTCAGTAATTTATATGAGGAAAAAAAGTCTACAGGATATATAAGATTTGAACAATGCTATCAGATAACAGTCTGGCCTAACTGACATTTACAGAAAATTACACCAAAAACCTACAGATTATAAATTATTTCCAAGTATACATAAAATCCTCCACCAAGATAGTGGAACTATCTTGCTGGCTTAGTCATTTTTTTCTCTGAGCACCAACCCCATTCTAAACTTACTTCCCTTAGAAAATACTTAGGGGAATATTTTGAGGCTTAGAATGACATCAGTCTACAATCAGTGGGCCAAATCTGGCCCGTGGTCTGTTTTATTGTACAGCCATCTAGCTAAAAACAGCTTTTACAATAAAGGGCTACATTAAAATAAAATAAAAAAATACAAAAAACCACCACCAAAAAACCAACCATGAAACAAAGAACATGCTACAGAGACCCTAAGTAGCCTGCAAAGCAGAAAATATTTACTATCCAGCCCTGTACAGAAGAGTTTGTCAACCTCTGAAATAAGTTCCTCCAAAGAGGATATACATTTGCTTATGCCAGGCGCCTGTGATTTTAATACTCCAGAACTACTTTATATTCTTAGTTTTAGCTTTTTTCAGACTGAAGTATGAATTTGAGCTGCAAATCCATAAATGTTTGACCATCCAGTGGTTACTTCCCACCTGCCTCCATTCAGAACCAAGACCAAGAAATGTCCTCTGAGTAAATGTCTGCTTCTGAGCTCAGTTTCTTTTCTCTGGGATTGCATATTCAGTCAATCTATGGAACAAGCATAACTTTTTTTTTGTAATTTTTTCAATAATTTAATCTAGAATTTTTAGTTATTTTCCATAAGAGAGTTATCTGGGAACCTAAGCATTCATATACTCACAAAGAGAACACTTGAATCAAGCTCCTTCACTTGTATTCTGCTACTATAGAGGTTTACGTAACTGGGGAGAGAGCAGGAAATGTAGAACATGAAAGGATGCTCAAAGAAGGTGATGTCTAACCAAATTTGAATCATGAATAGGAGTTTGTGTAGCAAAGATGTTGGGGCAAGGGGCTTCCCTAGTGGTGCAGTGGTTGAGTCCACCTGCCGATGCAGGGGATACATGTTTGTGTCCCGGTCTGGGAAGATCCCACATGCCACGGAGCAGCTGGGCCCGTGAACCATGGTCACTGAGCCTGCGTGTCCAAGCCTGTGCTCTGCAACGGGAGAGACCACAACAGTGAGAGGCCCACATACCGCAAAAAAAAAAAAAAAGATGATGGGGCAAGAGCATTTCAAGGCTTTGGAGGAACATGCACAAAAGCTTAAAGATGAGAAGAGTATCTTTGGGAAACTCCAAGTACTTCAGTGTACAGAGAAAAAGAGCAGTGAGATGAGGCTGGAAAAGTGGAAACATGGAGATATGAAAGAATTCATGAAATATGAGAGTAACACAAACAAGACTCACTGACTAACTTGAGGCAAGAGGGATATACCCATGCCAATGTTCAGGGATCACAGACCCAATCACCAATATAGGAATCATAAACCAACTCGGGAGTTCTGTTTACTGTGAGGAGAAAAAGGAGCTAAAGAAGGGGGTTTTGAATGGAGAAATAATAAATTCAGTTTGGGGCATGTTGATTTTTAAAGAACTCTAGGACAAATATGATGAAATGTCCCAGGAGGCAGCTAGACACACTGCATCTGAAATTCAGGGTCAAAATCTAGTCTAGATATAAAAGAGTTGGGATTAAAACAACATACAGTGGTGAATAAAGTCCTGGGTAGAAAGAGTGCTTAGAGAGAGCAGTTAGAGTAAGAATATAGAGTCTTAAGTCATAAGCCTAGGAATCTCTGACAATTAAGGAACAAACAGACAATAAACGTAAATCTAACTGAAAAAGAATGGCTACAGAAGTAGAAGGGGGACGCCCCTGGTGGTCCAGTGGCTAAGACTCCGTGCTCCCAATGCAGGGGGCCCTGGTTCTATCCCTGGTTATGGAACTAAATCCCGCATGCTGCAACTAAAAAGATCACATGTGGTGGGAGCGAAACCAACGCCTGCCTCCGAGCAGCAGCTGCGCCGCGGCTGCCGAGGGTTTCTCTGGCCAGTGTTGCTCCCACCAGTCTACAGCACGGGGAATATCTTTGCAAACCTCTTCAAGGGCCTTTTTGGCAAAAAAGAAATGCGCATTCTCATGGTGGGCCTAGATGCTGCGGGAAAGACCACCATCCTGTACAAACTGAAGCTGAGTGAAATCGTGCAACGTGGAAACCGTGGAATGCAAGAACATCAGCTTCACTGTGTGGGACGTGGGTGGCCAGGACAAGACCCGGCCTCTGTGGCGCCACTACTTCCAGAACACACAGGGTCTCATCTTCGTGGTTGACAGCGATGACAGAGAGCGTGTGAATGAGGCCCGAGAGGAGCTTATGAGGATGCTGGCAGAAGAACAAACAGGACCTCCCCAATGCCATGAATGCAGCTGAGATCACGGACAAGCTGGGTCTGCACTCTCTGCGCCACAGGAACTGGTACATTCAGGCCACCTGTGCCACCTGTGGGGACGGGCTCTATGAGGGACTGGACTGGCTGTCCAATCAGCTCCAGAACCAGAAGTGAGCTGTACTCCTCTCTCCTCCCCTCACACTCCCTCCTTCTGCCCTCGCTTTACTCTCATGTGGCAAACGTGCCCCTGTGGTGTGAGTGCCAGAAGCTGTCTCCATGGTCGGTCACAGTGTGCTTCACCATGCTGTAAATGTGCAGACGCAGCCTGCAACTGGGTTTTTATTTAATGTAAATAGTTTTTGTTTCCAATGAGGCAGTTTCTGGTACTCCTATGCAATATTACTCAGCTTTTTTTTATTGTAAAAAGAAAATCAACCCACTGTTTAGTACTGAGAAGGGATTTTAGGCACACGGGTCATCCAGGAGTCACTGTGTCAGAAAAGCCCGATGTTCCTATTCTGGGCTTTACATCTGTGTTGAGATCCATTTTGGTGGTTGGTTTTTAACCCAAACTCAGTGCATTTTTTAAAATAGTTACAAATACAAGATAAGGAGAACACTTGAACACACAGAAGGGAGAAATGTGCCTAGTGTAGGTTCTGCAGTAATGGCCTGAGTCCAGTCCACCTCTGGTCTGTTTCCCATTGGGAACGTGCAACGGGGCAGAACCAGCTATGATCCATTCTGCATGGTCACAATAGGGTCCCTGTGATTTGCTCTGTCTTGGGTCATCCCACACCCCATAGCGTTTGTGCTTGTATCTGTGCTTACATGGCTGCCCAGGAGACGGGCTGGAGGCTGCATCCACCGCTCTCAGACCCCTTGGAGGAACCCCAGCCTTTTCTTGGGTCAGCATGGGCACTTTGGTTGGAACGCTCTGGTCTGAGCGGGAGCCCTGCAGTCCCCTTGCTTGCCTGCTCCGGGCTCTCTGGGGTCTCACCAGCAGGAGCGCGAGTGGTCATCCTTGAGCCCCAGCCCCTCGGAGCCCCTGTCTACGTGTGCTTTCACTCCCTCAGCCTGCAAGGGTCAGATTTGCCATAGAAAAATGATAACCTCTACTTTTTTCTTTTGTATTTTGATAAACACTGAAGAAGCTCGAGCTGTTAAACTTTATCTTGGGGAAAACCTCAGAACTGGTTTATTTGGTGTCATGGAACCTCTTACTGCTTTCAATACACAATTAGTAATCAACTGTTCTGTATAAAAAAAAAAAAAAATCACATGTGCTGCAACTAAAAGATCCCACATGCCGCAACTAAGACCCATTGCAGTAAATACTAAAAAAAAAAAAAAAAAAAGAAGAAAAAGTAGAAGGAAAAGTGAGAGAATGTGGTGTAATGGAAAAGCCAAAAAGTTTCAATAAGTTAACAGCTTTAAATACTCATGACCTAGTAAGATCTAGATAGGATCTTTTCCATCATTTTTAGAAATAAATCAAGAATAATCTTGGTACTGTCCTCCATTTTCCTGCCGAATCTCTTTGGTCTAAAGCCTCCCTAGTAAAATTTCTGCAAAAGAAATAGCCTGTAGTCTCCCACTGCTCGCCAGGAATCTCTGATTTTTCTAAGAACCATTTTCTTCCATCCTACAAAAATGACTTAACTTTGTCACTCTCGACCCTTTCACCAGCCCCATAACCCTGACTCATTTCATTGAGAAAGGTAAAATCATGAGGAGGAAATTACTCTTATTTCTACCACGAAATTTACAAACCCATCTACACTCATGTTCTATTTCTTCCCTCCAGGTAAAGAACCAAAGCCTCTCTTTGAAAGGCCAATACCTCTCTCTGTATCAACTGTTCTCAACTAGGGGTGATTTTGCCCACATAACTCTCTTCAAGGTACAGTTTTTAAAATTGTCATGGGGGTGGGGTGTTTCTGACATCTAGTGGATAGAGGACGGGGATGATGCTAACCATCCTTTGTTGCACAGGACAGCTTCCATGAAAAGAATTAGTATCTGGTTCAAGATGTCAATAGGGCCAAGGCTGACAAACCCTGATCCACAATGCTCTGAATCCTATCCAGTCTCACAGCCTCAAGAATTTAGCTCCATTTTCTACTCCCTTCTATATCTTCAACTCTCCCTTTCCACTGGACCATTCCCATAACCATGTAAAATGTTCCAGTACTTTCCAATCTTTAAAAATATATTAATAAACAAATACACACACACACACACACAAACTTTGACTCATCTCCTTTCAGGTACTGCCACTTCTCCAATATATTATACCAAGCTTCAATATTCATATTATATTATTCAATATAATATTCAATATTCATATATTTTGAATGCATTACATTCATATTTCCACTTGTCATTTCTTCAAACTTTTACCCCAACTGTTCCACTGAGATAACTCAGCAAGTTTCTTCTTTCCTATTTATGAAGCAGCTCATAACTAAATTCAATGGTCAATTATGGTAGTTATCTATTTATCTAGATTTTTTGGATTAATTATCTCCATCCGCACACCCTACTCTCATCAACATCACCATTATGAATTACTTGGAGATTGCATTTTCAATAGTCAGTCATGTCCACTACCACATTCCCAGCTCCCAGCACAGTGTGGCACAGGGCAGGCACTCAAGCAGATGTTAATGAATGAATTCCTGGGAAAGAGTTAACTTACTATAAAGCTACCATAATTGAAGTATGTGTATTAAAATAAGGAACTGACTTGTACAAGGGGCTTTGGCTAGAATTTAAATAGTGAGGCAAAATCTGAAATTAGGTCTCCTAATTCACTTGTCTCTTCAGCAGGGAGAAGTCAAATCAAAACCATATCTAAAGGGAGAACGATGGGGCCTCATGTTGCCTGTGAGAGGAAAGCAATCTGAGGAAGTCTTTCAGAGTAAGGTATTAGGAGGAAGAATTAAAAGAGTTTTGCATTTTAAAATATACAACACAAAAGGACTAATTATGAAAATATCTGACACTGTGGAACCTGGGGAAGAAATCCACAGACTGTACTTTGATGTCACAATTTCTATGTAAAGCCTGAAGCTTCTGCATTGTCTTTAAATTCCTGGTCTCACCTCTATTTGCCTCATTATTCCTGATCCCACATAACCATATGGCCTTTGTTCCTTCTCACACATGCCTAGTCTTTTACAGTTTTTAAAGGTCTTTAAAACTCAGTGAGGTAGAGAAGAATGATCCCCATCTGAGGTTCAGAGAAGTTAGTTTTTGGTCCAGAATTGCACTCAGTGGAACTTGCACACAAGTTGACTCCTGGTCAGGAATAGTCCCCAGCTTTGCCAGAGAGGTTCTCAAGTTGGTGTTCTTCTCTGTGAGAAGAGGAACAGCTCAAGTGGTGGTGGTGACTCTCAGCTTGCCAAGTCAGTATGATGTCATGTCTCTGTCTGCCAGGTGAGGATGTGGCATCTCCTGGTGAATTTGTACACCATTTCCAGCTACATACCAAAGACTTCACCACAACTGAAGTTCCTCTCACCATCTGCAACAAACACAAAGGTCTGCCTGCATTTGTAAGGGAAATGCAGCAGGAGACAGCAAAGTAGTCAGCAAAGTCAGAGTGAATAACAGCCATCAGGTCTCCTAAGGCTTGAGGACTCCACAAATTCAGAATAGGTCAAGGCAGAAGAGAGCCCACCTCCAGTCTACCCTCTCAACAATGAGCCTGCTGATAGTCTCAATCATCCAGCAGCTGGGTATGTTCTGTCATACAATATAAAGCCAGGAAAGCCAAGGAGAACTCAGGGAATTGACACTTAGACCACCAGTGATAACTTCACATAATACTCTAAGAAGTACTAGACAAAGCTGACATACTGCAAAATAGCAAATGTGATGAGCCTAAAGATGAGATTAACTGACTGACCAATGTGATTCAAAAGCTTCCAATCTGAAGGTTCTTCCTGAAATGCTAGAAACAAAGGCATGAGTATATTTAGGTTTCCACACAAGCAACTCGGACAGAGGGTACAATGAGTGAAGAACTGGTTGTAATGTTTTTTCTCCTTTGTTCTGCAGGTTCAAACTAAAGATTTCTCATTAGGGAGAGGCATCATGACAGATAGTAGACTGGACAATTCTTGAGCCTCAAAAGCCCAGAAGCCAGCCAGCAATGAGTGACAAGATGCCGAGGCCCAGCAGCACATCTCTTGGATGGAAGTCCTTTCTGTATGTCCCCTGTTAATAAAACCTTCAACAATGTACAGCTTTGCAACACCACCCCAAGCAGACCACTGGACAAGAAGACAAATAGCTGTATACAAAAAACAAAAACAGGTTCAACCTTACACCTGAAAATAACACAATATTGTGAATCAACTATACTTCAATAAAAAAACATTTTTAAGTATTAAAAAAAAAAAAGTTCACCCTAAGCTTTATTTTAGCCCAAGAACAGCCCTGCAGCTCCAAGAAGTGAGTAACTCATCTTTGGCTTACCTCTTCTTGTCCCACACATTCCCATTCATGCTAGCATGTTCTTAGTATTGTCATGAAATATGCCACATAGGAAAACGTATTAAACATACCTGTGCAACTTGTTTAGAAAACTAATATGTAAAATAAATAAATTTAAATGAAAATTTAAAAAAAACTAATATGTAAAAACTACTAGAAACACAACACTGCTAGTATATTGAAACCCTGTGTATTCTACTCCCTTCCCACAAAAACAACCCAAATCCTGACTTACGTGATAATTATTCCTGCCTTTTTCTTTACAGTATTACCTTCTATGTATGTTTGTACACATTTCAAAAATACATAGACCCTTTCATGGTTGTTTTATACTATTAGAAAATGAAATCTCATTCATATTTTCATGAATTTCTCATTCATGTTCTCTTCAGGTATTAGTATAAGGTTATGCTCTTCTCATAAAATGAGTCAGGTATTCCCTTTTTTACCTCAGTCAATTCAACAAATATTTGAATACTTATTAGCTCTATTCACTGCAAACTTGTTCATGGCTGGAATCATTCCAATTTTAGAAGAACTTGCTAATAAAATTAAGTTAAATCTTGGAGTCTGAAGATTATTTAAAATGATCTATAGCAATTTACTTTCTTTTCCAGTCAGTTTTGGTAACATATATTTTTCTAGAAATTTTTCCTTATCTAAATGTTCAAATCATTCGTCTGAAATACCTATTAAAAGTTCTCCATAATCAGTCATTACATCCTTATTTTCACTGCAGCTAAAATATTTACATTTTCCTCTATTTTGTCTTCCTAAGTATAATCTTGGTCTTTTCAAAGAATTAAGTGTTGGTATGATTAATCCTCTGTTAGATCTAATTAATTAAATTACTTCTTTCCGTATACTTTTATGGAAGTTAATTTTGCTAATTCTTCTTCTAACTTCTTGAGAACTTTCTAACTTCTAGCTTCATAAAAGCTACAGTAGATTCTATTATTGCTCAGAGCCCAGATTTCCTAAATTAAAGGATTATGTACATCTACCCATTGTAATTACCTTTCATCTCCTTTGAGCATATACAACTCTGGCCCATATACAACACTTACCCATGTGATTTGCTTTAGCCAACGGAATGTGAACAAATATACATAAAACACACCTAAGCAGCAATTTTGAAAACAATTATACACTTTAGCTCATCCTCTTGTTCACCCCATCTGCTATATGAATGAATGAGCAAGTACTGTACACGGGCTGCTTTTTCAGTATGAATACCAACCAAACAGAACCAAACACACACACACACAGAGTTGCAGCAGCCAACCCAGTCACTGCCAAGCAGTGTGAGAAATTTTTTACTTTAAGCCTTTGAGACTGGGGGGCGGGATTTTTATACAGCAAAGATAATAGTGGTGATTGGTTTATTAAGTTCAAGCATTTTACCTAATATTTGCATTTAAGCCTATCTCTCTAGGTGCACCTTTAAAATTCAGCTAACATTCCACTTAGATTTTCTAATTTCCACTATGATTTCTTCTTTGGTGAGTTATTTAAAATATACCTTTGTTCAAAGACACACGGGGTATTATCTCCATTGTTAAACACTAAATTAATTCCACTATTAATGTGTTTTATCTATTATCGATGCTTAAAAATGTGCTTTATAAAATAGGTCAAAGTAGTATAGATATCTTCAAAAAGAACATGTACTCTGCAGTTGCTAGGTACAGAGTTGTTTCTCAAATTATTCTCATTTTAAAAATTATTTGATCATTCCTTATTTAGTTGGGGGTAAATTACATCACTATGACTGGATTTGTTCTATCAACTTTTGCTTCACATATTCGAATATTTTGTATTAAATACATCAAATATTAAGTTATACTTTCTGATGAATTTCTTCACTTTTAATCATTACAAAAGGACACTCTTAGCACTAGTAATGCTTTTTGTCTTCAAGTCTACTTTGTAAGCCTATTCTGTCTGATATAAATATATGTACTACAGCTTTCTTTCTTTACTTTTTATTTATTTGGTAAATGGCTGGGTTTCTTTTATAATTTTTACTTTTAATTGGGATAAAAAAGCAAATAACAAAATTCACCATCTTAACCATCTTTAAGTGTACAGTTCTGTAGTGTTAAGTATACCCACATTGTTGTGCAACAGATACCCAAATTTTTTTATTAAGCAAAACTGAAACTCTATCCCATTAAAACAACTCCCCGTTTCCCCCCACCCCATAACCACCACTCTGTTTCCATGAATATTAATACTTCTGTACTTCATATAAATGGAATCATACACTATGTCGTTGGGACTTATTTCATTTAGCATGTCCTGAAAGACTATCAGTGATGTATGTAGCATGTGACAGATTCCCATTCGTCTGAAAGCTGAATAATATTCCATCGCCCATAAACACCATTTTGTTTATCCATTCATCTGATAATGGACATTTGTGTTGTTTTCACTTTTTAGCTATTGTGAATACTGCTGCTATAAACATGCAAATATCTCTTTAGTTTTCTAACTGCCATACTGTTTCCCATAGCAGCTATACTATTTTATGTTTCCAACACCAATGCAAGGTTTCAATTTCTCCACATCCTCTCCAACAAATGTTATTTTCTGTGTTTTGCTTTTTATTTTGAAAGTAGCCATCCTAATGAGTTTGAGGTGATAACTTATTTGATTTTGATTTGCATTTCTCCAATGAGTAATGATGTTGAGCATACTTTCATGTGCTTATTGGCCATTTGTATATCATGTTTGGAGAAATGTCTATTCAAGTCCTTTGTCCATTTTCTAAATTGAGTTATTTTGTTGAGTTGTTGGGTTTCTTTATATATTCAAGAATATTAACACCTTATCAGTTATGATAAGCAAATATTTTGTCCTATTTTGCAGGCTGTCTGTTCACCCTGTTTTGTGTCTGTTAATACATGTAAGCTTTTGATTTTCATAAATTCCAACTTGTCTATTTTTTTTAACATGTGCTTTTGGTGTTATATCCAAGAAATCACTGCCAAATCAAATGTCATGAGGCTTCACTTCTATGTTTTCTTCTAAGAGTTTTGAGTTTTAGCTGAATCAAATGTCATGAGGCTTCACTTCTATGTTTTCTTCTAAGAGTTTTGAGTTTTAGGTTGAAGTCTTTAATCTGTTATTAAAATTTTTATGCATATGGTGTTAAAGTAAGAGTCCATCTTCATTTTTTCACATGTGAATACTCAGTTTCCCCAACACCATTTGTTGAAGAAGTTGTCCTTTCCCCACTGAATGGTCTTGACATTCAAGTTCTGGGCTCTACAATTCCATTTGTCTATGTCTATCTTTATGCCAGCAACACACTGTTTTAATTACAGTAGTTTTGCAATATGTTTTGAAATCAGCAGCATGAAATATCCAACTTTATTTCTTCTTTTTAAAGATTGTTTTTGGTTCTTCAGGGTCCCATGAGATTCCATATAAATTTCATTATCCGTTATCCTATTTCTATAAAAAAATGCCATTGGGACTTTTATAGGGATTGCACTGAATCTGTAAATCACTTTGGGTAGTACTGACTTCCAATCCATATACACAGGATGTCTTTCCTTTTACTTGTTTAAAAATCATTTTATTAAGATATAATTCACATGCGGTACAATCTACCCCAGTGTACAATTGTTTTTAGCTTACACATGCAACCATCATCACATCAATATTACATTTTCATCACTCCAAAAAGAAGCCCAGTACCCACTAGCAGTCACTATTTTCTCCACCCATCCCAAACCCCACCTTAGGTAGTCACCAATCTAATTTCTCTCTGTTCTGGACATTTCAGATAAACAGAATCATATAATATGTGGTACTTTGTGACTGGCTTCTTTTACTTAGCATGATGTTTTCATATAGCATGTATCAGTAAACTCACTTTTTTCTATTGCCAAATAATATTCCATCGTATGGCTATACCACCTTTTATTTATCCATTCATCAGCTGATGAACATTTTAGTTCTTTCCACTTTCATAATGCTACAAGGAAGACTTGTGTACAAGTTTTTGTGTGGACATATGTTGTCATTTCTCTCATGTATATACCTAGGAGTGGCATTCCTGGGTCATATAATAACTCTGTTTAACATTTTGAGAACTGCCAAATTGCTTTCCAAAACAGTTGGACCATTTTACATCCTTACCAGTAGTCCATGAGGATTCATATTTCCCCCATCATCACCAGCAATTGTGAGTATATATTTTTTATTGTGGTCATTCTAGTAGGTATGGGTGGCATCTCATTGTGATCATGATTTTTCACTTCACTTCCCTGATGGCTAATGATGTCAACCAAGTTTCCATGGGCTTATTGGCCATTTGTGTATCTTCTTTGGAGAAATATCTATTTATTTTCTTTGCTCATTTTATAACTGGGTTATTTGCCCTTTTTATTATTGAGCTGTAAGAGTTTTTTACATATTAAAAATGCAACTCCTTTATTAAATATGATTTGCAAATATTTTCTCCTGTTTTTTTCAGTACACTGTTTTAGAACAGTTTTACCTTCACAGTAAAATTATATGAAACTAGAGTTCTCATATATCCTATAACCTCCCCCACACACAGCCTGCCCACTATCAACAACCTGCACCAAGCGTTATATTTGTTACAATCAGTGAACCTACAATGACACCTCACCAAAAGTCCATAATTTACATAGGTTTCACTCAGTGTTGTACTTCCCATGGGTTTTGATATATGGATGGATATAATGATGGATAATGACATGTCCATCATTATAATATTATCATAACAAAAAAATCTCACTGCCCTAAAAATCATCTGTTCTGCCTATTCATCCCTCCCTCCCCCAACCCCTAGAAACCACTAGTTTTATTATCTCCATCATTTTCCTTTTCCAGAACATTGACTAGTTGGAATCACCCGGTATGTAGCCTTTTCAGATTGGACCTTTTCACTTAGTAACATTCATTTAAGGTTCCTGCATGTCTTTTCATGGTCTGATACTAAATAATATTTCACTGTCTGGATATACCACAGTTTATTTATCCATCTGCCTACTGGAGGATGTCCTGGTTGCTTCCAAGTTTTGGCAATTATGAATAAAGCTGCTTTAAACATCCACATGCAGGTTTCTGTGTGGACAAAAGATTGTCCACTCAATCTAGATTGTATGGTAAGAGTATGTTTAGTTTTGTAAGAAACTTCCAAACTGTCTTCCAAGGTGGCTGTACCTTTTTGCATTCCTACCTCCAATGAATGAGGGTTATTCCACATTCTCAGAAGCATTTATTAGTGTTGTCACTGTTCTAGATGTTGGCCATTCTAATAGGTGTGTAGTAGAATCTCACTGTTGTCTTACTTTGCAATTCCCTGATGATATATGGACATGGAGTATCTTTTCATACTTTTTTTTTTTTTTTTTTTTTGCTGTACGCGGGCCTCTCACTGTTGTGGTCTCGCCCGTTGTGGAGCACAGGCTCCAGATGCGCAGGCTCAGCGGCCATGGCTCACGGGCCCAGCCGCTCCGTGGCATGTGGGATCCTCCTGGACCGGGGCATGAACCCGTGTCCCCTGCATCAGCAGGCGGACTCTCAACCACTGCGCCACCAGGGAAGCCCTCTTTTTGTATTCTTATTTGCCATTTGTACATCTTTTTTGGTGAGATGTCTGTTCAGATCTTTGGTCCATTTTTTATTCGGGTGGTTTTCATATTGTTGATTTTAAGAGTTCTTTGTATATCTTGGATTATAGTCCTTTATCAGATGTGTGTTTTACTAATATTTTCTACCATTCCATAGCTTGGCTTCTAATTCTTGACAGTGCCATTCACATAGCAAAAGTTTTTCATTTTAATGAAATCCAACTTATTAAAAGTCATTGCTCAACCCAAGATCATCTAGATTTTATTTTATATTACTTTCTAGGAGTTTTATAGTTTTGTGTTTCACATTTCAGCCTGTGATCCATCTTGAGTTGTGAAGGGAGTAAGGTCTGTGTCTAGATTCATTTTTTTCATGTGGATGTCCAGTTGTTCCATCACAATTTGTTGAAAAGACTCTATGTTCTCCATTTTATTGCCTTTGCTCCTTTGCCAAAGATCAGTTTATTTTTAGAGGTCATTTCTGGGTTCTCTATTCTGTTCAATTGATCTATTTGTCTGTTATTTCACCAATATCACACTGTCTTGATCACCATAGCATTATAGTAACTCTTGAAGTTGGATATTATCAGTCTTCTGACTTATCTTCTCCTTCAATATTGTATGGGTTATTCTGGGTCTTTTGCCTCTCCATAAAATTTTAGAATCAGTTGGTCAATATCCACAAAATAAATTCCTAGAATCTTGATTGGGACTGCATTAGATCTATATATCAACTTGGGAAAACTGACAATATTGAGTCTCTCTTCCTGTGTATGAATACAGAATCTCTTTCATTTATTTAGTTCTTTGATTTCTTTCATCAGAGTTATGGTATTCCTCACATAGACTTTGTACATCTTAGATTTATACTTCAGTTATTTCATTTTGGGGGGTGCTAATGTAAATGGGTTTTTTGGGGGGTCCATCTTCTGGTGTCCTTTGAAGTACAAAATTTTAAATTTTTTGATAATATCAAAATTATTTTCCTCCTGTTGCTTGTGCCATTGGTGTCATATAAGAAACCACTGTCAAATACAAAGTCAAAGATTTTCTTCTATGTTTTCCTCCAAGATTTTTGCAGTTTTTGCTCTTATATTTATGTGTTTAATTTATTTTGAATTAATTTTTGTGCATGGTGAGTTAGGGTGGTGTCTAATTTATTCTTCTGTATGTGGATATCTACTTGTCCCAAGACCATTTGTTGAAAAGACTATTCTTTCCCTATTGAATGGCTTTTTAGGCACCTTTGCTGGAAGCTGGTTGACCACAGACACGTAGGTGTATTTCCCAATTCTCTTCCATTGATATGTATGTCTATCATTATACTAGTATCAACATTGCCCTAATGTAAGGACTGTGTATGAATTCTTCAACTTTGTTCTCTTTCAAGATTGTTTTGGCTATTCTGGATCCCTTGAATTTACATATGAATTTCAGATCAGCTTGTCAATTTCTGCAAAGAAGCCAGTTAGGATACTGATAGGGACTACACTGAATCTGTAGATTGATTTTGGATTATTACTATTTTATGTTATGTATTTTTTCAGTCTTTTAATTTCAATCTTTTGGCTTCCTTATCTTTTTGATGTGTCACATGTAAATAACATAACTGGTTGTATTTGCATATATTCTGACAATATTCATTTTTGCTACTTAAATATTTGGGTTTCAATTTACTACCTCATTTTTGTGCTGGAAGATTCCTTCCCCTTTATTCTTGTCTTATTCCACATTTTCCCTCTCTCCTAGTTTCAAGATTATTCCTTCTAATCTTATTTTTAAACGGGTGTCCTTCAAACGGCAAAATGAAAACTTTTAAAACTAAAAATAATCAATTATCTTCTTTCTAAACACAGAAGTACCTTTAAATACGATTCATTCATTGCTCTCTCCCAGTTTGTGTTCATGTTATATTAGATCTGTGAAACACAGTTATTGTTTTATACAGTTAATATTTATTCAGATTTATTCACATATTTATCACTTGCTTTGCTCTATACTCCTTTCTGTATCTCTGGCACCTGTAATCACTTTTATTCCAATTTTGGAAATTCCTTTGACGAACTGCAATTTCTCTCATTATATGTCACTCTCTTACTTGAAAGATACTTTTGCAAGGCACACAATTATAGGTTGGTAGTTATTTTCCCATGTTATATTAACACCATTGTTCCATTGTCTGTTGCATTCAAATGTTACTGGTGAGAAGTCAGCTATCAGTTAGCTGTTCAGTCACTCTTCTTTCTTTGAAAGTAACCGCCTTTCTTCCCTGGCTGCTCTACTCTGGTACCTCTCTGCAGTTCAGAAAAAGTCCTAGGTATTACCTATTAAAATACTGATTCTGTCCCATTTTCTCTCTTTTCCTTCTGGAACTCTGAATAAATATCTATCTTAGACCATGTTTATCACTCTATATTCCACTTGCTTTTACTTTTCTCAAAAATAAAAAGATTTATAATAAAATCCACTAGATGTTAAATTATACAACTTGATTTGAAATACACCAAATAATAGCAAAGACCATCTACAATACCATTCTATACCTTCTTTCATATAGTCTATCTCTTTATCACTCTATGCTGATTTCTGAATAGCTTCTTGTAAACTGTCTTCCAATTCACTAATACTTTAATTGTATCTAATCTGCTGTTAATCCCTTCAATTAACTGAGTTCTTAATTTCAGCCTTAACTGTTTTTATTCCAGAAGTTCTAGAAAGGTTATTCTTTAGAATTTATTTTTCCCTGCAGATATTTTTCTTTAAACACAGTAAGCAAAGTTACTCTATACTATGTTTAATAATCCTACTATCTAAAATTTTTCAGGGTATGGTCTTACTGTTACTTTTTCTCATTCTCACATGCAGTAACTTATTTCCTTGTTTGCTTATTAACTTGGTGAGCTGCTCATTTACTTTTCTTTTTTTTTAATTAATTAATTTATTTTTGGCTGCATTGGGTCTTTGTTGCTGTGCTTGGGCTTTCTCTAGCTGCAGCAAGCAGGGGCTACTCTTTGTTGCAGTGCATGGGCTTCTTATTGCGGTGGCTTCTCTTGTTGTGGAGCACAGGCTCGAGGCACACAGGCTTCAGTAGTTGTGGCACGTGGGCTCAGTTGCTGTGGCTCACAGGCTCTAGAGCGCAGGCTCAGTAGTTGTGGTTCACGGGCTTAGATGCTCCGTGGCACGTGGGATCTTCCCGGACCAGGGCTCAAACCCATGTCCCTTGCACTGGCAGGCTGTTTCTTAACCAGGGAAGCCCAAGCTGCTCACTTTCATTACAAAATAATTTGAGTAAATTCTTTGAGGCCTAGGATAAAGGTGAATGTCTTCACAAAAAAGTTAGATTTGCTTCTGCTAATTTCCGGGAAATAAACAGGCCACAATCACTTTAAATTTATGACTAGTAGTTACTCTAGTCACCCATATAGTATGAATTTGGGTTGCATGATTATAACTTCTAAGCCAATTTTTTTCTCCTTATTCTGTTTTGCACAACTAAGGAAATATGCTTTGTGGTCCCATAGAGGTGAAGATGAGAAAGCAGTTAAGTTCTCTTTCCCTAGGGTATTTTCCTTAGGTACCAATTCAATGGGAAAAGGACTCCTGTTGGAATCCCTGACTTTTTGACTGGGCCATGGGTTTGTCTTTTACCCCTACATTTTGGGTGGCTTTTGCAAAGCTGAACTTCTCAAACTACCCAAATTCCAAAATGGTCTCCCAGGCAAAACTGGTTTCAACACGCTGCTTCTCTATGGTTTTATTCTGATAATAACTTACCTTGTAGATCTTCAAGGATTTTAAGTAGATATTTTCTCATTTATTAAAAGGCCATTTTAGTTGTCTTCAGTAATAAGGACATGTCAGAAACAGAAGGCCTACACCTACTCTTTGGTACAGTTCAGCTTCTGGATTCAGCAAAACTCCCTTCACAAAGTCAGAAATGATCAACAAACAACCCTACCAATTTGGCATTCTTTTCATTTATACCTAAACTCAATCTGTCCAGCTTCTGACACATCTGATTATTCTTTCCTCTGGAAGACAGTGTTTGGCTTCCACACCAGTTTCCTATACAACTCCTAAATGATCACTCCTCAGGGCTCAGACCTGGGTCTTCTAAATTCTACATTTCCTCTGCCACCAATTTATATTGAATTACCAACATACATCTCCTGGACTACTTTAATAGCCGCCCAACTGGATTTCTTCTGCCACTCTTGTCCCCATCTAATCCGTTCTCTGCCACAGTAACTAGTGATACTTTAAAAATAAAAATTAGGGCTTCCCTGGTGGCACAGTGGTTGGGAGTCCACCTGCCGATGCAGGGGACACGGGTTTGTGCCCCGGTCCGGGAAGATCCCACATGCCGCAGAGCGGCTAGGCCCGTGAGCCATGGCCGCTGAACCTGTGCATCCGGAGCCTGTGCTCCGCAGCGGGAGAGGCCACAACAGTGAGAGGCCCATGTACAGCAAAAAATAAAATAAAATTAAGTTAAAAATTAAAAAATAAATAAATAAAAATTAGATCACATCCTGTTGGCCTGTATAAAATTCTTCAAGGTACTGCATCTGAACTTTAGGTAAGTTCCAAACTATTTAACATGGCCCACATGTTACCTTCTATGATCAGATGCATGTCTATATATCTATAACTGTTCTCTTACATAAATACTATCAACAGACCTTTTTTCAGTTCCTCAAATATACCAAATTCTTTCCCATCTCAGATTCTTACACCTGCTAGTCCCTTTTCCTAGAATATGGTTTATCTGTTATTTGCATGGTTCATTTTTATTCACAGTTCCTATCTCACTATAACTGTGACTTTCTCACAGGCATTCCCTTATAGCCTAATCCAATAGCACCTTGTTCTTTTCACACTTATCATAATTTGTGATCAAGTACTTATTGCAGCTTATTTTAATGTCTATCACCCTAATTATTTATAAGAACCAGGCATGTAGAGATCCTACTGTTATCTTCCCCTTCCATGCCCAGGATCTAACACAGTGTCACACACACAGTAGGAGTTTAATATATATTAAATAATTGATTTCTCTCCCTCTAAACAGACTCTCAGAAAAAGTACAATTCTAATGAGAAATTATATGTTGAGCACAGAATTAGAAACAAAAGAAATAAGTTAAATAACAGGAGTGTACACAGGGATCAGATAAGACATAATTACGAGCAGACCCATAATGCTTAAGAGCCATATAGCCAAGATTACTTTCCCTGGACTAATATTTAATGGCTAAGGCAACAGATGAGTTAATTATTGTTGTCTACACTTTAAAGCAAATAATCATCTATCAACAGGATATGTTTCTCAAGGTGACTTGAAAGTTCGTTATTTGGCACTCTGAAAATATTTTCCCACAGAACCAATATTATACACAGAGGTTAGGTTCCCCTGGTTAGTTCATAATGTTTAATCCATAATTCATTTATCCATTTTAACAAATATGAATTGAGCACTACTTTGTGCCAGAAACTGTTGTAGCTGGAGATACAGCAGTGTACAAAATAAGACAAAAATCCCTATCCTCATAGATCTTACATTCATGAGATGGAAACAGAAAAGAAGTAAGTGCAATATACAGAATGGTAGATGAAGAACAAAGCAGGGTAGAGGGATAGGGAATGGAGGTAGTGCAATTTTAACCTATTATTAGTTTATTTTCAATCTCTTTTTGTTCCCAAAAGGATTTAAGTTAGATGTTACTTACAGAACTTAAGTATCACAAATAAAGTAACAACCCTTATGCAAGGAGAGACTTTCAACCAAGAAACTTTTTAAAAACACACTTCCTTTCCCATTGCAGTAGGACAGAGAGAACTGCTCAGGCTCTAAGTCACTGACAAGCTACCATATCTTGAGGCAGGATCTCCAAAAAGGCAGGGGCTAGAGAAGAGGGTAGTGATGGAGAAATTCCAGGAAGAAAAGAAATGAAGACTCAAGAAGGAAAGCACATACATTGATGCTATGGAGCT
Organism: Hyperoodon ampullatus; assembly: GCF_949752795.1. Lineage (NCBI taxonomy): Eukaryota > Metazoa > Chordata > Mammalia > Artiodactyla > Ziphiidae > Hyperoodon > Hyperoodon ampullatus. The sequence continues at coordinate 138,569,252 of NC_136914.1, forward strand.
CCACAGACAGCCAGCCCCTTCTTTCCAACCACGAGTTGGCTGGCTTTTTGTTCTAGAACTGTATTTCTGACCAAGATCTCTTTCCTATTTGGCATATTATACTTATACAACTCTTCCCTCATTATTCTATCCCCAAAACAAATATTTAATTTTTTTGGGGGGTGTTTCTGATCAATTTAACAGCAGAAAAAGATCCTTTTTAATTCCTTTCTATACCATTAAAAGTCATATAAAAGGAATGCAGATAGCCAGTAGACTACTCTGGCACTCTCTTACTGTACCTTAATAACTGGGATAGGTACCAGGAGGTGGGGTGAAATGCAAGAAGATAAAAAATTGGAACAAGGTTTCAAACATCACTCCCAGCAACAAAGTTATGATTGGACAAGGAGAGACAATCAGCCAGTTTAATCTTCTATACTTGTCAGCAACCAGTTCTACAACCACAGAACATGCACTGCAGACTAAGGTGAGAAGGACACAAGGGGCAACAAAAGTAAGTAACTCCTCTGTGAAGCCCTGCTCACATAGCTAGGGTGATTATAGCCAGGAAAGTACACAGCATATAAACTAAGCCTACCCATAACTTTAGATTTTATTCCTTCTTATGAGAAAAGGCCTTCTTATTATTTTCACCTGATAAAAGGGTTTTTAATCAGTGAGTGTTTATTTTATTTTTTGTAATTAAAGTACTTATTTCACTGTCATTTTAATAAAATAATTTTTCAGCTTGTGAATATCAGATATATTTCCAGGAATTTTTCAAATTAAATATAATTTACTTATATTCAAAATTTCATAAAATAAACCCTCAAGTTTAGGAAAACATAAGCAGCAATGTGCAATCAAAACACAGTATCAACAGAAAGATGTTGGTCAGAAACAATTACCTTTACGGCTGTGTGTTTGTTTTCATTTTCTTCCATCCACAAATCCTGCTCATAATAATATAAGCCACCGTTGATAACTTCAGCAAGTTCAGATGTAATTTTTGCCCAAGACATGTGGTTGCCTGTTCAATCTCCTCCAGGATGTTTTCTCATGTAAGGTGGTGTCTGAGTTACAATCAAAATCTTGTTTAAATCCTGGTCATCGATTTCATAATCTGAATCATTATCAGACCAATCAGTAAATGTGTTTTTTCGCCCTTCTATTTGTTCCATCTCTTCATCAAATAAAAAATCAAGTTCTTCTTGTTCTTGTTCATCTGGAAGATATAGGTGATTTGATGCCTCTTCAGGTAGAGGTGGTGATTCCTGAAGGAAGAAATTGGTATTTTATATAAAAACACTGTTATCACTTTTACAATAAATGTCACATAACAATGTTAATGTAAGTAATATCAAAACTGTATGCTCAATAACTAGATTAGCAGTCAAACTGCAAAAGAAAATCACACCAGTATTATTCCAGGCCAATAAATATAAAGTAACTGCTAAACAATCAGTTTAAGATTAAAAAAACCCACAAAGCTGAAAAAAGAAGGATTATATTAAAGACTCCTTTAGAGTTAGAATGGTCCTTAGTACCAACTTGTTTTACAGATGAGGGAAAAAAAGGCCTAGAGATGTGACGTTGTTTGTCCACAATTGCAGAATTAGTCCGGACTAGAACAACCAAGGACTTTTTTTTTTTTTTTTTTTTTTTTGCCGCGCTGCATGTCATGTGGGATCCTACTTTCCCCAACCAGGGATTGAACCCACACCCCCTGCAGTGGAAGCACAGAGCCCTAACCACTGGGAATTCCCAGAACAACCAGGGTCTTCTGACTTCAAGATTCAACGATCTTCCCTAGTCTCAACGCTTTTTAACTCACAATTACATTAATACCATAATTTGTCAATAAGAAAACAAGTATAACTATCAGAAGATCAGAAATTTTTATAATTTTCTGGAAAGCAGAAAGCAAATGGAATTGTATTAATAATAAACATGACTAGAGGAAATAGAAATCTAAAACCCATATCAAGGAAGGCTGGGACTTCCCTGGTGGTCCAGTGGGTAATGCTCTGCACTCTCAATGCAGGGGGACCAGGAGGTTTGATCCCTGGTCGGGGAACTAGATCCCACACGCATGCCGCAACTAAGAGTTCACATGCCGCAACTAAAAAGTGCGCATGCTGCAATTAAAAAGATCCCACAGGCTGCAACGAAGATCCTGTGTGCCGCAACTAAGACCCGGTACAGCCTAAATAAATAAATATTAAAAAAAAAAAAAAGGAAGGCTACAGGGAAGGCAGACACCATTGATCCCACTGGGGTCCTAAAAAGTTTTGAGATGGTAGATACAAAGAACAGGAAAGGACTATGTGACAGCAATCAAAATAGGTGCCTGGGGGGCTTCCCGGGTGGCACAGTGGTTGAGAGTCTGCCTGCCGATGCAGGGGACATGGGTTCGTGCCCTGGTACGGGAAGATCCCACATGCCGCAGAGTGGCTAGGCCCACGAGCCATGGCTGCTGAGCCTGCGCGTCCGGAGCCTGTGCTCCGCAATGGGAGAGGCCACAACAGTGAGAGGCCCGCATACCGAAAAAATAAAGGTACCTGGAAAACTAACTATAGGACACAGTTGGCCCCACACCCTTATCCGAGAATACAAAGCTTTATTATAAAGTCTGCCCCCAACTAAAAGCCCAAGAATCGCTTTCTAAACAAAGTTAAACATTTGCCAAGGGAGGGTTCATATCTTAGGTGCTGGAGCTACAGAGAGGCTGAACACATCCTAGTATTATTCTAAACTTCTAAAACAAAATGGGGGAAAAAATAAGGTAATTTTACCAATGAATGAAATACACTAACAAATTCTACCTCCCATAAAAAAGTACTCCTTATTTTAGCAATTTTGGAGATCCAAAACCAGCCCGACTCTGCTCTGCCTAAGTCTAGAAATCCAAGTCCATAGGACCTTTACACTTAACCAAGAGTGTGCAATCATACCTCACATTCAGGAAAATGGTCCTCTGGATGAGCAGATCTATAAGGCCATACACAAAAGAAATCTGTACCAATTTACCAATACTAATATAAACCATCAACCAAAGATCACCAGATATTAAGAGACAATCATCAGCCCAAAAGAGAAAGTCTTTAAAGGACATAAATACTAGCATAATGAATAAAAATAGACCAACTCCAGGGTATATCATCTGAAATTTCAAGAGTGGGGATGAAGAAATAATCTTAAAAGCTTTCAGTAATAAAAAAGTCAGTTGACACAATCTGAAGGGACTGAATTTCACAAGAGTTCTGAAAATTGACAAAGATGACAGTGGAAAAATGTTTTCAGATTTCTAGGGGAAACAAATGGGACCTCTAATTAAACTTAAAAGTTTTTGCACAGCAAAGGAAACCATAAATAAGATGAAAAGACAACCCTCAGAATGGGAGAAAATATTTTCAAATGAAGCAACCAACAAAGGATTAATCTCCAAAATATATAAGCAGCTCAATATCAAAAAACAAACAACCCAATCAAAAAGGGTGGAAGACCTAAATAGACATTTCTCCAAAGAAGACATACAGATGGCCAACACACACATGAATAGATGCTCAACATCACTAATTATTACAGAAATGCAAATCAAAACTACATTGACACCAGTCAGAATAGCCGTCATCAAAAAATCTACAAACAATAAATGCTGGAGAGGGTATGGAGAAAAGTGAACCCTCTTACACTGCTGGTGGGAATGTAACTTGATACAGCCACTATGGAAAACAGTATGGAGGCTCCTTAAAAAAACTAAAAATAGAGCTACCATATGATCCAGCAATCCCACACCTGGGCATATATCTGGAAAAGATGAAAACTCTAATTTGAAAAGATACTTGCACCTCAATGTTCACAGCAGCACTATTTACAATAGCCAAGACATGGAAACAACCAAATGCCCATCAACAGACAATTGGTTTAAGAAGATGTGGTACATGTATACAATGGAATATTACTCAGCCATAAAAAGGAACGAAATTGGGTCATTTGTAGAGATGTGGATGGACCTAGAGAGTGTCACACAGAGTGAAGTAAGTCAGAAAGAGAAAAACAAATATCATATATTAACGCATATATGTGGAACCTAGAAAAATGGTACAGGTGAACCGGTTTGCAGGGCAGAAATTGAGACAAAGATGTAGAGAACAAACGTATGGACAGCAAGGGGGAAACGTGGCAGGGGGTGGTGGTGGTGTGATGAATTGGGAGATTGGGATTGACATATATACACTAATATGTATAAAATGGATAACTAATAAGAACCTTCTGTATAAAAATATAAAATAAAATTCAAAAATTAAAAAAAAATGTGGTACGTGTATACAATGGAATATCACTCAGCCATAAAAAGGAACAAAATTGGGTCATCTGTAGAGATGTGGATGGACCTAGAGAGTGTCACACAGAGTGAAGTCAGAAAGAGAAAAACATATATCGTATTATTAATGCATGTATGTGGAATCTAGAAAAATGGTATAGATGACCTTAATTGCCAAGCAAAAATAGACACACAGACTTAGAGAACAAACGTAAGGATACTAAGGGGGAAAGGGATGGGGTGGGAGGAATTGGGAGATTGGGATTGACACATATACACTACTGATACTATGTATAAAATAGACAACTGATGGGAACATACTGTATAGCATGGGGAACTCTACTTAATGCACTGTACTGTCCTAAAAGGAGGGGATATATGTGTATGTATGGCTGATTCATTTTGCTGTGCAGTAGAAGCTAGTACAACATTGTAAAGCAACTATACTCCGAGAAAAATTAATTAAAAAAGAAAGATTTCTAGGGGAAAATGCAATCTGACCAAGATTTCTATACCCACTCTAGAACATCTATTTTAAAAAGATCATTTTCAAAAAAGTATGTTGACAGGACTTCCCTGGTGGTCCGGTGGCTAAGACTCCATGCTCCCAGTGTAGTGGGCCCGGGTTCGATCCCTGGTCAGGGAACTAGATCCGGCATGCTGCAACTAAAGATCCCGCATAATGTGACTAAGAGTGAAGATCCCACTTACTGCAACTAAGACCCAGCGCAGATAGGTAGGTAGGTAGGTAGGTAGGTAGATAGATACATACATACGTACATACATACATATATAAATAAATGAAAGTATGTTGTCAATAACTAACCTACCTCAGCAGGTGTCTCTGAAATATCATACATACATACATAAATAAAAGTATGTTGTCAATAACTAACCTACCTCAGCAGGTATCTCTGATGAACCTACAGTCATCTTTCCTCCAGGCCAAGCCCCCACTCTGTAGTATTGGAATACATTTCAGGTCTTACTAATGGTACCAATATTCTTTGGCCATGAAACTGAAAGGTCCTAGATATTATACAATTCTCTTTCTGTTTTGAAAACCACACTCCATCACCAATTTGCTGGCCCTATACAGTAAAATCCAACTAACCCTTGCAAAAACTGTTTTCATCAAATCAAAGATGTTATCAATTTTAAGATATTATTTTAAAAGAAATGCTTAAATGTGGAGGTTTTTTTTTTTAACATGAAGGAAAAAACATAGATCTTGGTATAAATGAAATATGGTACAAGTTTCTGTCAATGAGCCCAGGATATGATCCTCCCTCGTTATCCAGGTTTGCCATGACAAATATACAAATTAATCAGGATCTTTAGAAAATCTTATTTTGAGAAGCTGCTCTAGGTTTTTAAAATGCCCCAAGGAAGAAAACCTCTTGTTAACATTTTAGTATGATGTGTTTAACTACCATTGCTAAGTAAAAACTTATCTTTATTTACAAAACAGAAATAGACTCACAGACATAGAAAACTTATGGTTACTACAGGATAGTGGGGGGTGGGGTGGGGGATAAATCAGGAGTGTGGAATTAACATACACACACTACTATGTATAAAATAGATAAACAACAAGGACCTACTGTAGAGCACAGGGAAGTATATTCAATATCTTGTAATAGCCTATCATGGAAAAAATCTGCAAAAGAATAGGTATATACAGGTATACACATATGTATAACTGAACCATTGTGCTGTACCACTTGAGGCTAACACAACATTGTAAATAAACTGTACTTCAATTTTTTTAATGGTAAATAAAAAATTAAAAAGTTATCTTTAATCAGGGTTTCAAACTCAGCATTACTGACATGTTGGGCTTGATAGTTCCTTAGGGCGTGTGTGTGGTGGCTGGCTGTCCTGTGCACTGTAGGATGTTTAGCAGCATCCCTGGCCTTCATTCACAGGATGCAGTAGAACTCTCTCAGTTTTAACAACCAAATATTGTCTCCAGGGGCTTCCCCGGTGGTGCAGTGATTAAGAATCCGCCTGCTAATGCAGGGTTCGAGCACTGGTCTGGGAAGATCCCACGTGTCGCGGAGCAACTAAGCCCGTGCGCCACAACTACTGAGCCTGAGCTCTAGAGCCCGTGAGCCACAACTACTGAGCCCACGTGCCACAACTACTGAAGCCTGCGTGCCTGGAGCCTGTGCTCTGCAACAAGAGAAGCCATGACAATGAGACGCCCACGCACGGCAACGAAGAGTGGCCCCCACTCGCCACAACTAGAGAAAGCCTGCACACAGCAACAAAGACCCAACACAGCCAAAAATTAATTAATTAATTAATTAATTAAAAAAGAGACAGTGCTTTAAGAAATTTATTAAATAATTGCAACAAGAGAGGCCACAGCAATGAGAAAGAAGCCCACGCACCACAACGAAGAGTAGTCCCTGCCTGCCGCACCTAGAAAAAGCCCGCGCACAGCAATGAAGACCCAACACAGCCATAAATAAATGAATAAGTAAACAAACAAATTAAAAAATAAATAAATGTATCTATTTATTAAAAAAACAAATTGTCTCGAGACATTGCCAAACATCCTATGCTGAGGTAAAATATCAACACCCTCTCAATTCTTCCAATGAAGAACCGTGCTTAAATCCTTCGTGCTTCCTTTCTTCATGCTTTCATCTTAGGAATAAAGAGCTCTACTCATAATAATCTGTAATATGATGGCCTTCTTCATTCTTCCCACATCTGGGCCCAATTATTTTTAGTGACCTATTCCTTTTAGAGCTTACTTTGAATATTGAAATTATTTGAATATTTCCAAGTTTATTTTTAGTAAACTTTTTTACTTTGAGATAGTTGTACATTCACATACAGTTATAAGAAATAAAAATCTCGAGGACTTCCCTGGTGGTCCAGTGGTTAAGATTCTACACTCCCAATGCAGGGGGCACTGGTTCAATCCCTGGTCGGGGAACTAAGATCCCACATGCTGCGCAGCACGGCCAAAAAAAAAAAGAAATAGAAATCTCGTGTACTTTTTACTCAGTTTCCTCCAATGTTAACATACTGTAAAACTATAGTAGACTATCACAAGATAAACACTGATGTTACCCATCAGTCTTACTAGGATTTCCATTTTACTTGTACTCTGTGTTTGTGGTTTAGATCAGAGCAATTTTTATCACGTTTGAAGTTCACGTATCCAACCACCAGCCAAAAATACAGCAGTTCTACAACAAGAAACTCTCCTATCGTTCCCTAACCACGATCATCTCACCCCCTTGTGTGCCCCCAAGTAATTTATTCTCTTTTCCTTTCCTACTGTACAATCACCAAAACATATATAAACCAGACATGTATCATTTACAAGTAATTACATGTAAAAGAATTTTTAAAATAATTAACAAGGTTACAAATAATATGGCAGTTATAAATTCAAAATTTAGAAGTTTTGTCAGCTTTAACAAAACTGAAATATTATTCAAATATAAACTAATTTCAAGTAAAAAAGGTTAAAGTGAAATTTTTTTTTTTTCGGTACGTGGGCCTCTCACTGTCGTGGCCTGTCCCATTGCGGAGCACAGGCTCCGGACGCGCAGGCTCAGCGGCCATGGCTCAGGGGCCCAGCCGCTCCGCGGCATGTGGGATCTTCCCGGACCAGGGCACGAACCCACGTCCCCTGCATCGGCAGGCGGACTCTCAACCACTGCGCCACCAGGGAAGCCTTAAAGTGAAATATTCTTAAATCATATTCAGAAATAAGATAAAAATTTAAAAATGATACAATATTATTCGTTTTCAACTACTTAGTAACCCATAAGCTTTACTGAAGGGCAATGGTTCCAATTTTTACCATTTTTCTTAAAACTTTTCCAAATTTATGTATGTACCTCAAAAACAGTGGCCTTACATTCCACTCACAATATATCACACTTCAGACTTCCCTGCTGGTGCAGTGGTTAAGAATCCGCCTGCCAATGCAGGGGACACCGGTTTGAGCCCTGGTCTGGGAAGATCCCCCATGCTGCAGAGCAACTAAGCCCATGCACCACAACGACTGAGCCTGTGCTCTAGAGCCTGCGAGCCACAACTACTGAGCTCACGCGCCTAGAGCCCGGGCTCCGCAACAAGAGAAGCCACCACATTGAGAAGCCCATGCACCGCAACGAAGAGTAGCCCCCACTCGACGCAACTAGAGAAAGCCCACGCACAGTAACAAAGACCCAACACAGCCAAAAATAAATAAATAAAAATTTTAAAAATTTTTCTAAAAAAAATATATCACACTTCACTTGGGTCATAACAACTTACCTTCAATTTCACTGGGGATGGATGATGTCTCTTTCTTACTTCTATCCAAGGTTCTGAGTCCAAGTCGGGCAAACTGGCAGACAAACCTCTAGACATTGCTTGAAGATTACTTGTTTCAGTGTTTTTCTTTGGGCTCAGTGGACTTCCAATTCTTGGAGAATTTGGGGCAGACTCTAAAATTTTAAGTTAGTTCTATAGTTAAAATAATGGTTTTCTTACTTATAACACATATTTTTTCTTTACTTGGGCATTTTCTTTCTTCACAAAAACATGATAAATCAATCTCAATTATAATCTTTCAATGATTTTCAAACCCAAAGGGCTTTGTAAGATGTATTCGAGTGAAGCCAATGAATAATAACAGGAATGTTATCAACCCTTATGCAGACACATTCATTCAAACTTCTCAAGAATATCAATGCAAGTCACTTACTAATTATGACAATACATCTATTTGGGAGTCAATTCTCTGTGAAACCTTAGATTCATTAATTGTAATGAAATTAGGGAATCTTAAATGCTACTAAGCAAATAAAATTCATATTTTATTCAAGGCAAAATCAATCCTTCATTGTTCTGCTAGGATCTATACTAAGGCGGCCAATACTCATACTTTTCTCATCTCCTTTGCCTAACAAGGTTTACCTAAATGCAGTTTGGCCCTTGGCTTGCAGTGAATACTGTGAAGACTAGAATGTCACGTCATTAAAGTGCAATGCCCTGGTAATAACAAAACATTTTACAACTCTGCTGGAATTAAAAATGTCTTTCTCCACACTTTTAATCAAAGTAATTATATGCTCTATAAAATACAAATCAATTCCTTTATAAATTTTTTTTCAGAAGTCGAAGAATATTTAAGTTATAATGCAATATGAACTTGCTTTGGACAAAAAGTGTTTTAAAAACAAATTTATACTGTAAACTTCTAAACATTATTTACTCCTCAAAGCCAATTCCCTGAAAATATTGCAAAGTTGAATACTACAGAGAGAAAGTTGAAATAAATGAACACCAACAATCCTTCTAACTTACTAAATGAAAATGCAAAGGCACATTCCAGGAGTCAGTTTGAGAGAGTATTCCAAGATTTTACTTTCATCTACTACATATGAGAATCAGATGGATTTATTTTCTTCTCTATGGACACATAGATCCAGGCTTCAACCACCAGATTACTATATTGCTTTAAAAAGAAGTATAATGATTCATAACAGAAAACACTATAAAACTTCACTGTTCAATACAATAGCCACTAGCCTTGTGGAGCTACAAAGCACTTGAAATGTGGCTAGTGCTGAAATGTGCTCAGGATAAGTGTAAAATACACAGCAGATTTCAAACACTTGGTACAAAAATAACACTGGTCCATAATTTTTATATTAATTTCATAATATTTGGGTATATAAAAATTAATTTCATTTGTTTTACAGCTTTTAACGCTATTAAAAATTATTAGGATTACATGTGTGGCAAACGTAATATTTCTATTGGACACTGCTGCTCTACAACTTAATGGTACATGTCATCAACTGATCCAAAAAATTAGTACGAGTGAAAAGGTTTGGGCTGTCAGTATTAATATTGAAGTTATAGGAATGAAAAAAAACATTAACTCTAGAGAACCCTATTCCTAAGACTATGAATCATCTCTATTCATGCAGTAAATAAAGCTTTAAAAGTAGACTAGGAACCACCACTAGTAACTGGGAGAATTAACTAAATTAGTATGTATAGTTCATGTATACACGACTAGAACAGTATCTAGCACAAGGTAGATAAATTAGTATCTACTATTTTTAACATAGAAATTGAATTTTTAAATACCTACTTAAGTTTATGATATAATCATCTCTAATTGCTCTTTAAGCTTGAATAATGTTTCTACCATGAAGTTGTATGTTTCACAATATTCACAATACATGTGCTTATATTGGGTTGGCCAAAAAGTTCGTTCAGGCAATATGTATGTGCATGTAAATGAGTATATATTTTAAAAAAAACACAAAAATGTACAAACATTGTGATTTTATTCTTGTAATTTTATTAATAATGCATAAATGGTTAATGGACAGGCATCACCAACTTGACTGACCTATCTTAGCTACCCTGTGGAAAAAGTATTTTCTATTTAACAACTGACCTAATGCCTGTTCATAAGACGGTTAAAAATGTCATCTTGGACCCCAAGTTTACACATTAACTTAATCTAACTTACCATCAGACACTGTATTTTTTTAAAAAAAACTAAAAAATGTCATTCGAAGTTCTTCAACTTTTAAAACACCTGCCCAAGTTGCTTGCTAGGTGTAGAGGCACAGAGGGCTGACAATCAAAGAAACACTAAATAAAAATATCTGTGAGACTGTCCATCAGTGCTTTATTGATGGGAGGTCTCTACACTGGTATATCAAAAATACATTCTGAAGAGTAAAAAAAAAAAAAATACTCCCGTTCGTTTCTTAAGTTTCTTATCCCTTAGTGTCCACATTAATAAATCTTATAGTCCATGCGAAACACTATGACAACATGTGAATTATACAATGTACACTATACTGTAAAGAGCAAATCAAATAGCAAAGGACCCAACAATCTGAGAAATTCCACTCAAGCCTCTCTATTTCTGCTTCATTGATCTGGACACAAGTACATAAGTATGGAAGGAAAAGACAGAATCTTGCAATATTTCCAGAATGATAATTAACTTTCCCACCGTGAAAAAAAGTAGCACATGCAGCCCAGGCTAATTACAAACAAATGGGCAGCTCCTATAAAAACAACAGCAGTCCTCTGGTCTGTCTTTCATCATCATCACAAAGGTGTTTATCTCCATTGTAGTGTTGGCCCAACCTCCTCCACAGAAGTGGGAGTAGACATTCTTGCACAGAAGTCTGGTCGCTTTCATTTCTGCAGACGATTTGTTCCAATGTTTATAATGATATTTCAGTGAGTCACCTATTCCTCTGCATATTCCGATCAAATGACATCCAAGAGCATCAGTAGATCATCACCCTGACTGAAAAAAGTTTAAGCACACATATTTTTTCCCAAGAGGGAATCTCTTAAAAATGATCCAGGAAAAAATTCTTAACATTAAAGCAATTTTTGGAAATTCTAAATACCACCAATTCTTTAATATATAATTACAATAACTTCATAAGAGATCCCCAATTCTGATTTAGAATATAGGTCATCTTGTCATTTCAAGACAAAGTTGAAGCACATAAGAAAAAAATTAAAGGAAGGCTACCCCCACTCTTGAGTATAAGACTTTTAGACTATTCCAATCTTACAAGGGGAAAACTGGCAGAATACATCTATAATCATTTAGTAAAATTAAGAAGATAGGTAGAAACTCCACATGTGACAAAGTAGACAAATAAGTTAAGAATAAATAGAGCAGAGCTCCTCCCATAATTCTTAAATCTCTATTTAATTTATAACTTTCTACGGGAAGCAATATGAATAGAATTTAAAGCAACATAAGTCACTGGGTTATCTTTAATTTTCTATTGAATCTATATAAACTTTAAAAGGATAGGTAAATTGGACTAAATAGCCCACTGTTATGCTGTTTGCTCTAGAAGAAAAGCTGTTACCTGTATGTGAACCAAAGGCTTGGCCTGGTACAAACTCTGGGCAATCAATCAGTTGAGAGAAGTCTGTTTGTGGCACACTACGTGGAGAAGGGCCCGGAATTGGCCATTTTTCTGGTTCTATCTTTTTTCTCATTTTCTCATCCACAATTTCCACTTCTGTGCTATCTTTCAGTGCCTATAAATAGGAATTTTGAGTTATTAAAGAACATTCATTCAAAAAATTTAATTGTACCTCCTATACTTCTAATAACCTAAACATTTTTTAAGCCTGAAATCAGCATAGGGTATTACAGTTAATGTAATATATTTCTCAGAATATCCACGAACAGAACAGATTTTAAAATAATTTGCCCCTGTAAAGTAACAAATATCCTGATTTAACATGTAGCAAATTATTCTAATTGTGAAAACCAAATTTTCAAGTAAGGAGTATTGCAACAACTTGAAGCAAACTACAATAAGTTTTTATTGACAATTTTTTCCACTCCTGTTTCCTTTAGTTTTCCCTTAATATAATATCACCAAATAAAATTTAGGCATTATATTTAATTATTGTAATAAATACCACCATTACTGAATAATAAACACACACATGCAGAGATTCCTCATAATACCTTGTAAGTGTAAAGTAGGTTTCACAGATGAGGAAATTGAGGCTCAAAGAAATAAAGTAACTTGGTAAAGGTTATGGACTTAGTATGAGGCAATACCAGGACTCAAACCATTTATTATCTGTCCAACACGAAAACCCTCAGCCACTAGGATATGGTGGCTCTCAAAAAATAGCTTGCTGTAATTTAAGGATAAAATAAAACTAGAACAAAATTTCTTCCAAATAAAAATTACAGCCTTACTGATCTGAATCTTCCCTGAAATTCAAGGACACTCACACCTTCAGAAACTAGGAAAAATACAAATATAAAAACTCAGCAGGGCTTCCCTGGTGGCGCAGTGGTTGAGAGTCCGCCTGCCGATGCAGGGAACACGGGTTCGTGCCCCGGTCTGGGAAGATACCACATGCCGCGGAGCGGCTGGGCCCGTGAGCCATGGCCACTGAGCCTGCGCGTCCGGAGCCAGTGCTCCGCAACGGGAGAGGCCACAACAGTGAGAGGCCCACGTACCGCAAAAAACAAACAAACAAACAAACAAACAAACAAAAAACTCAACATACAAACTGTTAACTTATAAGGATTAAAACTCGCTATATTTTAGTTGGAGAACACATTATATGTACTACTTTAAGTATCTTACATTTGTATGCCCTTAATATTAGTATCATACTTACTTCTCAAGTAAGTATATTTTCTGTAACTGGACATTACTTTAAAATTAGTATTAAAATTATTTAGAAACAAACTCTTTTGATGGGAATCAGGATACTCACTGAAAAAGAAGAGAGTCTGAAATATGGAATGAAGGAAATAAGGAAGAATCTTACAGTAAAGGGTTTGAGTTGCTGATATGTGTAATTTTTTAATGTATTTTCCTAGTTTTGTCCACTGAATGTTCTAGAAGCAATGACACCCCAGTAGCAAAGCAGTATACCCAGCATCCAGATCTTGCAACAACATGGATGAATTTCAAAAACTACAAATGAAAGAGCCAGGAGACAGAAGAACTCTATTTACACAAATGTAAAGAAAAGACAAAATAAATCTCTGGTAACAGAATCAGAAAAGTGCTTTGGTTTGGTGGGGCAAAGGGTGAGGGGATGGGGGACTGACTGCAAAGGGCCACTAAGGAAGTTTTTAGAGTAATTAACTATATCTTGTTTGGAGCAGGCTTATACAACTTTCAAAACTTGAACTGAACACCTAATAGCCCTGCATTTTACATCATGTTATTTACACCTGAATTTTAAAAAGAAAAAGAAAAAGAAAAATTACCTTAAAACTTTGCTATGGGCTTAAGTTTTTCAAAATGTTTTGGAAAAAGACCACCAACAGTGTTCGCTGGTATGTGAAGCAAGTCAAACTCTGAACAGCAGTAGTTTTAATTGGTTCAATATCTTGTAAAAACGTTTAGCAGTATTTACAAAAGCTAAGCTCGTATATATATATATATTTATATATATATATGTATATGTTTGTATACACACACACACACATGCACATAACCTGTTACCCATCAATTTCACAGAAAAATAAGTGTATATGTCCATCCAAAAATATGTACAATAATAATGTTCACAACAGTCACATATTCAAGCTGTAAATAACCCAAATGTCTATTAAGAGGAACCTGAAAAGAGTTATATTCATACAATTGAATACTACTGCAAAATGAAAAATAAACAACTGCCACACACAACAACAACATGGATAAGCCTTACAGAAATAACAAGCAAAAGTCAGATATAAAAGATTTCAAATAACTTTGATTATGTAATGTTTAAAAAACAAGATGAAGGACCTCTCTGAAAAGCAACTACTTTGAAGAGAAGAGTGATTCAGACTAGGCGGGAGTACAAGGGAGCTCCCTGGGATGTTGAAAATGTTCTATCTTAATCCATGTAGCAGTAACACAAGTATGTACATAGGGGAAAGTCATTCTTAATCTTATAACTTCTAATATACAATGTATAAGTTATGTCTCAATTTAAAGAAAAATTTTCAGGAAAAAATTCAAAGTTCTTTATATATAGCTATTGAATGATCTTCCAATATATGCTGTTTTTATAAAAGGAAGGGGTATAACAGTATATGTAGTAAAACATGAACTATCTCAGGAAGAATACACAAAAAAGAAGTAACACTACTTGCCATACCAAGGAGGGTTTAACTAGTTCACTGTTGGTGAAAGATGAGAAGGAAATTTTTCACTATATACCCTTTGAATCTTGAATCACAGGGAATTAATTCCCTACTGAAAAGAAAGAAACAAAAAAAACTCAAGAAGAAAATAAAGAAAACAGAAAGGGGGAAAGTTGTGACTCAGGCCTTAAAAGACTCATACAAAAACTTAAAAGGCTCACAGCATACACAAATTAAGGAAAAGATCTAGACAGAGTTAGACATATTTTTACTAAAACCAAATCTTGGTTATATTGAACTACTAAACAATGAGCTACAGTATACAGTCAACATTTCTGGGTGTCTGAGGGTTTTTTTCCTATTATTTTCTATTATTTCTATTATATTGTACTATAACTATGTTAAGTGATAATGCTGCAATAGCCATCATATTACAATATACATATGTATCAAAGTAAAAAAAAAAAAGAAAGAAAGAAAAAGAGTGCAGTAAGGTGAAAAACAAATGGGAGAGGAGGAAACAGATTCAGTAAGTTTAGCTGTGTAGACACACTCGACCAGAGCAGATACGGGTGTTAGCTAAAATATATTTTGCTTCTTTTGATAGTTTTTTCAAGACAGTTAAGACTTAAGCATATTCAAATACAAATAGGAAAAAGCTGGTAGAAATGAAATGAAGATAAAAGGAGAATCAACAGAATCAACAGAAGGATATCCTTGAAGACTAACAGTAACAGCAAATTCTTATTTAGAGTTTACTGTGTATGCCAGACACTGCCATTACACATTTCATACAACCCTATGAAGTATGTATTGTAACAATTTCCACTTTACAGAAGTCTCAGGACACTGCCTGAAGTCACAGACCTAGGAGGATATGTATGCAGGTTCTAAAGTCCCTGCTCTAAATCAGTATGTTTATACTGCAAAGCCTAATGAAGCCTTACCTTCTTAAGGGAAAAAAAGACATCTTTCCCACTGTAATAAGTGGTAGGTACATAATGAATGTTAAGTGAATTCAGACCTATGCTATTCTAAATCACTATGCTTATGTGTTTCTATGTTTCACAGTAGTAGTATTTCTTACTGTAAATCAGTCACTGTGGGGACTTCGCTGGTGGCACAGTGGTTAAGAGTCCACCTGCCAGAGCAGGGGACATGGGTTTGAGCCCTGGTCTGGGAAGATCCCGCGTGCCGCGGAGCAACTAAGCCTGTGCACCACAATTACTAAGTCTGCGCTCTAGAGTCTGTGTGTCACAGCCACCAAAGCCCCTGTACCTAGAGCCCATTCTCCGCAACTAGAGAAGCCACTGCAATGAGAAGCCCACACACCACAACGAAGAGTAGCTCCTGCTCACCGCAACTAGAGGAAGCCCGTGCACAGCAGCGAAGACCCAACGCAGCCTATATAAATAAACTCTACAAAAAAAAATCAGTCATTATGTATTAATAATGCTAACCATAATGGTAACGCAAAAGTTTTTTTTTTTTTTTTAAATATCCTTTCCCGGGCTTCCCTGGTGGCACAGTGGTTAAGAATCCACCTGCCAATGCAGGGGACACAGGTTCAAGCCCTGGTCCGGGAAGATCCCATGTGCCACGGAGCAACTAAGCCTGTGCACCACAACTACTCAGCCTGTGCTCTAGAGCCTGTGAGCCACAACTACTGAGCCTGTGTGCTACAACTACTGAAGCCCACATGCCTAGAGCCCGTGCTCCACAACGAGAAGCCACTACAATGGGAAGCCCACGTACCGCAACGAAGAGTAGCCCCCGCTCGCCACAACTAGAGAAAGCCCGCGCACAGCAACAAAGACCCAGTGCAGCCAAAAATAAATAAATTTATTAAAAACAACAAAAAAGAACACAACTAGAAAGACTATTTTAAATTAGCCCTCTTTATACAGGAAATATTCTCAAAATTTAAATTTAATTTAATTTAAATTTTAATTTAATAATTTAATACATGCTATTTTACAGCAACCTGAAGACTAAAAGGACCAAGAACACCCTAGAGTGTTCAAGTTTGTGTTGGGGTTCAACCCATCTAAGAAGGATCAGGTTAAAAATAGGTGGAAACATCATTAAGTAATCCTTTAAGGGGTCAGACATTTATTTGGGTTTTATAAAATGGCAAAAAAGCCTTGAGATACAGTCTAAGCCTTAGGTAACTACAGATTGTTTTTGCTTTTTCCTTAAAATTGTTTAATAGACTTTATTTTTTAAAGCAGTTTTAGGTTCACAGCATAACTAAAGTACAGACTGTTTTGTGTATGAAAAATTACCTCTAAAATGAGATTAAGGTTTGTAGTGAGAGCCTGAACACGGTGGAAACCAGCAATCAGGGAAATAGGCAAGAAACCTTGCTCATCCATCTTTCTCCTAAGAAAGAAGTCCCGTTCCAAGTTTTCTATACTGAAGTAATATTCACTGAAAAAAGAAGAAGTAAATATAAATTTCATCAATTTATTCAACAGAATATTAAAATGTCTATGGCTTATAATATCAATTGTTATAAAACTATTTTGATTTATTAATAACATTATATACATTTAACATGACATACATAGGGTAAATATAATAACAACAAAACCCTATTGTTAGTAATTTCTCTTACACAGGTAGAAAGAAATTTAGAATACTATCTTCCCAAAAACGTACTTCTTTGTTAGATCAGCTTTACCCAGGTATAAACAATTAACCATACTTTAAAACATTTCAATAATTAACTTTTTAATGAGTCAATTAAGTGAAAAATTTCATTTCAAAGCTACTTGAACTTGCTTCATTTAAACACTAAATAACAAAGTTAAACACATCAACAGACTGCCTTCCAACTTTTTCCCATCACTGAAAATAATGGTATGTTGGAAGTATTCTTTGTCAAGTTTACAGAGTAGATTAGTTTGTTTTCTAAATTGGCAGGGTACTGACATTGTTTAATACTTCTGAACCCTAGCATTCAGCACAATGCTTAGTAAAAACTGAGTGAATATGTGGACATAGATGCACACAATTTTATATTTGAATGGTTCACTATCTCCCCTCTTCGAGAGGCAGAACTATAAAAGACGTTAAAAGTGAACAGAATACAGTTAAACAAAGAATATCTGCAACACCATGAGGTATATACATGGGCAAAAAAAAATACAGAAGCAACTTATACACCTTAATCTTCTCTCTAGGAGAGTATAAAGAGAAGTGTAAATGAACAAACTGTATCATCAACAACTACAAGTTCCACCAAGATATAAAGATAATATGAAGAATACATATAATAATGGCATTTGAGAAACACATGTTTAAATTACAGCCTGCATATAAAAAAAACGAGAACAAGATTCTAGAAAAACAGAAGAGGATAAATAGGGGGAAATGTAGAAAAGAATAATACAAAAGAAATACATGACATCAAATGATATGGCTTACAGTTTAAAATTCCTATACTGTTTCCAAATCACAGAGCAAGTTTTCAAAGAAGGGTGGCAAATGATAAGAAAGCACACCAGCTCATATATTTGGGAGTAAGATTGGGTAACTCAAGATACCCTTGAATTATTTAGGTCAAATTCTAACTTTGAAGAAATAATCACCTACAACTGAAAACTGGCTTTGAGCTACCTTTCATTGGGTGGGAAAAATGTCTTATTTTAGAAATGTAAATACCCAAGTTACTTCTTTATACTCTGATATTTATCCAACTATCAAAGTGCAAAGCTCCCTTAGATCAGTGAAATACAACTGACATCGCAGTAACACTAGTAAATCATTTACTCTTCTTAAACGCTGAAGAAAATAATTGAAGTCTTAAAGAAATTAACATTTTGATTTTTGTTATGCTTCAAAAGCCCTTTTCACAGTGCCTGGCATGTGGTGGGCACATAATACATCTGTTCTGCTTTCTGTTACACTTCAAAAGCCCTTTCACAGTGGCTAAAATGCAGTAGGCACATAATACATATGCATAAATTCGAAATTTTCAGACATTAAGACATCTGATTTAAACACAAGTTAAAAGTATTCTTAGACAAAAACTTCTCTGAATAATTAGTAAGATGTCTTTTTAATCTAGTACTCTGTGAGAAACACAGTATCTAAATAAATTCATAAATCACTATTACCTATAGTATACACTTTTTAAAACTTCTAACGGGCTGCAAACATACTTATGTCTAAATCTGAATGCCAAGAGACTGCCCCAGTTAAAAATAATCAAGATCTTCCATTTTTAATGTCCTGACATCAAAAATGTCTAATTATTAACATACATTTTCAGTTAAAATGATTTTAAGAACCATCCATAATACAGTTAAGCCTCCTACTTCAAAATATTTAGCATAATATTCCTGAAGTACAAGAAGTTTTTCAGTAACTTCTCAAAGAGGAAAATCGAAACCCTAATGAATAAGCCTATCTATGTTTGAGAAACCTTAAAGACAAAAAGTCAAAAGCATGACTCCTCAAATCCAGATGTCCACTAATCAGAGAACAGTAACAGTGAAGAGCCATTCTAAACCTGGTGCTCTAGTATCTGCCAAAAACTCTGCTGCTAAATAATAACAAAAAAAGGAGTCATGCCAATGCCATGTCTGATACTTTGTTCAGTGTCCTAGGGCACATTATCATGTCCTACCTTAGAAGCTCTGGATTCTACACTGCATGATCAGAAATTCTGTCAACACTAAGTAGCTATGCTCCTCCCTCACTTGTATGAGCACATTGGAGGCCGATTATCCTGACATGGAGTTGCATGTCCACTGTCAGGTCTCAGAAGGGACCTGGCAGCAAGAGTTACAAAGGAAGACAGGAATAGTGTTTTGAAGTTGATAGCCACATGCCAGGCACTTTCTGCCCATAAAAAGGCCCTTTTCTTCAGTGTTTCCGTCAACTGTAACAAAAGAAGCAAGAATAAAATAAACAAGTTGCTTCATATTGTAAGCCAATCAAATCCACCATGAAGGCATCCCAGGAAGATGCCTGGCTGATGCTGATGAAGATATTATTTTCTATTAATGGATTAGGGTCCATTTTATTTTTAAAATAAAGGTGGATGTTTTAAAAATGCTTATGGGGCTTCCCTGGTGGTACAGTGGTTAAGAATCTGCCTGCCAATGCAGGGGACACAGGTTCGAGCCCTGGTCAGGGAAGATCCCACATGCTGCGGAGCAACTAAGCCCGTGCGCCACAATTACTGAAGCCTGTGCTCTAAGACCCACGAGCCACAACTGAGCCCGCGTGCCGCAACTACTGAAGCTCGCGCATCTAGAGCCTGTGCTCCGCAACAAGAGAAGCCACCGCAATGAGAAGCCCGCGCACCGCAACAAAGATTAGCTCCCGCTTACCACAACAAGAGAATGCTTGGGTGCAGCAATGAAGACCCAACAAAGCCAAAAAACTAAAAAATAAATAAATAAATAAATAAAAATGCTTATGCCTTTTCAAAAATAGCCTTTTTCCTTCCCTTTATAAGGATAAAAAAAGGTTCAAATTTCAGTAAATTAGTTAGGCATATCACTTGGAAATACTTTTCTCACCACTATATAAACACACTATATAAATATGCAAAACATCCTACACAATACTAACAGGCAGAGGGGTTATTTTTTGCTTAAAGATAATACAACAAACTAATATTCTCCTAAACTTCAAGTTCAATATTCAGAAAGCAACTATTACAAGAACTAAAATAAAAAGTCTAAAACTAAAAAAGATTAGGTAGTCTCCTTTGAATATGTGTCACAAAGAAAGAGAACTTAAAAGTTAAAAAATAAACTTACGATTCTGAAACCAATTGTTATAAAAGTCAGATGATATCACCATTTTTTGCCATTTATGTTCATTTGCAAATTTTAATATAAATTTATTTGCAAATAAGCTAAATTTCACTTGTTCAATTTCAAACATATGAAGTAGTTTTATATTCTTATATTTAATCATTCATATTATGCCGTGACATTTTAACTAATATCCTTTAAGCAGAGAAGTACCTCAAGAGAGAAAGGAGTCTTATATAAATAATAACATGAACCAAAAATAAAATTTTTTAAATACTTTATACATGCTCTACTAACATTTCCTAGAAACAAAATATAAAATACTATTAAAATGTCCTAATTTTACTAATAAACAGCTCAGAAAATGTGTTATATTATCAGTGATGTTAAAGTTTGATATTGCAATGGATTTTCCTGCCCCATCTCTTTATGTCTGATTGACTTACATTTGGCGTTTAATATACTCTTTAAGCAATGCTTCTTCCACAGGATACACCTGTACGCCTGTACCATCATCATAGTAATACATCATACTGGTATTAAGTTCTGTTTGAAATGGTTGACCAGTCCTTTCACCATGTTCTTGATAACCATATGAATAATCAAAGTTCACTTGATGTAATAAAGAAAAAGAAAAATGATCACAGATTGAAAAAAAAAAAGAAGTAGTTACTATAAAGAAAAATCCAAAGTGAAGTATCTCAAGGGGTAACAAACAAATACAAAACCATCTTTATTATCAGACACGTAAAATCAGTTAAAACAGTATGTGGGATAGTGGGAAAAACAGACAACTTGCACACTTTTTTCAGTGTTTATCTAATTTAACAAAACAAAAAATCAAGTCTCACATCGAGGATTTCCTCTGCCTCGTCCTCTTCCCCGTCCTCGGCCTCTTCCTCGGCCTCTAAAAGTACCTCGGATATTACCACACTCACTTCTCACATTGGAAACTTCATCTTGATCATCTCTCTTTTCTCTTTCACGCCTCCAACCTTTTTTAAAATAAAAATATTTTTATACATTCCAATTTGCAACTATGAAAACATGATTATCTTTATGAAAATGTGGTAACCACCCCCCCCTTCCCACTTTGTAACTAGTTATTAGTAACCAGTCATTCTTCAGAAAGATACAAACTGGGGCTTCCCTGGTGGTGCAGTGGTTGAGAGTCTGCCTGCCGATGCAGGGGACGCGGGTTCGTGCCCCGGTCCGGGAAGATCCCTCATGCCGCGGAGCAGCTAGGCCCGTGAGCCATGGCCACTGAGCCTGCACGTCCGGAGCCTGTGCTCCGCAACGGGAGAGGCCACAACAGTGAGAGGCCCGCGTACCGCAAAAAAAAAAAAAAAAAAAAAAAGACAGATACAAACTTAAGAGATTCCATAGGAATTTGTCAAAATGTCTCTGGCATAAAAGACATCTTATGCATTGACATATAAAGAAGATATTCTGATAAGTAAAGTAACATACTAAAAAAAAGATAACGAGATCGTTTGCTAAAACTGTACTGTTAAAAATTTAACAAATTCCAAGACAACTGAGTTTTGTACTATATAAAACTCCTAAAAAGAAAAACTTATTTTCACAATAATACTTATTTTCACAAATAGGAATTTTTTTAAGGAAAGGGTGTTTCTATTTAAGTAAAAGACATTTCTTTTAAAGAAAAAAGGAAATGAAAACTGGGAGAAGATATCTGCAGAACAATATAGCAATTATATCCAGAATACATATAGAACTCATACAAATGTCTCTTATGCCCTCATGCATCCTCTCTCTCTCTCTCTCTCTCTCTCTCTCTGTCTCACACACACACACACACACACACACACACACACACAAACACACACACACACACCCTGCAACCAAATAGGAAAAAATCATTAAAAGACTGGCAGGGCAAGCAAGGAAATGCAAATAGACAATTTAAAAAACGGTGCTCAGCCTCCGTGGCCTTGAGAAATGCAAATTAAGACAATGAAAGAGTATTTTTTAATCTGTCCCAGTCTGAAAAACATTTTAAGGTCCCATAATATCAATATTTTTTATTTTTCTGTTTTGTTTTTTCTTTTTTGGCTGTACTTTGTAGCATGAGGCATCCTAGTTCCCCTACCAAGGATCGAGATCAAACCTGTACCCTCTGCAGTCCTGCAGTGGAAACAGAGTCCCAACCACTGGACCACCAGGGAATTCCCAATAGCAAATGTTGACCAAGACAGAACTTCTATATAATGCTGGAGTAAAAACAAGTACATTTCAATTTTGAAAAACAATTGGGAACAATCAAATAAGTAAAGGTATGTATACCCCAGAGACCAGGGTTTTCAGCCATGGCATAACTGACGTTTTGAGCCAGATAACTCTTTAGTGTGGAGGCTGTCCTGGGTAGTGTAGGATGTTTAGCATTATCCTTGGTCTCTACTCACTAGATACCACTAGCAAGTTTTAGAATTTTGAAGTCATATTTTGTGGACAATTGAGTAAATATAACCATTGACTAGATTTTAGATGATATAATGAATTAGTGTTGATTTTCTTAGATGCTGCATTTTCTTGGGACATCAGTGCTGAAGTGTCACGATATCTGCAAAGTACTTTCAAATGATTCAGCAGATGGATGAATTAAAGATAGCAGAGTTACTAAATCTGGACGTTGATTAGACAGGGACTCACTGTACAATGCTTTCACAGGACAATATGCCTTAAAAATTATCAGACTTAAAAGACTTCAGTAGAAAACTATAAAAGCAAATGCTCAGGGAATTCCCTGGCGGTCCAGTGGTTAGGACTCAACACTTTCACTGCCGAGGGCATGGGTTCAATCCCTGCTCAGGGAACTAAGATCCCACAAGCTGCGTGGGGTGGCCAAATAAACCCAAACAAACAAAAAACACAAATGCTCAGCCAACTGCTTCCTCATATCCTCCTGTCCTCTTCTTTCTGAAACTTGAACAAACCCTGCTGAAATAATGTATCTGGGCAATGATTTTTTTTTAAATTAATTAATTTTATTTACTTATTTTTGGCTATGTTGGGTCTTTGTTGCTGTGCATGGGCTTTCTCTAGTTGTGGTGAGCAGGGGCTACTCTTCGTTGCAGTGTGCGGGCTTCTCATTGTCGTGGCTTCTCTTGTTGCGGAGCACGGGCTCTAGGCACGCGGGCTTCAGTTGCAGCACGTGGGCTCAGGAGTTGTGGCTCACGGGCTCTAGAGCACAGGCTCAGTAGTTGTGGTGCACGGGCTTAGCTGCTCCACGGCATGTGGGATCTTCCCGGACCAGGGCTCGAACCCGTGTCCCCTGCATTGATAGGCGGATTCTTAACCACTGAGCCACCAGGGAAGTCCCTGATGGGACACTTTATGATGGATGGATAAGGCTAACAACACCTGAACCAACTCAACCGCAACATAATCTGAAAGTAAGACACCCAGACATTTTATTCCTACTGCTGTGACACAAACACACTATGAAATATTCCTACCAAAACAAAAACAAAAATAATCTGGATCCTCACCAAACCTCTAGTTATTATTACCAGTTACACTTAGAAAAGACAAAGGAACATGTTAAGGAGTATCACGATAAAGCATTTAGCCAAATCCAAAATATGGGAAATTCCACAAGACATATGACCTAACATATAGCAAAGGAAAGAAACATTGGTGGGACTTCCCTGGTGGTACAGTGGTTAAGAATCTATCTGCCAATTCAGGGGACACAGGTTTGAGCCCTGGTCTGGGAAGATCCCACATGCCACAGAGCAACTAAGCCCATGAGCCACAACTACTGAGTCTGTGCTATACAGCCGACAAGCCACAACTACTGAGTCCACATACCACAACTACTGAAGCTGGCACGCCTAGAGCCCATGCTCTGCAACAAAGTGAAGCCACCGCCATGAGAAGCCCGCAGACCAAAACAAAGAGTAGCCCCCATATCCGCAACTAAAGAAAGCCTGCGCACAGAAACTAAGACCCAACACAGCCAAAAATAAAATAAATAAATTAAAAAAAAGAAACATTTGGCAATTTCTTATTACGTTAAATATACATTTACCGGGGACTTCCTTGGCAGTCCAGTGGTTATAACTCCACGCTTTCACTGCAGGGGGCATGGGTTCAATCCTTAGTCGGGGAACTAAGATCCCGCATGCTGCATGGCACAGCAAAAAAATATACACACACACACGTTTACCATACCACCTAGCAATCCACTCCTAGATGTTTACCCGAGAATCTAAGACATATGCCCACACAAAGGTTCGTACACAAATGTTCATGGCGGCATTACTCATAACAAGCAAAAACTGGTAACAAGCCAAATATCCACCAACATGAATGGATAAAGGAGAATATCCATTCAATAGAAAACTATTATGCAATAAAGAGGTAGAAACTACTGATATATGGAACAATACTGATGAAGGTGAAAATCATTATGCTGAGCAAAAGAACACAAGAGGATATAATTTATATTTCACAGTTCAATTTATATGAAATTCTGAAAAGATAAATCTGATAGAAAGTAGACTCGTGGTTAGGGGACTTGACAGTAATTTCAGTGTACTTTAATATATATACTTATTAACTCAGTAAAGTTGACTTTTTTAAAGAAGGATCCAGAAGCCACCCGGAAGAGGCTCCCACTAGCCAACTCTGGGACAATTTGAGCATCAGATTAAACAATCATGATAACAATTCAACCACTGAAAACATAAGAAGCCTTTAGTCCACACTGATAATAGGAAGTTGTTATTTACAGTGGAATGCCAGCTAATAAATATAGAAAGAATGAGGCAGTAAGACAAATACCAGTATAGTGAAATTCTGAAGATTACCTATTCAGCATTTGCAACCATCATGGTAATAATCAGGGAAGAATAAAAATCACCAATGGAAACTGAAGCTTATATGAAAAGTCTGATGAAAAAATGGGTATTCCCACAGTCTCAAAGTTTCTCTCCACAAATTACATGTTAATTACCAAGGGAAAAAGGGTATCTTTACAATAAAGAAACCTGGAGTACCTCATCTTAACCAAGTGCTCAAAGTTAATATCACCAATAATAAGATAAACCAATACCACATGTATTTTCAAGTTATACACTACAAAGAAAACCATTTAACTTTTGCAGTATTCCTGCCAAAAATTTATAACCCAAATCCAATCATGAGGAAACATGAGAAAACCCAAAGGTATAAGTATAGCTACCACATTACTGTCCTATAGCCTTCAGAAAAAAATCAACGTCATGAAAGACAAAAGCAGAAGAATTATTCCAGACTAACAGAGACAACTAAAAGCAATGTGTGATCACAGATGAGATCCCGGAAAAGAGGAGAAAAAAACTGTAAAGGGCATTATTGAGAAATTCTGCCTGTGGATAGTCACAGTGTATTACTGACCTTATGATACATACTCTGAAGGTATTTAGGGTTAAAGGGGCACAATGTCTGCAACTTACTCTCAAATAGTTTATACTATACATGGTTATTAAAATAGTAAGATTAAGACTAGATTAGTCATTTTTCTCTTAGAATGTTACTTACTTCGTGTGTCATTTCTCCTATTATGTGATGTTTTATTTGCTTCAGGTTGACATCTTGAGCTATTCCGGGATCCTGGTCTTTCTTGACTGTCTGGTCTTACATCATCTAAGTGGAGTGGTACCCACTTGTGCTTATTAGCTTGAAAAAAACAAAATAAAACCATTAATGACAATGCACAATTTTCATTAAAGCTTTGCAATTGTGAAAGAACTCTAAATTTTTTTTTTTTTTTTTTTGTGGTACGCGGGCCTCTCACTGTTGTGGCCTCTCCTGTTGCGGAGCACAGGCTCCGGACGCAAAGGCTCAGTGGCCATGGCTCATGGGCCCAACCGCTCCATGGCATGTGGGATCCTCCCGGACCGGGGCACGAACCCATGTCCCCTGCATCAGCAGGCGGACTCTCAACCACTGTGCCACCAGGGAAGCCCAGGACTCTAAATTTTAATTAAATAAATGAAAGACTTAATTTGTCCTTAAAGGTATTAGTTGTAGAGTACCAAAATGATTTTCTTCTGCTCCCTCAGCTCTTTAATAAACTTGTTTGGGCAAATAATAAGTTTCTAAAACTCAAGTGAAAAGCCAGTGATAGGGTATCATTGGAATTCTTTTGCTTTTAAGTGAAATGCACACTCTTCTGCTTAATTCTGACAAATGAGCCATAAAAAATATTAAGTGTACACACTACTTCCATCTAATACTTGATACTTAGGCTTCAGAACAGGGTATACCTGATAACTGTTTGACCAGTGATTCAAAACACTTTTAGTTTCAAATCACTGCCTCAAATATTAATTTATCCAGCATCACTACTAATGAAAGAGCTTTTTAAAAATTAAGTATAAAATCTGTCTAACTGCATTTGATAAACCTTTGTATAGCTACTACACATTTTCCTAACTTCTTAAGAGATACAAGCAATTTAAAGCTTCTTGTTGACTAAATGATAGTGTAATTAATTGTTATATTTAGTAT
Organism: Hyperoodon ampullatus; assembly: GCF_949752795.1. Taxonomy (NCBI): domain Eukaryota; kingdom Metazoa; phylum Chordata; class Mammalia; order Artiodactyla; family Ziphiidae; genus Hyperoodon; species Hyperoodon ampullatus. The sequence continues at coordinate 138,596,493 of NC_136914.1, forward strand.
AGTGAAATTCTGAAGGTTACCTATTCATGAATTCCATAGTTAAGGTTTCAAAATGTTCAGTCTTCTGCCCACTATATATGTCAACTAAAACAAAAAGACTCATGGGCAAAGGAAAAACTATCAAAGTAATTACAGGAATATTAGTGTACTAATTTCCTACTAATACTGCAAACTACAGACAGATAAGGAAAAGAGAATAATAAAAAATCTAAAAACTCCTTAAAGTCTATACTGTAAATTCTATCAATGAGATTCTTTGGGCATAAATAAGCACTTAAAGATAAACATGTGTGCTCTAAGGAGAGTCAATACATGACCCGATTATATAAAATTACTTTAACTAAAACACCCTCATTTTAGTGTTGGCTAATCAGTTTTAATTGAAGCAACTAACAAGGAAGACAAATTTTAGAGCAGGATAGGTCTTGTTACCTGTATGACTTCTAGACAGTCAAAAAGACTACTTATGTATCAAAGGAGCATGAATAAGGTAAGTGATTAAGCATTCAAGAAATGGGGAGGGCCTCCCTGGTGGCGCAGTGGTTGAGAGTCCGCCTGCCGATGCAGGGGATACGGGTTCGTGCCCCGGTCTGGGAGGATCCCATATGCCGCGGAGCGGCTGGGCCCGTGAGCCATGGCTGCTGAGCCTGCGCATCCGGAGCCTGTGCTCCGCAACGGGAGAGGCCACAACAGTGAGAGGCCCGCATACCACAAAAAAAAAAAAAAAAAAAAAAAAAAAAAAAGAAATGGGGAAATTTTTTGTAACAACCACATGGTTGTCCTACTGCCACCACTTCTGAGCAATTACCCTTGGCATACTATATGGAGTGAGCCTCATGATTACCCTGCAGCTAAGGATAATAGTAATCAAAAAACAAAAATCCAAGTAAGTGCTCAGTATACGGTAGGCTGTTAGTTCCATTATTAAAGAAGTTGGCTGGCAACTACTTCATCATGAAATGTCCCCTCCCATGCCCCATCACCTCCAAGAATTAAAATGCTTCAATGGCTTCCCACAGCACTTAAAATGCCAATTCCAAGTTACCAAAGCCCTGAATAACATGGACCTTTCCTACCTCTCCAATAGCAACCCCTGCCCTCTCCCCAGAGTTTACTTTGCCTCAGCTACTGACCTTTGGACAGTTTAAAGAACTTTTCTGCCTAAAAACCCCTGAAGACACTTTTATTGAGACTCAGAACACTGAATGAGAATATGCTTTTACCAGTTAAATCATAATCTGTCCCTAGACACATGAGAAGTTCCTAAAAGAATATGGAAAAGGATGTAAAGACAATATTTTTTTCCTTCAAAGCGTAATGGGGGAATGCAATGAGGAAAAAGAGTTGACCAAGATTGTTCTCAATTTTGTCTCAGAAAAATATTTTCTCAAAATTTCCTGAAAAAAAGGGAGCCGTTCCAATGCAGATTTAAAAAACAATAGTTATCATACAACTTTCCAAGAATATATCTACACCCACCTCTATAGGTGGAATTTAAATCCATTCTTACATAAAATACAAGTCAAACATAGAGAGGAAAGTCTCATAGTTCAGAAATGCTACAAAAGCAAAATCAGTTACCATTGTAGATGGTATCCTGAAGAAATCCAAACTACTAACTGGTGACTACCAGGAATCAACTGATTAAATACAATTCTTCATTACTACAACTCTCTTCAAAAACTTAAAAGTCAAAATGAAGATATAAACAAACTAACCTTTCTTTCGTTGATTACTTGACTGAGCCTCATCCTCACTGACATTTTCACCAGGACCATCTAATTTTGTTTCCCGGCTTTCTTTGCTTTCACTGTTACTTGTCTTTTCAACCTTGTCTTCTCTTTCTTTTCTGTTTTGTGGCTTCTTGTTTCCTAGGCTGATGACACTCTGACACTGCAAAAAGGTTTTCTGAATGAAATAATTTTCATGAACATTTTCACCAACATATCCAAAAATCTGTGGTAACACCTTACCTAAATATCGCAAAAAGAATGACAACTTTTATCAAAAATAAAAAACGACTTTACAAAAGACACTGTTAAAAGTCATTTGAAAAACTGGAAGAAAATATTTGCTAAGTATTTGATAAAAGGACTTGTATTTAAAATATATAATGAACTCTATAATGCAGTAACAAGAAAACAATTGAAATGTGGGCTAGAGTTGAACAGACACTTCATCAAAAAGATATACTGATGACAAATGTACATGAAAATGTGCTTGACATCGTTAGAAAAATGCAAATTAAAAACTATAGTGTGATACCACTATACACCTACTAGACTGACTAAAATTAAAAGGCTGACCACACTGAGTATTAGTGAGGCTACAGAATAACTAGAATTCTCATACACTGCTGGTGGAATAAAAAGTTTGGTAGTTTTAAAAGTTAAATAAATAGCTACCATAAAATCCAACCATTCTACTCCCAAGAAAAACAAAAGCATTATTCCATGCAAATTTTTGTACACAAATGTTTATATAGCAGCTTTATTTATTTATTTTTTATATAAATTTATTTATTTTTGACTGCGTTGTATCTTCGTTGCTTCACACGGGCTTTCTCTAGTTGTGGCGAGCGGGGGCTACTCTTTGTTGTGGTGCGCAGGTTTCCTCATTGCGGTGGCTTCTCTTGCTGTGGAGCATGGGCTCTAGGCGTGCGGGCTTCAGTAGTTGTGGCACGCGGGCTCTAGAGCGCAGGCTCAGTTGTTGTGGCGCACGGGCTTAGTTGCTCCACAGCATGTGGGATCTTCCCGGACCAGGGCTCGAACCCTTGTCCCCTGCATTGGCAGGCGGATTCTTTAACCACTGCGCCACCAGGAAAGTCCTGATATAGCAGCTTTATTCTTAATAGCCAAAAACTGGAATCAACACAAATGTCCACCAATAGGTGACTGGACAGCGTTATATCCATACAATGGAGTACTACCCAGAAAATAAGAAGGAATGAACTACTAATACGTATAACATAAATAAATCTCAAAATAATTAAGCTAAATGAAAGCCAGAAAAAAAAAGAATGCATCCTGTATGACTCCACTTACATAAAATTGTAGAAAATGTATTGTAAATCAACTATACTCCAATAAAAAAAAACTGTAGAAAATGAAAATTAACTAAGTGACAGAAAGCTTATCAGTGGTTGTCTGGGATGATGGGGTGAGGGGGTGGAATGTGACAGGAAGAATTACAAATTAAGTTCATTATCTTGTTTGTGGCAAAGGTTTCATAGGTCAAAGTATATCAAACTGTACACTTTATATATGTGCAGTTTATTATGTCATTTATACAACAACTAAGCTGCTTTATATGTTGTTTAAACTACACACCAATAATTCTGCACAAATTACAAATAGCAAGATGTACAGTGTCAAATGAAACCATGTAACCAAATACCATATATGCTACTTCTCTAAAAAGACTTTTGATAGAATATCCCAGAACATCTTTTAGAACTTCTTTCATAGACAAATTAAAAATCCATTTACTGAACATCTCTTGATATGATATATATGCATATATATGCATGTGTATATATAGTTAGGACTTCACACATTGAAAAGACTGTAACTCAAAGAAAACATATATAGAATACATTCTGAAACACAAAATGGGCTTCACTTAGACACATTAAAAAGTAATCTACTGTAGGCATTACGTGAAGCTGACAGCATGGTACCCCATCCTTTCCAAATGTATGGTCCTGAGAATACAACCAGATGAAGGCAATGTGATGAATGAAATCAAGGTATCTGAAAAATGGGTATTTTATTAATGCAATTCTCTAAATTTGAAGTAAAATAAATTCAGCATGTTAAAATGAGAATACCTTCCCTTTATTTTTTTTTAAAAAAAGAAGTCTTAAAACAATACTCACTTCAGTGTTCACTAATTCACTTGGTGTTGGCCAGTTCACCATATCGCTGAAATCACTAGCCTAAGAGGTAAATAAAAGAAGTGTTATGTCTGCAATTTAGAAATTTTAAGTAGAAAAAATATTTTCTAAAAGTGAAAGCAATTTTTAAAATCACCCTCATTCAATTATATGCAGGCATTTGCAAAAATAATTCAAAACCTTCTCCAAACAACAGAACACAGCAAGAGTAATGTCTTATGATCCAACATGTGGCATGAATAATGACCTTGACTAAACTGATAGAGACAGGATAACAGAGGCATATGGGGATTTGGATAAAGGCTACAATTTTCTAGTATATTAACTTTAAACTAACTATCAATGATAGACTTAGAAGAGAAAAATACACAATAATCTAAGAGGAGTTCCTTTCAAAATAGTTAAAAACTATTTCTTGTCATGACATACCTTGTTGGGTTTCTTTGTCTTGAGTTTTCCTGCTTTTATAATTTGGGGGGAACTGGGCTCTAAAACAAAACAAAAAAACATAGAATTGTTTTTACAACCACATCATGCAAAATATTTAACAAAATAACAATTAAACCAATTTCAGTTAAGTCAGTGGAATAATTATTTTCAACAAAATCCAAAGTTCTGAGACTCAAATTCCTAACAAGAAATCAACTACATTTCAAATGTAGATTCAAAGTGGTCTTCAGTGTTCAAATCAAGAAGTAGAAAATATTAAGTTTATTTACACTGAACTGATAGACCAATCCGTTCACTTACAGAATGTAACACGGAAAAATTAGCAATATAACATGTTTTAATACAGTAAAGTTAGTGAATCAACTCCCAATGCAATACATTTTTCTATATATACTATATATACATATAAATACATTCACATGCATCAAGGAGCATGCAGAAAATAAATCAGAAGACTTCAAACTATTTGTTGTCAGAAAACAAAGTTTGGCAACTGTAATAGGCTGCATCTAGATCCAAGCCATAAAAAAATAGAAGCGATCTCTGTAAAAGTTTGTACAAGACTATCATGGTATCATCACTTGTCCCTCTTGAATAAGAACACAAAGATTGACAAATAGTCTTCATTGTAATGAAGCTTTACAGTGTCTTGTATCTTGATTCATTATCTACCATGATGATCATCTAGCTAAACATGACCTAAATATTAAAAAGCAGAATAAACGTGGGATCTGCAGCTACAGAAAACACAGTAATTCGGCAAAACATGAATCCCATAAATCATGGCAATGACCGATTCATAGACTAAAATAAAGCAATCTTTGAGTTAAAACCCAGAAACATTCAAATAAGATTTCATGAAAGGAAGATTGATGAAGGATGAAGACATCACCAGGGATGGGCACACAGGGATCTTGAATATTGTAGTAATTCTATTTCTAAAGCAGAATAGTGAGTACATGGGTATTTGCTTTATACTTCTTTATACTTTAGGGACACATATATAAGTGTATACATATGTGTCAATGTGCATAAGGATAAATACTTCACTAACAAAAATGAGATACAGAAAAAAATATGGACAGATAGGGAAAAAAGGGAAGCAGGAAAAAACCTAATTTAACAAAAACAATATTTGAACATTAGAATTTGACTGAGGTATATTTTGTAAATACCACGTATATTGTATGGAAGTTACACAGTGTAGAACATTTGAAAGACCTTTCCCTCAACAAAGTAGAAAACATGTCCCAAAACATTGCTAAGTCAAGTAAATTAAGTGCCTGGTGGTTACAAAACAGCCTTATACAAACTACATGATGTACTGAAAAGTATTTAGGGATAGGCCACACAAGCGAGTTTTATTACAAATGAATTAGACATTAATAATCACAAAATTAAGGTCAGAAATTTAAAAAATTATTCTGACCACATAAAAATAAAACTTTTTAACTTCAATATTAAATGTTATTTTCAAACCAAAAAATATTTGAGCACGAGTTAATAATCTTTCTATTGCTTTAAAATCAGGGGACTTCCCTTGCGGTCCAGTGATTAAGAATCCGCCCTCCAATGCAGGGGTCATGGGTTCGATCCCTGGTCAGGGAGCTAAGATTCCACATGCCTCCTGGCCGAAAAACCAAAACATAAAAACTGAAGCAATATTGTAACAAATTCAATAAAGACTTTAAAAATGGCCCACATAAAGAAAAAATCTTTAAAAAAACAAATATTAAACAAATTTTAAAAATAACAAAAGGGAGAGAGATTTTGATTTCAATAAATTCTTTTGAACTCAAAAATTTTGGATTTTTGTTTAAATTTTACTCTCTCAACTTTAACTCCTCCTCAGGAAATACAATGGGAAAAAAGTGCACATTTAACTCTGTGGCCTCTATAATTCTGACATTTTATCGATGGAGTATCATTAAGTACACAATCAATACTGTAATTTATTCTCATTAAAAGGTATTTGACAAATTATGCTGGCCAATGTGGTTGGATACGCTGGGACAGGAAAGTGATTTCTTTTTTTTAAAAATGAATTTATTTATTTATTTATTTGTTTGTTTGTTTATTTATTCTTGGCTGCATTGGGTCTTCGTTGCTGCACGCGGGCTTCCTCTAGTTGTGGCGAGAGGGCGTTACTCTTTGTTGTGGTGCGTGGGCTTCTCATTGCAGTGGCTTCTCTTGTTGTGGAGCACGGGCTCTAGGCGAGCAGGCTCAGTAACTGTGGCGCACAGGCTTAGCTGCTCCACGGCATGTGGGATCTTCCTGGACCAGAGATTGAACCCGTGTCCCCTGCATTGACAGGCATATTCTTAACCACTGTGCCACCAGGGAAACCCATAATTTACTTTTTTAAAAGGAAGACTTTCCTGGAACATTCCTGTTCCCAAGTCCCAATTCCTCCCACAGAAACAGTATATTTCCTGATTAATGAGTTTAGGAAAAGAAATGACTTGCAAATCCAACACCTTTCCACCCTTTTCTTTGGGAGCTAGCTGTCCACAAAAAGCAAGCATTCTGGTCTGCTCCTTCATGCTGTCAACTTCACAGGGCAGACTCCCTAACAGAGGGAGAAGGGGAACATGCAGATGTGCAATGCCAACTGTGAACACATTTGTCTAATTCCAAGTTCCACATAAGGAAGTCCTTTGTGCTGCTCTTAGACCACCTCATCAACCCACTCTTTTTCTGTTAAAAGAATGACACTGAGCTTTTTAAAAAAATAAATAAATCTGAGTAAAAAATAAAGAGATGATTCAAAAACGAAATACCAGTGGCCAAATATGAAATGTTAACTTAATTGTACTAAGAAATGTAAAGTAAAACAGAACAGTTTTCACCTATCATTCTGACAAAACAGAGAATGCCAAGCATTGACCCACCTATATAAATGGACATTTCTCTCATGCTGTTGGAATGAGTATTAAGTAGTAGAACCTTTCAAAGGTAATCTGTCATTTAAAATGTATATACTTTTTGGGGAATTTCCTGGCGGTCCAGTGGTTAGGCCTCCATGTTCCCACTGCCAAGGGCCCAGGTTCATTACCTGGTCAGGAAACTAAAATCCTGCAAGCCGCGTGGCCAAAACAATAATAATAATAATAATAATAATAATAAAATATATATACTTTCTTATAAGATAGATAACCAATAAGGACCTACTGTATAGTACAGGGAACTCTACTCAATCTTCTGTGATAGCCTATATGAGAAAATAATCTGAAAAAGAATGAATATATGTGTATATATATAACTGAATCACTCTGCTGTACACCTGAAACTAACACACATTGTAAATCAAATAACCCAATACAATTTTTAAAAATAAATAAAATAAAAAAAAATGTATATACTTTTTAATGAAACAATTCCATTTCTGAGATATTATCTGGTAATCAAGACAAGGTACAATGATGTCAGTATGAGATGTTCACTGCAGGAACTTCCCTGGAGGTCCAGTGGTTAAGACTCCATGCTTCCACTGCAGTAGGCACAGGTGCGATCCCTGGTTGGGGAGCTAAGATACTGCAGGCTGAGCGGCACGGCCCCCCCCCCCACCAAAAAAAATAAAAAATGTTCACTGTAGGTTTATGGATAACTGTATGTACATAAATGACCTCAGGACTTCCCTGGTAGTGCAGTAGTTAAGAATCCACCTGCCAGTGCAGGGGACACGGGTTCGAGCCCTAGTCCGCGAATATCCCACAGACCGCAGAGCAAATAAGCCCATGCACTGCAACTACTGAGCCTGGGCTCTAGAGCCTGCTAGCCACAACTACTGAAGCCCACAGGCCTAAGAGCCCATGCTCCACAACAAGAGAAGCTACCACAATAAGAAGCCTGCGCACCGAAACGAAGAGTAGCCCCCACTTGCTGCAACTGGATAAAGCCCGTGCACAGCAATGAACACCCAACGCAGCCAAAAATAAAATAAACTTATTTTAAAAAAAGAAAACAAGGGCTTCCCTGGTGGTGCAGTGGTTGAGAGTCTGCCTGCCGATGCAGGGGACATGGGTTCGTGCCCCGGTCCGGGAAGATCCCACATGCCGCGGAGTGGCTGGGCCCGTGAGCCATGGCCGCTGAGCCTGCGCATCTGGAGCCTATGCTCCGAAACGGGAGAGGCCACAACAGTGAGAGGCCCGCGTACCGCAAAAAAAATAAAAAAATAAAATAAAATAAAACAATATTTTCGTTTTCCCATGTTCCAGCCAAAATGGAGGAAACTGCCCTCCTAGCATATCATTAGAAAAAACCTAAGACTGAAAAAGAAAGCCAACCTAAAAATTAAAAAATAAAGAAATTTTAATTAAAAAAATTTTTTTCAGGCAGATGAAACCTAAGAAATATAAGCTACCAGTGGCTCCAAGTATATATAAACATACATGAACAAGTGTGTGATCTTCACATAACCATTTTTCAAACATCACTAGTGAGCCACTATACAACTTCTTTGAATATTATTCTAATATCTTAATCTATAAGGAAACAATTCCTAACAGACGAGGAATTCATTTTAAGAGCTTGGATACTGAAAACAAAAACTGCAGTATGACGGGCGATTTTACTCATGACCATAATCTTTAGCAAAGCTTTAATTAAGAAAACTCATTGACAGTTATGAATCACATGTTTTATTACATTTAAGGGAAAAATGTCATAAAATAGCATATTGCTACAGTAAATGAGTGCCTTAAAAAAATGTAAAAAAAAGTGAGATAACCTCATCCACCAGAGGGCAGAGAGCAGAGGCAAGAAGACCTACAATTCTGCAGCCTGTGGAAGGAAAACCATTCACAGAAAGATAGACAAAATGAAAAGGCAGAGGACTTTGTACCAGATGAAGGAACAAGATAAAACCCCAGAAAAACAACTAAATGAAGTGGAGATACGTAACCTTCCAGAAAAAAAGATTCAGAATAATGATAGTAAAGATGATCCAGGACCTCGGAAAAAGAATGGAAGCAAAGACAGAGAAGATGCAAGAAATGTTTAACAAAGACCTAGAAGAATTAAAGAACAAACCAGCAGAGATGAACAATACAATAATTGAAATGAAAAATACACTAGAAGGAATCAACAGCAGAATAAATGAGGCAGAAGAATGGATAAGTGACCTGGAAGACAGAATGGTGGAATTCACTGCCACGAACAGAATAAACAAAAAAGAATGAAAAGAAATGAAGACAGCCTGAGACCTTTGGGACAACATTAAACGCAACAACATTCACATTACAGGGGTCCCAGAAGGAAAAGAGAGAGAGATAGGACCCGAGAAAATATTTGAAGAGATTAGAGTCGAAAAATCCCTAACATGGGAAAGGAAACAGCCACCCAAGTACAGGAAGCGCGAGAGCACCAGGCAGGATAAACCCAAGAAGAAACACACCGAGACACATAGTAATCAAACTGACAAAAATTAAAGACAAAGAAAAATTATTGAAAGCAACAAGGAAAAAATGACAAATAACATACAAGGGAACTCCCATTAGGTTAACAGCTGATTTCTCAGCAGAAACTCTACAAGCCAGAAGGAAGTGGCACGATATATTTAAAGTGATGAAAGAGAAGAACCTACAACCAAGATTACTCTACCCAGCAAGGATCTCATTTAGATTTGATGGAGAAATCAAAAGCTTTACAGACAAGTAAAAGCTAAGAGAATTCAGCACCACCACACCAGCTCTACAAATGCAAAAGGCACTTCTCTAAGTGGGAAACAGAAGAGAAGAAAAGGACCTACAAAAACAAACCCATAACAATTAAGAAAATGGTAATAGGAAAATACATATCAATAATTACCTTAAACATGAATGGATTAAATGTTCCAACAAAAAGACACGGGCTTGCTGAATGGATACAAAAACAATACCCATATATATTCTGTCTACAAGAGACCCACTTCAGACCTAGGGACACAGACAGACTGACAGTGAGGAAATGGAAAAAGATATTCCATGCAAATGGAAATCAAAAGAAAGCGGAAGTAGCAATACTTGTATCAGATAAAATAGACTTTAAAATAAAGAATGTTACAAGAGACAAGGAAGGACACTATATAATGATCAAGGGATCAATCCAAGAAGATGTAACAATTATAAATATACATACACCCAACATAGGAGCACCTGAATACAAAAGGCAAATGTTAACAGCCATAAAAGAGGAAATCAACAGTAACACAATAATAATAGGGGACTTTAACACTTCATTTACAGCAATGGACAGATCACCCAGACAGAAAATTAATAAGGAAACACAAGCTTTAAATGACACAACAGAGCAGATAGATTTAATTGGTATTTATAGGACATTCCATCCAAAAAACAGCTGATTACACTTTCTCCTCTAGTGCACATGGAACATTCTCCAGGAGAGGACACATCTTGGGTCACAAATCAAGCCTCAGTAAACTTAAGAAAACTGAAGTCATATGGAGCATCTTTTCCGACCACAGCGCTAGGAGATTAGAAATCAATTACAGGGAAAAAAACGTAAAAAACACAAATACATGGGGGCTAAATAGTACGTTACTAAATAAACAAGAGATCACTGAAGAAATCAAAAAGGAAATCAAAAAATACCTAGAGGGCCTCCCTGGTGGCACAGTGGTTGAGAGTCCGCCTGCCGATGCAAGGGACACAGGTTCGTGCCCCGGTCCGGGAGGATCCCACGTGCCGCGGAGCGGCTGGGCCCGTGAGCCATGGCCACTGAGCCTGCACGTCCGGAGCCTGTGCTCCACGATGGGAGACGCCACAGCGGTGAGAGGCCCGTGTACCGCAGGGGGGAAAAAAAAACCTAGAGACAAATGACAACGAAAACACGACGATCCAAAACCTATGGGATGCAGCAAAAGCAGTTCTAAGAGGGAAGTTTATAGCAATACAAGCCTACCTCAAGAAACAAGAAAAGTCTCAAATAAACAATCTAACCTTACACCTAAAGGAACTAGAGAAAGAAGAACAAACAAAACCCAAAGTTAGTAGAAGGAAAGAAATCATAAAGATCAGAGCAGAAATAAATGAAATAGAAACAATATCAAAGATCAATAAAACTAAAAGCTGGTTCTTTGAGAAGATAAACAAAATTGATAAACCTTTAGCCAGACTCATCAAGAAAGAGAGAGGACTCAAATCAATAAAATTAGAAATGAAAAAGGAGAAGTTACAACAGACACTGCAGAAATACAAAGCATCCTAAGAGACTACTACAAGCAACTCTATGCCAATAAAATGGACAACCTGGAAGAAATGGACAAATTCTTAGAAAGGTATAACCTTCCAAGACCAAACCAGGAAGAAATAGAAAATATGAACAGACTAATCACAAGCAATGAAATTGAAACTGTGATTAAAAATCTTCCAATAAACAAAAGTCCAGGACCAGATGGCTTCACAAGTGAATTCTATCAAACATTTAGAGAAGAGCTAACACCCATCTTTCTCAAACTCTTCCAAAAAATTGCAGAGGAAGGAACACTCCCAAACTCATTCTACGTGGCCACCATCACCCTGATACCAAACCAGGCAAAGATACTACAAAAAAAAAAAGAAAATTACAAACCAATATCACTGATGAATATAGATGCAAAAATCCTCAACAAAATACTAGCAAACAGAATCCAACAACACATTAAAAGGATCATACACCACGAGCAAGTGGGATTTATCCCAGGGATGTAGGGATTCTACAGTATACGCCAATCAATCAATGTGATACATTATATTAACAACTTGAAGAAGAAAAACCACATGATCATCTCAATAGATGCAGAAAAAGCTTTTGACAAAATTCAACACCCATTTATGAAAAAAACTCTCCAGAAAGTGGGCATAGAGGGAAAATACCTCAACTTTAAAAAGCCCATATACGACAAAACGACAGCAAACATCATTCTCAATGGTGAAAAACTGAAAGCATTTCCTCTAAGATCAGGAACAAGACAAGGATGTCCACTCTAACCACTATTATTCAACATAGTTTTGGAAGTCCTAGTCATGGCAATCAGAGGAGAAAAAGAAACAAAAGCAATACAAATTGGAAAAGAAGAAGTAAAACTGTCACTGTTTGCAGATGACATGATACTATACATAGAGAATGCTAAAGATGCCACCAGAAAACTACTAGAGCTAATCAGTGAATTTGGTAAAGTTGCAGGATACAAAATTAATGCACAGAAATCTCTTGCATTCCTATACACTAACAACGAAAGATCAGAAAGATAAATTAAGGAAACAATCCCAGTCACCACTGTAACAAAAAGAATAAAATACCTAGGAATAAACCTACCTAAGGAGGTAAAAGACCTGTACTCAGAAAACTGTAAGACACTGATGAAAGAAACCAAAGATGACACAAACAAATGGAGAGATATACTGGGTCCTTGGACTGGAAGAATCAATGTTGTGAAGATGACTATACTACCCAAAGCAATCTACAGATTCAATGCAATCCCTATCAAATTACCAGTGGCATTTTTTACAGAACTAGAACAAAAAACCTTAAAATTTGTATGGAGACACAAAAGACCCCGAATAGCCAAAGCAATCTTGAGGGAAAAAAACAGAGCTGGAGGAATCAGACTCCCTGACTACCGATTGTACTACAAAGCTACAGTAATCAAGACAATATGGTACTGGCACAAAAACAGAAATATAGATCAATGGAACAGGATAGAAAGCCCAGAGGTAAACCCACACACCTATGGTCAACTAATCTATGACAAAGGAGGCAAGCATATACAATGGAGAAAAGACAGTCTCTTCAGTAAGTGGTGCTGGGAAAACTGGACAGCTACATGTAAAAGAATGAAATTAGAACACTTCTTAACACCATAAACAAAAATAAACTCAAAAGGGATTAGAGACCTAAATGTAAGACCGGACACTATAAAACTCTTATAGGAAAACATAAGAAGCACACTCTTTGACATAAATCACAGCAAGATCTTTTTTGATCCACCTCCTAGAGTAATGGAAATAAAAACAAAAATAAAGAAATGGGACATAATGAAACTTAAAAGCTTTTGCAAAGCAAAGGAGACTACAAGCAAGACGAAAAGACAACCCTCAGAATGGGAGAAAATATTTTCAAACGAATCAACAGACAAACAGACAAAGGATTAATCTCCAAAATATATAAACAGCTCATGCAGCTCAATATTAAAAAAACAAACAACCCAATCCAAAAACGGGCAGAAGACCTAAATAGACATTTCTCCACAGAAGACATACTGATAGCCAAGAAGCACATGAAGAGCTGCCCAACATCACTAATTATTAGAGAAATGCAAATCAAAACTACCATGAGGTATCACCTCACTCTAGTTAGAATGGGCATCATCAGAAAATCTACAAACAACAAATGCTGGAGAGGGTATGGAGAAAAGCGAACACTCTTGTACTGTTGGTGGGAATGTAAATTGATACAGCCACAATGGGGAACAGTATGGAGGTTCCTTAAAAAACTAAAAATAGAGCTACCGTATGACCCAGCAATCCCTCAACTTGGCATATACCCAGAGGAAACCGTAATTCAACAACACACATGCACCCCAATGTTAACTGCAGCACTATTTACAATAGCCAGGACATGGAAGCAACCTAAACACCCATTGACAGATGAATGGATATAGAAGATGTGGTACATATATACAAAGGATTATTACTCAGCCATGAAAAGGAACGAAATTGGGTCATTTGTAGAGACGTGAATGGATCTAGAGACTGTCATACAGAGTGAAATAAGTCAGAAAAACAAATATCGATTATTAACGCATATATGTGGAACCTAGAGGAATGGTACAGACAAACCGGTTTGCAGGGCAGAAATAGAGACACAGATGTAGAGAACAAACGTATGGACACCAGGGGGGAAAGTGGCAGGGGGTGGGGGTGGGGGTGATGAATTGGGAGATCAGGATTGATATATACACACTAACATGTGTAAAACAGATAACTAATAAAAACCTGCTGTATAAAGAATAAATTTAAAAAAATTTTTTTAAAACATGTAAAAAAACCTACTTACTTCTCGTACTCTGAAAGTGGGAGTATCAATTAGTAGCCATTTTCGAGAGAAACTTGTCAACAAATACACTGTGACCTAACAATTCCACTTTTCTCTCCTAGAGAAAATCAGATATGTATTTTCTCTAGGATAAAAGGCATGCATAAAAATGTTTGTAACAACCAAGATGTTGATCAATACATAAATGTCTAAATTAACTACATCAGTTATATTTATGGACCACTTCTCAGCAATTTTTTAAAGTTTAGATTAAAAAGGATCAACTTCACCACAAGAAAAAAAAATTTTTATAACTAAGTATGTAGATGGTAGTTAACTAAACTTATGGTGATCATTTCACAATATGTACATACAAATCTCGAATCATTATGTTGCACACCTGAAACCAATGTTAATTATACCTAAATTTAAAGAATAAAAAACTCACTAGTTGTAAAGAAGAAAAATAAAAGATCTACCAATACTTTAAAAATATTCTAAACACATACACAAAACACAATATTTGCAAGTAATTTCACAGAAAGGACTGAAAGGATATTCAGTAAACTGGTAACATGACTATCTTTTTTCTGAAGGGAACATCAAAAGTTCCTATTTTACAAGAACATATTTATGTATCATTTACATAACTTAATTAAAATGTTATTAGAGTACAGTAAGCTTATTTGCGGTTTCTGGGAAGCACACCTGGAGAAAAGAAGGTTGATGGGGTCAAGAAGACTAAGGATGAAAAAGATGAAAAAAAAACATTTTAATTTTATCTTTTGTATTTTGGCTGCAACTCGCGGCATGCGGGATGGTTCCCTGACCAGGGATCGAACCTGGGCCTCTGCAGTGAAAGCACCAAATCCTAACCACTAAGCCACCAGGGAACTCCCAAAATCAATATTTTTACACATCGTTTTTGTGTGTAAAAGAATTAAAATTGTATTACAAAGCTGATTTTTAATATGCAAAATGTAACCATGGGTACAGGTAAGTGATTCATAAATCCCATACTGTGATTTTCATAAAGGTCTCCAAAATAAATAAAACTACTTTAAACAAGGGTTGGGGGACAATTCTTTCCAGTCTCCTGACCGGAATTTAAAACTGCAGTGACACTATTCTAGGGCTCTCCTGTGGGCCAGGCTTTGGTTGAAAAGAGGGCCTTATCTGGATTACCAGAAACAACAATACACAAGCCAGAATCATCCCAAAAGTGGAGGAAAGTGTGTCACAAGGTCTGAAGAATGCCTCACCTGCAGTCCAGTTACAACTGCAGGTTCTAACAGAAAATTCATGATTACAAGTCATTAAATACTTCCCTACATTTCCTATGTTTCTACCTCTGGTAATAAACTTTCTGGCGAAATTTTATGGATGGAATTCCTGTACCTCATTGAGTGAGTGACAGTAAATCCAGGTTTGGTTAGGACAAACATAGTTTAATTCTGTTATTACAGCATAATTAATATCCTCTTTCCCTCTCATGAATATCCTGGTTTATAGGATAAATCACATAGGCCTCCTACTAATAAGATTACTGTACTAATTTAACACTCCCTTAGTTTGCACCTACTCTGGTCTCTGGACCCTAAAGGTCCTCTGCTCCTATTTCATTATTCTTGAGGTTGCAAATTTGCTTAGGAAAATAGGAAGCCGGCAGACCCAGGTTATAGAAGGCAATCTGGTATTAAGAAATGAAAGAAAATATATTCACTTCATTCATTTACAAGGCCTAGAAATCTTCACAAAAGTCAACTAGCTAGGTAGTAACACTATCTGGACTAGAACCCAAGTTGTGCATTTCTACACAACAGTCTCTTATCAAAGTTACCTAAGTTATTCAATTACTAATAGAAGTTGTGTAGAAGTATAGAGTCAGTACTGCGGAGAGGCTATAAAGTTACTCTAGCACTCCACATATGAAGAACCGTATTCCTGAGGGCACAGAATAGATTCCAAGAACAGAAATGTTGCCTACAGAGAAACATCAGCAAAATTAAAATCCTCATGAACCACACCATACATAAAGCATCACCTGGTTCTTAATCTCCAACAAAGATTAAGGACACCAGTGAAGGCACCTGTAGGTTAATTGTATTAAACTGTTAAATATTTTCACAAGGTCATTTCCAATTAAAATGTCTGAGTCTCATCTTGAAAGTTTTAAAACCTGTCAAATTAACTGTACAACCAACAGGGTTTTTTTTTGGTAGATCACTGAATATAATGTATAATGTGTGTACGTCTAGAAGTAGGAAGAAAACTCACTAGAGTTTTCTTTCTCTTTGCTAAATTTTTGTTTGTTTGTTTGTTTGTTTTGCGGTACGCGGGCCTCTCACCGTTGTGGCCTCTCCCGTTGCGGAGCACAGGCTCCGGACGCGCAGGCTCAGCGGCCATGGCTCACAGGCCCAGCCGCTCCACAGCATGTGGGATCTTCCCGGACCGGGGCACGAACCCGTGTCTCCTGCATCGGCAGGCGGACTCTCAACCACTGCGCCACCAGGGAAGCCCTCCTTGCTAAATTTTATAGAGATTTTCCTTTAAGATTTTTGTTCTCTTCAGTTATTAATACTAGTAAACAAATGGATCTTTGCAGCTAGGAGAGACTGGTGGCAGTATCAAATTTAGAGCAAAATTTTAAGCAGCTTTTTCTGCAAGTGTTAAGATTTATCAAGAATGATGATTTAAAAACCATTTATCAGACCTCAGCTGTAAAATAACTTTTGTTTAAATAAAGTTATACTGTACCACAGCATTAAAAAAATGATTTGAGTATTATTGTGCAAATCAATTACCACTTATCTCACTCTGTTGGAGTTCCTTGGAAGAAATGTTACTATACCTCTATACCTGCAATATGTGTGTCTATAACAATCACCTTATATTTAACCATTTCCTTTATCTCTTTTGAGCCTCACAACCCTGTAAACATGCTTGAATTTTCCCTGTTCCACTGTTAACCTTTAATTTTTAAGAAGAGTGAAGACTTGTACATAAACAGCTGTAATTTCTATATGAAAAGTTCAATTAATTTACTACAACTTAATTAGAAAGCAAAACTAGGAGATACTGGTTTCTGTCTTCGGTTTATTTCGTATTTCCACTTAAACTAAAAAAAAAAAAAAAAAAACCTGCAGTTGCTATAACCAAAATAAAGCACCAAGGGCCATACTGCATTGGTCAGCATTCAAATGCAGTGGCATAATCTTACCTCCCCTAGAGAGGTGAGCTAACTGAATGTCAGAAGACTACTGTTCAACTAATGAGCAATTCACTCTCTCGTCAACTATCCTATTTCATCTCAACCAGTTTCCACCACAGTCGTAAACTCAAAGCTTTTGAGTAGCAACTACAGTATAGCATCTCATTTTAAATATGACTACTTAGCACGGTTTTAAAGACACTGAAATTTTCAGCTTACCAATTATTTCACAATAAAAAATTCATAATTGCTCTTCCACTTAACATATAAACACCCTTGCTCCGACTGGCTTCACCTCTTTTTAAAAAGTCTACAGAAACTTTTCTATAGGACGAACTGCAACACCTACCTAAAGTCAGCTGTCCCATGTCACTAACACGTGGGGTAAGACATAACTGAGGCTGTGCCCGCCGAGCGGCTCAGCTCCGTGACCCCCGCCGTGCCCCACCAGCCAAGGAGAACCCGAGGTCCCACCTCTTCCTGCTGCTCCCTTCCCAGATGTCCATTTATGTAAACAGGCAGAGTGAATGACACCTTGGAACGAAACACCTCAGACTGACAGGGAACGGAGGCCTGCCCCTCCCCCAGCCCCCCGCCAGCCTCTGCCGCCACACGAGTCGCCCCTGCACACACCCTCCCGGTGCCCACCGCAGAGGAGCCACAGACCTGCCTCCAGGGCTTCCAGTGGGGGCAGCGGCGGCGGCCCCGTCCCGGCGGGGGACAGGTGCTGGGGAGGCTTTTTGGTCCAGGGATTCTCCTTCCGCGGCAGCGGCGGCGGCGGCGGCGGCGGCAGCTTCTCCTCAGAGCCTGCCGCCGCCGGCTCGTCCTCCCGGGCGTCCTCGGCCAGCGGGTCCCGCGGCAGCGGTGGCGGCGGCTCCCAGCCGAAGGGCACCCCCGGCCCGCGCGCCTTGTGCGCCAGGTGCAGCGCCAGGGGCTTCACGGGCACGGCCGCCTGAGGCACGCTGTGTCCCAGCACGGGCGCCAGCAAAGGCTCTCCCCGCGCCCCCGTGCTGGAAGCGGGCGCGTTTCTCTCCTCCCTCGCCGCCTCCTTGCCCTCCCGTTCGGGCGGGGGCAGCTTCCCGGCTTGCCGGCTCGCCGCGGCCGACAGCGACGCCCTCTCAGCTGGTACCGCGGGCCGCTCCTCCCGAGGGTGAGCGGCGGGCACCCGGACGCGAGCAGACATCGTCCCCCTGCCCCAGCTGCCCCAGCCGGGGGCGGCCCGGGGCCAGGGAGCCCGGCTGCCCGTCTCTCGGCCGGGACACTGACTGGCTCCGGCCTGGGGAAGAGAACCGGAGAGCCCGGCCGCCCGCGTCGGCTCAGGCCGCGGAGCTCCCGGCGTCGAACGGCGCGCTAACCGCCCGCCGGCCCGCAGCGGCGCGAGCCCCGAGCCTGCCAACACGCGCCGGTCGCCGCAGCCGGGGGCCGGGAGCCCTCACTTGGCGCGGGCTGCGGCACAAACGCCGCAACGCGAAGCTGTAGCGCCTCTAGCAGAGTCAGGTAGGCTCGCGCTCCCAGAGCCAGTAACTGCTCGTGGGGTCAGAGGCGGAGGCGGGGGCGTGGAGGGGGCGGTCCGAAATGATAGAGCGGGGGCGGGGCCTCCCGGAGGAGCGTGACGTGGCCGCTCACCGGCTCCTGCCTTCGCCGGGTCGCCGCCCGCGGTGGTTGACTGACGATCCCACCTGGGTGCCGCCCTGCTTGAGGGCTGGCCCCGCCCCAGCGGCCCGCAGAGAGGGAAGGAGAGCGAACTGGGTGATTCCCCGGCTCGCGAGCCACGGCGGCCCCCTCTGCGGGCGCAGGGGCGGGGCGCGCACCGAACCTCTGTGACTCGCGATGGGCTCGCGCCTCGCTCCGCCGGCTGCGAGCGAGGGGCGGGGCGCGCTACGCACGTGGCTCGGGGCGGGCGGTGGGGTCGCTTTGCCCCAGGCCCTGAAGTGCAGTTGACTCCAGGCGAGGTGGGTAATCTTGGCCACCGACGCTGGGCGGCTCCCGAATGGGCCTGGGTACCACCACCGGGCCACCTTGTCCCCTGCGTCTGTCGCCTCGCCCCGTGAAAACGTTTCCCCTGGCGCTTTGGGTCACTGCGGTCATCTGTAATATTGAGCCGCGTCCAAAATAAAAACAGTGTAATCTGTAGGTAAAGTTATGAAACCTTTGCCCCGGCACTAGGATTAGTGCACTTCCCGGCCCCTATTCCCAACCACGATCCGAAGTATTTTTAAAGTCGTATGGAGTAAAACAGATTGTTAATACTTCGCCGGCTTTTAAAACAATTTTATGAGGTTTTTTGGTGTGTTTTTTTTATAATGTGATTCAGTTATACATATATATATTCTTTTTCAGATTCTTTCCCATTATAGGTTATTACAAGATACTGAATATACTTCCCTGTGCTGTACAGTAGGTCCTTGTTGTTTATTTTATACACATATGTTTTTGAATTTGTAGAGAACACTTGTTTACAAATTAACTATGCTCCAAATACTTTTTCCTGGAATGGATATATGTTAAAAAGGTACAAATATATTTTGATTTTTAAAATGCAATGAGAGCTTTCTACCTGGCACTCAAATGAGTGATATTGGTTTCATATGCGTGTATTTATGAGTTGATAATGTTTCCTTTCCCGTGCAAGGTCGCCGAAAATGGGTTCGGCTAGGTGAAAAAAATTTTCCCTGAGGGACCGTCCCCCCCAACCCCCTGAAAATATCTGTACCTGACGTTTGTATGGACTTGGCAATGGGTCCCTCCTGGCTTCCTTTAAGGTCTGCCAAATGTGTACAGGACTCCCCTCCCATGAGTCTTGCTTCAATCACATTAAACTCGAGATACTATCTTTTTTTGTTTACTCAAAAGTGGTACTAGGCATAAATTCCTTATTTTCCTAGGGCTAATAAACTATTCGCACATTACAACAACTATAAACAATAAAGTCTTTCTTGTTTTCCACTGTGCTTCCACCTCCAAGTGTATTCCCAGAGAGGCGCCATCTTTTCTAGCTCTCTTATTGGTGAAGCCTTGTGTTTGTAACTATCAACTAAGTGCTCTTCCTGCTATCATCAGCCTTTTGGAGTCTCGCCAGGTAATGCTTGACTCTTTTACAAAAGCCTGTCAATAAATTCACACTCCACATGATTCAGAGAACACTTTCTATTTTACCAACTATTTAAATACATGTGGATTAAAGACGTGGATTCAGTTGAGAAAAAGGGTATGTGGAGTGGTTCCCGAAGTTAGATTCATATGGGCTACCTAATTATGGTTGGTGGTTTTGTTTGTTGCTGTTTTGGGGGGTTTTTTTCAAGTGAAAAATCATAAAGATGCTTTATTGACGAAACACAGGACTTTCTTGGCAATAGGTTGTGCTTCCAAGGAGAGAAGAACTGGAGGGTAAATGTGTACTCAAAAGGTCTGCAAAGAACTCGACAGTAGGTGTTTGGATATCTTCACTGTAGTGCAGTGCCACTAATGTCAGTGAAGGGAGTTGGCTATTTGTTCTCCCTTTTTAAAACACATATTACTAACTCCTGCTTCCACGTAACTGCCTCTTGGAAGCAACTTCACCTATCTTCTGTTTGCTCCTCCGTGTCTGTTCTCCACCCTTTCCCTGCTCTGTGTCAGGGAGGGCTGACCCACCCAGATTACACCTACGATAATCCCTTGTTCTGCTTGGTATCTCGATGGATTCAGGTAGTGGGAAGTATCGGCAGGAGATTCAAGGCCAGAAGATAGTGGGGTCATAGTCCTTATTCCCCAGGATGGGTCACCAAGGGTTGACTGCAGAGCCTTCTCTGTACAGTTAATCTCTAATCCTTCCCTTTGCCTCTTCAGGCCTAAGTGTAATAACCGCTAGTCCTTGGGATACTGCATTATCCCTTGTTGGTTTCCCTGACTCTTACCTGCACCTCTGTAAATAATTTAATAATTCTCTTCAAATTATTCAGTTTGAGCTTTCCATCTGGTATCTGATGGGAACCTGACTGACCTAATTTGCCATTGCTGAAGCCTCGTTAGTTTGTCATCTGGCCTCTACCCTGCAAGATTCTTCCTCTGCTTCTTAGTTCAAGATCATCGAAGAAAGACTTTATTTTTTGTAGCCCGATCACACAAATCATTATCCGTCCTATGGATTATTTGCCCTTGGGTAGGATCCCCGTCTGGCCTGGAGAAACAAGTTATTGGTTCAAAATACTGCCATCAAGGCAATGGGGATGGGAAAGCCAGTTATCAGTAGGAATGTGAGAGAGGTACATCCTTTAACCAGGTTTTGTTTTTTTTTAATAAATTTATTTATTTATTTTTTGTCTGTGTTGGGTCTTCGTTGCTGTGCGTGGGCTTTCTCTAGTCGCGCAAGTGGGGGCTACTCTTCGTTGCAGTGTACGGGCTTCTCATTGCGGTGGCTTCTCTTTGTTGTGGAGCACAGGCTCTAGGCACGTGGGCTGCAGTAGTTGTGGCACATGGGCTCAATAGTTGTGGCTCGCAGGCTTAGTTGCTCCCCAGCATGTGGGATCTTCCCGGACCAGGGCTTGAACCCATGTCCCCTGCACTGGCAGGCGCATTCTTAACCACTGCACCACCAGGGAAGTCCCCTTTAACCAGGTTTTCTTCCCTTTTCCCAATCCTAGTGAGTGGACCACCATATAACCTAGGAGTCCATACAACCCTCACCCTCCATAATCCATTCATTTACAGATATCTCAAGCATCTGCCAAGCAGTGTTCTAGACACTCACCAAGACTGATTGTACCTCCTAAGTGTCTGTCACAAAGTCCTGCTTTCTCCACTGCCACCACCCTACTCCAAACTGCCTTTATGCTTGTGTAATACTGTTTCAACCTCTGAACTGACCAGCCTCTCTGCCTCCACTGAGACCTATTTGATACAATTATTGTGAGGATTGCATGAGATAATATGTGTAAAATGCTTACCAAGACCTTAGCTCAATAATACTGCCTATTTTTATTGCTTTTAAATCCATAGACTTAACCAGGATATGTGCATTTAATTTTACTGAACTACTGAGGTTAGAAGCCTGATCTTTTTTTTTTTTTTAAATGAAAACTGGAATCTAGAACAGAGGTATAGGGTTATCTTTTCAAAAAAGAGAAAATGGTTCTCTAGGCCTCAGAAGTTATGAAACACCTAAAGAAATTATACAAACTTGATGATCACATGTTCAAATGAGCCTCTAAAAGGTGAATCTTGTTTTTCCTGTTTAGAGTATGCTAACATGTCTTCAGGTGATTGAACCCGTTTCTCCTCCCCCTCCCCCTGGTGTCTCAGGAAATCAAAGTCCCAAGAGAACATCAAGATCTTTGTTTTTATTACCAGTGCATTTGAGGTTCAGGCTGGTAAAAACCCAATGTGCAGATAGCTGTACTGCATACTAGAACGGTTTCAAAGAATGCATTAGATATAATCTATTGCAAAGTCCTACAGTTCAAGGAGAAGATAAAACTAAACCCAGAGATTTTTTTTAACTTCCTATAAACTAACTTTTTTTTTTAATATAAATTTATTTATTTATTTTTTTGTCTGTGTTGGGTCTTCGTTGCTGCCCGCGGGCTTTCTCTAGTTGCGGCGAGTGGGCTTCTTATTGCAGTGCGTGGGCTTCTCATTGCGGTGGCTTCTCTTGTTGCGGAGCACGGGCTGTAGACGCGCGGGCTTCAGTAGTTGTGGTTCACGGGCTCTGGAGCGCAGGCTCAGTAGCTGTGGCGCACGGGCTTAGTTGCTCCGCGGCAAGTGGGATCTTCCCGGACCAGGGCTCGAGCCCGTGTCTCCTGCATTGGCAGGCGGATTCTCAACCATGCGCCACCTGGGAAGCCTTAAAATAACTCTTTAAAAGACTAGATTTTTAAACTAGATACACTGAAACATCATTACCTCCAGTTGCAGAGCCTTGGGCCCTGTTTATCATAATAACTGCTTTAATTATGAGGTAATTCTCAGAGAAGTACTAACTACTTCCAATTATCTCTAACCTTCAAGGTAGGGTCAGTGCTAATGTGTGTTTGAAAGGCTTTGCTCCTTCCCTTCGATTAATACAACTGATGTATTCAATCTTAAAGTGAGAATAAAAGCACCTCTAGAAAATTTTGCTCTTTTTTTACTTATCTGTATCATACAAATAGGTAAAAACACTGTGCTTGTCATGTAAACATAGCTCCAAAACAAACCTAGGCTACCTTTCAACCAGATTTCCATTCCTAAGTAGTAGATCTCTCTACTTTTAGGTAGGTTTTAATACACCAGTTTAACAGAATAGGAGCGCTCTCAAAAGTTTGGGTCTTGCCTAAAAGCTCTCAGCCAGTAATAGCTAGGATTGATACTGAACACTGCCTTTCCTGCCACACTATTTAGTCTTTTTTCTTCTACAATAACTTGAAATAACATAAATAATGAAGTAATAGTTAATCTTTTTAAAAAATAACTCTAAAAGCATAAGCTCAAGGAATTTTCTTCCACTTTTCAAAGAACAGGGATTTTCAAACAATAGGATATACAAAGGATTAATAACCTTTCTGAATTCTTCACACTATCCAGTTATATTTAATATTAGTATAGCTTTATGAATACTGGCACAACACAAATGAGATCTTTAAATTCAAGTTCAAATGAACTTCAGTGGTTGACATTAGAAAAAATAAAGTTTCTCTGACAGAGAAATTAGGGAAAAGTTTTTGTCACCTTCTTAAAACTTATTATAGCTAATTTTAATCAATTAATAAGTATTCACTGAGTGCTTACTGTGGTCTCATGACAGAGCTAGACACTGGGGATACACTGGTGAACTGGTCAGTTCACGAACTTACGCAGAAAGGCAGAATGCATAGTGCAGTAGCTTTCACATCTCATGACTTGATACATATAATTGAACCAAAAGCGTCACAAACCAGTACATATCCTTACAAATGAGTACATTCTTATGTGATCTATTCCATTTTACTTTTCTAAAAAAGCACTAAATTAATTTCCTGACACAGGTACATACAGATTGTAACCTACAGTTTAAAAAAAAATGACAGTGGCACAGTGGTTAAACTGAAACTAGATTATCTGTGTTCAAATGTCAGCTCTGCCACTTCCTAACAGTAAAACTGAGGGCAAATTATTTAACCTCTCTGTGATTTAGTTTCCTTATCTGTAAAGTGTGAAGAATAATTGTACCTAGTTGTATGGTTGCTGTGAGGATTAAAAGGGTAAGTTTATTTAAAACTCATAGGGTGGGGACTTCCCTGGTGGTCCAGTGGCTAAGACTTTGCACTCCCAATGCAGGGGGCCTGGGTTCTATCCCTGGTCGGGGAACTAGATCCCAACTGGATCCCACATGCCCCAAATAAGAGTTTGCATGCCGCAACTAAAGATCCTGCATGCCACAACTAAGACCCAGCACAGCCAAATAAATAATTTTTTAAAAAAATAAAACTCATAGAGTGGTATCTGGCAGATAGTAAGGGTCAATAACTAAAATCTGTCATCATTACCACTACAACTATTATTATTATTATTATTACTATTACTATTATTAGAGGAAACTGACAAAAACCAAACTCAATAATTACAGATTGTTGATAAGTATTATGAAGAAAACAAATCAAGGAGGTAAAATTTAAACTGAGAATTAAAGGATGAGAAGGAACAGGCTATGGGACAAGTATTCTGTTAAAATGAAAGGAGATTGGTGTAAGAAGTGGGAGTGTATTTACCAAGGCCTGTAAGAGGACTGTAGCTAGGACACAATAAACAAAGCATGGCTAGGGATGAGATTGGAGAGATAGCCTAAGGCAGACCTGCAGGGACTTCTAGATGTGGCAGGGTTTGAATTTTATTCTCAGAGCAATAGGAAGCACCAAAAAGTTTTAACAATTAATTAACACCCCTGTTGCTGCAGTATGGAAAATGAAGGGAGATGGGCAGTGGCAAAATCCAAACTGTGAAAAAGAAGTGGTTGTGGTAGTCCAGGAATGAGTTGATGGTCTGGATTCAAGTTGTGGCAGCACGTATGACAATAGAGTGACTTAAGATTAATTTTGGAAATAGGACTTGCTGATCTAATAGTTGTGAGAAGTAAGATAAAGAAGGAAATCAAGGGCTTCCCTGGTGGTGCAGTGGTTGAGAGTCTGCCTGCCAATGCAGGAGACACGGGTTCGTGCCCCGGTCCAGGAAGATCCCACATGCCGCGGAGCGGCTAGGCCCATGAGCCATGGCCGCTGAGCCTGCGCATCCGGAGCCTGTGCGCCGCAACGGGAGAGGCCACGACAGTGAGAGGCCCTCGTACCGCAAAAAAAAAAAAAAAGAAGGAAATCAAGTTCTAAATTTCTCCCTAGAATAACTAATAGGGGTTGAGGTAGGAGTGTGGGATTAGGCACTTTGCCTCATTTTCTTAGTATTCTTAGCATGTAATTAAGTAGGAGAAATTATTGAGAATTAACTGTAGGTGGCACACCCTGAGTGTAACATCTGAGAGAATCAAAATGTAGGGAATAAACATACGAAAATCGTGTTCAACCTTATTAGAAATCAGGGAAATACAAATTAAAACCACAATGAGAAAACACTATAACCCACCAGAGTGACTAAAAAAAGGGGCTGACACTAGCAAAATTGTTCTTGGGGATGGGGATAAATGAGAACTCATACATTCATAATATAAATTAGCACAACCATTTTGGAAGTCTGTTTGGCAATATTTACTATAGTTGAACAGGAACATATCTCTGACCCAGGCATTTTAGTCCTACCCAACAGTAATTTGTGCACCAAATGACATGAACCAAATGTTCATAGCAGCATTCTTTATAATAGCCCTTAACTGGAAATAACCTAACTGTTCATCAACAGTAGAATATATTACTGGCATAGTTATATAATGAAATACCATACAGCTTTGAAAAATGAACAAACTATAGCTATAAGAAACAATGGGATTATCATAGACATAATGTTAAACTGTTAAAAAAAAGATGGAGGACACAAACCAATCCACTGTGATTTATACAAAATTAAGTTTACATAAAGTTCAAAAAGAGCAAAATCAATCTATTAAAAGTCAGGAGGGATTTCCCTGGTGGCGCAGTGGTTAAGAATCTGCCTGCCAATGCAGGGGACACGGCGTCAAGCCATGGTCCAGGAAGAGCCCACATGCCGCAGAGCAACTAAGCCCGTGCACCACAACTACTGAGCCTGCGCTCTAGAGCCCACAAGCCACAACTACTGAGCCTGTGTGCCACAACTACTGAAGCCCGCGCGCCTAGATCCCGTGTTCCGCAGCAAGAGAAGCCACCGCACTGAGAAGCCTAGCAGTGCAAAGAAGAGTAGCCCCTGTTTGCCACAACTAGAGAAAACCCTCGTGCAGCAACGAAGACCCAACGCAGCAAAATAAATAAATAAATAAATAAATATTTTTTTAAAAGTCAGGATAGTGGTTACCCTTGTGAAGAAGGATGGAATTAAGAAAAAAAGTTATGTGGAATATGATCGATTATTCATGTTAAATGACTCAAGTGATTGCCTGTGAATGCTCAGAGTATCATAATTGTTTGCTCATATTTGAATAATTGCTCTCTGTATGTACTCAGTTTTCTCATATATAAAATGGGGATAATAATGGTACCTACCTTATAAAGTTCTTGTGAAAATTAGAAGAGTTAAAATATGTAAAATGCTTGATACATTGCCTAGTCCATGATGTTAAAAACCATCAAAATGTTAGCTATTGTTGTTACTACAGGTATGTGATAATAGAAGAGAGACAGTGCTGGGCTTCCCTGGTGGCACAGTGGTTAAGAGTCCGCCTGCCAATGCAGGGGAAACAGGTTCGAGCCCTGGTCCGGGAAGATCCCACATGCCATGGAGCAACTAAACCCGTGCGCCACAACTACTGAGCCTGAGCTCTAGAGCCCATGAGCCACAACTACTGAGCCCACGTGCCACAACTACTGAAGCCTGCGTGCCTGGAGCCCGTGCTCTGCAACAAGAGAAGCCACGACACTGAGAAGCCTGCGTACTGCAATGAAGAGTGGCCCCCACTCACCGCAACTAGAGAAAGCCCGCACACAGCAACAAAGACCCAAAACAGCCAAAAATTAATTAATTAATTAAGAAAGAGACAGTGCTTTAAGAAATTTATTAAATAATTGGATATGATATATATTAATATGTTGCTAGTATTTTTTGGGGGGGGGCCACACTGTGTGGCATGCAGGATCTTACTTCCCCCACTAGGGATCTAACCTGTGTCCCCTGCAGTGGAAGCAGGAGTCCTAATCTCTGGACCGCCACGTAATTCCTGCTAGTATTTTCTTGAAATGAGAGTGTCCTGTCTTCTGAATTTGAACATCTCAAAGTAGTGATGGAGGGCTTCCCTGGTGGTGCAGTGGTTGACAGTCCGCCTGCTGATGCAGGGGACACAGGTTCGTGCCCCGGTCTGGGAAGATCCCACATGCCGCAGAGCGGCTGGGCCCATGAGCCATGGCCGCTGAGCCTGCGCATCCGGAGCCTGTGCTCCGCAACGGGAGAGCCCACAACAGTGAGAGACCCGCGTACCGCAAAAACAAAAAAAGTAGTGATGGACATATCTGTCCATCATAAAGTACACAGGCATGAAGATAGCTACTAACTCTACTTGCTCCCCATTGCTCTTGATTCTGTGACGGCCAAACCTGGCTTCCCATGAAGATTTGCCTATTAGAGAAGGGATATATAGATCAGTGAAGATCAGAGTCTAATTAATTTAATAGTAAAATTATTCATTGAAAAATAATAACTTATATTTGTTTTTTGTTTTTTCTATTCTTTAGCCATGAGGCACAGCATGCGGGACCTTAGTTCCCCACCAAGGATGGAACCCATGCCCCCTGCAGTGGAAGCATGATGTCTTAGCTACTGGACCGCCAGGGAAGTCCCTATATTTGGTATTTAATACATCAACTTCTCCAAGTGCATCAAAGCAGATCTCTTTTATTATTTCTTTTCATTTTGAAATATAAACAGAAATAGAAAGAATAATATAGGGAGCTCTCATTTACCCATCATCCAACTTTAACAATTAACCACATTTTGCCAATTTGTTTCATTTATATATACCCCTGTATTAGTTTTCTATTGCTGTCATAACAAATTACCAAAAATTTAGTGGCTTTAAACAACAAAAATTTATTATCTTGCGGTTCGTAGGTTAGAAGTCCAACTGAGGTCTCACCAGGATAAAATCAAGGTGTTGTCAGAGCTTTGTTCCTTTATGTAGATGCTAGTTTTTTCTAGCGTCTAGAGGCTGGCTACACATTCCTTGGCTCAGGGGTCCCTTTCTCCATCTTCAAAGCCAGCAGTTATTGGTTGAGTCCTTCTCACATCACATCTCTCCAACCTCCTCTGTAATGTAGTCAAATCTCCCTTTGCGCCTCTGTTCTGCCTCCCTCTTCTACTTTTAAGGATTCATAATATTAGATTGGGGCTTCCCTAGTGGTGCAGTAGTTCAGAATCCACTTACCAATGCAGGGGACACAGGTTCGAGCCCTGGTCCAGGAGGATCCCACATGCCGCAGAGCAACTAAGCCCACGCACCACAACTGAGCCTGAAGTCTAACGCCTGCGAGCCACAACTGCTGAGCCCGCATGCCTAGAGCCCGTGCTCCACAACAAGAGAAGCCACCGCAATGAGAAGCCCACGCACCACAATGTAGAGTAGCCCCTGCTCAAACAAAGACCCAACACAGCCAAAAATAAATAAATAAATAAATAAAATGTATTTTAAAAAAAGATTAGATTGGGCCCATCTATATAATCCAGGATAATCTCCCCATCTCAAGATCCTTAATGTAATCACATCTGCAAAAGCCCTTTTGCCAGATAAGGTAACCTGTTCACAGGTTCCAAGGATTAGAACATCTGTACAGGATCATTATTCTGCCTGCTACAACTTACAGAACACACACACACACACACACACACACACACACACACACACACAGTCATTTTCTCCTGCAGTATTTTAAAATAAATCTGAGACAATTTTGCCTATAGACACCAGTATGTATCTCTATTTCTCTTCTGCTTCATCTTCAGTCCAGTTTCTGACTCCACGCTTAATCATCATTAAAATCATCAATGACCTACATGTTAATAAGTCCACTGACTAATTTTCAGCCTTCATCTTTCATTTATTATAATTAAATACTCAATGATAGCTAATAATTAACACACATATACTAAACACTATTCTAACTGCTTTGCATGTGTTAATCCTCAAAACAACCATATAAAATAGGAATGATTATTGCCTCCATTTGCAGACAAGGAAACCAAGTGGATAAATGGCTTGCTCAGGATCATACAGTTAAGAAAATGCCAAGGCAAAGATTTGAGCCCAAGCCATCTGGCCCCAATTTTCTCCATAATTCATATGCTTAACAATATACTACACTATATTGCCTTTCTTTTTCCTTAAGCTTGTTCAGAAATATTTTTTAAAAAAATAGCTTGTGGTGATTTATTTTGTTTCTTAAATCCAATTACTCTATCATATGGTAAAACCAAATGGTACAATATTGTTTATAGTGTTTATAATGGGAAAGAATATTCTACCTCACTGAGTCCTAGTCCCCAAAGTCACCATCTTTCAAATTTTGACTTGCCACTATAAAACATGAGGATTTAGCACACTTACATTAGCCCATCCTCCCTTTCCTCCCTATTTTTGATATTTATCATTTATCTGTTTACTGTAAAGAACATATTTGAATGTTTACTTACTACTCCATCAATTTTATTTTTTAAATTTTTAAAAAAATTTTATTATTTTTTTAAATTTATTTTATTTTTGGCTGCATTGGGTCTTCGTTGCTGCACGCCGGCTTTTCTCTAGTTGCGGCAAGCAGGGGCTACTCTTCGTTGCAGTGTGTGGGCTTATTGCGGTGGCTTCTCTTGTTGCAGAGCACAGGCTGTAGACGTGTGGTCTTCAGTAGTTGTGGCTTGCGGGCTCTAGAGCGGATTCTTAACCACTGTGCCACCAGGGAAGACCCTGTGTCATCTTTCATTCAATATTGTTTTTAAGATTCCTACAAGTTGTTTAAAGCAGCTGTAAGTCATTCATTTTCTTATAGTTTGTATAGTCCATTGTATGACTATACCACAGTTTTTTATTTATTCTATTGTTCATGGACATTTGGGTTGTTTTCAGTTTGGGGCTATTATTATAAATATTGCTATGGTAAAAATTTTCTTTTCTGGTGCACATGTGCCAATTTCTCTAGGGCATAATTTTAAGAATAGAATTTCTGAGTCATGGGGTATGCATAGCTCATCTGTTGTGGATATTGCTAAACCATTTTCCATACTCTGGTACCAATCTATACTCCCACTGGCAGTTTTTGAGAATTTGCCACATCCTGGACAACATTTCTTCCTTTCATTTACATTGTCAAGCTTAATTGTTTATATTCTATTGTGTAGCCATAATGCACTTCTTTATGCTTTATTCATAGATTGATTCTAAAATTTAAGAACCCATAAACAGATTTATATTTTCTTATGAGTATGTAGATATTCCTCACTGCAGAACAATGTAGTGTGCCAAGACTGCATTTCCTTCTCTGTGGTGTCAATGTCAGGATCCCCTAGAAACAAGATCAAATGGATTCATAACTTATATTCCATCAGTATAAGATAATCAACAAATTTTTACTACATTTCATTTTTCTAAAATAAATTTATTTATTTATTTAATTTATTTATTTGGCTGCGTTGGGTCTTCATTGCTATGTGTGGGCTTTCTCTAGTTGCGGCAAGCAAGGGCTACCCTTCATTGCGGTGCACGGGCTTCTCATTGCAGTGGCTTCTCTTGTTGCGGAGCACGGGCTCTAGGCATGCAGGCTCAGTAGTTGTGGAGCACGGGCTTAGTTGCTCCATGGCATGTGGGATCTTCCCAGACCAGGACTCAAACCCATTTCCCCTGCAATGGCAGGCGGATTCTTAACCACTGCGCCACCAGGGAAGCCCTTTACTACATCTTAGTTAAAGTCATATGTATATGGTTATTGATTTTTCTGGTACAGTTTTTGTTTTTCCATGAGTTCCTAATTGTTCCTCTTTTCCCTACTTCCACAAGTTCTCATTGTTTTCCTTCTGCCTTTCTAGCTACATCTCAGTCTACCGTTTTAATCTTTCTTTGCCTAAACGTTAATTGTTGGTATAGGTGTACAAGGCTATGTCCTAGGATAACAGATCTTCAAAATGTGCTCCCTAAAACCCTAGGCCTTGGACACC
The DNA here is from genome assembly GCF_949752795.1 of Hyperoodon ampullatus. Lineage (NCBI taxonomy): Eukaryota > Metazoa > Chordata > Mammalia > Artiodactyla > Ziphiidae > Hyperoodon > Hyperoodon ampullatus. Next base: position 138,628,322 of record NC_136914.1, read on the forward strand.
CTTTCAGGGAATCTATGAGGTCAAAACTATTTCCATAACAATATTAAGACATTATTTGCCTTTTTCCCTGTGTTGACACTTGCACTGATGGCACAAAAGCAATGGTAGATAAATCTATGCCTACTTAGCATATGAATCGAGGCAGTGGCACCAAACTGTACTAGCAGTCATTGTATTCTTCACTGTCACACATTCACAGTTTTTTTTTTTTTAATTGTAAGCTTCCCCTTAGAATGTCCTTGATGGAGCACTAAAAATTATTAATTTGATTAAAACTTAACCATGCATGTGTTTTTAATATTCCATGTGATGAAATACGAAGTATATAAAAATCATTTCTGCTGTATATCAAAGTATGGTGATTGTCTTGAGGATGAGTGCTGAGATTGTTTGAGTTTTAAATGGACTAGCTACATTTCTCATGGAATTCATTTGTACTGGAAAGAACACCTGACAACAAACTAGGTTTGTTCATATTTAGGTAATTTGGCAGACATTTTCTCAAAAATCAAGTGAGCCTTTCAAGTCAATGGAAACAACTGGCGATATTCATTACCAGTGATAAAATTCTGGCTCTCAAGAGAAAATTAGAAGTTTGAAAAACTTGTAACTATCACCATGAGTTCAATAGCTTCCCAATGCTTAAAGATTATTTCTGGTGAAATCAGTAGTGATTTTAATGTAATTTTTTTACCATTATAAACACTTTCTTTATTTTTTAATGCTTAATTTTGAAATAATTTCAGACTTACAAAATGTTGCAAGAATAGTACAACGAATTTTCGTATCCTCTTCACCCAGATTTCTCAAATGTTAACATTTCACATAGCCACAGTAAAATTATAGAAGACAGAAAATTGACATTGATGCCATACTGTTGTGTAATCTAGAGACCATATTCACATTAATGAATGTAATTTTTTAAATATTGTGTAATCAAGTGTGTCAACATTTGGAAGGTCTGCATAACTCAGTGAGCCAATATTTTTCAAATGACTAAAAATATTACAAAATCATACATTGGTAAGATAAAACGTAAGACCATTGGCTTTCTTTTTCTGACTTAAAATGTTGTTATTATTATTACATGTTCCTTAAATAAGAAAAACATATTTATTACTCCCAAACTTCTTGTTTCCAAGACAGTCATAAGCATTAGTGAAAATATATTACTTAGAAAATCGGGACTTCCCTAGTGGTCCAGTGGTTAAGAATCCGCCCTCCAATGCAGGGGACGCAGGTTCGATCCCTAGTTGACGAGCTAATATCACACATGCCGAGGGGCAACTAAGCCCCCGTGCTGCAACTACAGAGCCGACACACTCTGCAGCCCATGCACAACTAGAGAGCCCACGAACTACAGCTACAGAGCCTGCACGCTCTGGAGCCCAGTGCCGCAACAAAAGATCCCATGTGCCACTAAGACCCGACGCAGCCAAAAATAAATAAATAAATATTTTTTAAAAAGAGACCCCACCTTCCATTAAAAAAAAGAAAATGATTCAGGGTTATATGGATTATCTGGATCAGGACTTGGCAAACTATAGCGCATCAGTCAAATCCTGTCCACCACTTATTTTATACAGGTGCAAGCTAAGAATATTTTTTACATTTTTTAAATTTAATTTAATTTTTATTTTATATTGGAGTATAGTTGTTTAACAATGTTATGTTAGTTTCAGGTGAGCACCAAAGCTACTCAGTTATATTTTATACATATATATATATAGATAGATAGATAGATAGATAGATAGATAGATAGATATAGATATAGCTCCATTCTTTTTCAGATTCTTTTCCCATATAGGTTATTACAGAATATTCAGTGGTTTTTACACTTTTTTAGCTTTGTTATTTATTTTTGGGTCTTTGATAAACATAAAAATTTCACATATTTAAGGTGTACAAGATGACAGTTTGCTATAGCAAAATGACACTGTAGTCAAGCTAATTAACATATCTTTTCTTCACATAGTTACCATATATTTTTTGTGATGACAGCACCTGCCTAACTTTTTTTTTTTTTTTTTTTTTTTGCGGTACGCGGTCCTCTCACTGTTGTAGCCTCTCTCGTTGCGGAGCACAGGCTCCGAACGCGCAGGCTCAGTGGCCATGGCTCACGGGCCCAGCCGCTCTGTGGCACGTGGGATCTTCCCGGACCAGGGCATGAACCCGAGTCCCCTGCATCAGCAGGCAGACTCTCAACCACTGCGCCACCAGGGCAGCCCCAAGCCTAGCTCTTAAAACACTTTTCTCCATTCACTTTTTCTTTTTTTTTTAATATTTATTTATTTATTTGGCTGCATGGAGTCTTCTTTGCGGCATGCAGGATCTTTTTTAGTTGCAGTATGAATATGATAATGGCTGAGGTCAATAGCTATTAGCTTAAAATTTGACCTCCATCAACTTGATAATAGCATATTGCACAAAAATTTAGAAGTCTAGAATATATTTGATACAAGCTTTAAAAATGGTGGACCCGGGCTTCCCTGGTGGCGCAGTGGTTGAGAGTCCGCCTGCCGATGCAGGGCACACGGGTTCGTGCCCCGGTCTGGGAGGATCCCACGTGCCGCAGAGCGGCTGGGCCCGTGAGCCATGGCCGCTGAGCCTGCGCGTTCGGAGTCTGTGCTCCGCAACGGGAGAGGCCACAACAGTGGGAGGCCCGCGTACTGCAAAAAAAAAAAAAAAAAATGGTGGACCCTAGACATCTTTTCAAGTTTCCCCTCTAAGAAAACCAAAACCATAAAGCCAATTGTATAATTGAGCAGCTTTTCAGAATAAAAGTACAATTCCCTCTGGCCTATACATCTTTTCCAACCAGATCTTCCAGCCCAAAGGCCTGAATCTTAATTTTCCTCTTAACTTGGTTATTACATCTTTTAATGGTTAAAAGGAAAAGGAAAAGAGTATTTTGTGATACATGAAAACTATATGAAATTTAAAATCCAGTTCCATAAATAAATTTTACTGGAACACAGCATACTAATTTGTTTATGTATTTTCTGTGGCTGTTTTCGCACTACAATGGCAGAGTTGAGTAGTTGTGACAGAGACCATATGTGGTGTTGTCATCACTTTGTACAGATAAAAGCCAGATAGATAATAAGAGAGAAGAATCTAATAAAATGCTATAAGTGCCTTGCAAAGGATGATAAATATGTTGAATTAAAAGCATTTGCTTTAAATTGATATTAGTTATTTGGAAGTACCTATCTACATGAAAAGTCATTTTTGAAGTTGAAATATGTAAAATTTCATTACAGATCATCATTTACAGGTGAATATTTGGAACAGATTTTGATGATAGATCTGGAGTGTTTTCTGACACCAGCCACCAATTCTCCAGTTTTCTGATTCTCCTACACCACCTGGGTGTCCAACAATTCGATTCGATTCTTCTTTTTTTTTTTTTTTTTAACATGTATTTATTTACTTATTTGGCCGCACCGGGTCTTAGTTGCTGCATGTGGGATCTAGTTCCCTGACCAGGGATCGAACCCAGGCCCCCTGCATTGGGAGCGCCGAGTCTTAACCACTGGACCACCAGGGAAGTCCCTCAATTCAATTCTGACACTAGCTACCTCACAAGTTAAAATATCCAATCCCACAAGTCTGACCTCATTTATTTTTTTGGTAGGGGGTGTGGCTGTGCTGGTCCCTCTTTGCGGCGTGCAGGCTTCTCCAGTTGTGGTGCATGGACTTAGTTGCCCTGTGGCATGTGGGATCTTAGTTCCCCAACCAGGGATCGAACCCATGTCCCCTGCATTGCAGGGTGGATTCTTAACCACTGGACCACCAGGGAAGTCCCTGCCCTTACTTTAGACAGCAGCAACAAACATGGTACTCAGGCCACCCACACTTTTGCCCAGCCAATTACAAATCAGAGGTTCCCACAACCCCCTCTTTAGGTTTGATAATTTGAACGAATGGCTCATAGAACTCAGGGAAACACTTTATTAACATTTACTAGTTGGTTTTAAAGGATACAAGTCAGGAACAGCCAGATGAAAGAGATGCACAGGGCAAGGTAAGGGGGAGGAGGAACTCAGAGCTTCCAGGCTCTCTCCCAGCATGTCACCCCCCCTTCCCAGCACCTTGATGTGTTCACCAACCCAGAAGCTCTCCGAATCCCACTGCTTATGGATTTTTCTGGAAGTTTCATCACTTAAGCATGATTGATTAAATCATTGGCCATTGGTGATTAATTCAACCTCCAGCCCCTCTCCCCCATTATACTGACTATACAATAAAAGCCAAAACAATGTAGATGCTGCCAAAGGTAACCTGCAGGACCACCATGTATACCAGCCACAGGGGGGTCCGTGATGACTCTGCAGAGCTGTTCTTGACCTGTTCACCTATTTCAGAGAGAGAAAGGGAGATGTAGGGTGTATGTATATGTGCATGAGTACATGTAAAAACAACCATTTATGTCAACTAACATGGGATAACAGAGAGAGGCTCTCCTCTGGATGTTTCGACCCTAGGGGTCAGAAAAGGATTCAAGCAGGGGAGCAAGGGGTCAGGCCTAACAGAAAAGGCAGCTGCAACAAAGCTTCCTCCCTTTTCCTGAAGGATCTCTCAGGGTAACAAGCAAGAGTATGACCAGGCCACCAGTGTGGCCCCAGGTCATCTGTGGAAAGGAAAAATGTGCACCCAAGCAGGGACCACACTGCCACCTGGAGCCTTGTTTGTCCCTGCTGGCTTTGCCACTGAACCGACTCTGTCACAGGAGCTGGAAATGTGTGAGCTTTCTATCCAGGAACCTGGAGGTCCATCCCAAACCAACAGCACTCCTACAGCCAGAGCTCAGCCTTCACAGGAAAAGTCTCAGTTGCTGCTTTAGAAGCCTGCCTCTGAGAGGATTTCTTTCCTATCTTCCATTGTAGAACAGTGACAAAACCGAGTTGCATGGGGTATAGATTACAGGGGACATGAACTTCAGTGGCACCGCTTACCCAGAGGAATTGGGACTGTGGCGTGGCCGGCAAAGGGGGGTCACTGGCACACAGAGACCTGAGCCTCGGGGGGGCATGACCTGCGCCACCGGGGAACCAGTAGCAGCTTTCTCCCGGGAGAGCTAGATCACCTGGGGGGCTGCCTAGGCCGGGGGCCAGCACACTGGTGGCGTTGGTCCCCTGGTCATCAATGTATCCTCTGTCCGTGTGCTTCAGGGCCTTCTCGCCTCGAAATGGATTCTCAAACTCTACTATGTTTGGCCTTCAGATAGATCAGGGTGCTTCCCTTCTACAGGCGTGTCAATCGTCTTAATTTTCCCACAGATGGAGAATATCTCCATGCCATGATCCTTGGTCACAGTCTTGGTGAACTTTCCCATGCTTGGCGCCCTTTGGGGTGGGGACAGGGGGAACGTCTCCTCCCTTTCTTTCCTCTTCCATCTCTTTTGGGTGGTTTGTCTGGGAGGAGGAACACCACCTCTTGTCATATCTGTGTGGAGAAGGACTTGACTGGCAGAGGAGCTGCTGGAGCTGGAGGTGCCTGACGTGCTGGAACTTTCCCAGCGCCCGAGCCCAGGCTGCTGCCGAGGTGGGCTGTAGAGCTGCACGAAGACCAGTGCTGCTGCTATCCTTGGAAGCGTGGTGCCTATTCTGAATTTTACCCTTGTCACGGTGCTTCTCACTTTACTCCCTGGTGACTACTTTATCTTTAGAGTGATTCTTGGACGTCTCACTTCTAACTGGATCCTGCAAAAATATCCCTAGCAGATTGCAGTTTACCCCAAAGAACAGGATCTTCGACCAAGGCGACCACCTCCTGCTCTCCTCAGCTGCTGAATCTAAATAATATACAGTCATCCTTGAACAACAGGGGTTTGAACTGCTTGAGTCCAACTACACCCGGATTTTTTTTTTTTTTAAAGAAGATGTTGGGGGTAGGAGTTTATTAATTTATTTATTTATCTTTGGCTGTGTTGGGTCTTCGTTTCTGTGCGAGGGCTTTCTCCAGTTGCGGCAAGCGGGGGCCACTCTTCATCGCTGTGCGTGGGCCTCTCACTATCGCGACCTCTCTTGTTGCGGAGCACAGGCTCCAGACGCGCAGGCTCAGTAGTTGTGGCTCACGGGCCTAGTTGCTCCGTGGCATGTGGGACCTTCCCAGACCAGGGCTCGAACCCTTGTCCCCTGCATTAGCAGGCAGATTCTCAACCACTGCGCCACCAGGGAAGCCCCACCTGGATTTTTTAAAATAATCAATACTACAGCAGTACAGGACCAAGCAGGGTTGGTTGAATATGGGGACGCAGAACAGGGGATACGGAGGAACCAAGTATATGCAGTGCCGGGCTGACTATAAATTACAGGAGGATTTTCTACTGCACAGAGGGTCAGCGTTCTTAACCTAACCCCTGATTTTCAAGGGTCAACTGTACTTTAAAACTATAACCTGGTATAGTGGAAAGAGCACTGCCCTTGGAATCATTCTGCAAACTTTAATGGACCATCTGGTAGTCCTTGAACTATGCATGAATAAAAAATGAATCAGACCTGCTTCTTTCACAGACCGGGTTTGGAAAGGGTGGGGCACAGATAGTTGACTATTTAAATATAATGAGGGACTTCCCTGGTGGTCCAGTGGTTAAGACTTCGCCTTCCAATGCAGGGGGGGGTGGGTTCAATCCCTGGTCAGGGAGCTAAGATCCCACATACCTTGGGGCCAGGAAACCAACACATAAAACAGAAGCAATATTGTAATAAATTAAATAAAGACTTAAAAAAATGGTCCACATAAAAAATAAATTAATAAATAAATATAATGAGATAAGGGCTATGATAAAAGTTACAGAAATAAAAGATTAGAGTCCTTAGCCCAGGCTAAGGGGAATCTCTCTGGAAGACTGAGACAGAAGGAGGGGAAGGGGAAGAGTTCTGACTCTACCATTCAACAGTGAGAATCTTATCAAGTATCTGAACTTCTTTCAGTTTTTTCTTTTATAAAATGGACATAGTAATTCCAGCCATTACTGCCAACCCATTTATTATGATAAAGCAAGATAAGAGGTGAAAACATTTTTTTAATTGTAAAACATTAATAAACATGTTAATATGAGCATCCATTAAAAAAACTTTTTAATGCAAAACAATCTGAAATTTATAGAATAGTTGCAAAGACAGTAGCAAGATTTCCCATATGACCTTCACTGAGCTACCCCTAAAATCTTACATAACTGTGGTAAATTTGTCAATACTAAGAAATTAACATTGGTGCAACACTATTAACTAAACTACAGACTTTGTTCAGATTACACCACTTTTTCTACTAACATCCTCTTTCTGTTCCAGGATACAGAACAATGGTTTTTAATGAATCAAAGAATGAAAAGTTAATATGGTTTGAGATACCACACCGCAACGTTTAAGAAACTATCACTTGTAGTATTTGGGTGTAGTATCAAAGAAGAATATCCTCAATTATCTGAAAAGGAAAACACTTTTCCTTTTTCCAGCCAGATTTTCTTCATATACTTTAAACTTTCAGAACAGATTAAATGTGGGGAAGCAGATATGGCAGTCCAGCTGTCTTCCATGAAGTTAGATATTTAAAAGTTTTACAAAACTAAAGTAATGCTACACTCACTACTCACTAAAAAATTGCGGGGGTGTATTGGAAAACAAAGTTATTTTTATTAAAAACGTTATAAATGTTAGCATTCGTGGGTTGAATTGTGTCTGCCAAAAGATACATTCAAGTCTTAACCACCAGTACCAGTGAATGTGATCTTTGGAAATAGGTCTTTGCAGATGTAATCAAGTTAAAATTAGGCCATACTGGATTAGAGTGGGCCCTAATCCAGTGACTGGTGTCCTTATAAGAAGAGAGTAATTTGATCACAGGAATGAGAATGCCATGTGAGAAAGGAGGCAGAGATTGGAATCATGCATCTATAAGCCAAAGCATGACAAAGATTGCCTTCAACCACCAGGAGCTAGGAGAGGGGCATGGAACACATCTTTCACTGGAACACCTTCAGAAGGAGCATGGTCCTGTGGACACCTTGATTTTGGCCTTCTAACATCCAGAACTGCAAGAGAATTTCTGTTGTTTAAGGCCAGTCTGTGTTACTTTTTCACAGCAACCGTAGAAATCTAATACAACATGTAATGAGTTTATTATTGTTATTTTAAAATTAATCAATATTTAAAAAGATTTCTTGGTCTTCTCTGGTGGCGCAGTGGTTAAGAATCCGCCTGCCAATGCAGGGGACACAGGTTCGAGCCCTGGTCCAGGACGATCCCACATGCCACAGAGCAACTAAGCCCGTGCACCACAACTACTGAGCCTGCACTCTAGAGCCCGCGAGCCAAAATTACTGAAGCCTGCGCACCTAGAGCTCGTGCTCCGCAATGAGAAACCACTGCAATGAGAAGCCCGCATGCCACAATGAAGAGTAGCCCCCACTCGCCGCAACTAGAGAAAAGCCCGAGCACAGAAACGAAGACCCAACGCAGCCAAAAATAAAATAAATAATATAAATAAAATAAATAAATTTATAATATATGTATATTTCTTAGTTTTAATTTGTAATGTAGTAATATTGATAAATGTAATCTACATAAACAAAAGCTCCTTAGGGTCTTCAAGTTTTAAGAGTATAAATGATTCCTGAGGCCAAAAAGTTTGAGAACTGTTTTTCTCTTTCTTCCCTAGGCTCCTCAAAATTTCACCATACCTATAATATCAGTTACCCTATAAACACCAGTGATTGCAAGTTTTTTTTCTTTTACCCAAACCTCTTCACTGAGCCTCAGATTCATATATGCTACTGTCTGTTTTTAGACATCAAAAATCTGTACATGCCAGACTAGACTCTAGATCCATTCCCTCACACTGGTCTTCTTCCAGGTTTCTCTATTTCTTTGAAAAGGCACCACTTGCTTATCCTCTATTCCAAGTCATCACCAATCCATCACCTGAAATCCATCTCTGGAATCCATCCAACTCTCTCTGTATCCACTGCCATCATAATTTTAGCTATCATCATCCCTCACCTGGACCACTCTGATAGCCTGCCAGTTGATCTCTTTGCATAGACTGCTGGCCCCCTACAACTAGTTCTTTTCACTGCAGCCAGAGTGAATGAGCTGTTTAAAATGCATTGAATCATATTCAATCTCCCACAACTCCACATCTCCCCACACCATCCCCACCTGCGCCACCTGAAAAAAACCCTTAATGCTTTCCTGTACTTTTGCATAAATACCAAAATCCTTAACTTAACCTTCAGGACAATGCTTGCCCTAGTCATAACACTTATAAAATATTTTCAGGAGCAAATTCCACTAAACAAAATTAACTCTTTGATCAATTTTTCTATAGAGCAGTTAAGCTAGTTTCATTTTTATGCTAATTTTTAGCTAAAATAATGTGAGGTCAATTCTTGTCCCTCTTAATTTTATATTGTGAATGTTCTTTGAAGACTTTTTTTTCCTTTCTTTCTCTTTCTTTTTCTTTCTGGCTATGCCAAGTGTTTGCGGGATCTCAGTTTCCCAACCAGGGATTGAACCCAGGCCGTGCCAGTGAAAGCCTGAAATCCTAACCACTAGGCAGCCAGGAAACTCCCTGAAGACCTTTGTTTTGACAGTTTCCTAGGTCAAATTTGCAGTTCTAAATTTCGTCAAGAAATTTTGATACATTCATAAATTTTTTTCACTTTAGCTGTGTTTCACTTTAGAGTGATTAGTTATTTCTGTATAATCTGATATTTCCTTGGTTAATTTGCACTAAAAATATTATCAAGAAAATATGATTCTTCATCTATATTTGACCTGTATGACTGTACCTATCCTTAGTTTTGTTTTCTGTTGTTTATTTCTATAAGTAATTTATTTACAGATGATTAGTGTTTATTCTTTAACTAATGAGCTGTCCCCTTTATGTAGTTCAGGATTGTTCTATTATCAAACTCCTTTACCATTCTCAAAATTCTTTCAATTCCTTGAGGGTATAAAGAACATTCTCAGAGTCATAACATTTTGCTTTGTAAATATATATTCTTTTCTAAGGTTTTTCTTAATATTATATAATACTATAAAACCATATCTGCAACTTGCTTTTTTTTTTAAATCTTAAGTTATAGATTGGTTTGTCATGGCTTTAAGGAAGCTTTTTAAAATGGGTACATCAGTTTATTTCTCTATTTAATGAATTTTCTAATACATCTGAGTTTCACCTGCTATAAGAAGGTAGGTGGCTGAAAACAGGGCAGATCAGCTATATTGCGAAAAAGGGCTCTGCCACTTTTTTATATGAAGAATGTTTATCAGAATTCCAGACTGTGTGCTGAAATAATAAACACTTTAAGATGTGCTGTATCTGCAACAGTTGAAGCATCTTTTCCAATCTGGCACAAGATTTGCACCATAGAAATTCTTAGGTATTTCAGCCTAATTATTCCACTCCTAGAAATTTATCATAAGCCATTAATCTCAAAGAAAATTTTAAAAATGACTGTGTTTGTTTTTTATGTTTGAAATCATACATGCAATGGTAAAATTTTTAAACAACAATGTCATTAATTGAAAAGTTTAAGTTTTCCCTTCTATTCTCAGTCCCCAGAAATAGTCATAGTTCCTTGTATATTATATCCTTCCAAATTTTTCTATGCATGTTTATATATCCTTTTTCTTTGCATACTGTATATTATTTCAATAACTCTTGGATATCTTTACATATCAGTGTAAAGATAAAACTACTAATAAAAAACTAAAGATTTCTAGACCCTACTAAGTGGTTTTGAATCTGAGTTCCTCCCTCATTTTTTGTGAGGTGAATTCATATGTATCCAGATGGAAGTACCAAAACACATTCCCAGTAAGAATAATTTGTTTTATTAATGCCATTGCTCAACTTCATTATTGTTGACCTAATATAACATCTGTGATCAAGGGATTATGTAGATCATGCTATGGTTCCTTTTTTTTTTTTTTTTTTTTGGCTGCCCCTGGTCTTAGTTGCAGCACTCAGGATCTTCGTTGCTGCATGAGGACTTCTTAGTTGTGGCATGTATGCGGGATCTAGTTCCCCGACCAGGGATTGAACCTGAGCCCCCTGCATTGGGATCGTGGAGTCTTCCCCACTGGATCACCAGGGAAGTCCCCATGCTATGGTTCTTCTGTAGCAGTTTGATCATTTAGAAATAGACAAACGTCATCCATTTACAATGCTTGATGTCAGTTTATCTCTTATAAAAATAAAATACAGTGTGTGTGTGAAAAAAAAAATGGGCTAAAGGTTTGATAAGCTATTTCTCCAAAGAAGGTACGCAAATGATCAATAAGCACGTGAAAAGATGCTCAACATCATTACTCATCAGGGAAATGCAAAGTAAAGCCACACCCACTAAATTGGCTAAAATCAAAAAGACAGACTAAACCAAGTATTGTCAGAATGTAGGGCAAATGGTGGGAATGTAAAATGGTGCAGCCTCTTTGGAAAGCCGTTTGGCAGTTTCTTAACAAGCACTTCCCATATGACCCAGCCATTCTACACCTAGGTGTTTACTCAAAAGAAATGAAAACTTGTGTCCATGCAAAGACTTTTATACAAATGTTCACAACAGCTTTATTAGTAATAGTCAAAAACTGGAAACAATCCAAATGTCCATCAATAGGTAAATGGATAAACAAACTATGGTATATCTGTACAATGTAATACTATTTAGCAATAAAAAGGCATGAGCTACTAAAAAAACCCAAAAAAACAAAAAAAAAAACCAACAACAAAAAAGAAATTGACAAATGGGTACTGTTCATAAGTCAATCAAAATTGTAAAAATTTTGTCCATTTAAAAAAAATAAAAATACTTCTTTTGGTGACTCACAAAACCATTACAAAATTGTTTTTATAATGTAATTAACATCAATCGATTATTTGCCTTGTAGCACCTGGAGTTTAACGAGAATGAATGATATTCATAGGAGTAAATATATAGGTCTCCAGACATTTTCCATTATCTCCTGTTTCTTTGTGATTTACTTACTGATATAATCTCTACCTCCTCACTTGAAATTTTCAGGTTGAATCTTTTCTCAAAAATCTTAGGAAATCTTGAGGGAAATTTTTCTTACCAATTTTGTTGAATAATAGTGTGAAAACTCATTTTTAAAAATTTCCTTTTGTTTTAAACAATTTAGATATAAAGTTTTAAGATTCCAACCATTTGTCAGTTAAATCTAAGTAAGAAATATGGGAAGATCAGATAAAAGTCCTTAGTCATTTTGAGAAATAAATAGGAAGTGAAATCATACTCACTATATTTTAGAGTATCTCTTTAAGTATAGATGATTAGATAATGTAGTTAATTTGAGAACTTTGTCCAAGTTAATTTTAAAACCTAGGTGACGGGCTTCCCTGGTGGCACAGTGGTTGAGAGTCTGCCTGGCGATGCAGGGAACACGGGTTCGTGCCCCGGTCCGGGAAGATCCCACATGCCGCAGAGCGGCTGGGCCCGTGAGCCATGGCCGCTGAGCCTGCGCGTCCGGAGCCTGTGCTCCGCAACGAGAGAGGCCACAACAGTGAGAGGCCTGCGTACCAGAAAAAAAAAAAAGGCACTGATAAAAACCTAGGTGACAGTATAAGGATTTACTATGACATATGACATTACTGTACTATAACTGGACACTTGGAAAATATGTACTTCATAGAAGGCTATGTTTTATGTTGACATCTATGTCTTAAGAAAATAAACTGTCTAGAATATTTAATGCCTAATTTAAAAAATATAATTCCAAGACAGATAATTCAACAACAAAATAATCAAAATATTCCTGTTTTCTTGTTTAATAGTGTTCGAACAACATGCAGTTATCAATCAGACAAATTAAAGACAGTCAATTATGGAAACTTTTGGTTTTACAATCTGATTTGAAATTCTTTCTTATTCAAGGAATTGGTTTGCTCATTACCCCTTTCTTGAATCAACAACAGTCTCTTCTCTCCTGGATCATTTTCATCAATATATAGACAAACTTTAGTGTTCACTATCAAACAAACAAAATCTAATTTGAAACCATTTCCCCCTCCAGTCACTGCTGGTCTTTCTAGCATACCTTTCTAAAGAGAAGCTTATAGTTGCTATCTTCACATCCTAGCCCCTCCCCCATTCACTCTTTATTTTTTTTTTAACATCTTTATTGGAGTATAATTACTTTACAATGGTGTGTTAGTTTCTGCTTTTTAACAAAGTGAATCAGTTATACATATATATATATCTCTTCCCTCTTGCATTTCCCTCCCTCCCCCCATTCACTGTTGTTTTAAAAATTGTGATGAAATTTACCATTTTAACTATTTTTATTTATATATTTTTTGGCCTCACTGTGCGGCACCCTCAGCAGTGAAAGCACAGAGTCCTAACCTCTGGACCACCAGGGAAATTCCCCTTTAACTATTTTTAAATGTATTGTTTAGTGGCATTAGTATATTCACAATGTGCCACCATCATCACCATCCATTTCTAGAAAGTTTTCATCTTCTCAAACTGAAATTCTATACTCATCAATCAATAGTATCCCATTCCCCCCTCCTCCCAGCCCCTGGTAACCAACATTCTACTTTCTGTCTCTGAATCTGATTGCTCTAGGTAGCTCATGTAAGTGGAATAATACATCATTTGTCCTTTTGTGTCTGGCTTATTTCACTTAGCTTAATTTTTTCCAAGGTGCATCCGTGTTGTAGCATATGTCAACATTTCATTCCTTTTTAGGGCTGAAAAATACAACATTTTGTTTATCCATCTGTCAATGGACATTTGGGTTGTTTCCATCTTTTACCTATCGTGAATAATGCTGCTATGAACATTGATGTATAAGTATCAGTTTGAGTTCCTGCTTTCAATTATTTTGAGTAGATATTTAGAAGTGGAATTGTTGCAGGAAAGAGAGTGGGGCTCGAGAGGATGGTCACGTCCCAAGTCACATCCCTGGAACAGCCTCTGAGTATGGGTTCTTGGCTTCCCACTGGAAAGAATTCAAGAGCAAGCCATAGTAAAGAGAAAGAAGGCTTATTCAGGGAGAAACACACTCCACTGACAGAGTGTGGGCCATCTCAGAAGGTGAGAGAGGCACCAGTGTATGAGGTTGTCAGTTTTTAAAGGAGTGGGTAATTTCATAGGCTAATGAGTGGGAGGAATATTCTGGCTATTTTGGGGAAGGGGTGGGGATTTCCAGGAATTGGGCCACCACCCACTTTTGACCTTTATGGTCAGCCTTGGAACTGTCATGGCACCTGTGGTTGTGTCATTTACCTTGTTGATGTGTTACAAAGAGTGTATACTGAGGCTCAATGTCTAGTGGAAGTCGACTCATCCTCCATCTTGGATCTAGTTGGTTCTAATCAGTTTATGTCGTATCCTTAGGCTATGTCATTCTTTTAAAGTTGTGCCCTGCCCACTTCCTGTCTCAGAATGGCCAGATTGTATGGTAATTCTATGTTTACTTTTTGAGGAACTACCATACTGCTTTTCACAGTGGCTGCACCATTTTACATTTATACCATCAATGCACAAATGTTCCAATTTCTCAATGTCCTTGCCAACAGTTGTTACTTTCCATTTTTGGTTAATAGCCATCCTAAGGCCTGTAAAGTAGAATCTCACTGTGGTTTTGATTTGCATTTCCCTACTGATCTTTTCATGTACTTTTTTGCATATCTTCGGAGAAATGTCTATTCCAATCCTTTGCTCATCTTTTAATTGGGTTGTTTGTCTTTTTGTTGTTGAGTTGTAGAAGTTCTTTAAATATTCTGGATATTAATCCCTTAACAGATGTATGATTTGTAAATATTTTCTCCCATTCTGTGGGTAGCCTTTTCATTCTTGATACTGTCCTTTGATACCCCAAAGGTTTTTTTTGTTTTTGTTTTTATTTATTTATTTTTTTGGCGGCTCCGAGCTGCTTGCGGGATCTCAGTTCTCCAAACAGGGATTGAACCAGGTCATGGCAGTGAAGGCATGGAGTCCTCACCACTAGGCCAACAGGGAACTCCCCCAAAATTTTAAAATGTAACAAAGTTTAACTTTTCTTTTGTTGCCTGTGCTTTTGGTGTCATATCCAAGAAGTCATTGCCAAATCCAATGTCATGAAGATTTTCCTATGTGCTTTTCTCTAAGAAAATTATATTTAGGTTTTTTGTTTTTGTTTGCGGTACGCGGGCCTCTCACTGTTGTGGCCTCTCCCGTTGCGGAGCACAGGCTCCGGACGCGCAGGCTCAGCAGCCATGGCTCAACGGGCCCAGCGGCTCCTTGGCATGTGGGATCTTCCCGGACCAGGGCATGAACCCGAGTCCCCTGCATCAGCAGGCAGACTCTCAACCACTGCGCCACCAGGGAAGCCCTATGTTTAGGTTTTTGATTCATTTTGAGTTAATTGTTTTATATATGGTGTAAAGTAAAGATCCAACTTCATTCTTTTGATTTGGATATACAGTTTTCCCAGTACCATTTGTTGAAAGATAGTCTTGGCACCCTGTCGAAAATCATTTGACTGTATATTCAAGGGTTTATTTCTGGGCTCTCTATTCTAGTCCCCTATTCTATATGTCTGCTTTATTCCAGTATGTCACTGTTTTGATTGCCATAACTTTGCAGTAAAAAGGGTATTTTTATTTTAAAAAATATTTTATTGAAGTATATTTTACATGAATTGAAACACAGAGGTATTTTGTTTTTGGCCCTGCGGCACAGCATTCAGGATCTTAGTTCCTCAGCCAGGGATGGAACCTGCACCCCCTGCAGTGGAAACACGGAGTCTCAACCACTGGACCACCAGGGAAGTCCTGGCTTTAATTTTTAAATTTTGGTTGGTTTTTTTTTTTAACTTTATTCTATGAATTTATTTATTTGTTTATATATTTATTTATTTATGGCTGCATTGGGTCTTTGTTGCTGCGCGTGGGCTTTCTCCAGTTGCGGTGAGTGGGGGCTCTTTGTTGTGTTACATGGGCTTCTCATTGCGGTGGCTTCTCTTGTTGCAGAGCACATGCTCTAGGCATGTGGGCTTCAGTAGTTGTGGTATGCAGGCTCAGTAGTTGTGGCACACGGGCTTAGTTACTCTGCGGCATGTGGGATCTTCCCAGACCAGGGCTCGAACCCATGTCCCTTGCACTGGCAGGTGGATTCTTAACCACTGCGCGACCAGAGAAGTCCTGGCTTTAATTTTTAAATTTTGATTTTATTGAATGTTACAAGACAATGTTGCTTGTAATAGTTCTACTTTATGAAACATACTGGTTTTCCTTTGTGTCCTAATATATGACTTTTGGAAATGTTCCAAAACATTATACTATATTATTAGAGCATAATGCTTTATATATATCCAAAAGATCTATCTTAATGTGTCATTTAGCTTTTTTTATATTTGTGCTATCTAATACAATAGGTACAGTCCTAGCTACATGTGGCTATTTAAATTAATATTTTAAATTTAAATGTAATTAAATAATTTAAAATTCAGTTCTTCAGTTATGATAGCCTCATTTTACATGCTTACAGCCAATGTGGCTAGTAACTATTCTTTTGGATAGAGTGCTTGTAGTACTTTCCTTCACTGTGGAAAGTTCTATTGAACAGTGCTGTTGTATACTCCTAATATTTGTTTTCAGGACCTCTTTGGTACTAACAGTGGTTTATAAAAGTCTCCTATTATTAGTGTGTTTCTAGCTACTTCTTGAATTTCCTATAGTTTCTGTTTTATATAGGTGGTTGCTTTGTCAATTGTTGCTTATATATCTTTATCATTTTTTTAAAAAGAATATATTTGGAGGACTATGGCAAAGATTTAACACCTGCTTAATCCCAGTAGTGGGTATATAGGTTATTGTTATACTATTTTCTATATGTTTGAATTATCTCATAATTAAAAGAAGGAAGACATGAAAGCATATCACCATGAGATTTCAGGATACAAAGTTAAAAAGAAGATCTTAAAAGAGAAAAATACAAGTCAAGTCCAAAAAACAAAAAAAACCCAAAACCCAAAAAAACAAAACTGGAACTAAAATGACATTAGAGTTCTTATTTGCAACTTTGGATGCTAAAAGAAATGGAATAATGCTCAAAATTCTGATGGATATGTGTTCAGTCTAAAGGTCAATACTCTGCCAAACTATCAATTAAAAGTGAGAAAGAGGACTTCCCTGGTGGTGCAGTGGTTAAGAATCCACCTACCAATGCAGGGGACGTGGGTTCTAGCCCTGGTTTGGGAAGATCCCACATGCCGCAGAGCAGCTAAGCCCATGTGCCACAACTACTGAGCTGTGCTCTAGAGCCCGTGAGCCACAACTACTGAGCTCGAGTGCTGCAACTACTGAAGCCTGCGACCCTAAAGCCCATGCTCCACCACAAGAGAAGCCACTGCAATGAGAAGCCCACGCACTGCAATGAAGAGTAACCCCCACTCGAACAAAGACCCAACACAGCCAAAAAATAGAAATAAAAATAAAAATGAGATGAGAATAAAGAAGTTTCAGATATGCAAGCTTCAAAACCTCCCATCACTGCTTTCTCAGAAAGCTGCTGAAGGATGTGCTGCTTCCAAACTAGGAAGAAAAATAAGAAAAAGAAAATCAGAAGAACTAGCAAAAAGTGGATAAGAAGTCCTAATACTAGAGGAAAGAATTCTGGGAGAGAAATGGGAGAGGTAGGTCACCAAAGTTAAAAATGGAACTGATAAATTATTTGAAAATCCGGAAAAATTATAGCAATTGGGAGAAAAAGTGAGGTTTTAAGCACATAAGAAACCAAGAAAGCAATTAAGTGCAAGAAAACAAAGTTATTCAAGAAAGGCATTATAGTAGAGAATTTCCTGGTGGTCCAGTGGTTAAGGACTTGGCACTTTCACTGTGGTGGCCCTGGTTGGGAATCCCGCAAGCCATGCGGTGCCACCAAATATCACAATAAAGTGAGTCACGTGAATTTTTTTGTTTCCTAGTGTATATAAAAGTTATGTTTGCACTATACTGTAGTCTATTAAGTGTGCAATAGCATTATGTCTTTTAAAAGAGTACATAAAGTAAAAAATACTTTATTGCTAAAAAATGCTAACCATCATCTGAGCCTTCAGTGAGTCATAATCTTTCTGCTGTTGGAGGTCTTGCCTTAATATTGATGGTTGTTGACTGATCAGGGTGGTGGATGCTAAAGGCTGGGGTGGGCGTGGCCATTTCTTAAAATAAGACAACCATGAAGTTGCCGCATTAACTGACTGCTTCCTTTCACAAACAATTTCTCTGTAGCATGCAATGCTGTTTGATAGCATTTTACCCCAGGAGAACTTCTTTCAAAATTGGAATCAATCCTCTTATTAAACCCTACCACTGCTTTACCAAATAAGTTTGTGTAATATTCTAAATCCTTTATTGTTATTTCAACAGTCTTCATGGCGTCTTCACCAGGAGTAGATTCCATCTCATGAAACCACTTTCTTTGCTTATCCATAAGAAGCAATTCCTGGACTTCCCTGGTGGTTCAGTGGTTATGATTCTGTGCTCCCAATGCAGGGGCTACGGGTTCAATCCCAGGTCGGTGAAGATCCCTGCATGCCTTGTGGTGCGGCCGGAAAAAAAAAAAAAAAAAAGTAACTCCTTATCCATTCAGGTTTAATCATGAGATTGAAGCAATTCAGTCACATCTTCAGGCTCCACTTCTAATTCCAGTTCTCTTGCTATTCTACCATATCTGCAGTTCCTTCCTCCACTGAAGTCTTGAACACTTCAAAGACATCCATGAGGGTTGGAATCAACTTCTTCCAAATTCCTGTTAATGTTGATATTTTGACCTCTTCCCATGAATCACAAATTATCTTAATGGCATCTAGAATGGCGAATCCTTTCCAGAAGGTTTTCAATTGACTTTGCCTAGATCCATCAGATAAATCACTATCTATGGCAGCTACAGCCTTACAAAAGCTATTTCTTAAATAATAAGACTGAAAGTTGAAATGACTCCTTGATTCTTGGACTGCAGAATGGATGTTGTATTAGCAGTCATGAAGACAACAATCTCATTGTACATCCTCATCAGATCTCTTGGGTGACCAGGTGCATTGTCGGTGAGAATAGTATTTTTTTTTTTTTTTTTTTGCGGTACGCGGGCCTCTCACTGCCGCGGCCTCTCCCCCGTTGCGGAGCACAGGCTCCGGACGCGCAGGCCCAGCGGCCACGGCCCACGGGCCCAGCCGCTCCGCGGCATATGGGATCCTCCCAGACCGGGGCACGAACCCGTATCCCCTGCATCGGCAGGCGGACTCTCAACCACTGCGCCACCAGGGAGGCCCGAGAATAGTATTTTGAAGAGAATCTTTTTTTCTGAGCAGTAGGTCTCAACAGTGGGTTTAACATATTCAGTAAGCCACGTTATAAACAGATGTGCTGTCACCCAGGCTTTGTTTTTCCATTTATAACACACAGGCAGAGTAGATTTAGCATTATTCTTAAGGGCTCTAGGATTTTTTGGAATGGTAAATGAGCATTGGCTTCAACTTAAAGTCACCAGCTGCATTAGCCCCTAACAAGAGAGCCAGCCTTTCCTTTGAAGGTTTGCAGCCAGGCATTGACTTCTTCTCTCTAGCTATAAAAGTCCTAGATGGCATCTTATTCCAATGGAAGAATGTTTCATTTACATTGAAAATCTGCTGTTTAATGAAGCCACCTGCATTAATTATCTTAGCTAGGTCATCTGGATAAATTGCTGCAGCTTCTGCATGAGCACTCACTGCTTCCCCTTGCACTTTTATGTTTTGAAGATAGCTTCTTTCCTTAAATCTCATGAACCAATTTCTGCTAGTTTCAACCTTTTCTTTTGCAGCTTCCTCACCTCTCTCAGTCTCGTAGAATTGAAGAGTCAGGAGCTTGCTCTGAATTAGGCTTTGGCTTAAGGGAATATTGTAGTTGGTTTGGTCTTCTATCCAGACCACCAAGACTTTCTCCATATCAGCAATAAGACTGTTTCAGTTTCTTATCACTTGTGTGTTCACTGGACTTGCACTTTTAGTTTCTTTCAAGAACTTTTCCTTTGAATTCACAAGTTGGCTAACCGCTGCAAGAGGCTTAGCTCTATTCTCTGGAGGAATTTGTTCCCAGAAGTGTCATGATTACTTTCTGATATAAAAAAACCCTAAAGACCTGGTAGGTATCAGGATGCAGAGCAAATTACCAGACCAGCTGCTTAGAATCTTCATCCATTTTGGAGATACCAAAGAATGAATTAAAGACATGACCCTAAAGTAGAAATAAGAGCAAACCCCAGATAGTCCTGTCGGTACAGTTCGGCAAGTGACAGCAAACCTATCTCCTCTCAGGTAGATTTTATTACTCAAAAGGTCTTCCCAATGCATCTCTCAGATTACCAATTTATTTTCTCCCACTTTACAGCCTAAGACATATAAAATGACATCTAGAAGGAAAACTATGAAATAATAAATGTACAAACATATTTATATTTCCAAGTAGAAAATATATTCATGTTCCGTTTTATCGTTGTGTATCAACTAGCCAATTGGTGTTTTGTAGAGGAGTTGCAGGTTGGGGAATTAGTTCAGGACTGAATGCTTAGCAGGTGACGCTGTTGGCATAGGATTACAGTTGAGCTTGAGTAAAAACGCAGATCAGGATCAGTGATTGCCTTTTGCCTGAGTGTTTAAGGACTTAAAGTCAGTTGTTATCTACAGGGCAAGGGAAGTGGATCAAAGGTCTATGAGTTGGTGACAAGTGTCTCTAAAACATACAATAGCAAAGGCATCTAATTTGGGAACTGATATGGATGGAAAAATCTTGAAGAGTAACTGCTCTAGAAGTGAAAGCAAAATTTTCTAAAGAAATGCTTTAACTTTTCAAAGAGCCAATATATCTGCATTTTTAAAAGCAATTTCATGTGGTTAAGAAGGGAAGACGTGGAACTTCCCTGGTGGTCCAGTGGTAAAGAATCCGCCTTCCAATGCAGGGGATGTGGGTTCGATCCCTGGTCAGGGAACTAAGATTCCATATGCTTCAGGGCAGCTAAGCCCACACGCCTCAACTAGAGAGTCCAGGTGCTACAACGAAGACCCGATGCAGCCAAAAATAAATTAAATAAATAAATAATAAATTAAAAAAAAAAAGAAGGGCAGATGTAATCTTTATGGTTGAAGAAAATAAAGCAAAAGGGGTAGCATTTCTTCCTTGCTCATAATTGTCTCTGCTTTATGTTTAAGGTTTACAGAAGCTTTGCTGCATGTAAGTACATAAATGCACCCTCAGCTCATTCTGTTCTAATATACATCTACCCTTCACAATATAGAAGCAAAAGGGACACAGGCTCTCTTGGCTACTTTAATATCTCTTGGGTGCTGATAACACCCAGAAATCAGGAATTCTTTTCCAAAATCTATGTTGATTTAATGACTTTACATCCTTTCCTTCAGCAGCTATTCCTCTTCCCTTGAGTCCTTTAAACCACATGGTTCTCTTTTTTTTTTAACATCTTTATTGGAGTATAATTGCTTTACAATGGTGTGTTAGTTTCTGCTTTATAACAAAGTGAATCAGCTATACATAAACATATGTCCCCATATCTCCTCCCTCTTGCGTCTCCCTGCCACCCTCCCTATCCCACCCCTCTAGGTGGACACAAAGCACCGAGCTGATCTCCCTGTGCTATGCAGCTGCTTCCCACTAGCTAGCTATTTTACATTTGGAAGTGTATATATGTCCATGCCAGTCTCTCACTTCGTCCCAGCTTACCCTTCCGCCTCCCCATGTCCTCAAGTCCATTCTCTACATCTGCGTCTTTATTCCTGTCCTGCCGCTAGGTTCTTCAGAACCATTTTTTTTTAAGATTCCATATATATGTGTTAGCATACAGTATTTGTTTTTCTCTTTCTGATATACTTCACTCTGTATGACAGACTCCAAGTCCATCCACCTCACTGCAAATAACTCAATTTCATTTCTTTTTATGGCTGAGTAATATTCCATTGTATATATGTGCCACATCTTCTTTATCCATTCATCTGTTGGTGGACACTTAGGTTGCTTCCATGTCCTGGCTATTGTGAATAGAGCTGCAATGAACATTGTAGTACAAGACTCTTTTTGAATTATGATTTTCTCAGGGTATATGCCCAGTAGTGGGACTGCTGGGTCGTATGGTAGTTCTATTTTTAGTTTTTTAAGGAAACTCCCTACTGTTCTCCATAGTGGCTATACCAATTTCAACAGTGCAAGAGTGTTGCCTTTTCTCCACACCCTCTCCACCATTTATTGTTTGTAGATTTTTTGATGATGGCCATTCTGACTGGTGTGAGGTGATACCTCTTTGTAGTTTTGATTTGCATTTCTCTAATGATTAGTGATGTTGAGCATCCTTTCATGTGTTTGTTGGCAATCTGTATATCTTCTTTGGAGAAATGCCTATTTAGGTCTTCTGCCCATTTTTGGATTGGGTTGTTTGTTTTTTTGATATTGAGCTGCATGAACTGCTTGTATATTTTGGAGATAAATCCTTTGTCTGTTGCTTCGTCTGCAAATATTTTCTCCCATTCTGAGGGTTGATTTTTCATCTTGTTTATGTTTTCCTTTGCTGAAGCACATGGTTCTTAAACCTGGCTGCACATTAGAATTGCCCGGGGAGCTTGGGTACCTCAAGGCAACTAAATCTGAATCTTTGGGGTGAGGTCTGAGCATTCTTACCTATGTTTTTAAAACTCCCCCATGTGATTTATTTTGATTTTTTTTATTTATTATTTTGGCTGTGCCGGGTCTCAGTCACAGCATGTGGTATCTTCGTTTGCAGCATGTTTTTAGTTGCAGCATGCAGACTTAGTTGTGGCATGCATGTGGGATCTAGTTCCCTGACCAGGGATCCAACCCAGGCCCTCTGCATTGGGAGCTTGGTGTCTTACCCACTGGACCACCAGAGAACTCCCCACCAGGTGATTCTAATGTGCAGCCAAGGCCTGAGATCCAATTCGAGCCATGGCTCTTAGGTTCTTCAAGTGTAACCCCTTGGATAACAGCATCAGTGTCCTAGGAAACTTGTTAGAAATACAAATTCCCCAGCCCTGCCCCAGACTCACTGAATCAGAAACTCTGGGCACTGGGGCCCAGAAATCTTTTTAACAAGGCTCCAGGTGATTCCTATGCAGGCTAAAATTTGAGAGCCACTGACGTTAGAAGTGTGTTTTTCGTTCTTTTTTTTTTTATTAGTTTCTGCTTTATAACAAAGTGAATCAGTTATACATATACACCTGTTCCCATATCCCTTCCCTCTTGCATCTCCCTCCCTCCCACCCTCCCTATCCCACCCCTCCAGGCGGTCACAAAGCACCGAGCTGATCTCCCTGTGCTATGCGGCTGCTTCCCACTAGCTATCTACCTTACGTTTGGTAGTGTGTATATGTCCATGCCACTCTCTCGCTTTGTCATAGCTTACCTTTCCCCCTCCCCATATCTTCAAGTCCATTCTCAAGTAGGTCTGTGTCTTTATTCCTGTTTTACCCCTAGTTTCTTCATGACATTTTTTTTTCTTAAATTCCATATATATGTGTTAGCATGCGGTATTTGTCTTTCTCTTTCTGACTTACTTCACTCTGTATGACAGACTGTAGGTCTATGCACCTCATTACAAATAGCTCAATTTCGCTTCTTTTTATGGCTGAGTAATATTCCATTGTATATATGTGCCACATCTTCTTTATCCATTCATCCATTCATATGACCCAGCAATCCCACTACTGGGCATATACCCTGAGAAAACCATAATTCAAAAAGAGACATGTACCAAAATGTTCACTGCAGCTCTATTTACAATAGCCCGGAGATGGAAACAACCTAAGAAGCGTGTTTTTCAAAACGTAATGTGTATTTGAACCATCTGGAGATCTTATTCAAATGCAGATTCTGACTCAGTAAGTTTGGGATGGCACCTGAGATTCTGAGTTTCTGACAAGCTCCCAGAGGATGCTGCAAATCTACTGACCACACTTAGAGCAGTAAAGTGGTATGTACTTTAGGTAGGTACTTTATCCAGGTACTGTATATAGGAAAACTTTTATCCCAGCTAGTTTATACACAGATTAAACTTTTTACAGTTGTTTATACAGTTTTTCTTAATTAACACAATCTGGTGAATCTGCCTATTAGCTCTTTCAGTCCTGAGGAAAATCCTTGGGTTTTTGGTCCAACATTTTCTAGTTAAAACTGTTTTCAAAGTCCTTCACACAGTCATTGGTTTCTTAGGATTCTGCCTATAACAGTATTCCTAGAATTAGGTTACTCTGCTCCTGCAAAATGGTCCAAATGTACCTCTTTTCCCTTTGTCTAATCTGCCGTAATCTTTCTTTTATTTCCAAACCGAGTTTCTACAGCAGCCTCTGCTCAGGACCCCCATTCCCAGTCCTATATTCTTATCTCTAGATTTTCATTGTTTGCAGTACATTTACTAGTGTAAATGTAATAATGTGTAATATTACATAATAATGTAATAATATCTAATATCTAATAAATGTAATAATATCTAATATCTAGTAGTGAGTTACACAACATTTAGATTGGTCCGTCAGAGTGCTGGTTTCCCTGACATCACACATATTTTGGGGGGAAATTTGGCTCTTGTTGTAGATACTGAATACTGTTTTGCTAGAGACTCCTTTGCTTATATTTGTCTTATGTTGTTTGGGTCATAATATTACTAAGAAGGAACAAACATTTAGTTCAAGTTTGGCTATATTAATCAAATGTCACATGGGTTTTCTGCGTTTAGAATAATACCTCTTGAACATAACAAGTGATTAATTTTTAAGACTTTTATTGTGAAGTAAAAAATATTTGGAAATGATTTTAAAAATTTCAGGTACAGAGTCAATAATTCAATAATCTTTATAAAAGAAAGCACCACCTTAAAATTTACATTCATAAGAAACAATCTAAAATGCATATGCTAAAATGATTTAATAGTACTTACAACATTATCAAATCATGAAATTCAGAAACGTTTTTTAACCACAGATCTAAGTCGGGGTGTCAGGCTCAGACGTCTTCAGGGCTAAGTGGGAAACACAAAGTAGTGAAGTAGTCTAATACAAGAGCTCGGAGTCTGGTGGATTATGGCAAACTGGGGAATGCATACCCAGTCTAAAGACTTTTCGAATTCAAAAATTTTGGAGATATTATGCACACTGAATAAAACAACTGTGGGACAAGCTGTCCTGTACTTATTGCCAGTTTGCAACTCTGGGCTAAATGAATTTCTAGCAATTTATGTACCCAATCTTCAAAATGGCAGACAGCACTCCTTTAGGTAGTTGTGTGGATATATTCTTAGAACATCTGGATAAGAGAAGAAATTTTAAAAACACCTCTTTCACATTTATTTGGGAGAAATTAGTTATGCCTAAGAGTAATTAAACTGAAATGAAACTTCATTCTTTTACTAATAGAAAGTTACATACCATAGTACATTATTGCTTAGTAGGAAATATTTATGTGAAAAATAAAGTACTGGTTTCACTAAAGCCATTGCTCAGAAAGCAATCACCTCATTAAAGACATAAGAAAATACTTGTAATTCAGTTAACAACAAGGTTTACTTTATCTTTAAAGGGTATTTTGTTGGAGAACTTTAGTAGATTTCATACTTTCAGTGAAAAGTAAAGGTTCTAATATGAACATGTAAAATTGCTATAGCTCAAATGGCTGTAACCATGTTTGTTTGTTATGTCAAAGTAGTTTTTACAGAATTTACAACACTGTATGCCATCAGTGACTTCACATTAATCATTTAAAAATAGTTTTTAAAAATTAAGGTGATGGAGGCATTAGAGGGACAAATAAAATCTCCTTTAAAAAGCTACAAAGGCATCTTATAATTCAAATATCCTTACTAGACTAGGAATACATATTTTAAAATAACCCACAGGCAACACATATTTCAAAAAAATAAAACTCAAATATATTTTTTCTAAACCCCAAATATTTTCTACTTTTAAAAACATTTTAGTTCTTGGCTTGAGAAGTTTAACATAAAAAGAAAGCACCAGGAATTCCCTGGCGGTCCAGTGGTTAGGACTCTGCACTCTTGCTGAGGGCCCAGGTTCAATCCCTGGTCGGGGAACTAAGATCCTACAGGCCGTGCAGTGCAGCCAAAAAAGTTTAAAAGTAAAATAAAATAAAAAGAAAGCACCAAGTGTAGCCATATAATATTCCATTTTAAAAAGTTACTAGTTATTATACCTTTTCCGTAACATAAAGTTTATACAGACAGATCAATTTCATATGTGGCCATTAATTTCTGAAATTAAAAAAACAAAGCTGTTAAGTACTTGGCCTAAAGTTAGATGTTTAGCAAATTCAGAGTTTGTATACAAGAAAATGTTAAGAAACAGTTATTAATTAATGCAATAGGTCTTTCATTATTTCAGTGTTCATGAATTGAATCTTTTCAAGTAGGGGAAAAATGTTTGGCATTTTTTTCTAACCTAATATTTGGCAAAGTTTTAAAGTTTAGCCAAGTCTTATGCATCTTATCTGCATTCTCACATTCAATTTAATTATTAAAAGTACTTAAGTAGAAGCAAAAAGGATTTTTTAGTATTAAAAGTTAAAACTGATTTTACACATGATAAGTATCTATGGCAGAAAATTAAAGTTGAAAATAAGATTATAAATTCACTGTGGATCCATAAAAGAAATAAACATGTTTCTCGAATCAAGTCAATAATAGAAATGTCATGTAAGGGCATATATACAATACAGGGTGATATATTACAAACTAAGTTTGATTTAGCATTTCTTTAAAAACCAATAGGGTTTCTATGAATACATTTGTTTTAAATTAATAAATTATTCATAATTAAAAATTTAAAATTTACATAAATAGTAACAACAGACTAGATATTGATTTTATGGGATTCCCACAAATAGTACAAAACAGTTCAGCATTATTTCATCCAAATATTGGTTTACAATTATTCAAATGTATTTAAAGATTATAGTTGACTGATCTGTAACACTGAATTCCAGACTAAATTGACAGCAGTTAGATATATAGTGCTGTCTGCTTGTTCTTCACATCATCAAAGGATCAAACTCCTTCCGTAAGAAACATGATGGCTGCACTGGTTACATATGTGATCCCATTAGTTAGCGTATTTACGGAGGAAGCGTTCAAATGCATCATAGATGGCGCGCCTAAAATTAAATATGAAAGAAAAACTACAAGTAATTAGCAAAAAAGGGGGACAGACAGTGTTTTTACTATAAGTTATTTCCAAATAACCTGTGTCTTGCAAGCTGACCTCCTCTCCAAGTATCAATAGCTGTGGAAGAGGCAGGTATGCGAGGCTGAGTGTTTGGATCCATGTAACTTCACCACTACTGGAAAACTTCAAATGTACTTCCAGCCTATGGTTCATAAATGCCATCTTTTCCTATGAAGCACTTTTTTGTGCATTTAAATTTATATATGTATACATTTATGAATAAAATATGAAATGATAAAATGAAAAAGAACTGGTTTCTTTTTATTCTGTTACTTGTTGAAAATTAACTGGCTATAGAACTTTTTAAATGTAATATTATTCAATCTACTGCATAGATTATGATATAGCAACTGAACTTAAAAGCCTTAGTTTCCTACATTAACTCCACTAGGTATTGTAGTATTTTAATTGGAAAGGAAGAGTCAAACTGATCTGGCCTAGGTTCATAAGATATTATTTTTAAGGCTTATTTTTTTTTCCTATTGTCAAATACATTTTCATTGTAGAAAATTCAGAAAAAGGGAAAAAAGTCATAATCCCATCACTCTAAGATATCTACATTTAATCTTTTCCTACAAGCTTTTTTTTTTAATGCTTATGTCTGTATTTTCACCCAGTTTAAATGATAACTGAGATCATATTAATCCTGTGTTATACTTGTTTGACTAAGCATTTCCCCACATCCTTAAAAAGATATTAAGATTGGTCTTCCCTGGTGGTGCAGTGGTTGAGAGTCCGCCTGCCGATGCAGGGGACACGGGTTCGTGCCCCGGTCCGGGAGGATCCCACATGCCGTGGAGCGGCTGGGCCCGTGAGCCATGGCCGCTGAGCCTGCGCGTCCGGAGCCTGTGCTCCGCAACGGGAGAGGCCACAACAGTGAGAGGTCCACGTACCGGAAAAAAAAAAAAAAGATATTAAGATTAACTTTAAAACTGGCACCTGCTACAGACTGTGATTTCCAATTTGTTGGAAAGACAAAGCTTTGTATAATGTTTGTGTGTATTTGGCTCAAAAATCTATAAAATGAGGTCTAAGGTTACAATATGGGCTTGTGTACATGGTATGAGGAGGGTAAGTAAAGATATACATATGTATTTTAAATCATTTGAATAGTCTCTTATTCATTTGTATTATCAATCAGTTCTAAATAACTTAACCCAAATTATTAGAGCATATAGAGGATTGGCTTGTTTTATTTTTAAATCTGGGGAATGAAAAGCCTGAATTTGTAAAATTCTACTACTCCAATGTCATCTAAACTTTTTTTTCTTTTTTTTTTTTTTTCCGGTACGTGGGCCTCTCACTGTTGTGGCCTCTCCTGTTGCGGAGCACAGGCTCCGGACACGCAGGCTCAGCGGCCATGGCTCACGGGCCCAGCCGCTCCACAACATGTGGGATCTTCCCGGACCGGGGCACGAACCCACGTCCCCTGCATTGGCAGGCGGACTCTCAACCACTGCGGCACTAGAGAAGCCCTAAACTTCATTAGTTTTGAAGTGACTAGTGGGGAGTAGGAGAGGCTAAATGGCTTAGCAGTTATTCTACCAGAGCATGTTATTTAATCTTTTTAATTTCCTGTGTTTCTGTGTAAAGGTGATATTAAAAATAACATATGAAACAATTGCTCTAGTACCTGGCACATGTTGATAGCTAACATTTATCTCTTTTTCAAATGAAGCCTTCAGATTAGCACTTATGAGTTTTTACTGCTGACTTCTATTCTTCCTAATGCCTCTCAGCCACACTCCCACGTAGATACATAAAATAGTAAAAGAAATTTGACAACGATTTACTAAAACAAGCATGTGCGTTCCCTGCATTCACATGTATAACAGAACTTTAGACTCTTGAGCAACCCTAGCAACACTAAGTACTCACAATTTTCGTTTGTTTTTGTCTTAGTTTTGCTGTGCCAGAGGGTCACTTGAGTACTGGATAAGTAGTCTGCTAACTCACCAACTAACAGGAACTCAAATGCTTGATACATGAGTATTTTTTTTAAAGATCATACTATAAAAAGAAAGGGTTACTATATTCCTGAGGACATTACAGACTTGGAGAATTAGACTGTACCTCAAAAAGGTGATATCTATAAACTGAACTACATAAGCAACAACATACAAAGAATTATTTCTTAGGTTAAAAAGAACTAAAACATGTCAAACATACAGCACACGCATTCTTCTATTATACCACTATCCAGCTGGCAGTTTTGAAACACTGCACAGGGCACTGGTCTAAGCACTTTATGTGAACTAATTTAACCATTAATGATAAATATTCCAATGATACCTGTTACAATCAAATCTGAATAGAAGTAGAAATAAAACAGCATTATCAAAAAACTAGAATAATAGCAAAAAGTCTTTATAAATTTTAGCAAATACCAGAGTCAGATAAGGTTATTAACAATAAAACCAGTATTTCACTTCTCTTTTAGGGTTCAATATTCACCTGCTACTGAAAAACATTGCTAGATTATTCCACAGATACTCAGGTCATTCTGAGAGAAGAACATTAGAGTGGAGTGAAAAATTCATGATGAGCCAAAGTGAGTTTTGCAAACCCTAATGTTCCTCCTTACACCCTAAAACACCTGGCTATTAATATTTGAAGAGGGTAAAACCACACAACAAAGCATGCCTATCATATGCTATTTCCTATTTCTCTAGAAGGAAAAGAAAATAAGAAGACAAGATAGAAAAGAGTATCACAATGTGAGAATTGAGAGAGGCAGGAAGGAAATAAGAGGGCTAAAATGTATAATAAAAATACCCAATCTTTATATTTGTTGAGCCAAAAAAGTCCCCAAAACAAACAACAAATAAATAGACACCTGTTAGACCAATCATCTTACCTGAAGAGTCCTTGTTTAAAAAGATAAGCACTAATATGACCCCCTTCTAGATATCGGATTTCACAACCAGGCCAAATTTCTTGTAGACTCCGAACTCCTGTTCGTGGAATATAGGCATCTTCTTTGGCTTGAACCACTATGATGAGGCTTGGGTCAACTGGAACTAGGTACAGGATTTTTTTAAGATGCAACATATATACTTTTAAGAAGCTCTAAGAATTTTATATAAATACTAGTAATCATATTGGAAAATAAAATACACCATACAATGCAGTAAGTAAAACATTTGCCGAACTAAAACTTTTGCTTATTAAGTTAAAAAATCAACTATACTATACCATAACATTATAATATTCATCTCTAATACAAAATTGAGATGAATATTCTAAAGAAGACACAAAACCCAATGTTTTTAAAGAACTAATAAAATGGTCTTAGATTTTCATGGATAAAATTTAAATATGATACATTTACATAACCAACTTATCTTAGAAAACACATTGTGGAGCCAACAATAAATATATTCTTGAAAATATTAAATTATCTTGTAAAGCATCCTTAAAAATATTTCACATATTTTACATATCATCAGCATGATTATCACATATCATCAGCAAATATTCTCAATTTCATATAAAAATTAATACCTGAGAAATTTGCTACATGAGTACATTCATCCATAACTCCTTTCATAAATATTAAAGATTCTTTCTGAAGAGTGTTTCTTCTTCGTTCTTTACTGAGTAGGTGGTGTGACTGAGGATTACAACGCGTATAACTACTTTTGTTGGTTGAAAGTGTTTGATTGAAGCACCCCATCCTAGAGGTATCTTGCAACAAGAGTCCTTCTGATGTGGCACTGATAGATGTTTTACTAGATTTATGGCACTCAGCAGCTTTTTGGGACACAACTTTGTCCGCCATATCTGAATTTAAAGTTCTAGAAACCAGGTTAAGGTTAGTTAGCTTGTCTGCACTGCTAGGGAAGTGTTTCAGGAACTCTTGTCCCATTTTGAAAGAATCTGTCTGATTACATGAAAGAAAAGAAAATGTCATTTAATATAAAATAGGATTTTATTTAACAACCTTGTTAAAACAGAGAAAACACAAATGTCCATCAATGAATAAATGGATAAACAAAATGTAGTATATACATACAATAGATTATTATTCAGTCTTAAAAGGGAATGAAATTCTGACACATGCTACAACATGGATGAACTTTGAAGACATTATGCAAAATGAATAAGCCAGACACAAAAGGACAATATTGTATGATTCCATTTTTATGAGGTACCTAGAGTTCTCAAATTCATACAGACAGAAAGTAGAATGGTAGCTGCCAGGGGATGGGAAGAGGGGTGAATAGAGTTTTGTTTAATGGGTACAGAGTTTCAGTTTAGGAAGATGAAAAAATTCTGGAGATGGATGGCGGTGATGGTTGCACAACAATGTAAATGTACTTAATACTACTGAACTGTACACTTAAAAATGGTTAAAATGGTAAATTTTATATTGTGTATATTTTACCATAATAAAAACAAAAAGAGAAAAGAGATGTCAAAATTTAACTGAGAATGAAGATAAATGATACTTTATTGCTGAATGTTTCTTACTAAATAGTAAAGAGTATCATTTAGCCTGTGACATGTGTTTTGTTTTGTTTTGGCTTGCAGGATCTCAATTCCCTGACCAGGGATTGAACCTGGGTCCCCAGCAGTGGAAGCACAGAGTCCTAACCACTGGACCTCCAGGGAATTCCCACCTGTGTCATGATTTTTATTGCCAAAGTTTTGAAATCCATGATTTGCTTTAACCTTAGAACTTCTAAAATTCTTATGAGTGCATCCTGGCAGTAATACACCAGCCACCCCAAATCCCTTTCTCAGGCTGAACTAAGAAAAATTTAAAAGTATCAAGGTTGGACGTCCCTGGTGGTGCGGTGGTTAAGAATCCACCTGCCAATGCAGGGGACACGGGTTTGAGCCCTGGTCCGGGAAGACACCACATGCCGCAGAGCGACTAAGCCCGTGCGCCACAACTATTGAGACTGTGCTCTAGAGCCGGAGAGCCACAACTACTGAGCCCGTGTGTTACAACTACTGAAGCCTGTGCGCCTAGAGCCCAAGCTCCCCAAAAGAGAAGCCACTGCAATGAGAAGCCCGCGCACCACAGCAAAGAGTAGCCCCCACTCGCCACAACTAGAGAAAGCCCGCGTGCAGCAACGAAGACCCAATGCAGCCAAAAATAAATAAATAAAAAAACAAAAAACTTATAAACACGTTCAATTTCACTTATCCTTAAGTAAATTTTTTTTTTGCTGAGGGATGCAGGATCTTAGTTCCGTGACCAGGGATTGAACCCATGCCCCCTGCAGTAGAAGCATGGAGTCCTAACTACTGGACGGCACCGCCAGGGAAGTCCCTACTTAAGTAAATTAAATAAAAACTATACCAAATTTCCCTGTCTGGTTGACCAAAAAACCATGTAAGTCTGATAACACACTGAATTTGTGAACTTATGGGGAAACAGACACACATGTTCCTGCTGGTAGTGTAAACTCACACAACTAGAATTAGACAAAATCTAAGATTACAACTGCTTATACCCTTCTACTCAGCAACAACATTTCTAGGAATTTGCACTTGTGAATTGATGTATGTACAATGTTACTCATCGCAGAACTGTTTGTTAATAGTGAAGGATGAGAAGCAACATAAATGCCCATCAACAGGATACTGGTTAATAAATCATGGTACATCCGTCCATATAATAGGCTGTTATGCAGCAGTGAAAAAGAAAAAGGAAACATTTGTGTATTGTCCATAAGAAAAGGGAAGAGAGAAAAGTTGAGATTTCTTTCGGTTTGAAAAATTCCTTGAAATACTAAATAATATAGTGGGTTATTTGTTGACAGAGATAGGACCTAGGCAAACTGGGAACAAGGGTAGGAATCGTTTTACTATATTTCTTTTTATGCTTTTTGATGCTTGAACTATATGACCATACAACCTATTTAAAAAATAAAAGAACGAAAAATGCGTTGAAGGCAAGGGAAAACAAACAAACCACAACAACCTGGTTAGCAGAACAAATCACTAAAGCTATCCAGCTCACAGAAATATAAAAAGGAAGGAAAGGAAGTTTAGTTACATCGGGAAATGGAAGATCAAAGCATCCTAGAATTATTCAGAGCAGTACATCAACAAATTTAATTTCTTTTGATTGGGAAAACACAGTTTTTAAAATAAAAAAAAAGGAAGCTGGCTTGATATTTCTTGAATATTCATAACTGTGAACTAGTTCTAACTAAGACAAAAGGACTCTTGTATACAATCACCAAGAGTCTCAGAGAAAAAGGGCTGGAGAAGAATACACTGTCATTTCAGACAGCCAAAATTTATGAACCTCCCTTAAAAAATGCATGTTAGGTTTTCTCATAAGCTCTCAAATATAAGTATCTTTCTGATTATATGTATAGTGGGACACAGGAACTAGCTAACAGGGAGAGTTATTTTGTAATAAAGTTCTTAGGCAAGTAGTAACTGCCCTTTGAGACTCCGCAAAATAGACCTATTTTACAAGAGTGAGCCCCCCTCCCCCCTGCCTCCCTTCCCCCTCCCCCGCCTTCCCCTTCCCCTCCCCCACCCCTCCCCCACCCCACCCCCTCCCCCCACCCTGCCGCCTCCCTCTCCCCCTTCCCCGACCAAGCTGCGGCACGCTGGATCTTCTTCCCGACCAGGGGTCAAACCCGTGCCCCTGCAGTAGGCGTGCAGAGTCCTAACCGCTGGACTGCCAGAGAAGTCCCCTAAAAGAGTGAGTTTTATTTTGATGTAATTACAAATAAAAAGTCCTCGTTGATAGTAGAAAGATTCCTTTTTTTCCCTGAGGTTTCTTGAGGTTCTCAGTAACCTTTAAACTGAATGTGCAAAATTTTTAAATTCATGAAAAGAAAAAAACATTTCTGAAAAGAATTGGTCACCTTAGGAGAATAATAGAGAACCAACTAATTTCCCTGATAATTGGTAAATTAAGGTATATGAAATGAACTATGAGGTAACCAAATAATTGATAAGGGAAGTGGCTTTTTTTAAAATCAAAGTATTCCAATTAATAAATGAAAAAAGAGGATAGAATTAGAGTATCAGCATTTTGCAACACTCAATATAATAGACACAGACATTAAGCATCAACGGCTGCTTACACCACAAAAAAGAGCAGCCAGACATTATCTGCTTCCTATACTTCTACCAAAGAATGATAAACTGAGTTTAATCAAGCCTCTAGACCTAGTTGCCAATTTGCAGGCAATAGAGAGCATGGAGGAATATGCTAAAGTGTACCATGAGAATGCAAACAAAAATCTAGACTGTGAGAAACTCTACAGGTAAATAGCCCAAATTCTTCAATAGGTAAATTATAAGGAAAAGAAAAGGATGAAAGGGAACTTATAGATAAAAGACACTTAAAAGACCCATAAAATAAAAGAACTGAAGTGTCCAGGGATGCATATTTGACAGAAGGAAGTTATCACTATAAAAATCAGGATAATGATAACTAAATAGTAGGGGGAGAAAGGTCTTCTGATTAGGACACATGAAAGTGGTTTGTGGGTTGGGTGCTAAGTTCTGAGCTGGGTGGTCAAGTTCTATTCAAATGTGTTAGCCATTTAATAAATGTAATAAGCTATGCACTTGCTTTGCATGATTTTCTATATTTTATTTTAAAATGAAGAATTTTATTAAGTAAAAAATAGTACTGTTTTTTAAAAATCTGCAATTCAGGGAATTCCCTGGCAGTCCAGTGGTTAGGACTCCGCGCTCTCATTTCTGAGGGCTGGGTTCAATCCCTGGCTGGGGAACTAAAATCTCACAGGTCACGTGGAGCGGTCACACACAAAAAAGTTATATATGTTAAAAAAAACAAAACAAAACTGCAATTCTTTTTAAAAATCTGAATCATTAAACATGATCAACATTTCCCCCACAATGTTCTGCAGAAGTTAAAAATACTTACTCCACAATATTCAAGCATGTGAATAATTTCTTCTTCATAAACTGTCTGTGTATAATACTGCTTTTCTAGCTCCCTCCAGTTAATCGATTTACTTAGCACGCCCTGTAATAACAAACTAAATTAAGATCAAATCACATGTATAAAGCATGTTGTCCAATAGTTTTTATTATTATTACTGTGCAGAAAAAACTTAACAAAGCAGACTTGAGATTTCCTATCTTTAAACAAGCCTGCTTGTGAGGTTGGCCCTTGACTAGAGTCTGGTAAGTTGACTAGTAAACAGTTCTTTACCCTGATATAAAACTTCCAAAATGATGAAGTGGGTCACTGTGCCTAAACTGCTTATACAAACAATGTAGTTTCTACTGAACACCTGATTTCCTTCTGGAATTTAGTACATGCTAGGCAGAGGGTGCCTAAGCGACTGATATAAAGCGACTGATATAAACCCTGGACTCCTAGGCTCAAATGAGCTTCACTGATGGACAACACTTTGCACATATTGTCATAACTCATTGCTGAGGGAATTAAACACAACCTGAGAGACTCTACTGGAAGTTTATGCCTGGTTTCCTCTGGACTTTGCCCTATGTGCCTTTTCCCTTGATTGATTTTGTAGTGTATCCTTTTGCTGCAATAAGTTTTAATTGTGAGTATGGCTATATACTGAGTCCTGTGATTCCTTCCAGTGAATCAGCAAGCCTGGGGGTGATTGTGGAACCCTGCAAACAATTACCGTTAATTATATATAATTATCTAAACATTAATTGCAATTAAATTACCGTAGTGAAGACCCCAGATGCTGTGGACCAAGACAGACATGGAATCAGTGGCATGGGCTTAGGCCAGCTGGATACTGCTAAGGAAGCCATCTGTAACATGATAACAGAGAGATTCAGTTTAAAGTTTACATTCACTAAAATGAAAAATATTTAATATTAAGAAGTACTTTGTATAGTAGTTGATGAGATAAGACATGAACACAAAGTCTCTTAAACACTCATGAGAATATCTAGCAAACTCTCCAAATTCCCCAAACCATAAAACTCAACAATGACATATAACTGCTCCCTAAAAAAGCAATAAAATGTATTAGGAAATTTTAAATACCTTAAGACCCATCACAGAAAGCTACTTTCTACTGATAAATATAGAGCAAACATGCTGGGATGTAGATCCTGGGCAGTAGGCTAAGCACACTCATTATGTAAGTGACCTGCTCAGATAGAGCAAAATCTCAACCATAAAATCTCAGGCTTTCGACTGAAAGATGTCAAGAATTTGGTGAACTACAAAGCAGATTATAACTGATATAAACTGATATAAAATGATGTAATATGTTTAGAGAAGGGAAATGTTATTTTTGGCTAGAGCAATCAGAGAAGGCTTCATGAAATGGTTGAGTCTTTTAGGGGAAATGATAGATGGGGTGTGGTCTTCCATATAAAGGAGACAGTATAATCAAAGGCAAGATGGTGAGAAACACAGGGTCTGGTAGGGAAACAGGCAATATACTTCAGTTATGCTGGTCAGTAGGGCACATGTGGCCAATGGGGTAGGGGAGATAGGTAGGGCTAGAAAGACTGATCAGGATCAGATTAGAGGTCGCTTTGTTCTGTAGATAATGGGGAATTAATAAAGAGACCTGAGCAAAGGAGTGTTATTGTCAAGTGATTCAATGAAGCTAAATAGTATTTTATAACATTGATTAGAGAGGGTGAGATTTGAGGTAGGGAAACCAGTTTATAGGTAGTAGTCCAGCTGACAGTTATAACACCCCAACCTAGGTCATAACAATGGAAACACTACGAGTTAGGAAAAGAAATCCTTTCCCACTCTTCAGTTTCACTGTCTTTAGTTGTTTTGAATTTGAGTTTTTGAAGCTAATTTTATCAGTTTCACTCTTTGGTAGTTGTTTTGAACTTGAGTAAGGTTTTACACTTAATTTTATAACTCAAATGACTTACACAATATATTTTAATGTACTATATGACTAATATGTCCAGAAAATGAACCAGAGCATGTTCCTGGCCCTCAATGAATCAATTGCTTTATAGAGAAAACAGACTGCTAGACAAGTAATCACAGTAAAATGAAATAAGTACGTGTTATTGAGAAACGAAGTATAGTCTGGGATAAGGCTGGGAATCCGGAAGAGTTTCTCACAGGAAGTAAGCTCTAATCTGGAAGCGAAAGGACAAGCTCTTACTCGGCCAGGTGAAAGGGAATGAGGGAGCACTAGATGGGTGCCAGCACCTGGCATAGCTAGTGCCCAGTTCAATAGCAAAACCTGTGGAAGGTTTTAAGCAGGAGAGAGCAGAGATCAGATTTAGGAAGACCACTCTAGTTAACAGTGTGGAGAAAAAGCCTTAAGAAAAAGGTTAAGGAGTGAAAAGACTAGACAGAGAAACCAATTAGGAGGCCGTTTTAGTACACTCTAGAAAGCAAAGGTAAAACAGCTTGATGGAGAGAAGAGATAAAGGAAAAGTGTCTTCCAAATTAGCTATCTTCACCAATTTAACAGCAAAATAAGGCATTTATAGTTGACACTTGAAGTTAAGTTTATAATCAACTTTTAATAAAATATTAAATCTAACACCTGAGATATAGCTGTGGAGTAAGTAGTATAATCAGTGTCTACATAAATCATACAAAAAATATCATTACTTCATAATTGGAATGAAAGTTTAGAATCTGTTTCTGCTTTCACCAAAACTAAAATTAATTCTACACCTAAAGTGCATTTTTAAATAAATAGGTTCCCTAGATCTTCCCCCCACCTCCCACACTGTACAGCCCCTTTCAGTGCTCACAGCCCACAGGTAAGGAGACTGGGCAATGGTTCAAGGCTGCAATTTTCTCTGGCATGTGTACACTATGAGAGGCTCACAGAGGAGGATGTGCCATAAATCCATTAATTTGTTTGATTCCCTAGATTTTACAAACATAACCACAATTAAATATCAGTTAAAATGAAAATGCTTACGTGTCCTCCCATGGATATTCCGGTCATTCCTAGAGGTCCATAACCCTCCCTCTCCAGCCAGTGCAGGAGAGCTGCAGATTCTAAAACAAGAGCTCCTCCCATCACAAAAAGATCAGACACGTTTTTTAAGCTGGACCTTCTAGCCTCACAAAACAAAAGAGAAAATTATTTATTTTATGTATTTACATTATAATATATGCAAATTTACAACAGGCAGACAGAATACATGTTTTTCCTTTAAAGGACCAGATAGCTAAGTAAAACAATGGAATAAATGGATGGAATTGGAATGCTGCTAACATTGTTCTGCATATTAATCACCTAAAGCTTATTTTTAAAAAAAGCTGTATCTAGGGACTTCTCTGGTGGTACAGTGGTTAAGAATCTGCCTGCCAATGCAGGGGACATGGGTTCAAGCCCTGGTCCAGGAAGATCCCACATGCTGCGGAGCAACTAAGCCCATGCGCCAAAACTACTGAGCCTGCGCTCTAGAGCCCGCGAGCCACAACTACTGAAGCCTGCGTGCCTAGAGCCTGTGCTCCACAACAAGAGAAGCCACCACAATGAGAAGCCCACACACCACAACAAAGAGTAGCCCCCGCTCGCTGCAACTAGAGAAAGCCTGTGCACAGCAAGGAAGACCCAACGCAGACAAAAATAAATTAAAAAAAAAAAAAGCTTTGTCTGTTCTACAACATATAATTTTCACTGAGTTTCAACTACCAAACTATTTTAAAGTCCAGAAAAGAATGTCTTATTTACTTGATATAACTTAAAACTGTTAAAATATGTATGAGAAAATAATATTTCTATAGTCAATTTTTCATTAAATTACCACTATTGATATAAGGAAAAACAAATTTATAGTTGTCCCTTCTAAGAAAAAAATAATTACAATAGAACATAAAGCACATTTTTTTTAAAGCAGTGTAAAATAATTCACCTAATACTAGGCATTTTTCACAGAACTAGAGCAAAAAATTTTTTAATTTATATGGAGAGACTTCCGGGTAAGATGGCGGAAGAGTAAGACGCGGAGATCACCTTCCTCCCCACGGATACACCAGAAATACAGCTACACGTGGAACAACTCCTACAGAACACCTACTGAACGCTGGCAGAAGACCCCAGACCTCCGAAAAGGCAAGAAACTCCCCACATACCTGGGTAGGGCAAAGCGGAGAGATTCCCGCACAGAGGATCGGTGCCGAGCGGCACTCACCAGCCCGAGAGGCTTGTCTGCTCGCCCGCCGGGGCGGGCGGCGCTGGAAGCTGAGGCTCGGGCTTCGGTCAGAGCGCAGGGAGAGGACTGGGGCTGGCGGCGAGAACTCAGCCTGAAGGGGGCTAATGTGCCACAGCTAGCCGGGAGGGAGTCCGGGAAAACTCTGGAGCTGCCGAAGAGGCAAGAGACTTTTTCTTCCCTCTTGGTTTTCTGGTGCGCGAGGAGAGGGGATTAAGAGCGCTGCTTAAAGGGGCTCCACAGACGGGCGCGAGTCACGACTGAAAGCGCGGAGCCCAGTGACGGGCGTGGGACGCTGGGGCTGCTGCTGCCGCCGCCAAGAAGCCTGTGTGCGAGCGAAGGTCACTGTACACACCGCCCTTCCGGGAGCCTGTGCAGCCCGCCACTGCCGGGGTCCCGGGATCCAGGGGCGGCTTCCCTGGGAGAACGCACGGCGCGCATCGGGCTGGTGCAACGTCACGCCGACCTCTGCCGCTGCAGGCTCGCCCCGCACTCCGTGCCCCTCCCTCCCGCCCTGCCTGAGTGAGCCAGAGTACCCGAAGAGGCTGCTCCTTTAACCCTGTCCTGTCTGAGCGAAGAACAGACGCCCTCCGGCGACCTACACGCAGAGGCGGGGCCAAATCCAAAGCTGAGACCCAGGAGCTGTGAGAACAAACAAGAGAAAGGGAAACCTCTCCCAGCAGCCTCGGAAGCAGCGGATTAAAGCTCCACAATCAACTTGATGTACCCTGCATCTGTGGAATACATGAATAGACAACAAATCATGCCAAATTGAGGAGCCAGGAGTCAGTGCTGTGCCTCTGAGGTGGGAGAGCCAACTTCAGGACACTGGTCCACAAGAGACCTCCCAGCTCCACATAATATCAAACGGCGAAAATCTTCCAGAGATCTCCATCTCAACACCAGCACCCAGCTTCACTCAACGACCAGCAAGCTACAGTGCTGGACACTCTATGCCAAACAACTAGCAAGACAGGAACACAACGCCACCCATTAGCAGAGAGGTGGCCTAAAATCGTAAAAAGTCCGCAGACACCCCAAAACACACCACCAGACGTGGACCTGCCCACCAGAAAGACAAGATCCAGCCTCATCCACCAGAACACAGGCACTAGTCCCCTCCACCAGGAAGCCTACACAACCCACTAAACCAACCTTAGCCACTGGGGACAGACACCAAAAACAATGGGAACTATGAACCTGCAGCCTGCAAAAAGGAGACCCCAAACACAGTAACATAAGCAAAATGAGAAGACAGAAAAACACACAGCAGGAGAAGGAGCAAGATAAAAACCCACCAGACCTAACAAATGAAGAGGTAATAGGCAGTCTACCTGAAAAAGAATTCAGAATAATGATGGTAAAGATGATCCAAGATTCTATTTCCAAGATCCAAAATCTTGGAAATAGAATAGACAAAATGCAAGAAACAGTTAACAAGGACCTAGAAGAACTAAAGATGAATCAAGCATCAATTAAAAACACAATAAATGAAATAAAAAATACTCTAGATGGGATCAATAGCAGAATAACTGAGGCAGAAGAACGGATAAGTGAGGTGGAAGATAAAATAGTGGCAATAACTGCTGCAGAGCAAAATAAAAAAGAATGAAAAGAACAGAGGACCGTCTCAGAGACCTCTGGGACAACATTAAATGCACCAACATTCGAATTATAGGGGTTCCAGAAGAAGAAGAGAAAAAGAAAGGGACTGAGAAAATATTTGAAGAGATTATAGTTGAAAACTTCCCCAATATGGGAAAGGAAATAGTTAATCAAGTCCAGGAGGCACAGAGAGTCCCATGCAGAATAAATCCAAGGAGAAATACGCCAAGACACATATTAATCAAACTGTCAAAAATTAAACACAAAGAAATCATATTAAAAGCAGCAAGGCAAAAACAACAAATAACACACAAGGGAATCCCCATCAGGATAACAGCTGATCTCTCAGCAGAAACTCTAGAAGCCAGAAGGGACTGGCAGGACACATTTAAAATCATGAAGGAGAAACACCTGCAACCAAGATTACTCTACCCAGCAAGGATCTCATTCAGATTTGATGGAGAAATTAAAACGTTTACAGACAAGCAAAAGCTGAGAGAGTTCAGCACCACCAAACCAGCTTTA
Source organism: Hyperoodon ampullatus (assembly GCF_949752795.1). Lineage (NCBI taxonomy): Eukaryota > Metazoa > Chordata > Mammalia > Artiodactyla > Ziphiidae > Hyperoodon > Hyperoodon ampullatus. The sequence continues at coordinate 138,669,796 of NC_136914.1, forward strand.
CAACAAATGCTAAAGGAACTTCTCTAGGCAAGAAACACAAGGAAAAGACCTATAATAACGAACCCAAAACAATGAAGAAAATGGGAATAGGAACATACATATCAATAATTACCTTAAATGTAAATGGACTAAATGCTCCCACCAAAAGACACAGATTGGCTGAATGGATACAAAAACAAGACCCATATATATGCTGTCTACAAGAGACCCACTTCAGACCTAGAGACACATACAGACTGAAAGTAAGGGGATGGAAAAAGATATTCCATGCAAATGGAAACCAAAAGAAAGCTGGAGTAGGAATTCTCATATCAGACAAAATAGACTTTAAAATAAAGACTACTAGAAGAGACAAAGAAGGACACTACATAATGATCAAGGGATCGATCCAAGAAGAAGATATAACAATTGTAAATATTTATGCACCCAACATAGGAGCACCTCAATACATAAGGCAAATACTAACAGCCATAAAAGGAGAAATCAACAGTAACACAATCATAGTAGGGGACTTTAACACCCCGCTTTCACCAATGGACAGATCATCCAAAATGAAAATAAATAAGGAAACACAAGCTTTAAATGACACATTAAACAAGATGGACTTAATTGATATTTATAGGACATTCCATCCAAAAACAACAGAATACACATTTTTCCCAAGTGCTCATGGAACATTCTGCAGGATAGATCATATCTTGGGTCACAAATCAAGCCTTGGTAAATTTAAGAAAATTGAAATTGTATCAAGTATCTTTTCCGACCACAATGCTATGAGACTAGATATCAATTACAGGAAAAGAGCTGTAAAAAATACAAACACATGGAGGCTAAACAATACACTACTTAATAACGAAGTGATCACTGAAGAAATCAAAGAGGAAATTTAAAAATACCTAGAAACAAATGACAATGGAGACACGACGACCCAAAACCTATGGGGTGCAGCAAAAGCAGTTCTAAGAGGGAAGTTTATAGCAATACAATCCCACCTTAAGAAACAGGAAACATCTCGAATAAACAACCTAACCTTGCACCTAAAGCAATTAGAGAAAGAAGAACAAAAACATCCCAAAGTTAGCAGAAGGAAAGAAATCATAAAAATCAGATCAGAAATAAATGAAAAAGAAATGAAGGAAATGATAGCAAAGATCAATAAAACTAAAAGCTGGTTCTTTGAGATGATAAACAAAATTGATAAACCATTAGCCAGACCCATCAAGAAAAAAAGGGAGAAGACTCAAATCCATAGAATTAGAAATGAAAAAGGAGAAGTAACAACTGACACTGCAGAAATACAAAAGATCATGAGAGATTACTATAAGCAACTCTATGCCAATAAAATGGACAACCTGGAAGAAATGGACAAATTCTTAGATATGCACAACCTGCCAAGACTGAATCAGGAAGAAATAGAACATATGAACAGACCAATCACAAGCACTGAAATTGAAACTGTGATAAAAAATCTTCCAACAAACAAAAGCCCAGGACCAGATGGCTTCACAGGCGAATTCTATCAAGCATTTAGAGAACAGCTAACACCTATCCTTCTCAAACTCTTCCAAAATATAGCAGAGGGAGGACCACTCCCAAACTCATTCTACGAGGCCACCATCACCTTGATACCAAAACCAGACAAGGATGTCACAAAGAAAGAAAACTACAGGCCAATATCACTGATGAACATAGATGCAAAAATCCTCAACAAAATACTAGCAAACAGAATCCAACAGCACATTAAAAGGATCATACACCATGATCAAGTGGGGTTTATTCCAGGAATGCAAGGATTCTTCAATATATGCAAATCAATCAACGTGAGACACCATATTAACAAATTGAAGGAGAAAAACCATATGATCATCTCAATAGATGCAGAGAAAGCTTTCGACAAAATTCAACACCCATTTATGATAAAAACCCTGCAGAAAGTAGGCATAGAGGGAACTTTCCTCAACATAATAAAGGCCATATATGACAAACCCACAGCCAGCATCGTCAATGGTGAAAAGCTGAAACCATTTCCACTAAGATCAGGAACAAGACAAGGTTGCCCACTCTCACCACTCTTATTCAACATAGTTTTGGAAGTTTTAGCCACAGCAATCAGAGAAGAAAAGGAAATAAAAGGAATCCAAATCGGAAAAGAAGAAGTAAAGCTGTCACTGTTTGCAGATGACATGATACTATACATAGAGAATCCTAAAGATGCTACCAGAAAACTACTAGAGCTAATCAATGAATTTGGTAAAGTAGCAGGATACAAAATGAATGCACAGAAATCTCTGGCATTCCTATATACTAATGATGAAAAATCTGAAAGTGAAATCAAGGAAACACTCCCATTTACCATTGCAACAAAAAGAATAAAATATCTAGGAATAAACCTACCTAAGGAGACAAAAGACCTGTATGCAGAAAATTATAAGACACTGATGAAAGAAATTAAAGATGATACAAATAGATGGAGAGATGTACCATGTTCTTGGATTGGAAGAATCAACATTGTGAAAATGACTCTACTACCCAAAGCAATCTACAGATTCAATGCAATCCCTATCAAACTACCACTGGCATTTTTCACAGAACTAGAACAAAAAATTTCACAATTTGTATGGAAACACAAAAGACCCCGAATAGCCAAAGCAATCTTGAGAACGAAAAATGGAGCTGGAGGAACCAGGCTCCCTGACTTCAGACTATACTACAAAGCTACAGTAATCAAGACAGTATGGTACTGGCACAAAAACAGAAAGATAGATCAATGGAACAGGATAGAAAGCCCAGAGATAAACCCACGGACATATGGTCACCTTATCTTTGATAAAGGAGGCAGGAATGTAAAGTGGAGAAAGGACAGTCTCTTCAATAAGTGGTGCTGGGAAAACTGGATAGGGACATGTAAAAGTATGAGATTAGATCACTCCCTAACACCATACACAAAAATAAGCTCAAAATGGATTAAAGACCTAAATGTAAGGCCAGACACTATCAAACTCTTAGAGGAAAACATAGGCAGAACACACTATGACATAAATCACAGCAAGATCCTTTTTGACCCACCTCCTAGAGAAATGGAAATAAAGACAAAAATAAACACATGGGACCTAATGAAACTTCAAAGCTTTTGCACAGCAAAGGAAACCATAAACAAGACCAAAAGACAACCCTCAGAATGGGAGAAAATATTTGCAAATGAAGCAACTGACAAGGGATTAATCTCCAAAATTTATAAGCAGCTCATGCAGCTCAATAACAAAAAAACAAACAACCCAATCCAAAAATGGGCAGAAGACCTAAATAGACATTTCTCCACAGAAGATATACAGACTGCCAACAAACACATGAAAGGATGCTCAACATCTTTACTCATTAGAGAAATGCAAATCAAAACTACAATGAGATATCATCTCACACCAGTCAGAATGGCCATCATCAAAAAATCTAGAAGCAATAAATGCTGGAGAGGGTGTGGAAAAAAGGGAACCCTCTTGCACTGCTGGTGGGAATGTGAATTGGTACAGCCACTATGGAGAACGGTATGGAGGTTCCTTAAAAAACTAAAAATAGAACTACCATATGATCCAGCAATCCCACTACTGGGCATATACCCTGAGAAAACCATAATTCAAAAAGAGACATGTACCAAAATGTTCATAGCAGCCCTATTTACAATAGCCCAGAGATGGAAACAACCTCAGTGTCCATCATCAGATGAATGGGTAAAGAAGATGTGGCACATATATACAATGGAATATTACTCAGGCATAAAAAGAAATGAAATTGAGCTATTTGTAATGAGGTGGATGGATCTAGAGTCTGTCATACAGAGTGAAGTAAGTCAGAAAGAGAAAGACAAATACTGTATGCTGACACATATATATGGAATTTAAGAAAAAAAAATGTCATGAAGAACATAGGGGTAAGAGAGGAATAAAGACACAGACCTACTAGAGAATGGACTTGAGGATATGGGGAGGGGGAAGGGTAAGCTGTGACAAAGTGAAAGAGCGGCATGGACATATATACACTACCAAACGTAAGGTAGATAGCTAGTGGGAAGCAGCCGCATAGCACAGGGAGATCAGCTCGGTGCTTTGTGACCGCCTGGAGGGGTGGGATAGGGAGGGTGGGAGGGAGATGCAAAAGTGAGAGGATATGGGAATATATGTATATATATAACTGATTAAATTTGTTATAAAGCAAAAAATAAAATAATAATAATAATAATAATAATAAAAATTTATATGGAATCACAAAAGTTCCCGAATAGCTAAAGCAATCTTGAGAAAGAAAAATGGAGCTGGAGGAAGCAGACTCCAGCTGATCAAAACAGTATGGTACTGGCACGAAAACAGAAATACAGATCAATGGAATAGGATAGAAAGCCCAGAAATAAACTCATTCACCTATGGTCATTTAATCTATGACAAGGGAGGCAAGAATATATAATGGAGAAAAGACAGTCTCTTCAATAAGTGGTGCTGGAAAAAGTGGACAGCTACATGTAAAAGAATGAAATTAGAATATTCTCTAATACCATACACAAAAGTAAACTCAAAATGGATTAAAGACCTAAATGTAAGACCAGGTACTATAAAACTCTTGGAGGAAAACATAGGCAGAACACTCTGACATAAATCGCAGCAATATCTTTTTCTATCCATCTCCTAGAGTAATGGAAATAAAAACAAAAATAAACAAATGGGACCTAATTAAACTCAAAAGCTTTTCCACAGCAAAGGAAACCATAAACAAAACAAAAAGACAACCCACAGAATGGGAGATAATATTTGCAAAGAAAGCAACTGACAAGGGATTAATCTCCAGAATACACAAACAGCTCTTACAGCTCTGTGTCAAAAAAACAAACAATCCAATCAAAAAATGGGCAAAAGATCTAAATAGACATTCCTCCAAAGAAGACATACAGATGGCCAAAAAGCACATGATAAGATGCTCAACATCACTAATAATTAGAAAAATGCAAATCAAATCTGCAGTGAGGTATCACCTCACACCAGTCAGAATGGCCATCAGCAAAAAGTCTACAAACAATAAATGCTGGAGAGGGTGTGGAGAAAAGGGAACCCACTTATACTGTTGGTGGGAATGTAAATTGGTACAACCTCTATGGAGAACAGTATGGAGGTTCCTTAAAAAACTTAAAATATAACTACCATATGATCCAGCAATCCCACTCCTGGGCATATCCAGAGAAAACCATAATCTGAAAGGATACATGCACCCCAATGTTCATTGCAGCACTATTTACAATAGCTAAGACATGGACGCAACCTAAATGTCCATCAACAGAGGAGTGGATAGAGAAGATGTGGTATATATATCTATATCTATATATATAGATATAGATATAGATATAATGGAATATTACTCAGCCATAAAAATGAAATAATGCCATTTGCAGCAACATGGATGGACCTCAAGATTATCATACTAAGTGAAGTAAGTCATACCGAGAAAGACAAATAACATATGATATCAATCATATGTGGAATCTAATTTAAAAGAAGATACAAATAAACTTATTTACAAAACAGAAACAGACTTACAGATATCAAAAACACACTTACAGTTACCAAAGGGGAAATGTGGCAGGGGAGGGATAAATCAGGAGCTTGGGATGAAACTACACACACTATTATATATAAGATAGATAACCGGGACTTCCCTGGTGGCGCAGAGGTTAAGAATCCACCTGCCAATGCAGGGGACACGCGTTTGAGCTCTGGTCTGGGAAGATCCCACATGCCACGGTGCAACTAGGCCCGTGTGCCACAACTACTGAGCCTGCACTCTAGAGCCTGTGAGCCTAGAGCCCGTGCTCCGCAACAAGAGAAGCCACCGCAATGAGAAGCCCGTGCACTGCAACAAAGAGCAGCCTCCAATTGCCACAACTAGAGAAAGCCTGCGTGCAGCAACAAAGACCCAACGCAGCCAAAAATAAAAAAATAAATAAATTTAAATTAAGAAGAAAAAGATAGATAACCAACAAGGACTTACTGTATAGCACAGGGAACTCTACTCAATATTCTGTGATAACCTATGTGAGAAAAGAATCTAAAAAATAGTGAATAGATGTATTTGTATAACTGACTCACTTTGCTGTACAGCAGAAACTAACACAACGTTGTAAATCAATTATACTCAAATAAAATTAAAATCTTAAAAAAAGAAACAAGGCAACAACAACAAAAAATAAAATAAATAGCAATGTAAAAGAATTCAAATACTAGGCTCATGTATTACTGAAATCTTAAATGTTGCTTATTTTCACAAAATACATGATTTATGAATATAATGTTAGAAAATTTTTATAATACATGTTTTGATTAATTTAAATACACACCAATTCAATTGAAACTTTCTGTTTTAGAAACTGGTTTTACATAAGTACATTTCTTTATAAGAAGCACTTAAATATATATTTTTAGAATCTAGAACTATTCTTATATAATTATAAAAAATATGATTTTATTACTAAAGTGACCAAGTTACAATCTATCTTTTTAAGTCTTTATTGAATTTGTTACAATATTGCTTCTGTTTTATGTTTTGTTTTGTTTTGTTTTTTTGCTGCGAGGCATGTGGGATCTTAGCTCCTTGACCAAGGATCGAACCCACACCCCCTGCATTGGAAGGTGAAGTTTTAACCACTGAACTGCCAGGGAAGTCCCTATAATCTATTTTTTAAAATTTAATTCATATAAAGACATACTCACATAATTAGCTCCTATATGAAACCTTGCCAAAGTGTACAAAAATTCATTTTGTCAATGGTTATTTATTATACGCCCATGTAGAATAATTATGTGCAAAGATCCAGGTACCACAAGAATGCAAGGGGGCCAGAATTCTGTTTTTCAGAAAAGATGGTTAGGCTACCAAAAATTTTAAGATGGCTGAAAATTCAGTATAAAGACTGGAAAATGAAGATAACACATACTTACATTTGGTCCTTGGGTTTCCTGCAGCCATTTAAGAATGTGGGTCAAAGAGAAAGTTTTTAAATAATTAAACACACTCTGTGTCTCAAAACACATTAACTTAAGCAAAATAGTTAAACCTGAAGGCAATTTAATGCTGAAATAACTATTTTCCAAATAGGCTGTTTAGGAGTTCTCAGGTTTTTCAACTTAATTATTTTTCTTTTTTTAAAAAGCTTCATTGAGACATAATCACATACCATACAATTCACCCATCTAAAGTGTACAATTCAATATTTTTAGTAATTCAACAGGGTTGTGTAATCCCCAACTTAATTTTAAAATGAAGTTTATTGGTTTCTTTTTTCACTTATAAAAAAATCTAGAAAAGTCAGAAAATCATGTTAGAAGAAAAACTATTTTATCTACAGACAACCATATTAATATTTTGTTGTATTTCTTTCCAAAATTTTCCCTTAGGCACAGTTTTTAAATAGAAAATAATGGATTTTCTATTTTAGGTTTTTTGCATACCTATGCCATACCATAGAGTTTTATATCTTTTTGCATTATAAATACTTTTCATTCATTACTGTCAACTTTTTAATAATAACTGTTAAAATTTACTGCATCCTTATTATTTACCAGTATTAACTATTTTAATACTCTGAATTATTCCCATTTACCAAGGAAAAGTTGAGGTACTAAAAGGTTAACTAACAGGTTCAAGGTCATACAGGTAGTAAGTGGTAAAGTAATAAACATAACACAACCAACTGTACAACATTCCAATGCTATGAACCACAATTTACTTAACCATTTTTCTATTGTTATACATTTAAGCTATTTCTAATGTTTTACTTTTATAAGTTATAAGCTATTAAATATCTTTCCTCTTTTCTATCATTTTCTCTTTTCTTAATATTTTATCCTTAGAATAAACTTCCCAGAATCAAAATGTCAAGGGATGTGAGATTTTTAAAGGTTCCTGATGCATATAGTAAAAATGCTTTCCCAAAGGGTTGAACTGATTTTCACAGTTATCAGTAACAAGAGTGCCCATTTCACAATAGCCTTATGACTACTGTTTTATTTTTTAAATCTTTTGTAACTGTTCTTTTAACTTTACATTTCTCTTATTACCAGCAACGCTGAACATTTCTTTATATCTGTGCATCAGTTTCATTTCTTCTTCTGGGAATAGTCTGACATAATCTTGAAAATTAAGAACTGTTCTAAACCTCAACTGATACTTAAATGTAAATGTATTTAAAACATGAGGGTTTCCTTAATAAGTCAAACACTTGACTTATTAATATTAAAATCCAGTATAAATCTCAAAAGTAACAGAAGAGCAGTTTATCTTCATTATACAACAGAAGCAAAATCCTTAAATTGCCTTTTAAAAAGGTGTGAAACAATTTTTCACTTCTTTTCATTCTTGCTTCTTAATTCTTAAGCATTTTCTGAACTGACTAAATTTAACTGGTTTAGAAAAGCTGGTTACTATCATTCCTTTTGATGACTAAATCTATAAATAAATAAATAAGAGAAAAGATTTCGAGGTATCACAAAAGGATATAATAAGGGTTTTCTAACAGCAAAGAAGCCATTCGGGCTTCTTTAATCATAGGACGAGCCATTAGTGTTCGTCGTCTCCAGTAATGCTGAGGAAAGAAAAGATGAAGTACTTAAAGAATATAATAGATAAATTAGGAGTGTGGGATTAACATATACACACTACTATATATAAAATAGATAAATAACAAGAACCTGCTGTATAGCATCAGGAACTCTACTCAATATTCTGTAATAACCTATATGGGAAAAGAATCTACAAAAGAATGGATATATGTACATGTATAACTGACTCACTTTGCTGTACACCTGAAACTAACACAATATTGTAAATCAACTGTACTCTAATATAAAATTAAAATTAAATTAAATTAAAAAATATAATAACTACATCTGTTAAGGAGAGTAACTTAAATTAGGGATTAAGATGTTATAATAAAGTCTTACATGATCTCCTGTTCCAGCAAGATGAATGCATACGGGTCTATATTTGCTGTTCCATTCTTTAGGCACAATAAATTGGAACCTATTTAAAATAAAACACATCAGTGAAACTAAAAGCCTTTTAATACAAACTTTGAATTCTTAAAAGTGTCATAATTAAATTATTTGGGAGAAAAGGTCATTCAGAATTTTGACATTCAAACTGTAATTGACTTGCTGTTTTCCATGTCCTGTTGGTTGAAAGTACAGGTGCTTTATGGCATGATTATTCATCTATAAATTCTATTTCAATAGATATTAGCAATGTAGAATTGTGTATTTAAAATATCATGATCATTTAGTAGTTTAAAAAAATCTGAGTTTTCAGGCACTGATGAATTTTTTTTTTTTTTTGGCACTGATGAATTTTCATTATCATTTATTTATTTATTAAAATGCATTAAAATTCTGTTATAATGGTTATGGGAATGTAATAAAAATAAACATATGTTTTGGTAGAAAAACAAAACAAAACTGTAATTGACTGATTAAACTAATGTTTGCCCAACTGGCAACAAAGATACTGTAAATTTGCTTGGTGTTACGGTATTAAAAATTCAATTACAATATAAGAACAGAATTTATTGCAATCATTTTTACCTTATTCAATATCACAACTTTATATATGCATAATGAAATTTTCTTATTTTTAAAGACATCAATATATATGATTAAGTCCTAGAAAAACAATTCTTTAGATAGTTCCACTTTTTCTCCTTGCAGGAATAATGCTTGGCTGTACAAGCTGTTGATATCAATAACATAGTTCATGTTATCTTTTTTCAACTTGGAGTGTATAACAGGATCTGATTTATTAAAACTTTTATGTTTGGAGGTAAAAGCAAACCACACCAGAAAAAATATAGTCTTCTCTATTTGTAATCTTCTTATCATAGTATCTTAGTCCTCTCATTCAATGTTTTTTCCTATATGACTTCTTTTTTTATCATTGTAGTAAAATATATATAACATAAAATTTACCATTTTTACCATTTTTAAGTGTACAGTTCAGTGACATTAAGTACACTTACATTGTTATGCAATCACTACCACCATCCATCTTCAGAACTTTTTTATCTTCCCAAACTGATTTACTTCTCCTTTCAATTTCCTTAGCAGTTGACATTTTGGAATTATTATCACAGTAGAACACTGCACTCTGTCAGCTCAAGGTTTGACCTTAGGCGGTTGTGTTCTCAGGCAACATAACCTGAATTCTGAGCTTACTTTGCCTGGGCAAGGGAAAATATCACTACTTATCTATTGTCAATAAATTGTTGAATAGAACATAGACAAGAAAATTTAGGATGGTTTAATGATTATATTTGTTTTGTGCTCATGAAAACTAACTCTTAATTTTCAGTTTCATAATCAAAACTACCAACGTTAACAACTCTGCTTCATTTAGCATTCCCAGCACTGTCCTGCTTCTTGAAATTTTGAAGATTAAGCTGCTAACAACTTAAGTTCAAATGTATACTAAAGTTCTGTATTTTTACTCCGTCCCACCCCACATTTAATGGAAAAATGCTAAATAATTATTGCAATTAATAATAAATAATTTGAAATAATATGGCATTGATATTATTGTAATTGTATAAGTGAACGTAAACAACCTACTACTTTAACTTTCTGAATAAAAATACTTACCTTGCAATAACAGATTCAACTGGCATGATATCAGGCACATAGTGGGCCATGGGGGAAACAAAGTGTCCATCTAGGATCTTACAGTCTGACTGCTCTTCAATCTAAAAAAAAGCAAAACCAAGATGCATACACAATGACAGTGGTATCTAGGTCTATCATAGATGTTTTCTGTTAAAAAGTTCTATTCAATTGTAACTTTTTTTTTAGTGCCTACTAAGTATCCTTTTGCTCCATTCTGCTTTCTAAAGGCTCCTACACACATTTCATTTCCTTCTATGTTCTCTACTTGAGTCTACTTGGGAAAACAAACTATAAGTAAACCTTATTTGTACAATGACATACAATAACAAAATAAAATATTTGTTACAAGAATTCAACAATATAAAGATAAATATAAAAACAATTTACAAACAAATTATAATTTACCACAATCAAATAAGGGTTGACATTATATATGTTAGAATGGCTTGTTTTCAGGTAACCTATTGATGAAATGAGTCATGTCAACACATTAAATAAGGAGAAATGTGATAGTTACATATGTAGCAAAGGCATTTCCTAATATTCAACACCTAAGTTTTTTTTTCCACCTCAAATAGTTATTTTTTTTTAATAAAAAAATCTTTATCGGGACAATAGTCAAAATTAAATTAGCAGTAAAGCATCACATATTTTCATTCAAACCAGAAACAAAAAACTGTACTTTTAGAAGCTAAATATATCAACCTCTTTAAAAAACACAAATACTAACCAGTTGTTTCAACATCATTTGTTAAATAATCCACATTTTCTTTGCAAATGACTTAAAATACTACTTTATCATGAAGTAAGTTTCCATAAATTTTTTTGTAAAATTATTTTTTGGAAAATAATTTTACAAATTATTTTCAATCATTTATCAGGTCTCATTAGCATATCTTTTATTTCTAAACCAGTGTCAGGCTGTGCTGATCATACTGTGCCTTACAATACCCATTGATATATGACTGAGATAGTTTTTACTTATCGCTCTTCCTTTTCTAGTATTCCTGATCTGACTGTACTTCCCAAATATATATTTGAGTTCTTCCCAAAATAATTTTAGGATCTTTTTATGGACCTTAGCTCTAAACTGAATATTTTAATTGGGATTGCATTGCATTTTTTGAAAATGGTAAGGAGACCTAACGTGTATAATACAAAATTTTTAATCCAGGAAGTGTTTACATTTTAGTCATCTTTGTGCCTCCTACAGTTTTAAAGTTTTCTTTTATCTATTTTAGAAGAATTATTTGACAAAAGAGGCAGCACAAACTAATGTGAAAGGGAATAATAATTCAACAAATAGTGTTGGGATAAATGGCAATTTGGTAAGAAAAAAACACTTTCAGAGCCATATATAAGACAGATTTAAAAATTAAGCAAGCTACAACTCAACACTAAAAAGAGGAATAACCCAATTAAAAATGGGCAAGGGTTTCACAGATATTTCTCAAAAGAAAATATACAAATGGCCAATAAGTACATGAAAGGATGCTCAACATCACAGTCATTAGGGAAAGACATATCAAAATCACAATAAAATATACTTCACACCCACTAGGAAGGCTAGGGCAAGTAGAAATATTGGTAAGAACGTGGAGAAATTGAAAGCATTATACACTCCTTGTGGAAAAGTAAAATGGTGCACTTTGGAAAACAGTTGACAGTTTGTTAAAAATTTAAGCATACAATTACCATGTGACTGAGCAATTCCACTCCTAGATATATACCCAAGGGAACTGAAAAAAATATATCCACAAGAACACTAGTACATGAATATTCATAGCATTATTATTCATAACAGGTAAAAAGTAGAAACAACTCGGGACTTCCCTAGTGGTCCACTGGTAAAGAATCCGCCTTCCAATGCAGGGGAGGCAGATTTGATCCCTGGTCAGGGAACTAAGATCCCACGAGCCACAGGGCAACTAAGCCTGCGCGCCACAACTACTGAGCTTGCACACCTCAACTAGAGAGAAGCCCGGGTGCCTCAAACGACAGAGCCCACGCACTCTGGGGCCACAACTACAGAGCCCACACACCCTGGAGCCTGAATGCCACAAGTAGAGAAGAGAAACCCCCGCATGCCACAACTAGAGAGAAGTCCTCATGCCACAACAAAAGATCCCACATGCCTCAACGAAGATCCCATGTGCCGCAACTAAGACCTGATGGAGCCAAAAAAAAAAAAAAAAAGTAGAAACTCAAATGCCCATCAACTGAATAACGGATAAACAAAATGTTGTACATATACACAATGGGATATTATTTAGCCATAAAAAAGAATGAAGCAGTGGTACATGGTACAACATGGATGAACCTTAAAAATTTGCTAAGTGAAATAAGCCAGAAACAAAAGGCCACATGTTGGATGATTCCATTTATATGAAATGTCCAGAATGGGTGAATCCACAGAGACAACAGATGAGTGATTATCAGCAGGTGGGAGGCTGGGGAAGTGGGAGGTGACAGCTAATGGGTACAGGGTTTCTTTTGGGGGCAATAAAAATGCTCTGGAATTAGATAGTGATAGTTGCACATCTTGAGAATGTAATAATAAAAAACAACAACACTGAATTGTACATTTTAAAAGGGTAATTTTTCTGTATTTGAATTATATCTCAATCTTTAAAAACCAAGAGTGAGAAAGCAAGAGAGAGAAGGTGGGGGAGAGGAAGGATATCTGTAAGAAAGCATTCTAAAATCCTAACAGTAATTCCTCCTTGGGAGGAAAATGGAATTAGGAGGTGGAAAGTGGCATAAATTAGAGTTTTGATCTTTACTTGGTATGTTTTAAATTTGTTCAAGCCTATGACTTTTTAATAGGAAAAAAACAGAGAAAATGGAAATATTTAGCAAAATTTGAGGGAGAAATGTTCTAAATCCAGAAGATACAAAAGGAACAGCTATGTGGTATAGAGGAGGGATTTCCAATTTATAAGATCCTGTTTTTAGCAGTGAAAGTCTTTTGAAAAATGAAATCTGCTAAAGACATCCAATATATAAAAGCAACGAAAGTAGTTACTGTGGTTGAAGGCCGTGAGGGATGTGAAGCCTACCCAGCTGCAGGCCCTCCCCTACAGCGCTTCAAGTATCCAATTACATAAGCCTAGAAGTGTTTTACAGGAAAACATGGCTGCTTAAAAACAAAACTATTTCAAATATATTTTTTCATATTCTCTAATTTTATATCATTTTCTTTCTACCCTTCTCTCAGCAATTAACTATATCCCATAACATTTCCCTGATGTTATTTAACAGTTGTTTTGCTAGTAACTTCTCATGTGCTGATTCTCTCAATAGAGCACTTCCCTGTATTGCTTGTAATTCTTCTGAATGTTGAATAATTTAACTCTCTTGAGCCTAAAGATAAAAGATGAGGCTCAAAAAGATCCATCCCTAAATATTTTCTTGTATTTAGTTAAGTATTAAATATATGCTCCCATATAAACATGCATATAGTTATTATAAGCATTCAGTTAGGGTACATAATAGCATTTAAAAAATATTAAATGAAAAATCTATATTGTACTCATGTTTTAGAGTTTATTGTTATTATACTCCAACATTCAGCCCACTCTTGCCACACAGTTATATAAAACCTGAATTTCTATAATTGCATTTCTTTCATCTGAATACCTTATCGATGTATATTGGATAATCACTTGAAACCAGATTCTGACATCTTTCTCGATTTCCAATAATCTTTCTGAATTCAAAGAGTCTATTATGGGAAGGGGGGGAAAAAAGGAAAAACTTCAGTATTCCCATTTTATTGAGACTGATGAAAAGTAATTAAAAATTAGCAAGTCCAGTTCATAAACTATGTTAAAATTTAATTTTAATAATTAAAGAAAAAATTAGGCTTTGGTTTTTTTCAAGCTTGACATTTTGTCTCAGAAAAAACATGAGAAATATCATTGCTCCAAAAGTAATTAACATATTCAAGACTCAAAATTAAAGGCACAAATCCCTAAAATTATTTTTCACAAGTTCAAATACTTCCATGAGCTACAGTATATCACAGTTTTATAGTCATTACAAATTCAAGTTACCCAAGAAAGTTTAGTCCCTGAAATCTGTAATCGATAAAAAATTACCAAAGTTAAAAATCTATGTCTGAGAGCTCTTTATTTTTAAGTCTGAATTACTTTTAAAACAGTTCAATTTATGATTATATGGGTTAAAACTTAAGAGCAATAATTAGATAAAAGAGAAAAGGAAATAATTTCTTTCTTATAGAGTAGTTAATGCTTAATTTACCAATCACTTTATAGTAAAGGACTTTATAACTGAAATGAAGTTTCAAATGTTTACTAAAACAACAAATTTAGAAGAGGCATTCAGAAAAAATGCTTACCTTTTGAGATCCTCTGGCCTTCCCCATCCTCTGATAAAAAATTTTGTAAGGAGAAGTCTTCGATATAGAATATCTAACTTGCTCACACCCATTAGTAGCAAACAAACATCTATAAAACAAAAATTTAAATGACTTTAAAACATTTTATTTTACTCGGCAGGTCAACTTTCTAACCACCTCTACAAATATCAGGTAAAAATTAAACATTGATCTACTCTCTTGGCAACTTTTAAATACACAACACAGTATTGTTAACTATAGTTACCATGCTGTACATCATATCCCCACAACTTATTTATCTTAGAGACCTTAAAAGTACTCATTACAAGAAAAAAAACTGTAACTATGTGAGGTGATGGATGTTAACTAAACTTATTGTGGTAAACACATCACAGTATATACATATATCAGGTCATTAGGTGGTATACTTTAAATAATACAACATTATCAATTATATCTCAATAAAACTGGGGGGAAATTTAAAAATGAGATTAAACTAGAACTTTGAATGTATTCTCTTGGAAATAAGATACAAGATACAGGGAAAAAGAACTTGGATGAAAGTAGAGAAGATGAAGTAGAGCCCTGAGCTACAGTAAACTCTGAATTCCTCTAGGGCAGGACCTTCCCATCCTCAGTACAGTGACTGGCAGTAAATATTCAATATTTGTTGAATAACAATAGGAGTGGCTAATACCTATGTAGTACTAATTTATCTGCCAGGCACCATTTAAAAACTACACACACACACACACACACACACACACACGTACGTTCTTGTTTAAACCTCCCAACAATCTTATGAAGATATAGTACCCCAAGACAAGGAAACTGAGGCACAGAGAGGATATGATTTACTTAAGGTCACACAACAAGTGGGAGGCAGACCTAAGACTGAATCTCAGGCACATGGCTGAAGATCTGCTATACTATACTGCCTGTCTTCTACTCTACAGTGCATGAAAAGTAGTAATTAATCAGTGCTACTACTTATGTACCACTTATCTGTCTTTCCCAAACATTTCTGAAGTTTTAAAAAAATATCTGCCTCTGTCTTTTCAAACTGAATGGTGTAGTTTTGATTTCCAGGCAAAATCTGATTCAGGTTCAGGGTTTATTCTACTTAGAAAAGTGGAAAATGGAAATTTGCAGCTCCATCAGTGAGCTTTAATAAGGGCTTATCTATTACTTTGAATGCTTTTTGGGGAACCACCATTTATGTCATATTTTTACTCTTTGATTTGTAACAAACTACAACTTTAACTTAATGCTCTTCTTTGTTTGCATAAGTGTACAATCTAACCCACCATCAGTCGGACTGGCACTTTATTATTTTTATGACTGGACCAGCAAAACCAAATCATTCATACTGCCCCTTACAATTCTCAGGACCAAGAATAAACATTTACTAGATAATATACTTGTTAGGCCAGCGGTCCCCAACCTTTTTGGCACCAGCGACCGGGTTCGTGGAAGAGAGTTTCTCCACGGATGGACAGCGGGAGAAATGGTTCAGGCGGTACTGTGAGCGATGGGGAGTGGCAGAGGAAGCTTTGCTCGCTGGCCCGCCTCTCACCTCCTGCTGTGCGGCCTGGTTCCTAACAGGCTTCAGACCAGTACCGGTTCACGGCCCAGGGATTGGGGACCCCTGTGTTAGGCAATACAATCAATAGCCAGAGTATAGTATCTAGTATTTTTTAAAACTGCCCACCTCTCTTTTTCCCAATTTCCACATGTTATTCATTTTTTATTCTTGATTAAATTTGCTTTTTGCATAATAATGCTAGGAAAAAACCCATAATGCATATCCAGCTCTGTTTATTACACTATTCATATCTACTACTATAAATAAACAAACTGGTATTCTAATTACTAGATTCCTATGAATTATCATTAATCAGTTCACCATAGCTCAGCCATTATTGGATGGCCTAAATGTAAGTTTCTGAATTTTTAAGAATGAGTATTACTTTTTTCATTCATGCAACAGTATTTATTAAGTGCTTACTCTATGCCAAGAATTATTTTAGGTCCTGTGCTACAAGATGATCAAGGCACGTTCTTCCTCTCATGGATCTTATACTTCAGGGAAAGAAAACAAATTATTTTTAGGAAAAAAAGTAAGCAAGACTAGATGATGACAACATTATTATCATAATATAACAAGGCAACATGATAAAGACCAGAGGGCTCCTTTGATGGTCAAAAAAAGCCTCACTTAACCAAAGAGGTAACATTTAAACCAAGACCTACATGACAAAAAAGAGTTGCCAAATCTTTAAACTGCAAATCTCATTAAAATCATATAAGTTCTGAAGTCTATTCATGTACTATGTTCCAATGAAATTTGTTAAAAACTATCTAGTCAGTGAATAAAGCACAGGAACAGATAATTTATACAAGAAGAAAGGCAAGTGACAGTGATCACATATTCTCTTCTTCATTTTCTAGTTAAAAAATGTTCACTGTAACATATTAAAATTCAAATAATACAGAAGTATGTATAGTAAATTAGGGAAAAATAATCTTCCTGTTACCTCTAATTCTACTTTTCAGAGATATTGACTGCTAACAGTTTAAATTCTGTCCTTCCTGACCTTTTTCTTGTTGACATTATTTATTTACATATACACACTTTAAAAAAATTTTGCTTGAGTTATGTAACACATTTTTGGCAGAATTCAAACAATATAAAAATATACAGAGTAGGGGCTTCCCGGGTGGCGCAGTGGTTGAGAGTCCGCCTGCCGATGCGGGGGACGCGGGTATGTGCCCCGGTCCAGGAAGATCCCAGGCCCACATGCCGCGGAGCGGCTGGGCCCGTGAGCCATGGCCGCTGAGCCTGCCCGTCCGGAGCCTGTGCTCCGCAACGGGAGAGGCCACAACAGTGAGAGGCCTGCGTACCGCAAAAAAAAAAAAAAAAAAAAAAAAATACAGAGTAAAGCTAAGAAGTCTCTCTTCATTTCTGCTAAGCTTCCTCTCCTCCCAAAAGGTAAGTGCTATTAATGCTGTACTCTTGTGACTCCTTGTTCTATCCATTTATATACATACACATATTTTAGGGATTTTGGTGTGTGTGTGTGTGTGTGTTTTTAGCTATATTATTTTATTTTTTAAAAGATTTATTTATTATTTATTTAATTTATTTTTGGCTGTGTCGGGTCTTATTTGCGGCACGTGGGATCTTTGTTGCAGCGTGCAGGGTCTTCATTGTGGTTTGCGGGTTTCTCTCTAGTTGTGGCATGCGGGTTTGGGGTTTTGTCTTCTCTAGTTGTGGCATGCAGGTTCCAGGGCACGTGGGTTCTGTAGTTTGCAGCACGCAGGCTCTAGTTGAGGCGCGCGAGCTCAGTAGTTGTGGCACCGGGGCTTAGTTGCCCTGAGGCATGTGGGATCTTAGTCCCCTGACCAGGGATCGAACCCACGGCCCCTGCATTGCAAGGCGGATTCTTTACCACTGGACCACCAGGGAAGTCCTGGTGTGTTTCTTTAAACAACTACAGTATTTGTATTTTTTGACATTTCTTCCTCACCCTGATTATTTATAAATATCTGCAAAGCTCTTTCAATTTCAGGATATACAGGCCTACCTCATTTTTTCTATTAATGGGTGTTTAACCTATTTATATTTTATTATTATGATAATTTTTCTATTTTTTTTGTTTTATTGACTTCAGTTTTTTTATCATTCATATTTGTTTTACATTTGAGTGTATGTAAATTTGAAAGTGATACATTTAAGATGCAATATATCATAACAGCTAAAAGCATATACTCTAGAGGCAAACTCCCTTGGTTGAATCCTTTACTATGTGACTTTGAGCAAGTCACTTATCCTTTCTGTAACCCATCTGTAAAACAGGGATAATGACAGTACTTACCTCAGATTGGTATGAGAAATAAATGAGTTACTATACTTGAAGCACTTTAACAGCACTTTGCAAATTTAAGTGCTAATACTTACTAATAATAGCAACGTTATTATTGATTATCCTTATAACTCTATTTAATACTCAAACCTGTATTTCCATGTTCTATATAATATTTATTAACTCCTGATGATAACTAATGAAAGATATATTTGATCCCTTCTCCCTACCACCCAATTTAGGTGATATTTTTTTACTGCTTATCTTTATAACTTTAAGTATACTAATATCTCTAATCCTTAAATGATAGCTCTATAACTGATTGTGAATGCTGAGGAAATCTGTGTACTTTCTTTTTTTTTTTTTTAAGAAGAAAAATTTTATTTCAAACAGGTTCAGTGGTATGTGTGCTACAGCAAAGGCTGATTGTAGCAGTTTCCTTTCAAACCTGCATTGATGTATAAATTAGATGTTTTTTGGGAATGATTAATTTCTGGTAAAATGTAGATTCAATCCAACATTACACCAATTTTTACATTTATTGTAGACCCTATTTTAGTACTAGAGGTTAAATTTTCATCACCAAAAAATGAGAATATCCTTACAGCTACTCCTAAGGTAATGAGCTGTGAAATTAATTCCTCACTATTGCTTTGAAAATATACCCCTAGGTTGTTAAGAGAAATTCCGACTTCATCCAAATCTGTTATTTAATTCTTCAGTCATCATCTACTGTTGGCTTGATTGTCACTCCTCTTCTTATTTGACCCCAACCAATTAAACGCCAGTGTCTCTCAACTCTTTGGCTACGGGCAATTTTTTCTCCTACTTCTGTGCACACAGGATTAGTCAAAACGATTTTGCCCAAATCAGCCTTGACTGCACTAACTCTTCCTCCTGTCAACAGGGATCCTATGTTCACCATAAGTACTTCATTCTTAGACAGCTTTTGCACTTTTGCTGCTTTCTTGTCTCCTTCAGTGAGTACACCTAGAAGCCATCTAAGCAGGAAATAGGAAATTTCCAATTCTGTGAAGACCTCAGGTAAAGCTTCAAGTGCACCAAGTACCTGCCCCACCATTCCGTCAGCCTGGCACAAAGTGTGATCAATTTTTGTTCCAACTCCAATAAGACCTGGAGCAGCATACTGAAGATCATTATGCTGTGTGAAAAGCGATACAATTTTGGAAAAGATGGGTTTACACATGAGTTTTCCTTCACTATCTTTGGAAACAATACCAGGTCTGACTACTATCTCCTGGCCCACCTTTAATACTCCTTTAGAATACTACCACCAGCTACACCCCCCTTAAGGTCATCAACTTCACAGACAGATTTGTTGACATCAAAGGATCTAATAACAATAAGTTGGTGTTCTGAAGTATAGTCTCTTGGGGGTACTGGAATTTTCTTTACTATGTACTCACAGACAACTTCAATATTGTATTTTAGCTGAGCAGAAATTGGAATAGGAGCTCCTTCTGCTACTGTACCTTGTACAAATTCAAGGATCTGTTCATACTGTTCTTTAGCCTGGCTTTCTTTTACCATTTCAATTTTATTTTGTAGAATCAAAATATGCTTCAGTTTCATGATTTCTATCACAGCCAGGTGTTCACAGGTCTGAGGCTGAGGACAAGACTAGTTACCAGCTATCAAGAGAAGAGCTGCATCCATCACTGCGGCACTGGTCAGCATAGGAGCCAAAATATCATGGCCAGGAAAGACAACAAAGGAAACATGTCTGACTAATTTCAAGTTCCCTTTGGTCCCTGGAATGTCTGTAGGAAACTCATCGGGTGTACTACTTCCACAGGATCTATAAAATTCTGGCCGAGGACAATTAGGGTCGTCAAGTTTATAAATCTTAGCATTAGCATAGCCAAGTTTGATTGTAATATTTCTTTCTAGTTCATTTTTGAACCTGACAGAGTGAACTCCAGAAATAGCTTTTACAACAGTAGATTTCCCATGAGCTACATGACCAATTGTACCTATATTAATTGTGGCCTGTCTGCTGATAACTTCATGTGAAAGTGACGTCAACTTGGTAACACCGAAGTGTTGAGATCTTGCTGAGAAAGGTGCAACTGTCCTAAAGTCACACCAGCCTCACCCCCCGCCATCTTGCCTGGAGAGAATCTGTGTACTTTCTACCTTCTCTTTCTTTTCTGCCTCTAACTCTTGTAAATTATATCAATTCTACGTTGTCAGACTTTACATTCATATTCTGAGTCTTAGAGAGAGTTGTATTCAATGATCATTACCATTCCTTTTGCAGCAATTAATAAAATAGAAAATTAAAAAAAAATCTATGAGAACCCAAATAATTCTTTAAGAATACTAATAGATACTTCAGATGGGTTTATGGTAAGAATGTAAGAATATTTTAGAGTAACTTACTACATTAACTAAACAGAAAAAAAAAAAAAACATGTCTTAGCGATATAAAGAAAACAAGCAAAAAAAACCCTCCTAGCATCTGATTCAATTCAGCATCCAGACATAATTATAAAGAAAAAAACATCTAGGAATATAAGAAAGCATCATTAACTTGATGTAACATATCAAACAAAAATGTACAGTAAACATCATATTTAATGATGAAATTTTAGAAGTATTCCCTTAAAAGTGAGGGACAAGAATTTCCACTATTATCACTTCCATTCTAAAATGGTACAGGATATCCTAAGCTGAAAAAAGAATAATAAAAAGTTTGAAAGATTAGAAAAGGGGGAGAAAACCTGCCATTACACACAAAGGGTATGACTATTATTGAGAAAATCCAAGTGGGTCAACAAAGTATTAGAACTTATTAGTTATTACTAAGTTCAATAAAAGGTGCCAGGGCAATTGGTTATCCATGTGGGAAAAAATTAAATTAAATCCCAACACATCATACTAAGTACACAAATAAAAAATCCATGTGGATTAGGATTAGAGACCTAAGCATAAAAAGTGAAACTGTAAACTTTCAGAAGAGTACACGAGAGACCATAATCAGATAAAATAGAGCAAATATTCCAAGACTTTAAAGAAAATGGTTGATTCTACAAACGCTCATTGAAAATGAGCTCCATTAAGAAATGAAAAGACAAGCCAAAGACTGTGAGACAATATTTGCAAAACATCTATTTGATAAAGGACATGTATTCAAAATATACAAAGAACTCTTAAAACTCAGCAATAAGAAAAGAAACAACCCAATTAAAAAATGGACAAAAGAGCAGAGAGGACTTTTAGGGAAACTACTTTGTATGATACTGTAATGGTAAATACAGGATATTATATATTTGTCAAAACCCACAGAACTGTATAACACAGAGTATATTCTAAGGTAAACTATGGACTTCAGTTAATAATAATGTATCAATATTGAGTTCATCAAGTGCAACAAATGTACCACACTAATGCAAGATGTGAATAGGGAAATTGTGGGGTAGGGGAAGAATGGATATGGGAACTCTCTGTACTATCTTGATCAAGTTTTCTGTAAACCTAAAACTGTTATGAATAATAAAGTCTATTAATTTAAATTTAAAAGTCCAAAAGATGATTTCTCATAAGGTTTTTAAGAGTAGTTCTACATACCTTTAAATGTGAAGAAATTCCATTAGGATTCCACACAGAGCTTCTGTCACCATTCAAGATAATATCAAGATATTATCAAGATATTATCATATCACTGTAGCAGTTTTAGTATATCAATGTGTTGAATGAATCTATCAAATATCAATCATATAGGATTTCTGTAGACTTTATTCATTATAGTTTATAGGAGGAAAACCAATTCCATTTAAAGAAGAGGACAAAAGCAAAAATCAATTTGACAAACCCTTATGTACTCATTTATTTGCCACTTCCTCTGAAAAAATATATTTTTAAAAACTTCCTAAAACATTCTAAAAATTTTCAATAGTCACCTTGAAAGTTAATCCAGAACTGAATGACATAAGCTTCCAAGTAGCTTATACTTACAAATGATGATAAAATACATTTTCTGGCTTTCTTTAACCACTTTACAAAAATATAGTCAATATTGTATTATAAATATAGTCAAAATTTAATGTTAAAGGAAAAATGTCGATAATCTTCAAAAACTGATTTCCATAATTTTTCTACTCAATTGATTTGCATTGCTAATCAGAGAGGGGAACTCCTGTTATTAATTTTTATGGCAATGGTTAAAGCCTTTATGTGTTATTACTTAAACTTACCAACTTTTGTTTTCAACTTAATCTTATGGGGTAAAAAAACTAAGAATCCCTTTACCTTAAGGCACCAACCTCTTAAATGGCTTTTTCTGACTGAACGATTTTAAAGATTTGTTATGAAATTATACACTATTTTCAAGCTTTCCTTAATTACACGTCTCTACATATTTTACAACTCTGTGATATTCTAACATTAATATAGTTTGCTGAAAAATCCTTTGCTGTTGCCTAGTGAAGTCCAAGTACAATAAGAATTATCCTATGAAGTATGAATATCCAGACCCAAACTACCAGCAAAGAGCTATGATGAAAGGCTACCATCACTTGAACATGTAGAGAGGCTGCAGAGATAGTGCAGAAAGGTAAAGTTTGGAAACATTTTCCCAAGTAAAGATTTAGGAGTTCACTACAGTTTGTTGTTGTTACTGTTTGTGTAAATTTTTTATAACCTGAAGTATAACTTAAGAGTAGAAATCATAAGTATAACTTGATTTAGTTTCATAAAATGAACAACCTACATTTTATCTGTGATGATTATAGTTAAAGGTGGTAGCAAAAGAGCAGGAAAGGTTGTATAGAAAAATCGAAGTTTTAACTGAGTCTTCAGAGATTCGTTTATATAATCAAACCAGTCCATTGCACCACATCCAAGAGAACTCCCTAACACACTGCAGTTAAGTGGAAAATTCAGGGTTTTTTAATGCTAACTTCCTCTTTCTCATTGGAGGTCACTTGGGATTTTGCTTAATGGGGGTTCATAGTTGGTACCTCTATCATCAAACTGAGTACTAATGCATCTGTGAAAACTATTCTTAGCTTGCAAGCCATACGAAAAACAGGCAGGTTGGCTCATAGGTCATAGTTTGCTTACCCCTGAGCTAGAAAATCAAATAAATCATAGGTATGTCACAAACGTCACAATGCAAAGATACAACTATAAAACCCTATATTTATTACAATTATAAATTATCCAAATCCTATAAAATAGCATAAGTACAATGCAGGTATTGATTTTAAGAGAATTCATTGTCACAGTGTAGACCTAAAATTTGTATTCGATCTAAAATAAACACTAGTTTTTTAATTAGCCATGTTCTCTCTGTCTTCTTAAAATTTAGAATTTGGTAGCTAAAAAGTGGAAGCAACCCAAGTGTCTATCAATGAATAGGCAAAATGTGGTATATATATATATATATATATATATATACATACCTACAATGGCACATTATTCAGCCTTAGAAAGGAATGAAATTCTAACAAATGCTACAACACTGATGAACCTTGAGGACATTAGCCTAAGTGAAACAAGCCAGTCACAAAAAGAAAAATACTGTATGATTCTACTTTTATGAGGTACCTAGAGCAGCCAGATTCATAAACAGAAAGCAGAATGGTGGTTACCAGGGGCTGAGGGGAAGGGGGATGGAGGCGGGTAATGGGTATACAGTTTCAGTTTTGCAAGTCGAAAAGAGTTCTGTAGATGGATGGTGATGACAGTTGCACAACAGTATGATTGAACCTAGCACCACTGAACTGTACACTTAAAAACGGTTAAGATGGTAAATTTTATGTGATGTGTATTTTACCACAAAAAATATGAAAAAATTTTAGAAACTGGAGTTAATTTGATAGCTTCTCAACAAAATTTTTCAGAGGAAGTAAATTGACACTTTCCCTCTTAACAACTTCCTCAGTAAGCAGTTCATTATTCTATTGACCCTAGAACAGAATTCAAGGCTCTTACTATTCTCTTCAAAAAACACCACTGCATAATTTAAATATTTGAAGGCTTCACTGAGACCTTTAAATAAAAGAATTTGAAAAACAAATTTTGAATCTAGTTGGTTCTGCCCCCACTCCCCCAATCTTCTCACTTTCTTGAGGATTAGTTCCAAGAACACAGGCTACTTGCATTTCTGCTTCAGGGTGTCATCTAGCTTCAATCAAGGTGTTTGCTGGGCTGCATTCTCATTTGGAAGCTTGAATGGAGAAGAACTCGCTTCCAGACTCACTCAGGTTGTTAGCAAAATTCATTTCCTTGCAGCTATGTGACTGAGAGCTTCAACATTTTGCTGTTTATCAGCCAGAGGCCATCCTCAGCTCCTAGGGGCTATTAACATTTCCCTACCACATGGCTCTCTTCATAGGAAGTTCACAACATGGCAGCTTACTTCTTTAAGGCCATCAGGAGAGTGAGAGTGAGTGTGATAACAAGACAAAATCTTAATGTAACCATGGGAGTGTTATCCCATCAACTTTGCCATATAACATAACATAATCATGGAAGTGACATCCAATCACCTTTTCCGTATTCTATTGGTTAGAAGGCAAATCAGAGGTCCTGTCCACACTCAGAGGGAGGGGATTATACAAAGGAGTACACATCAGAGGATAGGATCATGAGGGCCACCTTAGAGACTGTCTGTCACGCTGGGAGAAACCAATTGTACACCTCAGCCTTTGAGTTAGATGTCTGGGCCGACACCCTCAGGGCTTTCAATGGCAGAGGTGACAATTACCATCCTCTTATTTTCCTACCAATAGGAAAACAAATAAATTCCTTAGACCTTAATAAACATTTGTTTACAAGCAAGTGAGCTGTTGAAAGTTTGCCTAAATCATGTTTATATATTTCCACTCACTCAAAAACACTTGCCCAGAAAAACAAACAAAAACCCCCCAAACAAAATAGAAACCCTTGCATCTTAGTATTTTTTTTGGTAGCATTTTGTTTTTTACTCACTAAACAAAGGATAAAAGGCAAATTGGCTTCTGAATTGCTGTCCTCATTATGTACATTTTCTAATTTAGTACAATTATTTTTTAAAAATTAATTATTTATTTATTTGGCTGCACCAGGTCTTAGCTGTGGCACGCGGGATCTTCGTTGCGGCATGTGGGATCTTTAGTTGAGGCATGCAGGATCTTTAGTTGTGGCATGAGAACTCCTAGTTGTGGCATGTGGGATCTAGTTCCCTGACCAGGGATCGAACCCGGGCACCCTGCACTAGGAGTGCGGAGTCTTAGCCACTGGACCACCAGGGAAGTCCCTAGTGCAATAATTAAAATCAAATAAGTATATATAGTATATGTTTAAATTGTTTGACCAGCTTTTTCATTTTCTTTTTTTTTTTCTTTGAAGGGTAAATGTCAGTATGGTATAATAAAGAATGTATCTGGTCCTTGACCCCAGTTCCTGGGGTGGAGCTCCTAAAACTCTTGGAATTTTCTGAGTGATAGGAGTGTCTTTATGCTAATGAAATGACTCATGGTGGGACCCTAGATAGATTCAGGATAATTTCTGGCTGGCCACTAGAAAGACCAACCATTTGATTAGAGGGCTGACTTTGGGCCAGCCTGACCTCTAGGAGGGGAAAAGAGCTGGAGATTGAGTTGAATCACATGGCTAAGGATCCAATCAATCATGAACACCCCAATAAAAACCCTATAGACACTGAGGCATGGTAGAGCTTCTTGGTTAATGAACATATGTTGGAGGGTGATGTGCACTGACTCCAGGGTAAAAGGGAATGGAAGCTTCACATTCCCTCTCATAACTTGCCTTATTTGTCTCTTCATATGACTGTTGCAAAATTACATCATTTATAACGAAGTTAGAAGAAGTATAGTATAGTGGTTTACTTAGTTCTTTTGAGTTGTTCTAGCAAATTATTGATCCAAGGGGGTTACAGGAACCCCCAAATCTGTAGCCAAGTCAGTCAAAAGTCTGGCTGGCATCAGAAGCAATGGCATCTGGAGAACTGAACCTTTAACTGGTGGGACCTGCACTGACTCCTGTAATCTATGGGTGATTAATATCAGAGTTGAATTGAGTATACCCAGCTGTGGTAGAAATGGAAGAGTTTATTCTTTACCCAAATAGCAAAATTCTGAATTAGTGTTCTGTATTTCAAATAAGAGACCAACTCTTTTTATATATTAAGATATGCAACTCTATTCAGGGGGGTTCTAGAGCATAAGGAAAAAATTCCAAGTGATGAATGATGATTTTAATTATTTTACTCTTTGTGAAACTGTGCAACTCAGATTGAGACTAGAACCCATGGGCCAGGGCTTGCACCCAGCCAAAACCCAGACTGGGACTCGAACCCACAGTCTTTTAACTGAGATCACACACCTGGTCTCAGGACTTAATGAAGCTCAGGTTCTTGATGTCTCACTGCAGAAAGAATTCAGGGAGAGACAAAGTGAAAGGTAAGAAGTGTGTGATTTTTTCTAAATTTTTTTATTTAGAGAGAAAATTTTTTCTAAATTTTTTTATTTAGAGAGAAACACAATCCACAGAGTGTGGGCCATCTCAGAAGTCGAGAGCAGCACCAGGGTATGGGATTGTCAGTTTTTATAGGGGTGGGTAATTTCATAGGCTAATGAGTAGGAGGAGTATTCCAGCTATTTTGGGGAAGGGGTGAGGATTTCCAGAAAGTGGGCCACTGCCTACTTTTTGACCTTTATGGTCAGCCTTGGAACTGTCATGGCGCCTGTGGGTGTGTCATTTAGCTTGCTGATGTGTTAAAATGAGCATATCCTGAGGCTTCAGGTCTAGTGGAAGTCGACTAGTCTGCCATCTTGGACCTATTTGGTTCTAATCAGTTTATGTCATGTCCTCGGGCTTTGCCATTCTTTTAAAGGTTGTGCCCTGCCCCCTTCCCTCCTGTTTCACTTGGGTCTTTCTGGAATTGTTCAAAAAATAGCACTGATACATTTTCATGTACATTTATTAAACTGCAGGAGAACAATGGCATGTCATTACAACACAGGACTTCATTATCTTTTGCAAGTATTATAGACTACTTATTTTCTCTACAGTGGCAGGAAAAGAATGGGGGGCCAATATCTTCCTTTGTAATATCCATGGCTTCAAAAGCAATATGCATATTCCATGTTAGTGTAAAAAAGAACAAAATTCCAACACTCATGTTTTACAGTAAGAAGAAAAGTACTAAACTATTCATGAGACAATCCATTTTTCTACACAGTATTCTTCTGGGGTGGTAACAGATCAACAAGCTAAGACAAACATGCAAAAGTATAAAGTTGCCAGAGAATAGGAAAAGACCTGAGAAAAGTGAACTCTTCAAGTATTTTGTAAAGTTCTATATTTATTAGGTGCCTAAATTGTTTAGGCTTTCTAATTTTCAACCCTATACTAGGAAAGCTGCTGAACCACTTTAATTTCATGTAATATAGGCCATAAGAGTCAGCACTCCAAATCTAGAGCCAGCATTTTCCTTGCTACATTTACCTGACAGTAAACAACTGACCAATCATGAACAGAAAGCAAATCAAACACACACATAGCTTATGATAATTTTCATTCTGGGAGTCTGGGGTTACACAGATCTTCTTAAATCCCATTTCAGACCCAAGAACGATATAAAATACCGGGTTTTCTGGGATGCTCTAAACATGTAGGTCTTTCTAGGCAGGGCTAACTGCTATCCAGTGCCACCATGAACAGATCATAATCCAAGCCCAGGGTAAAGATAACTCTAATATACCAAGAGGAGGCCCCATCTGGAGCCACATTAGATACTTTTTAAAGTCCCCCCATTAAGCTGAACTGACACCAGTGAGCTTCTGCAGAAACAGGACCCACTTTTGCAGTGGGTATCAAGCCAAACTGACACAATTGTCATCTATACTTTTATATAGACAATGAAAAAAAGAAAAACAAAGTGAAACAAATATAGAAGTTCTAGTACAGTGCCAAGGAATGAAAAGTCTTTCTTAGAAATGAGCTCTATTGTTAAAATGACACTCAACGTCTATTTATGCCATCCAGTACTTTTATCGCCTATCACTCAAGTACTTAAGCATTTAAATGCAACACTAATTGTTCTGGACTTTTATCCTCATATAGTTGATACATATATCAAAGGCATATATGAAATAAAAAAAATACCACCATGTACGACAACTGTACTCCACAAAAAAAGAAAAAAAACTTTACTCCTAATTTTTATCTTATAACTTCACTTTTAAATCACTTATTTTCAATGCAAGTTTAAGTAGCAACTTACAGTAGGGTTTAGATACACTGATATCCACTATTAAAATCTATTACCCTACCTCAACAAATTTAATTCCTTTTCATCTTAATTTGGAGAAGAATAAGAAAACAGGAACTTTGTTCATTTGTTTGGAGAGGTATCTATTCTAGCTGTCTATCTATCTATTCTATTCTAAGCAGTCATCTACGGAAATACAACAGGTGGACTGTCTCATATGCTTATGTGAAACATTTAGCAAATAATCAAATCTCTTTTCAAATTTAGTTCATCTTTTCCATGGGCCTTAAAAGAAATAATTAGGTTTTTAAACAATTTTTAAAAATGTTTACTGTGGATGTTGTATGTTTCTAAGAAATGATTTGTTCCTTTTTTTTTTATTGTTACAATACACAGAGCTTATTTAGATTTCACCAGTTGTACATGCATTCATCCCATGTACTTCTGCCGTCTAAAGTCATCACTTGGAGGCAACAATGGAAAATAGCAGTGTCAGAAGACCTGGGTTCTTCACTAGCAGTGTGACCTTGAATAAGCCACCTTTAACTATAAAAGGGGAATAATAGCTGGCCTAATACATAATAGCAAATTATTTCATTTATATAAAAATTGATTACTTGTTTTGAAATATTTTAAGAGATATGGGAAAAGAATCTTGACATTCTTTTCATAGGAAGGCTGGTGGTGAAAAGCACAGGCTTTATAGTCAGGAGTCCTGTGTTTCTTGGATTCTAGCTCTGTTGCTAATTGGAGGTGTGACCCTAGGCAAATTATTAATCTCCATACTTTCAATTTCCTTGTATGCTTGAGACAATCCCACCTCAGAGGATTGTTGTAGGGATGAAATGAGGTAATTCAATAAGTGTTCATTCAACATATATTTATTTAGTAACCATTCTGCTTGGTGCAATACTGGTTAAAAGTTCCTTTATCAAATACACACACACACACACACACACACACACACACACACATATGCCATACTCTGTGCTAGATTCCAGAGATTAAAAAAGAAGCTGAAGATACAGTAAAGCAACATTATGACAAAAAAATACTAATTTTACCCATGTACCTTCTTGGAAACAATCACAGGAATCTGATTTTTTTTTTTTTTTTTTTTTTTTTTGCGGTATGCGGGCCTCTCACTGTTGTGGCCTCTCCCGTTGTGGAGCACAGGCTCCAGACGCGCAGGCTCAGCGGCCATGGCTCACGGGCCCAGCCGCTCCGCGGCATGTGGGATCTTCCCGGACCAGGGCACGAACCCGTGTCCCCTGAATCGGCAGGCGGACCGTCAACCACTGCGCCACCAGGGAAGCCCTCTGATATGTTTTTGAGAGCTGTTACAAACAAATTTGCACGACTGAATCCAAGTATACAATGTCAGGTCTGGATTCAGAAGATAATTCTGAACTAGTAGAAAACACATTTCAAGTTTAGCTGTTCACCAGTGGAATGTGTCTAACAGGATACACACAAGGTCACAAACAAGACAAAGATCAGAGTCATGGCATATACCACACAACACATAACCAGTATAGTGCCTGGCATAGGATAAGTGCTCCTAAATATTGATCGAAAACAACTGAATTTGGGTGTCAACTCTGACACTTTCACACTGAGTGATTCTGGGTAAGTTATTAACTTTTCTAAGCCTTAGTTCTCTGTAAAATAGAAACGTGTCTGCTTTACCTGTCATAGGACAGTTGTGATCAAATGAAATCACATAAGAATGTATCTAATGCTTAATAAAACAGTAATTGTGACACACATGACTACTGCTACCTATTAGCTTACAAGCCTGCTTGTAGGGGTAAGACGTTAATATGTAAGCACCAGGAAAGGAGCAGCACCAAGATCTACTGAAAACAAACAAAAACAACCCAGAACTTATTTTCTAAAAATGTCATTTTCCTTGTGATGAAAAGATCTGGCCATTGTCAAACTGGTACTGTGGCTTTTCTAACCCCCAGGTTACAGCAGCAGGCTCTGCTGAGTGGCATCTTGCAAGGCGGAAGCTCTCAGTCCACGCAGGCGGCGGTGGGTTCGAATTTGACGATCATCTTCATCCCAGGTCCTAGTAAGGCACTACGGGTAAGGTGCCTTTGTAGTTAGCCGAGCAAGAAAACCACAGCGCATAGCCACCTCCACCTTCCACAGGGAGAAGGGACAGCCCGCCTGCCCACCTCACTCGGCCCGGGACCCCCGCATCTCCCGCCAAGCCTTGCGCTCTCAGTCCTGCCTACTGGCACGTAGGCAAGCGCGGCAAGAGGCTTGGGAAGCGCGGCCGGGACCGTCTACTTACTCAGTGGCCGCTTGGTGGGCGCCTGCTGGCCGAGACTCCGAACACCGCGGCTCTCTAGCCTCTCGGGACTCGCCTTCCTTCTGAGCCCTAACCGCAGCTACAGCAGCCTCTCCAGGAACTGAGAAGCGTCGAGGAGCTGACAGGGAAGCTGGGGAGGAGGACGAACCCTGGGCGGGGTGGCTGTTTGGACACGCCCCCGAACCCTCCGCGGCTCTTCCGCGCGTTGTCCCTGGAGGCGGAGAGGCGCGTACCCTGGAGGAGGATAAGGACTTAGGGACCCGCCCTTAACCTTCATCATCCTCTCGGCACCGCCCCTCCTCCTGCGGGCCCCGCCTCTGACCCGGGGTGCTCCGCCCACTCTGGTCGCTGGGCGTGCACGCGCACTTGCTGGCCTGTTTTGACAGCTTCAGGCCGCCTGGAATGGGAGGGAGCAGGAGGTATCGCGAGAGTTGGCCCCAAGCCTTGTGGGAGCTGTAATTATGGCGAGCTTGGGGGTAGAGGCTGAGCAGGACCCGCTCTTAGGCCACAGCATATCCGGAAGCAGGTGAGCGGATGTTGGGGGAAGGCCTTCTGACCCTCCTGCGCTATTGGGACTGGTCCCTTTCCCTGCGTCAGGCTTTGTGGGCCGAAGGAGGGGTGCCAGGGTGGCGGGAGCCGGCGGCAGGTTGCGCGAGACTTGGAGATGCGCTCTCACTTCCGCGGGGCGCCTTGAGCCGGCGGGTTCTGGTGAAGGTGTTGAAGAAACGCAAACTGCCTATTGTACCTTTACTCCAACTCTGATGAAGCAACCAAGCCTCTGCATTTGGCCCTTTACAGAACTGATTATACGTTTCACACAGTTTTATTCGAGACTTGAAGATACCGGTCTCAGTATTCACTTAACTAATTGCCTGATAACTTCTTGATACTTTTTTGCAAGTAAACCTAAGATGAGCTCCCCTTTGTCCTATGTCAAATGTATAAATAAAGACTATTTTTTAAGCATTTAAGGGATGAAGTGTATTTTGACCCTTATTATTCTGGTTATTTTGACCCTGGAATTGTTACAGTTTGTTTCTTACTCTGCAGTTATGTATTTAAACCTTTAGGAAAACGAAGTTGGGTATTATTTTAAACATATATAATTATTACAGTAAATTAACTAAATTCACAGGTAAACTTCAGCTGTCTATGACAGCTGTATATACGTGGAGATATGTCAGTCCCAATATCCCAATTCATCCCACTGCCCCCCCAACCATAAGTTTGTTCTCTGCATCTGAGACTCTATTTCTGCTTTGCAAATAGGTTCATCTCTACCATTTTTCTAGATTCCACATATAAGTGATATCATGATATTTGTTTTTCTGACTTACTTCACTCTGTATGACAATCTCTAGATCTGTCCACGTCTCTGCAAGTGGTACTGTTTCCTTCTTTTTTATGGCTGAGTAATATTCCATTATATATATGTTCCACATCTTCTTTATCCATTTCTCTGTCGATGGACATTGAGGTTGCTTCCATGTCCTGGCTGTTGTAAATAGTGCTGCAGTGAACATTGGGGTGCATGCATCCTTTCAAATTATGGTTTCCTCTGGAGGTATGCCTAGGAGTGGGATTGCTGGATCATGTGGTAGCTCTATTTTTAGTTTTTTAAGGAACCTCCATACTGTTCTCCGTAGTGGCTGTACCAATTTACATTCCCGCCAACCGTGTAGGAGGGTTCTCTTTTCTCCACACTCTCTCCAGCATTTATCGTTTGTAGAATTTTTGTTGATGGCCATTCTGACCAGTATGAGGTGATACCTCATTGTAGTTTTGATTTGCATTTCTCTAATAATTAATGATGTTGAGCATCTTTTCATGTGTTTGTTGGCCATCTGTATGTTTTCTTTGGAGAAATGCCTGTTTAGGTCTTCTGCCCAGGTTTTGATTGGGTTGTTTGTGGGTTTTTTTGATATTGAGCTACATGTGCAGTTGGTATATTTTGGAGACTATTCCCTTGTCAGTTGCTTCGTTTGCAAATATTTTCTCCCATTCTGAGGGCTGCCTTTTCGTTTTGTTTATGGTTTCTTTTGTTGTGCAAAAGCTTTTAAGTTTAATTAGGTCTCATTTGTTTATTTTTGTTTTTATTTTCATTACTCTAGGAGGCGGTCAAAAAAGATCATTCTGTGATTTACGTCAGAGAGTGTTCTGCCTATATTTTCCTCTAAGAGTTTTATACAATAGTATCCAGCCTTACATTTAGGTCTTTAATTCTTTGAGTTTATTTCTGTGTATGAGCACCAAACCTTTTTTAAAAATCACTTTGTTTGAAACTCCTTGGAAAATCTATTTGTCAGGTCCCCGATTTACTAAATGGAATATATGGAATGTAATTTTGTTTACATTTTATCTTGAGATCATTAAAATGAATGTCACTACTGAAATATATTGTGATAGAGTGACATCCTCCGGGCCTAATAAGGCATTTGGGACTATGTGCTGCTATACTGATTTGTTCTACAGTGCTATACTTTTCACATCTATTTTTCATTTTTCAGCCTATTCTGTTTCTGGCAGACTGTTCCTCATCATGTTTTTGTTATCTGTTGGCAACCTCTGTTTTTGTTGCTGTCTGCAGACTTCTCTTCTCCCAACTTTTCTTTGGGACTTCTAGTTTGCTGTGGCTTTGAAAATCATGTATCTAAGCTTAATAGAATTGTAGGGAGTTAGAACATGGAAGCTCTGACTGAAAGCTAAAGATCTCTCGTATTAATCAAGTGCATGAGCTTGAGTACATGGACTTTGTGATTTTTGGATTTCTCAGCATTGTTTTTGCTTCTTCCTAATTCTTGGTTGTTTTCCAGATAGATTTCAGGATCCTTGAGTTATGGTTAGATGTATTCTTTTTTTTTTTTTTTTTTTTTTTTTTTTTTTTTTTTTTTTTTTTATTTTTGGCTGTGCTAGGTCTTGTTTCTGTGCGAGGGCTTTCTCTAGTTGTGACAAGCGGGGGCCACTCTTCATCGCGGTGCGCGGGCCTCTCACTGTCACGGCCTCTCTTGCTGCGGAGCACAGGCTCCAGACGCGCAGGCTCAGTAGTTGTGGCTCACGGGCCCAGTTGCTCCGCGGCATGTGGGATCCTCCCAGACCAGGGCTCGAACCCGTGTGCCCTGCATTGGCAGGCAGATTCTCAACCACTGCGCCACCAGGGAAGCCCTAGATGTATTCTTATGGTACATTCTGTCACTTTGTCCAAATAAACCTACTTTAAAAGGGGATTTTTTTTTTCTTTCTCTTATGTTCAAGTAATTGATGCTCATTAGGGTCCATTTAAATTCAGATGTTCTGCCTATCTGAATTTAATTTCTAGATTTAGCATTTTTAAAATAAAAAGGGAGTATTTTGAGAATAATTCAATAAGCGTACTGTCTTTAAAAACGTAGATTCCCTAGTAAAGAGAACATATGTAAAACTAACTGGCAAGCCCTGTTCACTTTGAGTAAATTGCAAAAACATGAGTGTAGTTCACCACCAACCTCAGCCTTTCATCAAGTCCTCAGGAATCCCCACTGACCCTATCCATAGAATTTAAGAAACCAGGGTTGGCAGACTTTTCCTATAAAGGCCCATATGGTAAATATTTTACGCTTTGCAGGCCAGGAGGCAAAATCAAAGTTATTATATAGGTACTTAGATAACAAGAAAGAAAATAAATTTCCACAACATTTTGTAGTAATGAAATTTAAAATGTAATAATAAATGAGTACAATTTTTTGTAATACAAGACTAATGATGAGAGGAATAGAATTCTTGTTGTGGGGGGAGTTGGCATTTTGTTTAATTGGAGCTCAAAGTTAATGTTTTCTGTCATGAAATTGATCACAAATATTCATCTGTAAAAACCATTCTTATCTCATGGGCTACACAAAAACAGGTGGTAGGCCAGATTTGGCCTATTAGACTGTAGTTTGCTGATCCCTCTCTTAGAATATCCTAAAGTATTATAGGTGCTTAAAATTTTTCTTTGCAACGTTAGCCTAGTCTCTGTAAAACAAATATTACTAGAACTTATGATTGTATACAAGATACTTTTATAGAACATTCTCAATTTATTTCTGTCTTTTAATTTCTATAACTTTTACACCATTACACTATTTTGTCATTGACCACACACTGCTTTCTCTTATCCTCTTTCAATATGGGTTCTTTTTTGCTGTTCAGTAGTTCACAGATGCTCTCTCTGGTAAAAGTACAATTTTATTTTTCCTCTCAGTAAATCCATGTGTATTCCTCATAGTTTTTGAGTCGCAACTTTGATAAACATGCTATCATTTTATTTATTTATTTTATTTTTGGCTGTGTTGGGTCTTCGTTGCTGTGCGAGGGCTTTCTCTAGTTGTGGCAAGCGGGAGCCACTCTTCATCGTGGTGTGCGGGCCTCTCACTATCGCAGCCTCTCTTGTTGCGGAGCACAGGCTCCAGACGCGCAGGCTCAGTAGTTGTGGCTCACGGGCCTAGTTGTTCCACGGCATGTGGGATCTTCCCAGACCAGGGCTCGAACCCTTGTCCCCTGCATTGGCAGGCAGATTCTCAACCACTGTGACACCAGGGAAGCCCCATGCTATCATTTGAGGTATAGTTTGTAATGAAAATTTTGGACAGGACAAAACCCTTTAGCATTGCAACTTTACTTGAAGGAGACTCTCAAATGGAGAACTAATACCAGAATACAGCAATGATAATATAAAGGAATCAAAATATTAAACAAATCACATTGGAATGTAATAAAAATGGTAACTTGATTGAAGGACAGTTATATTCTTCTATGTTCCTACTATCTCCAACAAGGAAGAAAGATGCATTTCTTCACCAAAGTTATACTTTTTTAAAAAAAATTTTATTTATTTTTTGGCTGCGTTGGATCTTCATTGCTGTGCATGGGCTTTCTGTAGTTGTGGAGAGCATGGGCTACTCTTCATTGCAGTGTGCAGGCTTCTTATTGCAGTGGCTTCTCTTGTTGCAGAGCATGGGCTCTAGGCACGTGGGCTTCAGTAGTTGCAGCATGCAGGCTCAGTAGTTGTGGCACACGGGCTTAGTTGCTCCATGGCATGTGGGATCTTCCCCGGCCAGGGATTGAACCTGTGTCCCCTTCATTGGCAGGCGGATTCTTAACCACTGCGCCACCAGGGACGTCCCAGTTATACTTTTTGAATTAAAAAGAAGGAAAAGTAGGCTTCCCTAGTGGTGCAGTGGTTAAGAATCCACCTGCCAATGCAGGGGACACAAGTTCGATCCCTGGCCTGGGAAGATCCCACATGTAGCAACTAAGCCTGTGTGCCACAACTACTGAGCCTGAGCTCTAGAGCCCGCAAGTCACAACTACTGAGCCCATGTGCCACAACTACTGAAGCCTGTGCGCCTAGAGCCCGTGCTCTGCAACGAGAGAAGCCACGACAATGAAAAGCCCGCGCACCGCAACAAAGAGTAGCCCCCCCTCACCGCAACTAGAGAAAGCCCGCACACAGCAACGAAGACCCAACACAGCCAAAAATAAATAAATACATAAATAGATAAATTTATTTTAAAAAAAGAAGGAAAAGTAAAATTTTTATTTTGAAACATTTTAAATCCGTACAAAAATTGAAAAAACAGTGCAATAAATACCTGATTACCCTGTCATTGTTAGCCTTTTCCACACTGCTCAAATCTTTCTACACACACACACACACACACATACACACACACAACCACCCCTCTTTTGCCAGACTACCCAAAAGTAGGTTGCAGACATTATGGCACTTTATCCTAAATATTTGAGTCTGCAGCCTACATCTCCCCAAAACGTAGACATTCTTTTACACAGCTATGTCACTGTTACCACAGCTAGAAAGACACTACTAATTCAAAATATCATGTACTATACAGTCTATACTCATATTTTTCCAGTTGTTCCAAAAATGTACTCTACAGCTTTCTTTTTTTTTTTTTTTTCTGGTATGCGGGCCTCTCACTGTTGTGGCCTCTCCCGTTGTGGAGCACAGGCTCCGGACGTGCGGGCTCAGCGGCCATGGCTCACGGGCCCAGCCGCTCCGTGGCATGTGGGATCTTCCCGGACCGGGGCATGAACCCGTGTCCCCTGCATTGGCAGGCGGACTCTCAACCATTGCGCCACCAGGGGAGCCCTCTACAGCTATTCTTTTTTAAACAGGACCTGATTAATGTTCAAGCATTGATCCTTATGTCTTTTTAGACTCCTCCAACCTAAAACTGTCCCCTGACCTTCTCTTTTGTTCTTACTAACATTGAATCCTCTGATAAATCTAGATTAGTTTTCTGTTTTCTTTGGAACATCTCATGTTCTGAATTTGTGGACCATTTCTGGGTAGATCCTGGTCAAACATTTCTGGCAAGAAAATCCCATGGCTTATGTTGAGAACATCCCAGTGTATTCTGTCAGGAGGCATTGGATGCCAGGCCATCCCACTGTTGGGGATGCCACGTTTGACTACTTGGTTAAGAGGGTGACTGTTATATCTCTCAATTATAAAGGCTCATTTTCCATTTTCTGATTAGTGGATCAACAAAAGAGTGATACTTTGAGTACTTTTGACCTTCCAACCAGTTATTTTTGGATTCACTGATGATCTTTGCTTTCATCCATTATTACATGGAAGGTAAATCGTGATTTTCTATCATCCCTTCAATATTTAATAGCTGTCATTAAAAGAAGAAAGATTTTTGACTGACCTTCAAGTCAAAGTCACTCAAACAATAT
The DNA here is from genome assembly GCF_949752795.1 of Hyperoodon ampullatus. Classification (NCBI taxonomy): domain Eukaryota; kingdom Metazoa; phylum Chordata; class Mammalia; order Artiodactyla; family Ziphiidae; genus Hyperoodon; species Hyperoodon ampullatus. The sequence continues at coordinate 138,707,987 of NC_136914.1, forward strand.
TATTACATTTTTTTTCAGAATCAGATTATTTACTTCTCTTAGTTCCATAACTTAGATAAGATATGAGCAAATTGGTTACTTGAAAATGTTCAGGCTTATTTTAGTGATAGTTCTTATTCGTGATTATCAGTTAGATTTCTGATCTCCAGAAAATAAGAATGAGTTCATTAAAACTATAATAGTAACCCAGTACTGTAAAGTGATACCAGAATTCAGTGCTGTGGGATTGAATGGTGTATACCTTTTGCTGATATGTAGTAATAGCAAGTCCCCTACATACGAACAAGTTCCATTCTGAGAGCGCATTCGTAAGTCCCTAGGTACCCAATAACACAATTGGCTATGTAGTACTATACTGTAATGGGTTTATAATACTTTTCACACAAATAATACATTAAAAAAACAAACACAAAAAATAAAGAAAACACTTTTAATCTTACAGTGCAGTACCTTGAAAAGTACAGTAGTAGAGTACAACAGCTGGCATACAGGGGCTGGCACTGAGTGAACAGGCAAGAAGAGTTACTGACTGGAGGAGGGAGAGGAGGTGGGAGATGGTAGAAGCTGAAGGATCGTTAGCAATAGGAGACGGAGGGCAAGCTGCAATTTCACTCACACCTGATATTGATGGCACAGGTTCTGGTTCCTTGCTGGATTCAATTCTATCTACCCCCTTGAAAAAAACGATCCAATGATGTTTGGGTAGTGACTCTTTTTTTCTTGTCATGGATGACACGGTAGCACTGGATTGCATTCTGAACGGCTGCTGCAACCTTCATATAATGTTCTACATTCAGGTCCTGTGCCTCACAAACTACCAGTGCCTCCTCAAATAAAGAGAATCCCCTTGCCATTTCCTGCTACGTGAATCTCTTCGGTTCTTCAGTTACTTCTCCTTCCTCTTGTCTCTCTTCGTCCTTTCTCTGGGTCTCCAGTTTCATCAGGTCTTCCTTAGTAAGCTCCTTGTGTTGCACAGCAAGGAGTTCAATGAAGTCGTCCTCTTGCAGATCTAGCTCCGGCTTCTTGCTGAGGGTCACTAAGTTGCTGAAGACCTCTTTGGATTCCTCATCCAACTTCTCAAATCCATGAAAATCGTGAACAAACTGCAGGCAAAGTTTCTTCCAAACCCCATTCATAGTGACGGCCGTAACCTCACGCCAAACAGTCAATGTTTTTTGTGGCCTTGTAGATGTTATAGCCCTTCCAAAACTGTCGCAAGGTTGTTCCTGATTCGTCGGTCGCCTTTACTGCCTGACTAAAAGTGTAACGTGAATAATATTTCTTGAAAGTGGCTGTAACTCCCTGGTCCATAAGTTGGATGTGGGACATAGTACTTGGTGGCAGATGCGCTACTTTGATGTTGGGATGAAAGTCGTTCATGAATGGGGGGTGGTCTGGAGCATTATTGAGCAGCAAAAGAACATTGAATGGGACATCCTTCTCCAAGCAATATTTCTCTACCTCCGGGATAAAGTGGTGGAAAAATCAATCCTGGAAAATGGCCTGTGTAACCCAGGCTTTGGGGTTACTCTTCCACACAACAGGAAGAGAGCCCTTGGCTATATTTTTAAGGGCTCTTGGGTCCTCTGAATGATAAACTAAGAGAGGCTTCAGCTTCATATCGCCGGAAGCATTGCCACCAGACAACAGAGTTAGCTTATCCTTTATTGCTCTATAGCCTGCCATTGACTTTTCCTCCTTACTGATGTAACTTTGGTCTGGCATCCTCTTCCAGTACAGTCCTGTCTCATCCACAATAAGAACCTGCTTGGGTGAGTACGTGCCTTCATCAATAGTTTCTCAAAGCGTTTCAGGAAATTCCCAGGCAGCTACCGTATCTGCACTCGCTGCCTCGCCACTTACTTTTACATTGTGAAGGTTGGCTGTAGCATTGAACTGATGAAACCAGCCATGGCTGGCATTAAAAGATGCGCCCTTTGATTCTTCACCGTGTTTCTTCTTCAAGTCTTCATAAAGTCTTTTGGCTTCCACTTGAATCAGCATTAAGCTGAGTGGGACTCAACACTGATACTGATCCTGCATCTACACCCTGAGTACTTTCTCCATCTCCATCATTTTTCCACACTTCTTTGATATTATTGTCGACATCATTGGCACATCAGACTTCATGTATTCCATGATCTCGTCCATGTTCTTAGAATCGTGCTGATGGTTGAACGATTCATGTTATAAGAATGAGCGACGTCAACCATCTTTTTGCCTCGCTCCACTCTCTCAATTATTTTCACTTCTGTTTCTATCGTTATCACTTGGCACTTCTTAGTGGTACCAGACACATCACCGCTGATTTTACGCTTGCTTCCGGACATCCTGGGCTTGAAATAAAGATACTGTACTACTGTACTCTATACAGTACTGTACAGTAAAGTACACAAAAGCACAACCACTTTTAGAGGATGCACACATGTGACACTGTTTGCCAGACATGTGAACTAACTTATGTGTTTGGACATGCGAACGCATGTTCGCATCTTTGAAAGTTTGCAACTTGAAGGTTCGTGTGTAGGGGACTTCCTGTATCTGCATTATGTATTCCAAATTTCAATATATTGATTTGCACATACGAGCATCTGGGGTTCTGCTATTTTTCAGGTATGCGACATTACAGTCTATTTTTGTGGAACAGCGTATACAGTGTTAAGCACTTCATATATATTATACCAGGAACTGATATATCTGGCACATAATAGATCTAATAAATGTTATTTCTTTTCTTCATTCCCTCTCTAACATTTCCAGTCACGTCACATTTTAAAAAAACATAGTTTCTTTTTTGAAGACTAACAGTTCTAAGTCTATTTTAGAAAATAATGTTGGAACATAAGATGGCATTTTGTCTGTTGTGCTTGGTTTAATTATTTGAAAACATAATGCTTCTAATACGGTAAATTTGTTAACTCTTTTTGTGTGCATATGTGAAAATGTAATGGGTACACATGCTAATGTTATCACCTGACAGAGGTAGGCTACGTGGTTAACATACTTGCCCTTAATCCAGGTCAAAGGTGATAATGAAAGGTCAACCCAGTCTGGAGGGGCCTTGGTCTCTCTTTGGTCCACTAACAGAGCTTGTCTGGTAACCTGTGTTGGAGCAAAGGCAAATGTTTCAGGAAGTCCCAGGGTTACGAATGTCTTAGGTCACATCAAACCTTCCTGGTGTCACTTTTATATTAATTTTGCTGAAAGTACCCAACTAAAATAGCTTCCTACAGCAAAGTTAATTTGCTGTCATCAAGTAGAGCATGTCATAATGATGACAGTTATTATCATTTAATAGTTACTAGTTGTATATCCCACCTGTAGGAGATCTAATGGTTGTAGCTATTTTATTTTACTTATTTTGATATACTTTATTCATTTTGTCAGTTTAGCAAATTTAAACATGCTTGATTCATAAGTTTATAGCATGCCAACAATAGCAAAATAATTGGCTCACAAAATGTTTTGCCTTTTTAAGCTGCCTCATGTCTCCCAAGTTTCTATGCACAGTGATCCATAAATATAATCCATGGAAATTAAAAGATATAATACTTATTTATAGATGAATTAGTATAGTAAGAACCAATATTAGTAAATTATACCTCTATCATATAATTTTCATGACTTTAGGAGAGAGAAAATAAAATTGTGCCACAGAAAGATTTGCATGTACTGAGATAACTTTATACTACTTTTTTCTTCTTTATACCTAGAGAATGGGATATTATAGAAACTGAGGAGCATTATAAGAGCCGATGGAGATCTATTAGGATTCTGTATCTTACTATGTTTCTTAGCAGTGTAGGTAAGTATTAGAAATTATACATAATTTTTAAACTTTAGATAAAAAATATTTTAATGTCATTTAATTAAAAATTATTTTTTTATTATGGTAAAAACCACATAACATAAAATGTACCGTCTTAACCATTTCTAAGATCAGAGGTGTTAAATATCTCTACATGGTTGTATAACCAATCTCCAGAACTTTTTTATCTTGCAAAATTGAAACTCTATACCCATTAAACAACAACTCATTTCCCCTTCCCTCAGCCACCATTGACCATCATTTTGCTTTCTGTTTCTATGAACTTGACTACTCTAGATAGTTCATATAAATGAAATCATACAGTATTTTTAATTTTGTGATTAGTTTATTTCATTTAGTGTAATGTCCTCAAGGTTCATCCATGTTGTAGCATGTGTCAGAATTTCCTTCCTTTTTAAGGCTGAATAATAGTCTGTTGTATAAATTCTAGGAGAGGGAAAACTTTTCCTTTACTTTGTTAGGTTTTATAGCTAAGAAAGTAAAGGAAAGGTTTTTAATTGGGGGCCTGCAAATTAAACTGACAAAAGGCAGATCAACAGGAGAAAAGCATAAAAATTTATTTGATGTTAATATTTTTATGTGAGATATGGGGCTTCATAGAAAAGTGAAAACCCCAAAGAAAGGGTTAGACTCAGGGACTTATATACTATTTTAACAAGGGTCTCTAATTATGGAGAGGTGACTAGACAAAGAAAAAGGGCTGGCTTTCTAGGGATGGTAAATTGTGGGAAAGTGACTAGGAAATACATGGGGTAACTAATGGAGGATGAGGGTTATTTGAGTAAGGTTTGTTTGTGCAGACTCATCTCAGCATTGATGCTCCATCTGCAGTGATAAGAATGTTTTCTTCTTCCTGGTACTGGAGGAGCACATTTCTCAGGGGAAATTTATGCCCAGTTTTTAGGCAGAAAGGGGGAAGACAGAAAGCCCTTCTGTGTCTGCTGTTTGTTAGTTGCCTTCAGCTCAAAATAATCAATATGCCAAAGCAGCATATTTTGGAGTAGCATGTTCTGATCCCCTTCAGTATATACCACATTTTGTTTATCCATTTATCTGTTGATGAACATTTGGGTTGATTCCATATTTTGTTTCTTACAAATAGCTGCTGTGAACATGGGTGTGCAAATACCTCTTTCACATCCTGCTTTCAGTTCTTCTGGGTATATATCCAGAAGTGGAATTGCTATATCATATGATAATTCTATTTTTAATTTTTTGAGGAACTGCTATACTTTTTTCCATAGGTGCTGCTGCATTTTACATTCCAATCAACAGTCAGGGTTCAGATTTTTCCACACCCTCACCAACTCTTATTTTATGTTTATTTGACATTAGTCATTCTAATGGGGTAGTAGCTTATTGTGACTTTGATTTGTATCTCCTTGATGATTACTCACGTTAGGCATCTTTTCACGTACATATTGACTATCTGTATATCTTCTTTGGAGAAATGTCTGTTCAAGTCCTTTGCCCATTTTTTAAATAAGGTTTTATGTTGTTGAGTTGTAGGAGTTCTTTATATATTCTGAATATTAATCCCTGATCAGATATATGATTTGCAAATATTTTCAACCATTCCGTGACTCTTTTTTTCACTCTGCTGATTGTGCCCTTTGATTCACAGAAGTTTTAAATTTTGATGTAGTTTAATGTATTTGCTTTTTACTTTTGTTGCCTGTGAACCTCATTTAGCTTTTATATTGACACATACCAATAGTAAAGTCCAAGAATATTGATCTGTATAGCTTGATTATTTTAACCTATTAACATTATTTCTGAAAATATATTTACTGAAAAAGTTAACCTTTATGAGGAAAAAAAATTTAATATTAAGAACTGTAATTATGTTAAAAATGGTAAGGAATGAAAATATATAGGAATTCTCAATACTGTGATAGTTTATAAAGGAATGTTTTAGGGAATCAATTTTTTTTCCAAGCATGGACTCTAAGTCCATAGGCAATAATTTTACAAATGGTTTCTTTCCCTGACATGGATTTAGTGAAGGTCATTTGACTAAGTTGTTTTCCATATCCTTTCCATTTATCCCAGGTCACCCTCTTATTCTCTCTCTCTTGCCAGTCTTCTTTATGATTCAACATTGAGTAAAAATAGATTTTAAATAAAGCTAAAACTAAAGAAAAGTACAAAATAAAGTTTTTTGGATTGTATATCTATTATTATGCTTTCCACAAATATCAGGAAAAAATGTTGATTCAGATTGGCTTGAACAGTAATTTGTATTTTCTTATAAGATATCCATAGTGGGACAACTCCAGGTGAAGTTCCCTGGCTCTGCTTCTGAATAAGTTTTTTGGTTTTGCTCTCTTCCGCATATTGCCATCATTCTTAGGCTATAGGAGGGATGCAGCAGCAGTTCCACGTGTCACATCCTTCCACAGTAATTTTTATTGATTGAAAGGGACTTATTTTTTAAACCTCCAAAGAGATGAGGAGTCCTTTCTTGGAGGTCCCAAAGTAGACCTCCCCTTATTTTTCACTGGTCAGAATTGGGTTACCTGTTAATTTCTAAACCCATCATCAGCTGGGATAGTGAGATCTAATCAGGATCTACCCTCTGGATTTTGGGGTGGACACAGTGTTCTCTAAAGCCTGTGGCTTTGTGGAGGAATGATGTATACCTCAATACAACCAGGATTCTATCAGAGAGGAGGAAGGGGGCAAATGAATGTTGTTTAGGTAACAATCTCTGCAACAGATTGGTTTTTTTTTGTTTGTTTGTTTTGTTTTTAGTGGTACACGGGCCTCTCACTGTTGTGGCTTCTCCCGTTGCGGAGCACAGGCTCCGGATGCGCAGGCTCAGCGGCCATGGCTCACAGGCCCAGCCGCTCTGCGGCATGTGGGATCTTCCCGGACCGACCGGTGCACGAACCCGTGTCCCCTGCATCGGCAGGCAGACTCTCAACCACTGCACCACCAGGGAAGCCCCAGATTGTTTTTTTATTTAAAGCACTTCTAATTTTTGTACTCATTTATCTAAAATATAAGTAATAATTTCAAATTTAACAGAAATAAGTTTTTTAACTTTAGATTTTAATTGGCGTGTGAAACATTTTACCTGTTTACAAGTTACTTGATTGTGAGATAGTAGTCTTATTTTCAAACATTAGTTGATTCTTTTCATCAAGTCAATGTGTTAATTCAAAATACACTAAGATGAAACTAATAATTAAATTATTTTTTAAAACAGACTTTTAAAAAGGAATGTAGTACTGATACTGCTACAACATAGATGAACCTTGAAAGCATTATGCAAAGAAAGAAGCCAGACACAAAAGACCACATATTGTGTGGTTCTATTCATATGAAAGTCCAAAATAGGAAAATCTATAGAGACAGAAAGTAGATTAGTGGTTGCTTAGGGCTTTTGGGGAAATGATAGAGGATAGAAGAGTATAGCTAAAGGGTCCAGGGTTTCTTTTTGAGGTGACTAAAATATTGTAAAATTGACTGTAGTCATGGTTGCACATATCTGGCACACTAAGAGCCATTGAATTGTACACTTTAAATGGGTGAATTCATTGTGATTATATCTTAATAGAGCTGTTTTTTTTTTAAATAGCCTTGATAGAATTGTGATTGGATGTGCCTAATATTTAAAATCGACAAAAAACATTGGAGTTTATCATTACAGTTCTCAAGCAATAAAAGCTAGCAGAGATAATTTTCTTTTAAGGTATGCCCATCTTGAGAAATGGTTCTTTATAGCCACTGCCCCCTTTAAAGATCATTTTCTTTCTTCTTAGTCCTCCCTGCAGTGAATTATCTCTCCCAAACAACACAGATTAGAAGTCTAGCAATTCGTCTATAACAAAGTAGCCTTACCTCCATTCATTTCTGCTATAAAAACTTAACAAAGCTGTCAGTAATTTTCTTTTCTTTTTTTAAAAAAATAAATTTATTTATTTTTGGCTGCATTGGTTCTTCATTGCTGTGCGTGGGCTTTCTCTAGTTGTGGTGAGCAGGGGCTACTCTTCGTTGCAGTGCGCGGGCTTCTCATTGCGGTGGCTTCTCTTGCTGCGGAGCACGGGCTCTAGGTGCATGGCTTAAGTAGTTGTGGCATGCGGGCTCAGTAGTTGTGGCTCGTGGGCTCTAGAGCGCAGGCTCAGTAGTTGTGGCGCACGGGCTTAGTTGCTCCACGGCATGTGGGATCCTTCCAGACCAGGACTCGAACCCGTGTCCCCTGCATTGGCAGGCAAATTCTTAACCACTCTGCCACCAAGGAAGTTCCAGTAATTTTCATTTACAGTAAAGACACGTGAATAAGGAGAAATAGGTCCTCTGCTTTTATTATGTTAATTGTGGTGAGGGACTGTCATTATATATATATTTTCTAGCCTTTAATATTTATTTTCCTTTTGATAAATAAAACCCCATTGCTTAATAAATTAGACATTTGTGGTCATAAGTTTGTAAATTCAGAATGATGTTTTAAAATCCATGCTATAGTTCAAAAATTTGTATCTATAGTGATGAAATTATTATAAGCATAAATAACAGAATTTGTCTCTTCACAGGATTTTCTATTGTGATAATGTCAATATGGCCATATCTCCAAAAGGTTTGTGCACTTTATTCGTCTCTTATGTAGCTGTAGTAGTAATAACTCTTATGTAGTTAAGAGTTTTCTAGAGAGTCTCTTTGGTATTCTGAGTTAATCTTTATTAAAATAACTTGAGATAATAATTCTTCAAAAGAGGCTTATAAGTAAGGTAACTGTATGCTTTATTGTGCAAACCAGAGCACTCTTGAAGTGAAAAGAGTGCTTTAGCAGGAAAATAGGATTATATCCAGACAATTGCAGGCAAATGTAGATGTATGGTCACCTACTTATTAGCCACTTTCCCATCCCATCCACACCCCTTCCCGAATAAAAAGGAAACTAAGCTAGACATAGTCTGAATTCCTATAATGTGTAAATGATATTGCTATGGAATAACTTGATGCTTTCTGATAGAATTAATTTGGGATGTCAGGTGACAGTGTGAAAAGAATAGACAATATATGTATTTTGATGCTGTGGTTACTACATGGGAAGGAGGGAGTGACAAGAAGATGCAAGTTTGGTGGGTACTCTGACATCAGTTGATCATCAGTTGATGATCAAGTCCTGTGAATTCTACCTTTTTAAAAAAATATATTTGACATATAACTGTCAGTTCTATCTGAAAATTCCAGTAATGAATTTATTAAAAATCAGTATTTAAGTTGAAGACATAATTAATCTATAATAATATTTCAGTTAAGGTTCTTGAAGGAGTTCCTCTGTGCTTCCTAACTCTTCTTCACTCCTTATCCTGCTACAATCTGATTAACTCCTCTGCTACCCTACAACTGCTCTTGATGAGGTCTCCAATGACTTAATCGCTCACCAAATAGTAGATACTTTTCAGTCCTTACTTTAGGTGACATTGGGGTAGTGTTTGACATTGTTGTCCTCTCTTTGCTTCTTGAAACTGTCTCTTAGCTTCCATGACATTACTCTTAACTCTTTATTCTTAAATTATTTTGTGTATTTTTCTTTATCAACTTGCCCCTTATATTTTGGTTTTCTCCAGAGGAGAGAGAGAGAGAGAGAGAGAGAGAGAGAGAGAGAGAGAGAGAGAGAGTATGTGTGTGTGTGTGTGTGTGTGTGTGTGTGTGTGTGTGTGTGTGTTTCAGCCTAGATCCTGAGCCTTGGCCAATATTAGATCTATAGCCAGTAATTTATTATATCGTGTACTTGGATGAACCTAAGGTCCTCAGATCTTTACACTTTTTCCTCCTTTTTTTTTTCTGGAGTGTTTTCCTTCCCTCCATCTCTCCTTTCCTCTGCCATTCCCTTCCTCCCTTCTTCTCCACTATTTTTTATTAATTCTTCAAGGCTTTGCTCCAACGTCACCTTCTCTGAAAAGCCTTTTCTTACTGTCCCTCACCCCAGTTTGCATTAGAAGGTTTTCCTATGTGCTTCCATATCCCTTTATCATTAATACTTATCATTGAGTGTTGTAACAGCATGTTACAGAGAGTTTACCTAACTTCTCTACAAGATTGTTAGAATGGTTGGATGGCTTCAATAAAAATAGTAGACACATTTGATGAATATTTAGGGTTTAAAAATTATACCTATTATATAAGAAATTTATTGACATCTTATATTTCATTTTAGATTTTTAGGTTTTATAATTTTTAACTTAAAAATACTATTTTCTTATGCTATCTTTTAAAAGAAATATAGAAAAAAATACACATTTTACTTTTTAGTGATTTAGTGCCACATTTTCACTGCCATTTTGAAAATTAATTTAAACTAATTAAAAATTTATTTTACATGAAATCATTACTCATGACACTAAAAATTCTTTCCATACTGGCAGAATTATTAGAATTGGACCAGAATATTTAACAATTCTGGAGCAATATCTTCTGTGCTAAAATATGTATTTCTATGTATCAAAACTCTTGATTTCTATGGTCCCTGTATCTAGTTTGTTTAACCTCAAAATTCTTAAAAGAAAGGTATTTACAAAATTGGGTCTACTCAGCATAATAAGTTGAATTTTGAAAAGGTACACTCCTTTCTCCAGATATTTGTAATCTCTTCAAAGGTAAATTTATTGAGAGCACATGAACATATCCCTAGTTCTTTGGCAAGACAAGCATAACATTTTCACCAAAAACCTTGTGAGTTAATTTTCTCAAGTTATTTCATAATAATATTGATAGCTCATTGTGTGCCAGGCACAATACTAAATCTTTCATCTAAATCATCTTTTGATCTTCATAACAACTCTGTGAGATGGTCATTATCACTCCTGTTTAACAGATAAAGAAACTCAGACTAGAGAAGTTAGGTAGCTTGCCCAAGATCACACAGCTAGAAAATGGTAGAATCAAGCCTATCTGAAACCAAAATCTAACTCTACAGTGCTATGTTACCTACTGTCTTAAGATTTTTCATTCTTTTTTTAAAATGTTATGTTTATTTTATTGAAGTATAGTTGATTTACAATGTTTCAGGTGTAGAGCAAAGTGATTCAGTTATACACACACACACACACACACACACACACACATTCTTTTTCCGCTTCATTTCCATTATAGGTTTTTATAAGCTACTGAATATAGTTCCCTGTGCTATACAGTAGGTCATTGCTGTTTATCAAAATTTTCATTTTTAATTTAAGGCTACTATCTCTTTTACGATAATATGTTACCAAATATTACTTAGCTTAAAAGTCATCTGTGAGAAAGATAAAAAGCTAGGCCAAAACCACCCCTCTAAAACCCCAAAACAGTAAGTTATCTGTCTGAAAGGAATTTGGCACTGCTGTGAATCTCTGACTTGTGCTTCTGGCCGTGGCTGATAGACAGCTATCAGCCCAGTGATTCCACAGCCTGTGCTGCCCAGAGTTGTGATTGATTTCCAGGAAAACTCATATTCTTAAACCCAGATTTAAATTGGAATGATAGGTTATCTATAGGCCCAGGGACATAGTGGGACTACTCATGCATGTTACAATAAAATATAATAATAAAACCGACATATCAGTAAAAACAAAATACCAAGAAATATTAATTTTTTATGTATAGGTAACATTCATTTAGTGCATACTATAGGCAGACATGACCCTAGGCACTATACATGTCTTGACTTAAATAATTCTCATAACAACTCTGTGAAGTTACCCCCATAAAGAATTAAAGCATGCTGGTGTTTTTCCTCAGCTACTCAAAAATGTAGGATTTTTCAGAATCAGATAAGTAGAACCTGGTTTGGAAACTCCTTGATGGCAAGAACTGTGTTTATTCAATTTGTGTTCATATTGCCTCACACAGGTTTTGTCGCAGAGAAGGCCTTAGTGACTGTTAATTGGATGAATATGCAATAATCTATAAGTAAATAGTTGAGGAGGCTTGGAACACATCTCAGCTCCCATAGCGAAGCATTAAGAATTCTAGAACTTTGCTTTTTCAATATTATTAACATGTTTAGAGAAGAATATTTTGAAATTCAGTACTACGCACTGTGGGCTTTTTTTTTTTTTTAAGAGAAGAGACGGATCTAACTTTCACTGAAGTGTGCAAAACCAAACAAGTTTACAGATAATTACCATACAATATGAGTGGGTAAAAATCTAAGAGCATGATGTGTGAGTGTGTGTACGTGTTCACAGGGGAGAGAGAGCCAGAGGGAGAGGGAGAAAGGCAGAGAGAGACAGAAGGAGTGGGGGCTGGGGGAGAGAGAGACATACACACAGACTGACACAGACAGACAGACATGGGGGTTAGGGAGATGTTGCTGATCCAGACTAAAGAGATCCTGGAAGATTTCCCAAAAGCAGTTATATCTGAGCTGAGTTTGGAAGGCCTACAGAAACTGGTCACCAGAAGGGGCAGTCTGGGCCACGGAGTAGGAGTTTGGAAAGGCATTCCTGATGGAAGGGGCAGTAGAGGATCCTGTGCAAAGGCCTGGAAGCAAAGAGCTTGAGTCATTTTGGAAACTTCAAAAAGTTCTGTGTGGCTGGGAGTTAGAACTGGGGGGAGGGAGCACGCAGAGAGATGAAGTTCGAGAGGAGAGACAGTGACCAGCTTGTGAGCTAGTTTTACATAATAAGTAGTTTAGACTTTATCCTGAAAACAATATGATAGAGATCATTAGAGGTGGCCAGAGTATTGGAAACAACATGCTGTTATTACTATAAGAGAGAGAGAAACACACAGGAGCACAGATAACAGTTCAATTACTGAACTGATACCTTCTGTTGTAGTATAGAACCTGTATCTTCCAAACCATTTTACTTTCCTGTTACAATTCTATCAGAATTCTAGCAGATTCCAGTTTTCCAGTCATTGTAAAGAATAGTATCCAATAAAAATAGCAAATGTTGTTAAAATTGTTAGAGCCGTCTTCAAGAGTCAGCTCACTTCTGTCAATGAAACGGACACTTGACTATTATGATCAATTGATATCCTGAGAAGACACTTTTATCCTCTTGCTTTCAAACCACTAGACATTTAATATTAAAATTGTTTTCATTGCTTTTTTGAAAATTAATTTTTAAATTTATATGACATGAAGTCATTATACTTATTCACTCTTATTTCTCATCCCACACAAACAGAAATGTACCTAAATATCTTCATTTTAAGCTTTTTAAAAATACCTTTGGAAAAGAAAAGGCCATGGTTTTCCTTATTAAGTTGTTCTACCACTTAACCTATATATGTTTAAACTTATGTCCTAAAATTTAATGGCTCTTATTTTTCCAAATTATTATATAACCTACCATATTTTAAAAAACCCAATCTGTTGATTTATTCCATAGTCCCTTTTGTAAGCTAAAATTTTCTGTTTTCTGAAAGTATTTTCTGAGTTGTAATCATTTGGTTTTAACCTCAGTATTAATGATATATAAATCCTCTTTGGTAGAATCCTGGATTGTCTATGCTGAAAGGAAGAATTAGTAGTAGGTTTAATGAGAGAAATTTTATTATTGTCTTTAAGTATTTGATTATTGTGCCCAGTTAAAAAAATAGATTCACAGTGCTAATGGTTGTTTAGTTTATAGAGTAGCATAAGGTAAATAATTGTATTTACTTTACAAGAATTAAAGAATGGCGTATTATTTTTATGATGTTATTGTTAGGTATATAATGTGATTTTTTTTAGCAAGATTTTTATGGCAGAATTTCTATAATTGTTCTAAAAGATGAAGTTTCCTAAACATTTTTCCTTGTGTATAGTGAATTGTTAACACATTTAATTGTAATGTCAGAAGTTTGAATTCTTTACTGTAAGTAATGGTGTTATAAAACTTATGTGTTAGCATTATTGTTTTTATTTTTTGAATAAGAAATGTTACACGGTCAGAAAAAATGTATTTAGATTTTTAACTTTACTTTTCTTGGATAACAATTCTTAAAGCATTGTACTTTTTTCCGCAGATTGATCAGACTGCCGATGCAAGTTTTTTGGGCTGGGTTATTGCTTCTTTTAGCCTTGGCCAAATGGTAGCTTCACCTATATTTGGTTTGTGGTCTAACTATCGACCAAGAAAAGAACCTCTTACTGTTTCCATTTTCATTTCGGTGGCAGCCAACTGCCTGTATGCATATGTCCAGGTTCCAGCTTCTCATAATAAATACTACATGTTGGTTGCTCGTGGATTGGTGGGATTTGGAGCAGGTAATATGCATGGATGTATATTTTTGGTTGTGTTGGACTCACATTCATCCTGACATTTATGGCCTTCTCTCATCTAGGGTCACCTCTTCTCAATCTCCTATACGACAGTCAACATACAGATGTCTCATTGCAAATATTTTTCCTATCATTTTGCCTTTGCTTATGATGTTCCCATTACCTATAGTTTCTCTCTTCTGTTCCCATGATTCTTCATCCTTCAAGATTCAGTTCAAGTTCCACCTCTTCCATGAAGCTTTCTTAGGCTACACTACTGTTTCTCCAACATGTCTCTGGCATTTGCTTATATACTGTTTTGCACTGTTTTCATCCCTTATCACCAACTAGCTAGTAAACTTAGTGTAATTAGAGACAATCTATGACTTTTGAAAATATTCTCTAGCCCCTAGCAGAGTCTCTTCAACATAAAAGCTCAGCAAATTTTTTTGACTCAAATTTTTAGGATTTTTTTAATAAACATGCAGAGTGTGTAGCATATTTCTTTTAAAACAGTGTAGCAATTAGTAGTACTCCATTCACTCAATGCTTTCTCGGTATTTAATGATGAAAAAAAGTTTCTTTCCTGTATGCCATTTTTTTCATTCATTCACATCTTTAACTGTGTTTTCATATTACTAAAAGCAATATTTTCCATTAATTGATACATTTGTTCACTATACATGCCTTGTATAATCATAAAGAAGAAGCAGTAACTATGTTGTAGGTTAATATTTCTTCTTCTGTATAGAGCCAAATTAAGTTGAATTTTTATAAACTGGAGAATATTTTCTTTTACTTTGCATTATTGTGTCTTTTCTTAGGAAATGTAGCTGTTATTAGATCATATATTGCTGGTGCTACCTCTCTTCAGGAAAGAACAAGTTCCATGGCAAACACAAGTGCATGTCAAGCATTAGGTTTTATTCTAGGTCCAGGTAGGTGTTGTTCACTTATCATTACTTGGATTTGAATTGGGAAAACTTTTGAGGTTCAAATGTTAGATGCAATTCAATTATAAAACCTCATAGCTGAATGCAAAGGGAAGGAAACTGATATTTTTTGATCTAGCAGTGAGGCTAGGCTCTTTATATGTGTTAACTCATGTTCCCTAAATTAAATGTTATTAGTCCCACTGTACAGATTAGGACACCAAGGCATAGAGAATCTAAGTAAATTATCCAGGCTCACCCTGATAGTAAATGGGAAATATGATATTCAAACCTCACTGTCTGATTCCAAAGTATACGTTCTGTCAGATAATCATTTACCTTGACATCTCAGCAAGAGTTTGCTTTTTTTTTCCTGTTTATGAGAAACAAAATTCTTTTAATTGAAGGATTTGAGGAAAGTTATAGGAGGTTTTTTCCCCTTTTGCCCATACCTTTAAGACTTTTCTAAGGTTGAAGAAAATGAAAGAGTTTAAAAAAGATTTACTAGTCTCTTCTTCTTTCCAAGCTTTCATACTTTAATGGATATAAAAATATATTAATGAGATTTAATATTTCCCTAAGGCCAATTAATTTTCTGCTAAATGAGTAGAGAAATTAATTTTTTATGCCTAGCATAACTTTGAAAAGCCATATAATTGGCCCATGCTTTTAATATTGCAGTTATAAATAGCATCAATTTGAATCCAACTCAGTTTACTTCATCATTAACACCCCAACCTCCAGTTTCCATTACTTCGCTTCAACAGAAGAAAGCCTAATTCATAATTCACCAAAATCTAGTATTTTAGTTCAGTGTTCTGGAATAAAATATAAGCAGAAATCTAGAACAGTTGAACCTATATTGCCTTACTATATACATGAGGGCATAGTCTGGATCTTTTTAAATTTACCATTCTACCCTCAGTTTCTAGCACAGTACATGGTATAGGCTTAGGTTCTCAGTAAATATTTTGGCAATCTAAAAAGCATTTTAAAGATTATTCACGGGGCTTTCCTGGTGGTGCAGTGGTTAAGAATCTGCCTGCCAATGCAGGGTACATGGGTTTTAGCCCTGGTCTGGGAAGATCCCACATGCTGCAGAGCAACTAAGCCCGTGTGCTACAACTGCTGAAACCCGCGCTCCTGGAGCCCGTGCTCCTCAACAAGAGAAGCCACTGCAATGAGAAGCCCGCGCTCACCTCAACTAGAGAAAGCCCACGTGCAGCAATGAGGACCCAACACAGCCAAAAATAAATAAATAAGTAAATAAAAATTTTAAAAAAGATTATTCACTAAAACATTTTGTATTAAAGATGAGTAAATGTAGGCCTGAAAAGATTAGATGACTTTTCCAATAATAACCACATCAATAAGCACAAACATTTATTGACTGCTTACCATATGCTAGATGCTGTTCTAAGTGCTTTAGGTGCAGTATTTTACTTAATCCTCACCCTAAGGTTACATGTAAAGTCCTGGCAGAACGAGATATAGAATCTAAATCAGGAGAGCAAACCAGTACTTACCCAATCTGATTTTTACCACAGATCCAAATTGAAAATGATATTAAATATGTATAATTTAAGTACCATATACACAGTAATATTTTAAAATATTGAGTTAAAATGTGACAGTTTCTTATAATGAAATTGATTAAACTTTAATAATTTACTTATGGAAGAAATTGTATAACTTAAATTTCATACAGAGATGTATTTTAAAAAAAGAAAATACTGACAAGTTATGTTAGGTATAATCCCTTGTGAATGCCTGTACATCAGTGCTTCTCACCCATTTTTATGTTATTGTCTCCCTAAGGAGGCTTTTTAGACATTTCTTTCCTAATCACTCCATCCCATGAAATTTTAATACCACAGACCTATATTGTATGTGTTTTATGTACTGTATGCATATCTGTGCTTTATACAGAAAAAGAGTAAATGTTTTGCCTCTCCCCACCAAGAACCAATTTTCTTGCCCCTGTTGGGATGTCTGATGCAGATGGATGATTCCATATATTACTTCCAATTCTCTGGTAAATATTTCTCACATTTATTTTAGCCTGTGCCTCCCATATAATAATTAATCTGTATACATTTTATTTTAATAAGTTTTTCAGACTTGTTTTGCACTCATTGGAGAAAAGGGCGTGACATGGGATACCATTAAGCTGCAGATAAACATGTACACAGCACCAGTTTTACTTGGCGCCTTCCTGGGAATTTTAAATATTATTCTGATTCTTACTGTATTAAGGTAATTAGATAGAAATGATAAAACTACTGTTGTAGATTGTGAAATTAAATAAGCATTATCATTGTTGGAGAATTATTTCTATGATGTCTTTAATTGGTTTTTAATGTCTAGTTGTGTTCATATTTTCTGATCAGCTAACGCATGTGGTACTGATAACTAAAATAATAGGTGATGATAAGAACAGATTATAAGGTCTTTAAAGATTCAAGGTTTGGTCTTGGTTTACTAATGATAGATTTCTAAGTAGGGGAAATGGCATGAAAGCAACATTTTAAGTAGATTAATGATTAGGTTCAACCTTAGATACAAAAGTTACTCATAATGTGTATCTCTTATCTTTTATATATTAGAAAAAATTTTATAAAACTACAGAAGTTTTGTTACTTTATATTTCTTTGGAGTGTTTTATCCAAGAGTCCAAAATGTTTATAAATCACGTTAAAAATCATTGGAAAATTTCAAATACTGATTAAGGCAGCTCATGTGTGCTTTTGGATGAATTGAGTTTTTTTTCATTTTATATGATAATATAATAATTGTAAATTGTATTTAAAAAATTTTATCAGTTATATATCATAATAATTTCATTACTCAGAAGACAGTAAAAGAAACTATACCAGAATGTGAAAAAATAGAAAGCTAGTAATAAATTTAAACTATTATCTATTATACTAAGCCTTTCATGGATACAATATTTATGTTTTTCTTTTAAGAGAACATCGTGTGGATGACTCAGGACGACAGTGTAAAAATATTAATTTTGAAGAAGGTACTATTAACCTGTTTGACTAAATTACTATAATATTACAAAGTGTTTCTAGTGATTCTGTCTCTTTGATATTCACTTGAATTTTGTCTCTGAGGACAATACAATGGGTAATTGGGGAAGATCTTCAAAGTTGAAAGTTAGCTAAGTTGATTTTTTTTTAAAGGCATGCCTATATCAGTGACTTGGTGTGCACAATTGGTAAGGTTAAAACCATTGCTAAAAATCACTTCATCTTGTTTTCAAAAAGCCAGTATCCTAAAATCCTTGAGATCTTTGGAATGATTTCAGTATTATTGCTACCAAATGTATCTTTCTGTTTCAAGTATTTCTTTATTCGCTTAATCATGGGAATAAGTATGGTTTCTCTTTTGTATTTTTATTCTTTTGGTATACTCTACAAATACACATTTTCATCCTTCATATCTTTCTCTGACTCATAAATAGGTACCCAGTCTGGTAAGTAGGTATATTTTACTAAGTAAACAATTATTTAAGTACTCCTAGTTATGTCCTCCTTGGCGATTGTCCCCCCATGCAAAAGAATGCAATTTAGTCCTTGTCCTCAAGGAGTTTATAAAGTTTTGGAAAAGACACTGTTAATTTTACCAAGTTCTTTGATAGACATTTTATTTAATTTTTACAACAAAACTTGTGGAAGGTAAAGTTAAAAGTAGTCGAGTGGGGCTTCCCTGGTGGTGCAGTGGTTGAGAGTCCACCTGCCGATGCAGGGGACGTGGGTTCGTGCCCCGGTCCGGGAAGATCCCACATGCCGCGCAGCGGCTGGGCCCGTGAGCCATGGCCGCTGAGCCTGCACGTCCGGAGCCTATGCTCCGCAATGGGAGAGGCCACAGCTGTGAGAGGCCCACATACCGCAAAAAAAAAAAAAAAAAGTAGTTGGGTGGAGAGCAGAGTGGTGAGGAGCTATAGCAAATTTTGAACAAAGGAGAAGTATGATGATAGCCAGATTGCAAGTGAGGCTAATCCAGATATGTAAAGGCCTGAACTACAGCAGTAACTGAGAATGGAGAAGGGATGAGATATGAGCTTTTGAAGAAAAAAAAAAAAGATTCTGACAGGTTGGATAGGGAATACTAAGGAATGGAGGGGCTTGTTGAAGATGTCTGCTGTGTTTTGATTCTAGATAATTGAAAGAATGAGAGAAGAAGAATTTAAGAAGGGACACTGGCTGAAAAGATAAGGTGATTTCAATTTGTTTCAAGCCAAATATAATGCTACCCTAGAACAACTAAAAAATTCCAGAGGCATCTGTAATTTTGGCAGTAGAGATCAAAGCTAGAGATAGAAATTTGGGAATCATCTAGTGAAAAACAGTACAGCAACAAAGAGAGTGACAGAAAGGAGGAAAGGCAGGGGTAGATGAATCAAGTGTGGCAAAATATTGTTGAATCTAGGGCATAGATGGATAAGGATGTGTTTGAAAGTTTTCAAAATAAAAAGAAAGAATGAGTGGTGAGGAAGTGCCGGCAGTGGGTTTAAGCTACTTTTTTGAAAAGGTGTAAGACAGGATGCTAACTTAAAGGACCTATTTCTCTACCTCTTTAAAGGTAAAGAGAATGAGCAAGTTAAAGAGGGTGAGGTTGAGGGGCTGAGAAAGGGAAGATACACAAGAAATCTTTCATAAGTTGAAGGGGATAACCATATAGATCCTTGCTTTATTGACTTTAATATGCTTAGAAAGCACCTGGGGACCTTGTTAAAATGCAGAGTCTGTTTCAGTAGGCCTGAGGAGGGAGAATCTACATTTATAACAAG
Organism: Hyperoodon ampullatus; assembly: GCF_949752795.1. Taxonomy (NCBI): domain Eukaryota; kingdom Metazoa; phylum Chordata; class Mammalia; order Artiodactyla; family Ziphiidae; genus Hyperoodon; species Hyperoodon ampullatus. The sequence continues at coordinate 138,727,729 of NC_136914.1, forward strand.
CTCCCATGGGAACTGATGCTGCTGGTCTATGAACCACACTTTGAGTAGCAAAAACATACAGCTATATTGTCCAGTGTGGTAGCCACTAGTCATATTGGGCTGTTTAAACTTAATTACATTTAAGAAATTCCTCATTCTCACTATCTCACTAGCTATTTTTTTTCTTTTTTTTTTTCTGGTTGTGTGGCGTGGCTTGCAGGCTCTTAGTTCCCTAACCAGGGATTGAACCCGGGCCACATCAGTGAAAGCGAGTCCTAGCCACCGGACCTCCAGGGAACTCCCACACAAGCTACATGTCAAGTGCTTAGTTAATGGGTATATGTGACTAACAGCTAGCTGTACTGGACAGTAGAGAGAAAGAACATTTCCATCACATCAGAGTTCTATTGGACAGCACTGCTCTAAAGCACAAATGAGAGTTTAAAAAGGAGAGATCTATTTTCTTTCATAAGATTTCTAGGTCCTTCAAAATAATTTTTTTAAAACAAAGATCATTTTTAAATTTCAGAAATGTTTAGATAAAACATATCAAGTTGTTCCTATTATTAAAGATGTTATCATGGGATAGGATTTAATTTCCAATTACACAGTTTTTTAATCAATATGTAGTGTTTTCTTAAAATTCTTATAATTAGGATACCTAGTCAGTTCCCACAGTTTAGGATGCAACATTTCTGAGTCTCCCCACTAAAGCTAGCACTGGTTGGAGGCTGCAGAAAACTAAACACATATGAAGTAAACTCCAGTCTAACTTGGGGCAATGTTGATATTTGATTCAAAGGAGTAAAGACTGGCTTCTAGGTGGTGATTGAGAATCAGGGAGGTCTATCCAAAATAATTCAAGGCCCACAGGGACCAGAGTCTACCCCAGAAAAGGAACTGGACAAAGGTGTGACTGGTTTTCTTTGTGTGAAAGGGAGGTCATAGCCCTATGTCGAGTGTCCAAGGTGCTTAATTGCCCCCAAGTATAGCAGACTATTTTCAAATCTCACTTATTATTGGAGGAAGAACTCCTCCTCAGGAATCCTGAGATATAAAGGCAGGCACTATTATGAAAAAATTATAGAAATTTATTGTGTCTTAGGAAAATCACCCCACTTCTGCTACACATACACTTAAAGATAACATAAATACTTTCTTGTATTACTTACCTGGTTTACTCTGAATAAGTGGGTAAATTATAAAATAGCATGATGGATGTGTATACATACATGTATCAATACATGGCTTCACATTTCTCAATTACATCAGATATAGCTTATATTGAGTGTGTTACTTAACTATGTAGTTCAAGATAAGTGAATATCTTAACTCATTTGCCTTCCTAATTTATAAAACCACCATCAAATCTTGGTAGTTCTTTGCAAAAAATATAAATGATAACATAAGGACTTAAAAAAATTGTGGTTAAAAAATAAGGATATTTACTAATAGTAATTCCACATACTGTTAAAATTCAAACTATATATCCATTGAGGTGAATCATAGAACTGAGAACTTATTTAATAAACTCTTTGAGGTCTTCATGAAATCCGTGTAACTTTAAAATTTAGGTAAGGTAGAAAAAAATCTGCAACTGAAATTTAAAGCAAATGTAGTATTTAGTATGAGATCATTTTATAGAATTCTATGGACATACATTTCTGTTTTTGCTTGAGAGACGCCAAATAGAAAATTTGAGCATTTCCTATAGGTAACAGAATTGAAGTGTATGTCCTGGGAAGAAAATTCACTTTAATTTTAAATGCCATTTAAAAGTTATTTCTGTTATGTAAATTGTTAACTTTTAAATTGCTTTGAAAGCCTAAAAAATGATTTTAAATGTTTAGTCATTGAATTTGCTACGTATAATTTTACAGTATTTTAGTGTCATAAGAAAAATTAGCTGTGTAGGTAATATAATTTTTCTTCTGTTTACTACAGCAAGTACAGATGAAGTTCAGGTCCCCCAAGGAAATATTGATCAAGTTGCTGTTATGGCCACCAATGTTCTGTTTTTTGTGATTCTGTTTATCTTTGCCCTTTTTGAAACGTAAGTTTTTTTCTGTTTTCATCTAAATCTGATTATGTAAATAACCTGTATTTCTTAATGCAATATTAATCAGGAATATAGATGTTCTCAAAACCTTATGTAAGGCATATTTTTCTTATCATGATGTAAAAAGCATATATAAATTTTTTGCCTTTAACTTGAATGTAGTTAATTCTCTGTAATCTTACTGCCTTATCTTCCTTCCTTATAAGGGAGTCTGTTTCACTAGTCTTTCTCCCTTTCCTCTGAGTTTTATGATAAATATACTTATAAAACTTTGTGTATTAATTTAATTTACTTTAAGCTATATAGCTCCCTACATATGTATGTTGGGTTCAGTCTAGAGATTTTAACTCTGTTTAAGCCCTGATCCTGAAAAAACCTAGTATATTGCAGAATCTCTGCCTTGTGTAGGCTTTGTTGACCATTAGTTATCATATGGCTTTTTTTTGTTTTTTAATTGGAGTATAGTTGCTTTACAGTATTGTGTTAGTTTTTGCTGTACAATGAAGTGAATCAGCTATATGTATACATACATCCCCTCCCTCTGGGGCGTGCCTCCCACTTCCCCCACGAAACCACCCACCTAGGTCATCACAGAGCATCGAGCTGAGCTCCCTGTGCTATATACAGCAGGTTCCATTAGCTATCTATTTTACACATGGTAGCGTATATAAGTCAATCCTAATCTCCCAGTTCATCCCACCCTCCCCTTCCCCACCGTGTCCACATATCCGTTCTCTACATCTGCGTCTCGATTCCTGCCCTGAAAATAAGTTCATCTGTACCATTTTTCTAGATTCCACATATATGCGTTAATATACGATATTGTTTTTTTCTTTCTGACTTACTTTACTCTGTATGACATACTCTAGGTCCATCCACATCTCTACAAATGACCCAATTTTTTATGGCTGAGTAATTTTCCATTGTATATATGTACCACATCTTCTTTATCCTTTCATCTGTTGATGGACATTTAGGTTGTTTCCATGTCCTGGCTATTGTAAATAGTGCTGCAGTGAACACTGGGGTACATGTGTCTCTTTGAATTATGGTCTTCTCCAGATATATGCCCAGGAGTGGGACTTCAGTGTCATATGGTAGCTCTATTTTTAGTTTTTTAATGAACGTCCATACTGTTCTCCATAGTGGCTGTATCAATTTACATTCCCACCAACAGTGCAAAAGGGTTCCCTTTTCTCCACACCCTCTCCAGCATTTATTGTTTGTAGATTTTTTGATGATGGCCATTCTGACCAGTGTGAGGTGATACCTCACTGTAGTTTTGATATGTATTTCTCTAATGATTAGTGATGTTGAGCGTCTTTTCAAGTGCCTCTTGGCCATCTGTATGTCTTCTTTGGAGAAGTGTCTATTTAGATCTTCTGCCCATTTTTTGATTGGGTTTTTTTTTTTTTTGATATTGAACTGCATGAGCTGTTTGTATATTTTGGAGATTAATCCCTTGTTGGTCATCACTTCATTTGCAAATATTTTCTCCCATTCCGTGGGTTGTCTTTTCATTTTGTTTATGGTTTCCTTTGCTGTGCAAAACCTTTTAAATTTAATTAGGTCTCATTTGTTTATTTTTGTTTTTATTTTCATTACTCTAGGAGGTGGATCCAAAAAGACATTGCTGTGATTTATGTCAGAGAGTGTTCTATGTTTTCCTCTAAGAATTTTGTAGTGTCTGGTCTTATATTTAGGTATTTAATCCATTTTTAGTTTATTTTTGTGTATAGTGTCAGAGAATGTTCTAATTTTGTTCTTTTACATGTAGAGGTCCCATCACCCAGCACCAGTTATTGAAGAGACTGTCTTTTCGCCCTTGTATATTCTTGCCTCATTTGTCATTGATTAGGTGACCATAGGTGTGTGGGTTTATCTCTGGGCTTTCTCTCCTGTTGCATTGATCTATATTTCTGTTCTTGTGCCAGTACCATACTGTCTTGATTACTATAGCGTTGTAGTATAGTCTGAAGTCAGGGAGCCTGATTCCTCCAGCTCCATTTTTCTTTCTCAAGATTGCTTTGGGTATTCGGGGTCTTTTATGTTTCCATACAAATTGTAAAATTTTTTGTTCTAATTCTGTGAAAAATGCCATTGGTAATTTGATAGGGAATGCGTTGAGTCTGTAGATTGCTTTGGGTAGGATAGTCATTTTTACAGTATTGATTTTTCACATCCAAGAACATGGTATATCTCTCCATCTGTTTGTGTCATCTTTGATTTCTTTCATCAGTGATTTTTAGTTTTCTGAGTACAGGTCTTTTGCCTCCTTAGGTAGGTTGATTCCTAGGTATCTTATTCTTTTTTGTTGCAATGGTAAATGAGATTGTTTCCTTAATCTCTCTTTCTGATTTTTCGTTCTTAGTGTATAGGAATGTAAGAGATTTCTCTGCTTTAATTTTTATCCTTCAACTTTACCAAATTCATTGATTAGCCCTAGTAGTTTTCTGGTGGAATCTTTAGGATTACCTATGTATAGTATCATGTCATCTGCAAACGGTGACAGTTTTACTTCTTTTCCAATTTGTATTGCTTTTATTTCTTTTTCTTCTCTGATTGCCATGGCTAGGACTTCCAAAACTATGATGAATAACAGTGGTGAGAGTGGACATCCTTGTCTTGTTCCTGATCTTAGAGGAAATGCTTTGTTTTTCACCATTGAGAATGATGTTTGCTGTGGGTTTGTTGTATATGGCCTTTATTATGTTGAGGTAGGTTCCCTCTATGCCCACTTTCTGGAGAGTTTTTATCATAAATGAGTGTTGAATTTTGTCAGAAGCTTTTTCTGCATCTATTGAGATATGATCATATGGTTTTTATTCTTCAATTTGTTAATGTGGTGTATCACATTGATTGATTTCATATATTGAAGAATCCTTGCATCCCTGGGATAAATCCCACTTGATCATGGTGTGTGATCCTTTTAATGTGTTGTTGGTTTCTGTTTGCTAGAATTTTGTTTAGGATTTTTGCGTCTATGTTTATCAGTGATACTGGTCTGTAATTTTCTTTTTTTGTGATATCTTTGTCTGGTTTTGGTATCAGGGTGATTGTGGCCTTGTAGAACGAGTTTGGGAGTGTTCCTTCCTCTACAATTTTTTGGAAGAGTTTGAGAAGGATAGGTGTTAGCTCTTCTCTAAATGTTTGATAGAATTTGCCTGTGAAGCCATCTGGTCCTGGACTTTTATTTGCTGCAAGCTTTATAATTACAGTTTGAATTTCATTACTTGTGATTCGTCTGTTTATATTTTTTAATTCTTCCTGAATCAGTCTTGGAATGTTGTACCTTTCTATGAATTTGTCCATTTCTTCCAGGTTGTCCATTTTATTGGCATATAGTTGCTTGAAGTAGTCTCTTCTGAGCCATTGTATTTCTGTGGTGTCAGTTGTAATTTCTCCTTTTTTCATTTCTAATGTTACTGATTTGAATACTCTCCCTTTTTTCTTGATGAGTCTGGCTAATGTTTTATCAATTTTGTTTCTGTTCTCAAGGAACCAACTTTTAGTTTTATTGATCTTTGCTATTGTTTTCTTCATTTCTATTTCATTTATTTCTATTCTGATCTTTATGATTTCTTCCTTTCTACTAACTTTGGTGTTTTTTGTTCTTTCTCTAGTTGCTTTAGGTGTAAATTTAGATTGTTTATTTGAGATTTTTCTTGTTTCCTGAGGTGAGATTGAATTACTATAAACTTCCCTCTTAGAACTGCTTTTGCTGCATCCCATGAGTTTTGGGTTGTCATGTTTTCATTGTCATTTGTTTCTATGTATTTTCTTAAATTTCCTCTTTGATTTCTTCAGTGATCTCTTGGTTATTCAGTAGTGTATTGTTTAGCCTCTATGTGTTTGTGTTTTTTACAGTTTTTTTTCCTGTAATTGATTTCTAATCACATAGCGTTGTGGTTGGAGAAGATGCTTGATATGATTTCAGTTTTCTTAAATTTTCCGAGGTTTGATTTGTGATCCAGGATGTGATCTATCCTGGAGAATGTTCCATGTGCGCTTGAGAAGAAAGTGTATTCTGCCGCTTTTGGGTGGACTGTCCTATAAATATCAATTACATCTATCTGGTCTGTTGTGTCATTTAAAGCTTGTATTTTCTTATTTATTTTCTATCTGGATGATCTGTCCATTGGTGTAAGTGGGGTGTTAAAGTCCCCCACTATTACTGTGTTACTGTCGATTTCCCCTTTTATGGCTGTTAGCATTTGCCTTATGTATTGAGGTGCTTCTATGCTGGGTGCATAAATATTTATAATTGTTATATCCTCTTCTTGGGTTGATCCATTGATCATTATGTAGTGTCCTTCCTTATCTCTTGTAACAGTCTTTATTTTAAAGTCTACTTTATCTGATATGAGTATTGCTACTCCAGCTTTCTTTTTTTTTTGCGGTACGCGGGCCTCTCACTGTTGTGGCCCCTCCCATTGTGGAGCACAGGCTCTGGACGCACAGGCTCATGGGCCTAGCAGCTCCGCGGCATGTGGGATCCTCCCACACCGGGGCACGAACCCATGTCCCCTGCATCAGCAGGCAGACTCTCAACCACTGCACCACCAGGGAAGCCCTCCAGCTTTCTTTTGATTTCCATTTGCATGGCACATCTTTTTCTATCTCCTCACTTTCAGTCTGTATGTGTCCCTAGGTCTGAAGTGGGTCTCTTCTTTTTTATTATTTTAATTAATTTATTTACTTTTGGCTGTGTTGGGTCTTTGTTGCTGCATGGGCTTTCTCTAGTTGTGGCGAGCGGGGGCTATTCTTTGTTGTGGTGTGTGGGCTTCTCATTGCAGTGGCTTCTCCTGTTATGGAGCACAGGCTCTAGGCACATGGGCCTCAGTAATTGTGGCATGAGGGCTCAGTAGTTGTGGCTTGAGGGCTCTAGAGTGCAGGCTCAGTAGTTGTGGCTCACGGGCTTAGTTGCTTAGCAGCATGTGGGATCTTCCCAGACCAGGGATTGAACCCCTGTCCCCTGCGTCGGCAGGCAACTTCTTAACCATTGTGCCACCAGGAAAGTCCCTGGAGTGGGCCTCTTGTAGACAGCTTATATATGGGTCTTGTTTTTGTATCCATTCAGCCAGTCTTTGTCTTTTGGTTGGAGCATTTAATCCATTTACATTCAAGGTAATTATCGATATGTGTGCTCCTATTACCATTTTCTTAATTGTTTTGGGTTTGTTTTTGTGGGTCTTTTTCTTCTCTTGTGTTTCCCTCCTAGAGAAGTTTCTTTAGAATTTGTTGTAGAGCTGGTTTGGTGGTGCTGAATTCTCTTAGCTTTTGCTTGTCTGTAAAGCTTTTGATTTCTCTGTTGAATCTGAATGAGATCCTTGCTGGGTAGAGTAATCTTGGTTGTAAGTTCTTCTCTTTCATTACTTTAAATATATCCTGCCACTCCCTTCTGTCCTGCAGTGCCCTACTTATATATGTTGGGTTCAGTCTAGAAATTTTAGCTCTGTTTAAGCCCTGATCCTGAAGAAAGCTAGTATATTACAAAATCTCTGCCTTGTGTAGGCTTTGTTGACCGTTAGTTACCATATGGCTTTTTAAAAAATATATTTATTTATTTTAAAATATATATATTTATTTATTTATTTTGGCTTTGCTGGGTCTTAGTTGCAGCACGTGGGATCTTTTTAGATGCAGCACGCGGACTTCTCAGTTGTGACATGTGCACTCTTAGTTGCAGCATGCGAACTCTTAAAAGTTGCAGCATACATGCGGGATCTAGTTCCCTAACCAGGGATTGAACCCAGGCCCCTGCGATGGGTATGCAGAGTTCTACCCACTGGACCACCAGGGACGTCCCTTGTCATATGGCTTTTTAATTTTTAAAATACCTTTCCATTATATTATTAAAATAGTATATTCTTGTAAATATTCCAAACACTACAACTGTATTTCCACATCCACTTCTTTCCCTGGAGGTAACCACTGCTAATACTTCAGTGTATGTTGTATTGAAACATTTTTTTCTATACAACTGTAAGTATTAAGGGGTGTGTGTGTGTGTGTGTGTGTGTGTGTGTGTGTGTGTCCCCATCCTTTAAACCAACAAGAATATGTGATATTATCATTTGACAACTTGGTTTTTTCACTTTTTGATATACTGTAACATTTTTATGCCAGTACATTTTATGCCAGATATACTTGATTTTTTTTTTAATTATTGAGATACATGGAATTTTTAGCTCATCTGATTTTGGGGGTATTTATTGTATTATGGTAAATATACATAACACAAACTTACCATTTTAACTTCTTTTTTCAATTTAAAGGATATAATTTATTCTCTTGTATATTTATTTCCCATTTTTGAACCATGTTATTGGACATGTATTAAACTTGTAGTCTGCTATGATTCTTAGAGCTTTTCTGCCATATTTTCTTTTGTTTTTATTGAGGCCAGATTTGTATATAATAATGTATTTGTTTCAGGTGTACCATTTTAATTACTTCTAATTGCACAATTCAGTGGCATTAAATACATTCACAGTATTGTGCAACCATCACCATCATCCATTTCCAGAACCTTTTTATCATCCCAAACAGAAGTGCTACACCCATTTATCACTAAGTCCCATTCCCCCTCACCCAGCCCCTGGTTTCCTCTATTTGCCTTTCTTTCTTTATGATTTGTCTATTTTAGGTACTTCACATGAGTGGAATCATGCATCCTTTGTCATTTTTTGTCTTGTATGTTTCACTTGGCATGATGTTTTCAAGGTTCATCCATGTTGTAGCATGTGTCAGAATTTTATACCTTTTTATGGCTGAATAATATTCCACTGTTATTTATATACCAATTTTGTTTATCCATTCATCCATCAGTGGAAATGTGGGTTATTTCCATCTTTTGGCTATTGTAAGTAATGCTACTATGAACATCAGTGTACAAGTATCTGAGTCCCTGCTTTCAGTTCTTTTGGGTATATACCAGGAAGTGGATCATATGATAATTCTATGTTTCACTTACTGAGAAACGAGTGAACTATCTTCCAAAGCAGCTCATCTGATTTTAAAATTTTAAATGGTGATTTTTTTTTAAAAAGAATGAATATTTTGAATATTTTTAAATTCCTTTTTGTAGCCAGTTAACAGAAGGAGACAGAAAGTAGGAAAAGAAGCTTGGCTAGGAAGGAGACAGATAGTCATATAAAGGAAGAGCAGCAGTTGGAGGTAGGGAGAAAAATATGTACATTCAAAGATAGGTATGAAAGAGACAGAGGAAGAGAAAAAAAAATCCCAGAAGTTTCTAATAACTTAATCATAGTAAGTTAATAACTTAATCATAGTAACATTATTTCATTGAAAAGAGACCAGTTTAAATCAAAATACAACCATGATCTTTTAATTATATTAGAATGTTAGGAATTATGGTTGGTTTGTTTCCTTTTCCTGTTTTTCAAACTTTTTGCAGTGTTGGACATGTTACTTATATAATTACAGTAAATATTAAAAAATAAAAATGCAAACAGCCAAACTTAGTAGCTTGTGCATGTTACAACAAAATGTACTTAAAATGTCTTAAAATTTTTGTTTATGTAGATCTGGTGTCATTGTTAAAAGGGATGCAGATTCTTGACTGTGTTGGTATCATTATTAAATCTTACTATTTCAACTTTAAGTAACAATGCCTATGATTGAAATAAAATAAGAATAATTTCTTTTTGATTTTTCTTAGCATTGTTACTCCATTAACAATGGATATGTATGCCTGGACCAGAGAACAAGCTGTGTTATATGATGGCATAATACTTGCTGCTCTTGGAGTTGAGGCAGTTATTATTTTCATGGGGATAAAATTACTTTCCAAAAAGTAGGTTATTTGTCTTTGGTTTTATTTCAAGTCTTTTTTTTTTTTTAAAGTGAAACATGAAACAGAGCTAACGACGTAAATGAATATATTAGTAAAATAATATAAAGCTTTTCTGTCATTATGCATGAGTTTTAGTCCTTGAATGTTTGCAAACAGATTTAAAATTTATTAAGGGAGCATATTTCTGTACCATGTAGTATATTCTTTGGTAAAGCAAGATATTTTACAAAGTGAATAATTGTCTTCTAATGTATCTATTGTATATTATGTTTTATTTAAAGTATTTCTATAAGCGTATTTCATAAAACATTGTTCTGCTGTGAAAGATTAATGGTTAAGTGTGGAAAATTCTGGTTAAAATCACCAAACTTCTTTACTCTAAAACTTCTAAATCTTCAGTATATATACTATATCACCTTCATGACAAGAGTATGTAGCATTTCTCAAAGTTATTTGTAACTTTGATCACAGAACACTTTTTTAAAGAAGCATTTTGTACAAATATAACTGTAAAGAACACACTAAGGAAAATACTTGTATAAAATTAAGTTCATTCATATAGTCTGGAGTGGAACATTAGTTGATAAATTTAGACAGTTCTAACGATTTAATTATTCCTAAAATATTTTAACAATACTTTAGAACTTTAATAAAGTTCTAAAATCAATTAACAAATATTGAGTCAGTGCATAGGGTTAGGTGTTATGGGGAATACTACAAAGATTCCTATCCTTATAGAGCCAAGTAAAGGGGTCAAGATACAGATATAGACATAGACATAGATTCATATTCAAAGTTAAATAATAGTACATGCATTACATCTTGCTACAGAAGTAGAGTGGTCCTGCTGATAGGCATTCTTACAGATTATCCAATTTCATGTCCTTCAAAGAGCTTGTATTCTACTGGGGGGAAAGCTAATAAACACAAATGTGAAATCAGGTCATGGAAAGTACTATGAAGAATAGAGCAGAGGAAGAGAATAAAAAGTGGCAAGGCAGGGTTGGGAGAGAGGGGAAGTGTTGTTTTGACTGACTGCTCATGGAGGGCAGCTCAAACGGAAGTTACATCCAAGCAGAGACCTCAGTGAAGTCAGCGAACAGCCATGCAGTGGCCTGGAACTCTCTTGCCCCAGAAGACTGAGCTTTGTACGTTTCAGAAACAAGCAGGAAGGCCATTTTGGCCAGAGCAGAATGAGAGAAATGGCAAATGGGAGAAGATCAGGTTGGAAAGATGTGAAGCCTTGTAGGTATTCTGAGGGTAATGGGAGGTGTTGGGTTTGTTTGTTTTGTTTTAGAAATCTTTGATCTTGTTTGTATATTTCATTTTAAAAATTAATTAATTAATTAATTAATCCATTCATTCTTGGCTGCGTTGGGTCCTCATCACTGTGCGCAGGCTCTCTCCAGTTGCAGCGAGTGGGGGCCACTCCTTGCCGCGGTGTGCGGGCCTCTCATTGCAGTGGCCTCTCCCGTTGCGGAGCAAGGGCTCCAGGTGTGTGGGCTTCAGTAGTTGTGGCACGCAGGCTCAGCAGTTGTGGCTTGCGGGCTCAGCTGCTCCACAGCATGTGGGATCCTCCCGGACCAGGGATTGAACCCGTGTCCCCTGCATTGGCAGGCGGATTCCCAACTACTGTGCCACCAGGGAAGTCCCTGTATGTTTCATTTTTTGTTATGGAAAATTTCAAACATATACAAAGGTATAGAGAGAATCATGTACTGAATGTTTAATATCTATTGCCTAGCTTCAACAATTGTAACCTTGGACAATCTTGATTCATCTATACCTCCACCTACTCCACACTGCCTATCCCCTACACCTGGATTATTTTGAAGCTGATGTTAGACATCATTTCATGTCTTCATAAATATTTCAGTATGCATCTCTAAAAGTTAATGATGACAGCATTATCACATCTAAAAAAATTAACAGTGATTTCTAAATATCATCAAATATCCAGGGAGTATTCACATTTTCTCCACTGTCTCAAATTTTTAAAAAAATTTGTTTTGTTTTATATTGTTTTATTTCACAGCTTACTCACTTGACTCAGGCTCTTATGTTTCGTAAGTCTCTTTTAATCTATAAGTTTCTTTTACATCTCTTCCATCTCTCTCTTTTTCTCCCTTACAAATTGAAGCAACCAAGATGTTTGCCCTATAGTTTCCCACATTTTGGATCTTGCTGAATAAATCCCTGTGGTGTCTTTGTTTGTTTTTTAATATTTTCCTGTGTTTACTATATTTCTTGAAAATTGGTACTTAGATCTAGAAGCTTGATGAGATTTGAGTTCAATTTTTTGGCAAGAATGTTTTATAGGTGGTGGTATGTGCTTACATCAGGAGAAATGTAAAGTTTATCTCTTTTTATGATGTAAGTGGCCATTGACCATTCCTTAGATCCATTAATTTATTAATAGATCAATGCAAAATGCTGGTATTTTAATTCTATCATTCCTTTATTTATTTTCCATCACTACCTATTTGGTTATCCTGAGGTACAGTTTTTGTAGGAGAGACAGGGTGATCCTTTCCTTTTATTAACTGATTTTTAAAATAGTGAGTGGGTTCCCTAACATCCTCTAAAAATGACCAAGAGTATTTTATTTTAATATAGTATGAATTTATAAATAACATTTTTATGTGTTTCAAGCCATTGTCATTACTATTCTTTTTGGTGTTCACGTTGTCATATTTTTAGCCAGCTTCCTCAAATTGGCTCTGAGTCCATTTTTTTGGTGGGGGGCCATGCCGTGAGGTCTGCAGGATCTCAGTTCCCTGACCAGGGATCGAACCCGTGCCCCCTGCATTAGAAGCTCACAGCCCTAACCACTGGACCTCCAGGGAATTCCCTCTGAGTTCTTCTAATCATGACCTAGTAGTCACTGGTAATTTCTGTTCTGTCTGGTATGATAAGATGTCCAGGCTCATCTTATATATTTTCTGTCCCAGACCTGATATCAGCCAGTTTTCAGAGGAGTCCTGGTTCCTTTTAGTGGGAAATTATATTTTGCATTCGTTTTAATTAGTATATCACAAAAGTATCAAGATATTCTTTTATTTATAGTTTTAAAAATTCTAAAAGTAATGAAACTGTTATAATACAATGTTTCATTTTTTAATTACAGTTTCTGTCCTTTAACAGGGTTGGCGAGCGTGCTATTCTACTGGGAGGACTCATTGTTGTATGGGTTGGCTTCTTTATCTTGTTACCTTGGGGACATCAGTTTCCCAAAATACAGTGGGAAGGTATAGCTATACATAATTCTATAATGTTAGCCCCTGTTATTCATTTAAATTAACAAGTAATACACTGTACTGATTTTGTTCTTACAGATTTACATAATAATTCAATCCCTAATACCACATTTGGAGAAATAATTGTTACTCTTTGGAAGATTCCAAGAGATCACAATGAAGGACCAACTGGTTGCCCAGTTGAACAAGCCTGGTGCCTCTACACCCCCATGATCCATCTGGCCCAGTTCCTCACATCAGCTGTGCTAATTGGAATAGGCTATCCATCCTGCAATGTTATGTCATATACATTATATTCAAAAATTCTGGGGCCAAAACCTCAGGTGAGTCAGCTAGCATGACACTGCAATTGTGTGAGGTATACTTGTAAGCACTCACATTTTTTGCTACCATTCTGTGTTTTTTTGTTTTGTTTTTGGCTGTGTTGGGTCTTTGTTGCATGGGCTTTCTCTAGTTGCTGCGAGCGGGGGCTACTCTTCGTTGCGGTGCGTGGGCTTCTCACTGGTGGCTTCTCTTGCTGTGGAGCAAGGGCTTTAGGCGCGCAGGCTCAGTACTTGCGGCGCACGGGCTTAGTTGCTCCACGGCACGTGGGATCTTCCAGGACCAGGGCTCAAACCTGTGTCCCCTGCATTGGCAGGCAGATTCTTAACCACTGTGCCACCAGGGAAGTCCCTGTAATCTGCTTTTTTAAAGAAATATAACAATACACTGTAAATATGCTCCCATGACATTTAATTTTCTTTTAGGGAATTATTTTTAATAGAGACATATTCCATCTTATGTATGTACCATCACTTATTCAGTCATTTTCCTATTATTATATATTTAGCTTATTTCCAGGTTTTACTTCTGACTTTTCTCTTTAGTAGCAATTATTTAAATGGCAACAAAATGAAAATAGTATCTTGCTCTTTATAAAAATTAAATTGATAGTTTTACATTTTCAAGGTAGAAATTAGTGTTTATTGAAATAAAGCAAAGAGAAAAAAATTAACATCAGTGTTTTAAAGCTATAATAATAGGTAAAACATTTTGGTAATTTCTGGTTTTTTTAATCTATAAAGTTATATTTTCACATTTTCAAAATCAAGAATAAAAGCATATTAATTACAAAAACAATACATGATGGTTGTAACAAAATTCAAGTAATTTGAAATGTATATAGCAGAAAAGGAAGGCTCTCCTTACCTGCATCACACTAAAGTCAACCACTGTTTACTTCATTTGTACACTTCACAATATTTTTTATGCCTTTTCAAACATATCCACCCTCATGTCTTTTTAAAAAAAAGATAAAATGAATTATATCTCATGTATATAGACCTTTTTTACATCTTGGATTTTTTTTCCCCTTAACACACCATGGCCTTCTTTCCATGTCAATGTGTATAGAGATGTTATTCTTGTTATAAGATCTTATTCTGTATAAGACCATATTCTTTTAAGCAACTGTTTAGCATTCCATTTATTAAATGTACCATAGTTTATTTACTTAATCCACGCTTGACAGGTTATTTACAATTGGAACATATTAAAAGTAATGCTGCATTGCACATTCTTGGGTATATTGTATGGGCTATAGTTTTGGATACAGTAGTTGGAGCAGTGACATTGTGGTATAGTGGAAATTAATACAGTGGAGTCAGCCAAACAGGGCTTCATATCTCTTGGATAAGTTACTTGAATTTTCTGAGCTTTAGCTTCCACATTTGTTAAGTGGGGATAATACCAATCATAGAAATTTGTGAACGTTGGAAACAATATATGTAAAGCACCTGACACAGTATCTGGAAAATAGCAAGTACAGAATAAATGGTAGCCTTAAAAAGTAAATTTATGAATCATTTCAGCAGACAGTGTTTGTTCTTTTACACTTTTATTTTCCTAAACAGTATATCAAATAAGTTTATTGCTCATTATTTGCTGTATTTATAGAGAGGTACTTTATGTTTAATTTAAAAATAACATATGGAGGAAGTGATTCTCGTGTTTGTCATAGTTTGGTAATATTAGCATCATCCTTGCTTTTAAAATAACTACACCTGAGTATCAGTCTGCTTCTCCCCCAACAGGGTATATACATGGGCTGGTTAACAGCATCTGGAAGTGCAGCACGGATTCTTGGACCCGTTTTCATCAGCCAAGTGTACGCTGCCTGGGGTCCACGATGGGCTTTCAGCCTTGTGTGTGGAATGGTGGTGCTCACCATCACACTCCTGGGTGTGGTTTACAGAAGACTCATTGCTTTTTCTGTAAGGCATGGAAGGATTCAAGAATAACCTAGCTAAGACTGTGGTGGAAAGTACTTGCTGTGTGGAGCTTTCTCTTTTAAGGCTCTGCTAGACGATTGCTAAGAGTCAGTTTCCTAAAGTCAGGTTGTAGATATTGCATATGTTGAATAACAAGAACATATATTGAATAAAATAGGGAATTCTATGTGTAATTATGAATAGCAAGATAATATATAAATTCTGGATCATAGTTTCCTTATCTCAAAAAAGAAATAGTCTTCATATGACATTTTTTGGGGGGTGGCATAAAGTCATGAGTGAATAGACAGTGGTCTATAAATGTGAAGTTATACTCTTAAGTCAAACTGCAGAGGCGTCATTAAAATAACAAGAGAATATCTATGCAGTGAAATCATAAGGAGAGTTCTGTATGAATTACCTGTAATAGAATGAAATTATAGAAATTTTTTACCAAACAGAGGTACTTTTATTCATAGCTATCTCCTTTTTATTTATTAAAAATGCATTTTTCTGTTATTATAAAGTTTTCCTTATGAAATAAAATCATGACTTAAATTTTATACTTACCATGCCTGCCATCCTCCCTTAGCTTCTATAAGTCATGATTTTTTTTTTTTTTTTTTGCGTTACACGGGCTTCTCACTGCTGTGGCCTCTCCCATTGCGGAGCACAGGCTCCTGGATGCGCAGGCTCAGCGGCCATGGCGCACGGACCCAGCCGCTCCGCGGCATGTGGGATCTTCCCAGACCGGGGCACGAACCCGCATCCCCTGCATCGGCAGGCGGACTCTCAACCACTGCGCCACCAGGGAAGCCCAAGTCATGATTTTTAATACTACACTTTCCGTCTTATTTTAGTTCAGGATCTTACTAATTAACCCCTAAGTTAATGGATGTGTATGAATAATGCTCATATTTGAGCAATAAAGAGGATTAAGAGATTAAGATGGATTTTTCTACCTGTAGTACAGATAACTACTTTTTTCTTTCAAGTCCTAATAAATAATTCACTTTAGAAACATAAGCCAGATATGTGTTATTATATACATATACTGAACAGAAAACTGTTAAAATTATTGGCATTTTCTAATTCCCTTAAATTCTAGAGAAAAACTATTACCTTATTTATTTTTTCTCTCTCAGTAGTGGTAGGGAAGACCCAACGGTTTTCAATCTGTGTCTGCATAGCTACTCAGAACTGCAGAATTTTAAATTTGGATAGGCCCGACAGCCCCAATATAGGCAGGCTAATAAATCTGAGGTAAAATAGCTGTAATCTAACAGTTTACCAAGTTTACTAGAAATTGGCTAAATCACACTATGTATACTTTACTACCTCACATAAGTTGAATGCTGCTAAAAGGGACTAGTACAGAACTATCTATATGGATAATCAGTATTACCCAAAAATGCAAAAATATTTCTAAATACTTTTCCAAATGTTTCCTACTCTAAGTTATAAATATTTTCAAATCTAAGAGTAAACACTATAATTTGCACTTTATATTGTTTGTTGTACTTTTTTGGGGGGGGTGGCTTGAATAAGAAAAATTTATTTTTCATAGTTCTGGAAGCTAGAAGGCTTGAGATCAAGGTGTCAGCAGGGTTGGTTTTTTCTGAGGCCTCTCCTTGGTTTGTAGATGGTTATCTTTTCCCTTTGTCATTTGTTTTTTTCCAGCTTTATCGAGATATAATTGACATATGACATTGTATACGTTTAAGGTGTACAACATATTGATTTGATACTTACATATTGCAAAATGATTACCACCATAGCATTAGCTAACACCTCCATCATATCACAAAATTACCATTTCTTTTTTTGTGGTGAGAACATTTAAGATCTACTCTCTTAGCAACTTTTAAATATATAATACAGTGTTATTAACTATAATCACCATGCTGTACAATAGATCCCTAGAACTTATTCATCTTATAAAAGGAAGTTTGTACTCTTTGACCAACATCTCCCCATTTCCTTCACGGCCTAGCCCCTGGCAACTGTCATTCCACTCTCTGCCTCTAATAGTTTGTCTCTTTTAGATTCCACATACAAGTCATATCATATAGTATTTGTCCCTCTCTTTCTGACTTACTTCACTTAGCGTAATGCCCTCAGGGTCCATCCATCTTGTCACAAATGGCAGGGTCTCCTTTCTTATGGCCGAATAATATTCATACACACACACTTACTTACATTTTCCTTATCCATTCATCTGTTGATGGACACCTAGGTTGTCCATCGTATCTTGGCTATTGTGAGTAATGCTGCAATGAACACGAGAGTGCAGATATCTCTTTGACATCCTGCCTTCATCTTCTTTGGATATACACCCAGAAGTGGAATTGCTGGATCACATGGTAGTTCTTAATTTTTTGAGGACCCTCCATACTGTTTTCCATGGTGGCTACACCAATTTACATTCCTATCAGCAGGGCATGAGGGTTCTGTTTCTCTACATACTTGCAAACAGTTGTTATATTTATCTTTTTGATAGCCATTTTAACAGGCATGAGGTGATATATTTCATTGTGTACCTCTGTTTGACTTTATTTTTAGGCATTCTCCATTTTGTGGCTTGTCTTGCCAAAAGGACCCAGGAATCAAATAAAGGGACTTATACTAGCCAAAAATGGGACAATTAAAGCATTGAGAAGAATAATATCTACAGCCAATTTAAACACATCGAATGTGTGAAAATCTATGAGTTCATAATGATATTAAAAGTAAGAAACACACTGGTCACCTTTGGAGGTTGCTAGGGCTTTAACTCTTTACTCTAAAAACCAGGAAATAAAGACTTAAGCTTCTCTTCTGCCTTTCCTGTATCTAAACTTCAGGGTAATAAAATATTGATGAGGGAAAGTTATTTCCTATAGAATAATCTAAGCTAATAAATACAAGGAAATAATAGAATTAGAAAACCCCCCATCTAGCATCCTTTAGTGAAATAATATTATAGATATGGGCACCATTCATCAGTGAATGATAAAACTACTGAGGTGGAAGATTATTGAGGAACTTTCCAAAGGATGGATGAAGCCGACAACACCTGAACGCACTGAACACTCTTAACATCATTAAAAGTGGGTAAGCGTTACGTGCCTCCTGATTTGATGCAGCAAGTACTCAGCACCACCTATGAAAGTGTTCCTGCCAAAAAACAGTGAGTCAGAATCTAATCAAGCCTGTAGATATAAACTACCAGTTTACAGGAAATACGAAAGATACAACTAAAAGCCACCTCTAGGAAGTAATCATCTAAGCCCAGAAGATGATATATACTATAGACAAATGGTCCAGTTGCTTAAAATTAAAAAAAAAAAATGGCATGGAAAAAATAAAAGTTGAGAGATCAGCAGTCATAGATGAAAAGAAACTTCAGATATATAAATCAAATGCATTATATAGATCTTATTTTGGATCTTGTTTTAAGTCAAATGTAAAAGGGTATTTTTGAGGTAACTGGAGAAATTTGAAACTGGACTCACCATTAAATGATATTAAGGAATTACTGTTAATTCTGAGATGTGTGTTATTGGTTATGCTTTTAAAAGCTCCTTATCTGTTAAAGGTACTAAAGAATTTATGATAGAAATTATATGATTTCTGGGATTTGCCTCAAAATACTCCAGTGGGGGAAGGATATCAGTAAGAGAGATGAAACAAGACTGGCAAAATATTTGTTGAAGTTGGGTGGGAGACACATGGAGGTTCCTTATCCTGGTATATCTGTACTTCTGTGTGTTTTTAAATTTCCACAATTAATTTAACATAAGTTAATAACATAATCAGCTATGTATTTTAGAATGAGCTGGCTGCAGTGTGAAGTATGAATTGGAATGGATGTGGAAGACATTTATCATGTATGTGACCACTCTTCATTTCCTGCAGACCCTTCTACATTTGGAGAATTTCTCACATTGAGCCTCTCCTTTTAGATAGAAGCCAAAATGTATTCGTTCTCTCTACCTTTGCAGCCAAGCCCTGAGCTTGTGTTTCTGGCTCTGCCAGTACACTCCTCCAATGTGAAACTTCATAAGGAACTGAGCAAAAAGAGGAAGTGAGCAACATAAGCAAAACTGACTTTAGTGAGGGAGCAAGGTCAGTGGCTAAATTCTGGAGAAAGCAGTCAGAGCTCCCAGAACCTAGTCCCCTAGCTTCACCAGCATGGCTGTGGGATCTGTGCTGAGCAGGGTTGTTAGGATGTCTTCTTCTGGGGAAGCTCCTACATTGTGATTCAGCCATTGTTATTAGCTGCAAAGCCTGAGTATCTTTCCCTCCTCGAGGGTCTGTGAGCTGATATCCCTTAATAAATATATTCTCTGTGTAAGCTAACTAGGTTAGATTTTGATGTTTGCGAGTAAAAACCCTGATTCATATAGGAGGCAAGAGTAGATGCTTAGAGACAAGCAGGAGGCTATTGCAGTAGTTCAGATGAGTGATGCTGGTGACTTGAATTAGGGAACTGACAGTGGAATTGGGAATTTAAAGCATGTAAAATATATTTTAGAGGTAGAGTTGGCAGGATTAACTGGTGATTAGATGAGGTAAAATAAGGTGTTAAGCATGAGTTCCAGGATCCTGACATGAAGAGCTAGTGATGCAGATGCCATTTACTGGAATAAATACTGAGGAGAAACAGGAAAAGTGCAGTTGAACTAATGTTATCATAGACAACAAAGGCATGCCAGACAGATATGCCCGTAAAACAGATAAAAACAGAATGTATCATAAAATGAGATGAAAGAAATTATGAAGTAATGGAAAGATTAAAAAATAACATCGTAATTTGAAAAAACTGAGAAATGGGAAAATTTCCAAGTGAACTAGAGAAATAAGATAATAGGAAGTTATGAAAATATTGCTGGCAGAGCTCAGGAAAGAATAAGAAACTTAAAAAATAATTTCAGACATGAAGAACAAATTAGAAGTAACACAAGAGTAAATAAGATGCCATAGATAACTTCTTAAGGGAAATTAAAGATGGAGGAAAATTAAAATAACAGAAATAAAGAGAAAAAAATGATGTGGAGAAAGTGATATAAAAATTAGGCACAGGTGATTTAACATACATATAGCAGAAGTTCTTGAAGAAGAAAACCAAAGCAATGAAACAGAAAAAATTCTAAAAACTTTAATTGAAGAAAAATCTGCTGAAAGAAAATTTAAATATGCATATGAAAAGGAAATTCAACGTGAAAGAAGGGAGGAAAGGAAAATAAAAGCAAAGAAGTATGGTTAGTAGAAAACAGAATAAGATGGGAAGTAAATGCAACAGAACTGTAATGACAAACAGTGAAAATAAATCAGAAATGATAAATGTAAACAAAGTAGACTACAGAGCTTATTACATTGGATTGAAAAATTCAGCTGTATAATATGTATAAGAGAAATACCTGAAACATAAAGACACATTAAGACTTATTAAAAAGGAGATGATAAAAATACACCTAAATTCTGTCAAAGCAAAATGTACTTGAGTCTTTAGCCTTCAAAATTAAGCTAGGAGTTCCTTTAATTATTTCCAGTTTTAAGAGGAAATTCTTTCTTCTAATCATACTTTTATCCCTAAGAGAAGGGTTTACATAATTTTCCTCCCCAAAGTTGGGTTACCTATGTATTAAAATAATTCTAATAGATATTGCCAAATTGCTTTATCATTTACACTGTAATCAACAACACCTGAGAAAGCCCTGCTCATCATACCACTATTATTTTTTTACGAATCTTTCATAAAGGGAAATGATTTTTGTTTTAATCTTGTATTTCTCCAACTACAGATGTGGTTGAGTATATGGATTTTGATTCGTTATATGGATTTTCTCCTTTGTGAATTATCTGTTCATATCTTTTGCCTATTTTTCTATTGGGTTGTCTTTTTCTTATTAACTGTGCAACTTATGTTACAAATTATTATTTTTCTTCTCATTGCGGTAGGTAACAACCTCCAAAACAATGCTGAATAATTGTGACATTGGGTATTCCTATTTAATGGAATTGGCTCCAATATGTCTCTGATTATAAAAATCAGCAGGGAGCATTAACAGTCTTTATATTTAAGTAGTTTCATTCTATTCCTATTTTACCTTGAGTATTACATTAAGAATTGCTGTCCCACTATCAAATATTTTTTCCTCATGTTAGTTAATTGCATTGTTGAGGTCTTCAGTGTTAAAATGTTTATCATTAAAATATACAGGTATTTTCAGATAAAGGTAGAGAAACAATGTACTTACCATTTTGAAAAATTAATTTAAAAAATTTAATTGGCTCTTAAACAGGAAAAAAAAACTCAAAATGAGTTTACTATGTAACTTATTTTAAATTATATATTTTTCTTTTTTTAAAAAAACTTTTGGCTGCGTTGGGTCTTCATTGCTGCATGCGGGCTTTCTCTGCGGCGAGCGGGGGCTACTATTCGTTGCGGTGTGTGGGCTTCTCATTGCGGTGGTTTCTCTTGTTGCAGAGCACGGGCTCTAGGCGCACGGGCTTCAGCGGTTGCAGCATGCGGGCTCAGTAGTTATGGCTCGCAGGCTCTAGAGCACAGGCTCAGTAGTTGTGGTGAACAGGCTTAGTTGCTCCATGGCATGTGGGATCTTCGTGGACCAGGGATTGAACCCCATGTCCCCTGCATCGGCAGGTGGGTTCTTAACCACTGCACCACCAGGGAAGTCCCTAAATTAAGTATTTAATTAAATAAATCAAAAGATAAAGTAACACTGTATTTATTATTTTTTTAATAAAATGAACTTTCAGAAATGTCTCATCACCAACTAGTGCTACAAAAATAAATATAAAATATACATGTTTACATATGTTACTTGTAACATAAATATACATTATTTACATGTTCAAAATTCAGAAACTCCAGCGTTTTTTTATTTATTTTTTATTAGTTTCTGCTTTATAACAAAGTGAATCAGTCATACATATACATCTGTTCCCACATCCATTCCCTCTTGTGTCTCCCTCCCTCCCACCCTCCCTATCCCACCCCTCCAGGTGGTCACAAAGCACCGAGCTGATCTGCCTGTGCTATGAGGCTGCTTCCCACTATCTATCTACCTTACGTTTGGTACTGTATATATGTCCATGCCTCTCTTTCGCTTTGTCACAGCTTACCCTTCCCCCTCCCCATATCCTCAAGTCCATTCTCAAGTATGTCTGTGTCTTTATTCCTGTTTTACCCCTAGGTTCTTCATGACTTTTTTTTTTCTTAAATTCCATATATATGTGTTAGCATACGGTATTTGTCTTTCTCTTTCTGACTTACTTCACTCTGTATGACAGACTCTAGGTCTATCCACCTCATTACAAATAGCTCAGTTTCGTTTCTCTTTATGGCTGAGTAATATTCCATTGTATATATGTGCCACATCTTCTTTATCCATTCATCTGATGATGGACACTTAGGTTGTTTCCATCTCCGGGCTATTGCAAATAGAGCTGCAATGAACATTTTTGTACGTCTCTTTTTGAATTATGGTTTTCTCAGGGTATATGCCTAGTAGTGGGATTGCTGGGTCATATGGTACTTCTATTTTTAGTTTTTTAAGGAACCTCCATACTGTTCTCCATAGTGGCTGTACCAATTCACATTCCCACCAGCAGTGCAAGAGTGTTCCCTTTTCGCCACACCCTCTCCAGCATTTATTGTTTCTAGATTTCTTGATGATGGCCATTCTGACCGGTGTGAGATCATATCCCATTGTACTTTTGATTTGCATTTCTCTAATGATTAATGATGTTGAGCATTCTTTCATGTGTTTGTTGGAACTCTGTATATCTTCTTTGGAGAAATGCCTATTTAAGTCTTCTGCCCATTTTTGGATTGGATTGTTTGTTTTTTTGCTATTGAGCTGCATGAGCTGCTTATAAATTTTGGAGATTAATCCTTTGTCAGTTGCTTCATTTGCAAATATTTTCTCCCATTCTGAGGGTTGTCTTTTGGTCTTGTTTATGGTTTCCTTTGCTGTGCAAAAGCTTTGAAGTTTCATTAGGTCCCATTTGTTTATCTTTGTTTTTATTTCCATTTCTCTAGGAGGTGGGTCCAAAAGGATCTTGCTGTGATTTATGTCATAGAGTGTTCTATGTTTTCCTCTAAGAGTTTGATAGTTTCTGGCCTTACATTTAGGTCTTTAATCCATTTTGAGCTTATTTTAGTATATGGTGTTAGGGAATGATCTAATCTCATACTTTTACATGTCCCTGTCGAGTTTTCCCAGCACCACTTATTGAAGAGGCTGTCCTTTCTCCACTGTACATTCCTGCCTCCTTTATCAAAGATAAGGTGACCATATGTGCGTGGGTTTATCTCTGGCTTTCTATCCTGTTCCATTGACCTATCTTTCTGTTTTTGTGCCAGTACCACACTGTCTTGATTACTGTAGCTTTGTAGTATAGTCTGAAGTCAGGGAGCCTGATTCCTCCAGCTCCGTTTTTCGTTCTCAAGATTGCTTTGGCTATTCGGGGTCTTTTGTTTTTCCAAACAAATTGTGAAATTTTTTGTTCTAGTTCTGTGAAAAATGCCAGTGGTAGTTTGATAGGGATTGCGTTGAGTCTGTAGATTGCTTTGGGTAGTAGAGTCATTTTCACAATATTGATTCTTCCAATCCAGGAGCATGGTATATCTCTCCATCTATTTGTATCATCTTTAATTTCTTTCATCAGTGTCTTATAATTTTCTGCATACAGGTCTTTTGTCTCCTTAGGTAGGTTTATTCCTAGATATTTTATTCTTTTTGTTGCAATGGTAAATGGGAGTGTTTTCTTGATTTCATTTTCAGATTTTTCATCATTAGTGTACAGGAATGCCGGAGATTTCTGTACATTCATTTTGTATCCTGCTACTTTACCAACTTCATTGATTAGCTCTAGTAGTTTTCTGGTAGCATCTTTAGGATTCTCTATGTATAGTATCATGTCAGCTGCAAACAGTGACAGCTTTACTTCTTCTTTTCCAATTTGGATTCCTTTTATTTTCTTTTCTTCTCTGATTGCTGTGGCTAAAACTTCCAAAACTAAGTTGAATAAGGGTGGTGAGAGTGGGCAACCTTGTCTTGTTCCTGATCTTAGTGGAAGTGGTTTCAGCTTTTCACCATTGAGGACGATGCTGGCTGTGGGTTTGTCATATATGGCCTTTATTATGTTGAGGAAAGTTCCCTCTATGCCTACTTTCTGCAGGGTTTTTATCAAAAATCGGTGTTGAATTTTGTCGAAAGCTTTCTCTGCATCTATTGAGATGATCATATGGTTTTTCTTCTTCAATTTGTTAATATGGTGTATAACGTTGATTGATTTGTGTATATTGAAGAATCCTTGCATTCTTGGAATAAATCCCACTTGATCATGGTGTATGATCCTTTTAATGTGCTGTTGGATTCTGTTTGCTAGTATTTTGTTGAGGATTTTTGCATCAATGTTCATCAGTGATATTGGCCTGTAGTTTTCTTTCTTTGTGACATCCTTGCCTGGTTTTGGTATCAAGGTGATGGTGGCCTCGTAGAATGAGTTTGGGAGTGCTCCTCCCTCTGCTATATTTTGGAAGAGTTTGAGAAGGATAGGTCTTAGCTCTTCTCTAAATGTTTGATAGAATTCGCCTGTGAAGCCATCTGGTCCTGGGCTTTTGTTTGTTGGAAGAGTTTTTATCACAGTTTCAATTTCAGTGCCTGTGATTGGTCTATTCATATTTTCTATTTCTTCCTGATTCAGTCTTGGCAGGTTGTGCATTTCTAAGAATTTGTCCATTTCTTCCAGGTTGTCCATTTTATTGGCATAGAGAGAAACTCCAGCATGTTTTGTCCATGATTCTTAACATGTCTAAGAAGTAGGGAAAAAAATAAATGCAGAAATATACCACACACCATTTATATTTTTGCTTTAAAAGATTGTTCAATACAAATATGTGAACACAGTAATTTTAGGGGTATATATTCTAATAGCAAAGTTAGGTGTCCTATTTTAGTCTACGACCACTACATCTTGTAAGTGACTCAAGTTGCATTCTGCTTTGTTCTCTCATTAGAATACATCCGTTATGGTATAGATTAAAATTCTCTTTTATAGAAAGGCTTCCTGAAGAAGTTTTTTAAAATGAAAAAAGTCACTTTACTTGAAAGCCAACAAAAACGTTATTTATTAAACATATATATATCTAAAAGGAGCTTTAATCAATGAAGACTAGGAGTTGGATTAGAAAACATCAAAAGGATGGAAGAAAGACACTGTAATTTCTTTCTGATGTATTCTGGTAATTTTTCATTTTCTCCATACCTAAGTGAAGCAAAAGAGAAAAAGATAAAATTATAACTTAGTCACTTGGTTTGTAAGAGTACCAAAAGGCACATTATATTTTTCAGTAGTTCTTCAATGGCAAAGGCACTTCAGAGAGATCATACAAAATTATTTATTAGATACTTAAATCAAGCATACTCAATTTGTTTCCTTTACTTATTTTTATTTTTTAAAGATTTTTTTGATGTGGACCATTTTTTTTTAAGTCTTTATTGAATTTGCTACAACATTGCTTCTGTTTTATGTTTTTGTTCTTTGGCTGTGAGGTATGTGAAATCCCAGCTCCCCGACCAGGGATTGAACCTACACCACCCTGCATTGGAAGGTGAAGTCTTAACCACTGGACTGCCAGGGAAGTCCCTGTTTCCTTTTAAAATAGACCAATTTCTAAATGTATTTAAATAATAAAAAGAAAATTAGGTCAAAAAACTTGAACGGACTTTATAATTTCTAAAGCAAGCTGAAAATCTGGATTCCTTATTAAATTGAAGACCCTAATTTAAAGAAAATACTAAGCTAAATACATTATAAATACATTTCTATTAAATATTAAAAATTTCCAAATGACCATATCAAGTAAAATCTGAACTTTTATCTTCTGAACATGGGTTCTTCCCATTTTATATCTGTATCCTTCCACTTTCTGGAGCATTTGAAAGAGTTGATTTAACAAAACCTCTCACTTTATGAGTTCTTTAAATGATGGTACTGCATATATACACACAAAAGCAGTTGGTAGATATCCACAAATTATATCTGTACCAAGTATTTTCTCTACAGTATGCACTTTTCATAAAGTATCGTGTTTGTACTGGCACTGTTGGCACCCTACCTCTTTTCAGTAAGTTATGGTTTGAAATGTGGAGACCAAACTACTGCTTATTCTTACTATTCCGAGATCCTCCTTGTTAGCATACTTATTAGCCTGGCATACATCCTCATTTAGAAGAAATATATACATTCAAAAAAGTCTTTTAAACATGAATCACTTTACATTAGATCAGAGGATATAGCCTTTCATTTGGGAAAAATAATCTGGTTACCTTTTAAAAGAAAGCTTCCTTGTTTCTATGTTCTTTTATGTAAATTGTCTAAGTATATTTGAACTTAGAAGTCCATTACTTCTGAAAAGGGCCAGCCTAGTTAGACTGAAGGAATAAGAAGGCTAAAGGAATCTAACCACTTGGAGTGGATAATCCATACCAATTACCCTGCATTCCTGTAAATATTCATAAAATATGCATTAAAAAGACTATATGAGCTGCTATGAATATTTAAGTTTAAATAATAATATGAACTTTGTCAACATGAAAATAGTAACTTTATTAAGTCATTTATTTCATCATATAGATAAAATTAGAGAAAAGAGCTGAATCTCAACCAGTAGTTTAAGAACTTACCTAGTTGTTTGACCATCTGGAGATGAATAACTAATAGAAGACACTCCTGCTTGCACGACCAACTGGGACCCATCATTAAACTGAACCCACACAGCTCCACTAGTTAACTATAAAAGTAATAAGCAAGCAAAATTACTATAGAGGATATGAAGTTCTTAAAAGGTACTCATGTTTAACAGGATTTTCATATAGTTAAAAAAAAAAAAAAAAAACAACCCTTCAGGTAACTACAAATTTGGGGCTGTGATGGTAGTAACATTTGAGAATATTCATATCTTTTACAGATTATTCCTTTAATGGATAGGGCATCATAAATTAAAATTATTCTACATAAATCCTGTTTCCCATTCATTTCCACTAGGATATCTGAGCAAGCTTTTTTTTTTTTTCCTTTCCCATAGTATTTCTAACCAAGAAGAGATTTAGGAAATAACCAAGCAACACTTTCTTAAATTAGAATTTCCCTCTATTCTTTGTTCTTAGGCCAAAAGAATTTCTATTCTGCTTGAGAATGTTACATCTTTGCTTTTGAAATTGGTTTCTTTAGTCACTGATGTTTACAATGTGCCACTCCAAACAGAGTACAGAGAAGACATGGACACTGGAATCAAATAGACCTGGGTTTACATCCAGATTCTGCAAACTAACTAGTAGGAATGTGCAAGTCAACCATCCATTATGAGCCATAATTTTACTATCTATGAAAGGAGATAACATCAACTTTACTAGGTTTTATTTTGGGAAATGAGACAATGTATATGGAAAACATGGTACCACATAGCATGTACTCAACAAATGCTGAGTTCCCTTCCCGTTATTTCCTACCCCCCATAAAGGACTAGGCTGTATTTAACTTCACTGTTAAGTAAAAATTACATGTGCTGTGCTCAAACATCTCCAAAGTTCAAGCTTTCAGAAAATATACAAATCTAAGTTTACACCTACATAAAATTCTTTAAGTTTGAAACTCAATGTAGACCTAATTTTCAAATGCAAAAATTCTTTTCTGCCAAATAAAAGTTACTCTATTAATATAGATTACAAATACTTTTTAAAACTTACGACACCCTGGGCATTCTCAAATCCTAATGTTTAGCCATCATCATGACTTCTACTTTAAAAACAAATGGCAAGAACAGGTCACCTAGGCCCTAGCAGGCAGTTTGTTATCAACAATATCTAGAGCTTTCCATCTGTATACAAATTTAAAAAATGTGAAAATTATTAATGATATAATCAATGCAAAAAAGGTGTAAAAACTGTCTTGCAAAGAGAAATCTAACTTCTCACCTGTGTAGCCCAACCAACATTTTTCACAAAAACAGACTTGAAAAGTTGTGCTGATTTAGGGAGACAATCTTTTAGACTACTAGGGGAGCTGTTAGTTCCAGAAGCTGCACCTGCAAGGCCAAGTCCTTCATTTGTAACCATCTACAAACAATAAAAGAAAGGAAGATATTATTCCTTAGCATTCTAATAAGCCAACTTCAGCAAAAGTAGATGATGACCAGATTTTCATTATCTTAAATTAACTTCTAAAAGACAAAATTAAAAAAATACAATCACATTACAGAAAATTGGAAAAGTATAAAATAGGAAAAAAAATCACACAACTACTGTTTTGATTTTGGTAGATTTCTTTTGTCTTTTTTTCCCAAGGTATAATTTTTCATAGCTGCAATTATATATATGTATGTTTGTGTGTGTGAATACACACATACCCATATACACACACAGAGATCTATTTCTTTAATCTTGCATTTTACTACATTGCTATATAGTTTTTATTGGCATGATAGTTCATTGAGTAAAAATATAAGTTTGTTTAACCATGATTCTATCATGGATATTAAGGCAGTTTATGTAAAAATAAAACAATATATGTTAATATATTTAGCTTTTTCCCAGAGGAGTCAGGTTAGCCTTGCTGAGGTAATATTTAAACTGAGTCCTGAAAGATGAGAAAGAATTAGCCATTAAGAGGTTTGGGAAAAGAGTTCCAGGTCAAGTGAACAGCATGTGGAAAGGCCCTGAGAGTTTGGCTTAATCAAGGAACTAGGCACAGAGAGTGTGGGGTAGCTCAGGATGAGACTGGAAAAGTAGGTAGGTGATAGTAAGGCCACAGTAGGGTGTTTTAGTTTTATATCAAGGACATTAGGCAATCATTGAAGAGTTTAAAGTACAGAAGTGACATATATTTACTTACAGAAGGATTAAGTATTGGTGCCTGTTCTGGAGAAGCTGCACTATTTATGATCATTCTGTTCAGAGATGGTGTCTCTCTCATTGGGTAGTTTGGATCCACAGAAGGAGGAGGTGTTAAGGCCTTAGGTGAACTAGTACTACTAAGTTTTCTGAAGGAGAAAGATATGTCAAATACATTCCTTTAAAGCTTTCAATTTATAGAAAACAAAAGAATGTTCATAATGTAAACATTAAACTGTTTTTTTTAAAAAAACATTTCTACACATTTTAGCCATATTTAATAAATTTTCAAACATTTACCTTCCTACGATTATTGGGAAAAAGGAAGCACTTCCACTTTTCTTTTCCTCTTCTGAAATTATGGATTCCAGTGCTAAACAAATACGGTGGCCCTATTTCAAAAGAGTGCTTTCTGTCATTACTTCGTCTATGTCATTTGTATTATTATTAATTGGTAAGAAAAAACCTACTAAAAGTCGGTACATACCTCATTAGCATGGTTCATATACATTTTTATTTCCTCTTTCAAGCTATTAACTTCACTTTCACCTTTTAAGGTGTAAGATTTGCCAGTCTTTTCGATCACCTGAATTAAATCTTCTGTTTTGTGTATCTTTGCTCCTTAAAAATTAAGCAGAAAACCCTTTATTATTTCTTTAAATATTACTAGGTTTATATTCATTATCACACCCCAGTACATAATGACTCCCAGATCAAGGTAACATTTACATTCACTTATTGGCCATTAATAAAATGAGGCTCTCAAAGTAGTATTCAAAAAATATAGGCCATTTTTCTTTTCCACATATAACTGGCTTAAGTTTGATACTTTTATATTTTTAAAAAACCACTACTCTCATACAAAAACATAACTGAAGGACAGCTATAATTATGTGTACTGTGTGAGTGTATGTACTATGTGTCTCTTAAAGGAGGAAACTTTACAGATTAAAAAGTAACATCTTTATAGATTTAGAAAATAAAATTCTCTGGTTCAACCTTATCCTTTTGTGATATTTATTATTCTAAAATTTGGTATGTGTCCGTTTAAATTTCTAGTAAGAAACAGGATATTGTTTATTTCATGCTATTTTTTATAATATCAATCAGAATGTTGTTAAACTGGAGCCAAAAGGGGAAAGAGAATTAATATACGTATTAGAGAATAAATTGTTTACAAGCAAGTATATATAAATTTTGATTAACATTTGACATAGAGTATACTGTGCTGTATAATTTTTATGTATGGATACACACACACACACACACACACACACACACACACACACACCTCGCTGTTTTGGGGAGTTCCCTGGTGGTCTAGTGGTTAGGATTCAGAGCTTTCACTGCTGTGGCCTCGGTTCAATCCCTGGTTGGGGAACTGAGACCCCGCAAGCCATGCAGTGCAGCCATAAATAAAATAAATAAATAAAGCTCACTGTGTTGAATTTACAAAAACCAAAAAACCCCACAACTTCTAAGTTACAAACTAAAGGGAAAAAAATTACCATTTCTAAATGGCACTTACCATCATAAAACCAAACCTCAAAATCAGCACCAGGGGAATTCTCCATCAAAACACATTTAGCGTATCTTGTAAAATAAGTGATTTTGGGAGATTTAGATCTTACAAGCTGCACAAATCTGGAAGCATATTGATATTTTCGCCAGTACTTTTCTAGGGAGAGAAAACAAAAAAGTTACCTAACATTAGGGAACAAAGTGTTGACATAAATTCCATAACAATCTAACATTTATTTCTACTCTTCCTCAAAAATTCAAGTTGAAAGTTAATAATCCCATTACCCAAAGTTAACAGTCCCATTACCCAAATAAAAATATTTTAGAGATGTAAGTCTACTATTTTAATGAAAACTAAAGACAGTATAATAAAATTCCTAAGAAGTATATAACAAAATCTGATGATTAGCATCATTATTTATTAAAGTTTTTTTTGATGTGGACCATCTTTAAAGTCTTTATTGAATTCGTTGCAACATTGCTTCTGTTC
The DNA here is from genome assembly GCF_949752795.1 of Hyperoodon ampullatus. Classification (NCBI taxonomy): domain Eukaryota; kingdom Metazoa; phylum Chordata; class Mammalia; order Artiodactyla; family Ziphiidae; genus Hyperoodon; species Hyperoodon ampullatus. Next base: position 138,759,007 of record NC_136914.1, read on the forward strand.
TGTTTTGGTTTTTTGGCCATGAGGCATGTGGGATCTTAGCTCTTCAACCAGGGGATAGAACCCGCACCCCCTGCATTGGAAGGTGAAGTCTTAACCACTGGGCCGCCAGGGAAGTCCCAGTCTCATGATTATTTAAAAAATCTCTTATTTGAATCACTGACTCCTTATTAAAAGTAAGATAATGACTCCAGGAAAGTTTTAATAAATGAAATGAAAAGAGTTCTACCTGAGATAACAGAACCAAATGACTTTAGGAAAAGAAATGTAGCACTTTTTATATCAGTAAAACATAGAGTAGTAAATTTTAGCAGTTCCCTGTAACTATGGTCATTTATAATATTTGATAGTCTTGTCTACGTGTCTTAATTTCTAACAGAGTTAGATTAGATAGGTTCTCTTATTTGTTTCTAAGTTATCTTAGGGAAGTCTTACTACGCAGTACTTAATTTCCCAATTCATAATATCCAGAAGCTAAACCAGGAGCCAAATTTGGTTAACCACAATTACAAGTGATCATTATGTAGCACAGTAATAATTTCAAAAGTCAAAAACCAGATACTTCATGTTGAATTTTTAACATGATTCTAGACAAATTGTAACTATACAAGTGTACAAATTATATTTGTGTGACACATGACTAATATTCTAGAGTTAGTTTTTACTTAAGTAAACAATAAAATACCATTATAACACAGAATATGACTAAACATTGGATTAGTAAGGTATAGCACATCTCACCAGATATAAAGTTATAAGAACATAACCTGCATCTCGACTGAAGCCAAAATATTTACAATTTATGATACCCACAGTATAGAGTTTATGTATATATAAATCCATTATCTAAATTTATTCCCTGGTAAATTTACATACCTGGTAAATTGTCAAAACTGTACCTACTGATGTTGTCAGTAGGTGAGGGCGGTCTATCTGCAAGAGGAAAACCTCTTCCGTCATTTGGATAATAAATAGTGATCTGGCAAAAAATTTTTAAGAATTCTGATTATATGCCATTAAGTTAGAGCACTATATTTTGTTACTAAAATTATAAAAAGAGCTCACATGTATATTATTTTTACTGAAAATGCTAAATATTCTCTAAAAGTAATAATTTTGCTTTTTAAACTTAAGCCTAAAGTTTAGATTTTGTTCCTGGTTATAATTAGTTTTTACACCACACTAATTTATTTAAATGTATGTAGTATGCTATTTTAGTTTTTGAATTCCAGAGATACTATCATATCAGGAAAAGTGACTAAAAATTGTTTTTTAAATATCATTATAGAATGAATGGAATGCTAAATGCTTAAGTGATGAAGCTGCAAGATAATAAAGGAAATCCACATTACCATATTTCCATCACTAGATATTTGAAGAACTTCTTTCACATATTCTTGAGATGCATACTCCTTTAGAAGCTCCACACATACCTCCTCTGAATCAAGTATGCTCACCTAAAAAAAAAATAAAACTAAAATCAGTAACAATTCTCTTATTTACCAGAACAGTTCTGACATACATATTAGTTAAGAGAAAAGTACTTAACCATGGCAGAAACAAAAATTAAAGTAAAAATCAAATAGCTGCTTCACTGCAATTGTCTAGAACACAGGTGTATTTCAGCACAACTGTGAAATATAAGGTATAATGAAGTGTGAAATGATAACCAGTGAGCAGAAAGAAAGCAAAAGGTAGGGTGGAAAATTTAAGAGCTTGAAAAGACAATAGCACGCCAAATAAAGGCAAGACTGGGTGAAAGGGACAAAAAGGATGAAGACAGAATTAAAAAATCAAAATCACCATTCCCAATGCACACATGACATTAAAAAAAATGCTATACTTAATTTTGTGCATACTCCTTTTCTTTAAATAGTTTCAGTTGTTAAAAAGTTATATTTTCTAGTTTATCTTTTTGAGACTAGATTAAATGTAGAAACAATGAAAACAAAAGCAAAAGATAGTATTCAATATTAACTTAGTTATTAGGATTGTGAATAATATTTAACACAGTATTTAGCCAGTATTACTTTTAAATGTTTTTCATTATCAATAATTTAAAATTCAAAAATTACTATCAATTCACCATTCTTAAAGTACCCAGAAGGAAACAACAGCTATTTTTCCATAAACACCCAGTCTCTTTTAAGTGAGTTTATCAAGTACGTATCAAAAATACAGGGACATTATAGGGAACTGAAAAGATATCATTATGTTTGATACCAGAAACCATATACTCAAGGAAAATATCATCCAGTGATTTAGAAAAATAATGGACATACCACAGCCTTCTTCGTTTTCTGTCTGATTGGTTTTAACCTGTAAGCAGTCAAAGGAGATGTAATGCTTCTTAATGTATGTTTCTGATAACCCAGTGGTGGCTCCATACCCCTTGTCTTGCTTTGTTCGGAAGAAGGATCTAAGCCAAAAATAGATTCTTGTTGAATTATCTCAGGTTTACTGTGAAATGCAGTCATATATTTCATGGTATTCAACTGTTTTGCAGAATGTGCATTATCAGAAGCATCAGGGCTCTTTTTGGCTCTTATATCAGTCCAGGCATTTCTTGATGTGTCCTGCAAATTTGGATGGCCCTGGAAATCTCTGTTTGGGCTAATGCTGTTGCGCTCAGTAGTTTCTCTTAAATGAGCTATAATATACATAGAATAAAGCAATTTAGTGAATAAAAAGTCAAGTCTACACAAAACAATGTCATGCTGGTTACAGTAGCATTCTTTTTTCCTGAGGAAGAAAAGAAATCTAGTTTTAAAAAAAAGCTTGTAATTTTTCAGTTTAAGATATGGCATAAGGGAATTCCCTGGTAGTCTAGTGGTTAGGATTTGGCGCTTTCACTGCCAAGGGCCCAGGTTCAATCCCTGGTTGGGGAAATAAGATACCACAAGCTGCACGGCTCGGCCAAAAAAAAAAAAAAAAAAGATATCGCATAATAAAATAGTGACTTTAAAAGGATATTTTAAGCCAGCCTGCGAAGGAATAACTTGTCTAAGACTAAGAAAGAAAAGATATTAATATGAAATAAATTTTTCAATCAAAGCAAAAACTAGGGTCACCTACTAATACTAAAGCAACTGTCAATGCTGCAACAAATACAGATTTGAGAGGAGTTCCCAGGTAATAATTCTACATAACATGTAAATTCACTCTCTTTAAGCTAAGGACTATTTCATCTTTACTTACAAAATATGCAACTAAAACCAAAACACTCTAAAATATATGAAATAGGTTTATTATTAATACTTAATATTACAAATGTATTTGTACCCACATTTCTAAAACAGTTCTTGAACTTTACCCATTTAAATTTTATATAGTTTTAGAGTTCACATGGGAACATTATTTTTTTTAAAGCCCTTAAAATGATTAGACTATATAAAACTTTGTAAGACAATTTTTCTAATGCTAAATTATAAAAATCTATATCTCAGCTTTCCCCTTAAATGACTTTTAAGTGCCTCCCTCCATAACTCCCATTATGACAGAAAATATCTTATATCAAATAATATAACTTTAAAATTGTAGCAGCACTACTAGAGTATTATAAACAAGGTTATTTCAGACATGTCCATGTTACCAAATAAAAGTATCTATAAACACAATAGAAGGTTAAGTGCAAGATTAAGCACATGGCAGTTTTGTAGTTTTAAAAAACATAAACTTGAATTATCATCTTTAACAAGTACACATGAGAAGATTAATTCTCTTTTGGGCCCTTGAAAATAATATACATGAAAAAAATAGACTCTTGAGGTGACATAACAACTCTCTGCTTAAATTACAGCCATATTATGCACTTTGTCTGAGGTAACATGATACTTAGTAAAAAATTCTCTCCTCCTCTCCATGTTTCTTTTGTATTCTTTTTCCATCATTATTTTCCAACCCACCTTCTGTGAATGTCATGTTCAATAATGAGAAATGTTTAACTTTCAAACTCTGTATCTATAAATAAAATAATGACTTGGATAAGAGCTGTTTAAAAATGTTTAGGTTTTAGTAGCTGTGTATTTTAGTGTATGTGAGGTCCCATTGGTACACTATGATGGTCTACATCACCTTCTACTTAAAAATGAAGTCAACCATCTTTTGATTATTTTATAGGCACTGATAGTAGGTACTTATTACAGAGAGGCTGCAGGAGCGGAGGGGTTAAGAGTAAAGTCTCTGAGCCAGACTGCTTGGGTTATACTCCTCTCTCTTGTATTTATGGACAGTGCAGCTTGGCAAATTAACCTTTGAGCACTACTATTTCCTCATTTGTAAGACAGGGCTAATAATAGTATCTTCCTCATATGGTTTCTGTGAGAATTATTAATAAGTTAATAATATATGTTAAGCATTAAGGACAGTGGCTGATACAGTAAATACTCAAACTGTGTTAACAGTAATTATTACTATTATTGTAACAGTTTATTGAAAATGCACTATTTTCTTAAGAAAAACCAAATAGAAAACTGCAATGCTTGGTAAGTGGCCAAGTCATTAACTTTTTATTAAATAGCCCATTAAAAACTCACCATTTATTTGCAGATTCCCAAACCACTGTTGCACCATTTCAGTCTGAGCTGTCTGGTCTGGAAATGGAAAAGGAGTTTTTCCTGGACAAAGATGATTGGAGCTAAACAAAGAAAAAAAATTTCCCATAAACTAATAAAAAATTATCAGGTACTAACCTTTTAAGGTAAAAAAACACTAAAAAAGGGAGCTCTCTTCTGATATGAATACCTAAAAATTTTTACATTAACTGTAGAACCCAACATTTGCATAACTAAATTGTGTCTATGAAGATAAATTCCCATGCCAAAATGCCCATGGCACTATGACAACATTTCTATATGGCTACTGTCCTCTTTTAATTTAAACATAAAAATCAAAGATCAGAAAAAGAAAAACACTAGTCACTAAAAACTTGCCTTCATGTGAGAAGCAGTCAATAATATGATTACTCATCACTTAGGGTCAACTTTTCTTTCTCTATTTGTGTGTGTGTGTGTGTGTGTACAGTTACTGTTAAGAGTACTTTAGGAATCAGACATGTTTAATATATGATACATTGCACTGGAGACCTGCTTCATATAAAATTTAAAATGACACTAGAAATTCCCAAGTATTAAACACAACTACAAATACATTCATGAGCACATACACTCATTTTAAGAGATTCTTAACCACAATTCAAAATCATCATTCTGATTCTCTTCCTATTAAAAAACAGAAGTCATAATTAAAAGTGCCCCAGGAATATCTGACAAGGTTAGAAAAAAGGTAACCCTTAGTTAGATGCAGCTTCACGTTTGTGCTAATACAATGTTTATCGAAAAGTAAAATGCTTTTTGATAGAATTATTCTTACAGTGCTTGATTGTTATCAGGTCTTTCAAAAGATCCAGGACCACTGGATGTCTTTTCTTTAAAGAAGTGAAGAATATTAGCATTGCTGTTTGTGGATGAGTATCTTTCTTCATTTTCATCTACTCCTGATCTTTTGGATTTTGAAGGCATTTCTGCTGAGTAAAACCGTTCCATTGTATATGTTTTCGCTCGCGACTGACTATTAGAGATGCCAGATCTATCAGAGGAATGGGCTCTACGAAGGTATCGAGAATGTGGCCTTTCTTCTGCCTCTTGGATTGCTCTTCCCCTTCCACTATTACTGGTTTCTTGTTCTTGATTTCCCCACTGAGTATAAAGGCTGCTTCCATCTCCTGAAGAAGAAAAATCACTTGAATTTTTATTCTTTGGAAATATAGTCATTTTATTTGGGAGCGGCTGGTCAATCAAAAGTCTTCTTCTGTCAAATAAACTACCACTCATACTGGTACTGGAAGAAGCCGTAATTGCAGTAGAAATTGTAGCATGTCCACTATCAATTGAGTCTTCCACAGTTCCTAAATGTTTACTTTTTGTTGAAGAATTTCGGGACATAAAAGGATGGTCTAATACTGAAGACAGACTTAAACGATCTGCTGGATTTCTACGAAGTAACTGGTGAATAAGGTCCTTGGCTTCTCTTGACAAGAAAGTTGGCATTTCATAATCTGCCAGTACAACTTTATTTAACGTGTTCTTGATGGTGTCAGTGTCAAAAGGTGGTCTTCCAATAAGTAACGTATAAAACATACAGCCCAAGGACCAAATATCAGATTCAAGTCCATGTGCACTTCGAGTTGCAATTTCTGGAGAAATGTAATTAGGAGTTCCACATAAAGTATAGTGCTTTTCATGTGGCATTTTCAATTGAGTGGCCAGCCCAAAATCAGCGATCTTGATGTTCATATTACGCGTAAGTAAGAGGTTAGAAAGTGTGAGGTCCCGGTGTAATATACCATGAGAATGGAGATACAGCATTCCTGTGATGATCTGGTGCATGAAGTGTCGAGCTGTTAGAATGCAAAAAATAAAACTTACAATTTAGAAAATCTGAAGATTCAGTATTTAGAATACATTATGAAACCCAAGTACATATGCCAGTATGACAATTAGTAAACTGGTTTGTAGCTTAGTTTTACCAGCCAAAATACCACTCTGATAATTTCATAATATTCTTTAATAATTCCCATTAAGACAACTAGGCACTCCTTTTAAACTCTGTCCTTTCCAACTAATGAGTTTTCTAAATACAGTTAAGGGAAGCTTAATTTTATCAGGAATTGGGAGTGACTAGAGTTAACTAGGGTAACCAGAAGTCCATAGAAAGAGAAAATATTTATAATTAAACAATTCATAAATAATTCAATTGTAAAAAAGAGAAAAAAAGAAAAGCAAGCTGAATTTCCTTTGATGTCCTCCCAAACCCTCCTAAAAAGTAGTCACTATTAACAGTTTATATATATTCTTTTAAACTTTTCTTCCATGTGCTTATGTACATTTAAATCTATAGAAATACACTGTAATAAATGTTTTTAAAATATAAAAATGGTAAAAAATATACTTTATTACTTTTTTTGCCACTTCACAATATTTCTTGGAGATATTTCTATGTCAGTACACATAGATCTCCATCTTATTAAATTGCTATTGGTTAATATTTGGGTCATTTCAAGATTATAAAAAAATATAGCAATAAACATTCTTGTACATGCTTGTTTTCTTGTGCATATATATGGGGTGCTTCATTATGGTAAATTCAAGAAGTAGAATCACTAGGTTCAAAGATAAAATTTAGTATTTTAATACCTTGCCAATCGCCCTCCAAAAGGCTGTTATTTTCAAGCATATCCTTGTTGAAATTAGGTAGTCTCAATCCAATGGGTAAAAAAAATGGCACTCATTATTTTAGTTGGCATTCTTATGATGACTACTAATTTTGAGCATCTTTTCGTATGTTTATTGGCCAATTATACTTTCTCTTCTGTGAACAGTCTGCTTACATCCCCTGTCCATTTTCCTATACAATTATCTTTTCTTTTAAGGCATGCCTTATATTTTAAATATTAATTGGACAGCCATATGTTATACAAATATTTTCTTCCTATCTTTAACTTTTAAATTTGTTGACAGTATCCTTTGTCATACACATTCTTAATTTTAATTAGTCAAATTGGTAATTCATTTCCTTCCTATCTTTTGCAAGTTGTCTTATTTAAGAAGGCCTTACTATTATACAGTATTATGAAAAATGCAGTACTCATCATCAATATGTATATGAATTTATTTTCTTATTATGTATTATGTTCTTATTTTCAGTCTAAGGATATGAACATTTCCTTAACTCTTAACACATATGACCAAATTGTTTTCCAAATGGGTTAAATATAGATCAAATGGACAAAAAGCCTATCAGCAACCACCTTTCTTAGCTTTCAATCTTAGCCTGCAATGTCAGTTAGCAGGGTAAGATAATTTGAAAACAATCATTTGTGTGATGATATACGGACCTTACTTGATCCTGATCTGAACTGTAAAAAAAGTTACTTATAAGAAACCGGGGAAGCTGAAACTGACAACGTGTTTGATAGCAAGGAATTATTAGGTGTGATAGTGACTTTGTGCTTACTTTTTTTTTTCTTTTTAAAGTCTGCATCGTTTAAAGATAAAAAGATGTCTATGATTTGCTTCAATATACTCTGAGGAATTGGGGGAATAAGAAGGGTACAGATGAAACAATGAGTTGATAGTTTTGGAAGCTCAGTGGTAAGTTCATAGGGGCTCATTATATTACTGTCTCAATTAAGTGTTTGACATTTCCTATAATAAATGGTTTCAACAGGTACTGTGTTTGACTTAGAAACTACTTTATAGTCATCAACAGCATTCTAAAAAGCTTTTTCTATATTTGAAAAGATACACATTCAACTGTGACCAATGACTTAATTTAAAATGTTGTTTTGGCAAAAGATGGATAGCAAATTTCTTCTTCTACTTTACTTCTGTAATGCCTGAATTATTTATATGGATTAACAGCTTTTTTAATTTGGGGGGGGAAATCTCTTTTTATAGCCCGAAATAATAATTGAAACAGTTTTACTAAATATTATAAAACAGTACATTCTTCAAAACTATATTTGTATTTATATTTGTATTTTCTAAAAAAAATTTTTTTTAAGAAAAATGAAAGAAAACAAGAAGCACAGCCTACCTTCATTTTCTGAGAATGGTTTTCTTCTGTTTTTTAGATACCTGTTCATTTCTCCATTATGGCACATTTCTAATACTAGGTACACATAATTGTTATCTTCAAAATAGTTATACAGCTGAAATGTAAAAGGGCATAATAAATTATAATGCAGAAAAATTCAATGCCCTTGGCCACTTTTACAAAATTTGTATCTTACCTCCAAGATAGAAGGATGTTTCAATTGGCAATGTATTTTCACCTCACTTTGGACTCTCTGTACCATTCCAGCTTTGTACATGGCTTTCTTATCTATCTAAAAATAACACGAGAGGTTTAAATGTTGATGATAAACTTTCAAATGTGAAGTTGTCATGTTAACTTTGAAAAGAGAAAGTATACTTTAAATATTCTGAAGTCCTTTTATCTTCTTTTTGAGATCAATTTATTTCGTTGTCTATTTTCCCCATGCACCTAGCCGAGTGCTTGACAGAGTGGACATTCAATAAACTTGCCCAATGCATTCTAATACACTCTACCAACTTAAAGAATTTAATAGCTCAACCATCATATCTATGATAATAACAACGAATAAAATTTAGCAAAGCTTTAAAACAAAACTTCTCTTCCCTTTTCCTACTGGTTTAGGTGTTTCTTAATTTGCTTATGTTACTCCTATTAGACTGACTTCTAACAATCAAGAATAGTACTTTAGCTTTTTACAGTGTAATACAGAACTATGCACAAGTGTATTCTTCTTATTATAAACAAATTATTTGTTCTTTGACTGCTACCAATTACTCTAAGTTACGTATAATTAGAACAGATACCAAATCTAATGAACATGAGTAAAGACAGAACACTTATTTAAGCATGGTTAAGGATCTCCTAAGAGATCCTTAAGTTTAACTGTTGGAACTACTGTCTTCTACCTAAGCAATGGGTTTTTTACAGCATAAAGAAAAGGCTGGCAGGTAAGGAGTTTCTAACATCTCAAGTAGCAAACCTCTCTAGTTACTTGCAAAGTAGAAGTGAGAAGCTGATTAACATATCCTTACCATTTTGATTGCAACTTCCAAACCAGTGTGAATGGACTCAGCTCTATAGACACCAGCAAATGATCCTTTACCAAGCAGATTTCCAACTTTAAAATCCTTAAAAGTTAAAATTAAAGAAAATGTGTGATGATTTTCGACGTAGAAAGGAAGAAAAATAGGAAAGGGCCGGCAAAAAGAGGTTAAAATGGATCGGGAGGATAATTTGCATTCAAAATTCAAGCAGGTATCACACCTCGATACAGCAGGTGTCTGGGGTGGACAGCATGTTGACGCCTTGCGGGTCTCTGAGCTTCCAGCCTGGTCTCTGGATAGAGCACCCTAATGATCTGGTTCCTCAGCCTCAGCGTAGCCTCAGCATCCTCGTCCCACCTCCAGCCAGCCCCCGAGGGCTAAGGCCCTGAACGGAATTCCGCCGCAACTCCCGCCGGAGGTAACCGCCATCCCCTTGGAGAAGGGGAAGATAGCCTTGCCCTGCTCTAGCGCGGCAGCTCCGGCGGGATCGCTGACATGAAGCCGCGGTGTCTAGGGACAGAAGGGCGGGGCCACGAGCAACACACCTGTCCCACCGCCCCCGCGTCTCAGAGGGGCGGGCCGCTCCGCCCACAAACAGCCGGGCCCCCGGCGGTTGGGACCCTCCCAAAGCACTCCGGCGTCCAACCTGCAGCCGTTAGCTGCGCTCTATCCCCTTCCAGCCAGGGTTTCGACGAGTCCCAGCACTCCGACTCCCACCCGCCCTACTGAGGACTGCCGAGTCTTTTCACCTCGATCTTCTCCCCGATGCAGGTCGCCATATTTCCAGGCCGCGGTCCGTGCGCCCCGGATTAACTCCCTTCACGCAGTCCTTTAGAGGCAGCGCTCCAAGCAGGCAGCGTGTCTTGGCGTCCATCAGGCTCGGCTCTCTAGGCCGCCGCTCCCGGCGACGACACCACAGCCACAGAAAGGTCTCCCGGGCACCTTCCGAGGCCTCGGCGGCGCCTCCGCGCTCCCATTTTGAAAAACTCCCGCCGGTTGACGTTCTAGCGAGGTTGGAGGGGACGTAACGAGGCGGGGCGCTCCGCAGAGGCTGCGCCGGGCCGCGCATGCGTGGCAGGCTCCTTATCCGCTGGCCTCCGGGCCGAGGACCGGAAGTGCTTCGGCGGCCTAGAACTTGGTTGGGAGCGCTGGCAGTTCGGCTCTTGGAAGACCCGCTCAAGACGGATAAAAATGGTAGCTTAAGATATGAGACATTCACAACTGGTCAGTTACTCACTTCACGGTCTGAAAACCTACTTCTTCCAATTCTGTAAAGGGTTTAAAACAATTTTTGAATTCCAAATGCTTAAACTTGACAGAACAGCATAGGGGAAAAAAGTCAGTACCTGACTTAACCACCCGTTTACACCTCTTTGCTTACTCCAGTTTTTCATATCGATAATGAATGGATACGGTGCTTTAAGAAAATGGACTTCATTATTTATTTTGGTAAATTTCTATTAATTGTAATGCCATTTGTAGAATAGCACATTTGAGAGTTCTCGCACACATGCGATAATGTATTGATCAAAAAAGACCTCCGAGGGCTTCCCTGGTGGCGCAGTGGTTGAGAGTCCGCCTGCCGATGCAGGGAACACGGGTGCGTGCCCCGGTGCGGGAAGATCCCACATGCCGCGGAGCAGCTAGGCCCGTGAGCCATGGCCGCTGAGCCTGTGTGTCCGGAGCCTGTGCTCCGCAACGGGAGAGGCCACAACAGTGAGAGGCCCGCGTACCGCAAAAAAAAAAAAAAAAAACCTCTGAAATTTTTAGAAATTCATGAAAATCTTATATGTTCTTGTATAATGTTATAAGTCATAATTCTTGTTATTACTTTAAAATGTATATCTCAGAAATAACTAAAAAAAAAGACCTCTGAGGTTGGTATGATATACTTTATGCAGATGAGAAGATGGTGATATTCAGCAAGGATATGTAACAAACTGAGAACTACTCCACAAACTTAGGTCAGTTTCTAAATGGAAAGCTCTTTTCTTCTACATTAATGGATATATCAGGTTTACGTAAGTCTGTCTACCTGCAAGCTGTATAAAAGCTGTTCAGAGAAAAGTCAACTTTTCCCTTCGTTCCTGGAAATCCTTCCTTTAGGGTTATATATTACAATGCTTGAGCGGTTGGTTTCAGAGTACAGTCTTCCAATTAGACTTGCTTTTGCTGTTAAACTTCCAGAAGTTCCTGTAATTTGCTGTCATTGTGGGGGATTTTTTTTTGGAGGGGGTGGAGGTTGTGGTGTTTATCCTTTATTCTGTTAGTATCAGGGATTATATCGACTTTTTAAAAAAAAGAATTTTTTAGAGCGGTTATAGGTTCACAGGAAAACTAAGTGGAAGGTACTGAGAGTTCCCATATACTCCCTCCTCTCAAACATGCATAGCTTCCCCCATTATCAACATCACTCACCAGAAAGGTACATTTTTAGTAAGGATGAACCTACTTGACTCATCATAATCATGCAAAGTCCATAGTTCACCTTAGGATTCACTCGTGGTGTTGTATATTCTATGGGTTTGGACAAATGTATAATGACATATATCCATCATTATAGTATTTTCACTGCCGTAAAAATCCTCTGTGCTCCTCCTATTCACCGCCCTCACCCCACCCCAGCAACCACTGATCTTTTTACTTTCTCCCTAGTTTTGAATTTTCCAGAATGTTGACTAGTTGGAATCATATAGAATGTAGCCTTTAAAGATTAGCTTCTTTCACTTAGTAATGTGCATTTAAGTTTCCTCCATGCCTTTTCATGGCTTGATAGCTCACTTCTTTTAGCGCTGAATAATGTTCCATGGTCTGGATATATTACAGTTTACTTATCCATTTACCTATTGAAGGACATCTGAGTTGCTTCCAAGTTTTGGCAATTATGAGTAAAACTGCTATAAATGTCCACTTGCAGGATTTTCTGTGGACATGTTTTCAACTCCTTGCAGTAAATACCAAGGAAAGCAATTGCTGGATCTCATGGTAAGAGTATATTTTAGTTTTGTCAGAAACTTCTAAACTGTCTTCCAAAGTGGCTGTACCACTTTTCATTCCCACTAGCAATGAATTAGGATTCCTGTTCCACATCCTCACCAGCATTTGATGTTATCATTGTTCTGGATTTTAGCCATTCTAATAGCTGTGTAGTTGCATCTTGTTTTAATTTGCATTTCCCTGATGATATATGATGTAGGGCATCTTTTCATATGTTTATTTGCCATCTGTATGTCTGTCTCCTTTGGTGAGATATGGATTGAACTCTTTGCCTTGGTTTTTTAATTGGGTTGTTTGTTTTCTTATAGTTGAGTTTTAAGAGTTCTTTGTATTTTAGATAACAGTCTTTTATCAATGTTTCTTTTGCAACATCCTCCCAGTCTGTGGCTTGTCTCTCATTATCTTGATGATGTCTTTCGAAGAGCAGACGTTTTTCATTTTGAAGAAGTCCAGCTTATCAATTATTTGTTGCATGGATTGTGTCTTGGTGTTGTATCTAAAAAGTCATTGTCATACCCAAGGTAATCTTCTTCTCCTGTGTTATCTTCTAGGAGTTTTATAGTTTTATTTTTAGGTTTGTGATCCATTTTGAGTTAATTTTTGTGAAGGCTGTAAAGGCTGTGTATAGAGTCATTTTTTTGCATTGTGGATAACCAGTTTTTTTTATCACCATTTGTTGAAAAAACTAGCTTTGCTTCATTCTATTGCCTTTGCTCCTTTGTCAGTGATTAATTGACTGTATTTCTGTGCATCTATTTCTGGGCTGTCTATTCTTTCCCATTGATCTATTTGTCTGTTCTTTCACCAATACCACACTGCTTTGATTACAGTAGATTTATATGACCCAATACCCTTAGTAGTATCGGTCCTCCAACTGTGTTCTCCTTCAATATTGCACTGGCTATTCTGGGTCTTTTGCCTCTCAGTATACACTTTAGAATCAGCTTGTTGATAGCCATAAAATAACTTGCTGGGATTTCAGTTGGGATTGCATTGAATCTGTAGATCAAAGTTAGGAAAAACTGACATCTTGACAATATTGAGTCTTCCTATCCATGATCACAGAATATCTCTCCATTTATCTAGTTCTTCTTTTATTTCTTTCATCATAGATTTGTTGTATTCCTCATATAGATCTTGTACATATTTCGTTAGATTTACACCTAAGTATTTCATTTTGGGGATGCTACTGTAAATTGCATTGTATTTTAAATTTCAAATTGCACTTGTTCAGTGCTGGTATATAGGAAAGCAATTGACTTTTGTATATAAACCATATATCCTGCAACCTTGCTATAATCACTTATTAGTTCCAGGGAGGTTTTTTGTTGTCGTTTGGTTTCCTACATAGGTGATAGAATAATCTGCGACCAAAGACAGTTATGTCTTCCTTCCAAACCTGTACATGTTTTCTTTTCTTTTCTTGTTTTATTGTAGTAGCTAGTACTTCAAGTATGATGTTGAAAAGGCATTATGGGAGGGGACACACTTGCCTTGTTTCTGATATTAGTGGAAATGCTTCTAGTTTCTCACCATTAAGTATGATGTTAGCTGTAGGTTTTTTTGGCCATGCCATGCGGCATGCGGGATCTTAGTTCCCTAACCAGGGATCGAACCTACACCCCCTACATTGGGAGTGCAGAGTCTTAACCACTGGACCACCAGGGAAGTCCCTGTAGTTTTTTTTTTATAGATATTCTTTATCAAGTTAAGGAAGATCCCCTCTACTGCTAGTTTATTGAGGGTTTTTATCATCAGTGGGTATTGGATTTTGTCAAGTACTTTCTCTGCATCTATTGACATGATTATCCTGTTGATGTGATGAATTACATTAATTAAATTTTGAGTATTGAATCTCACTTGGTCATGGTGTATAATTCTTTTTATATAATTTTTTAATTCAATTTGCTAATATTTTGTTGAGGATTTTTGCATCTGTGTTAATGAGAGATATTGGTCTGTAGTTTCTTTCCTTGTAATGTTGTCAACTGGTTTTGGTGTTATGGTAATGCTGACCTAAGAGAATGAGTTAGGAAGTATTCCCTCTGCTTCTATCTTCTGAAGGAGATTGTAGAGAATTGGCATAATTTCTTCCTTAAAAGTTTGATAGAATTCACCAGTGAACCCATCTGGGCTTGGTGCTTTCTGTTTTGGAAGGTTACCCATATTGATTCAATTTCTTTAATAGATATAGGCCTAAACATTGTCTTTCTTTTTGTGTGAGTTTTGGCAGATTATGTGTTACAGAAATTGGTCCATTTCTTCTAGGTTATCAAATTTGTGGGCATAGAGTTGTTCAAAGTATTCCTTTATTATCCTTTGTATGTCCATGGCATCTGTAGTGATGTCCTCTCTATCATTTCTGATATTAGTAATTTGTAACTTCTCTCTTTTTTTCTTAGTTAGCCTGGCTAGAGTCATATGAATTTTTTGATCTTTTCAAAGAACTAGCTTTTGGTTTTGTTGATTTTTCTCTATTGATTTACTATTTTCAATTTCATTGATTTCTCGAATTCTTTTTTTTTTAATATCTTTATTGGAGTATACTTGCTTTACAGTGTTGTGTTAGTTTCTGCTGTATAACAAAGTGAATCAGCTATATACATACGTATATCCCCATATCCCCTCCCTCTTACGTCTCCCTCCCACCCTCTTTATTCCACCCCTCTAGGTGGTTGCAAAGCACCGAGCTGATCTCCCTGTGCCATGCAGCTGCTTCCCACTAGCTATTTTACATTTGGTAGTGTATATATGTCAGTGCTACTCTCTTACTTTGTCCCAGCTTACCCTTCCCCCTCCCCGTGTCCTCAAGTACATTCTCTACGTCTGTGTCTTTATTCCTGTCCTGCCCCTAGGTTCATCAGAACCATTTTTTTTTCTAGATTCCATATATATGTATTAGCATATGGTATTTGTTTTTCTCTTTCTTACTTGCTTCACTCTGTATGACAGACTCTAGGTCTATTCACCTCACTACAAATAACTCAATTTCATTTCTTTTTATGGCTGAGTAATATTCCATTGTATATATGCGCCACATCTTCTTTATCCATTCATCTGTCGATGGACACTTAGGTTGCTTCCATGTCCTGGCTATTGTAAATAGTGCTGCAATGAACATTGGATTTCGCTAATTCTTATTGTTTCTTTTCTTTTGCTCACTTTTGATTTAACTTGCCCCCCCACCTTTTTTCCTAGTTTCCTGAGGGGAAAGTTCAAATGATTTTATTTACTTAATTATTTTATTTTTTTCTTTTCCATTGTGGTTTATTACAGGATATTGAATATAGTTCCCAGTGCTGTACAATAGACCTGTTGTTTATGCATTCTGTATATAATGGTTTGCATCTGCTAGTCCCAAACCCCCAATCCATCCCTCCCCTACTCACCCTCCCCCTTAGCAACCCCAAGTCTGTTCTCTATGTCTGAGTCTGTTTCTGTTTCACAGATAAGTTCATTTGTGTCATATTTTAGATTCCATATATGTGATATCATATGCTATTGTCTTTTTCTGACTTACTTCACTTGGTATGATAATCTCTAGGTCCATCCATGTAGCTGCAAATGGCATTATTTCATTATTTTTTATGGCTGAGTAATTTTTCATTGTATATGTATACCACATCTTTATCCATTCATCTGCTGATGGACATTTAGGTTGTTCCCATGTCTTGGCTCTTGTAAGTAGTGCTGCTATGAACATTGGGGTGCATGTATTTTTTTGAATTAGAGTTTTGTCTGGATATATGCTACAGAATGGGATTGCCGGATCATATAGCAACTCTATTTTTAGTTTTTTGGGGAACCTCCATAGTGGCTGCACCAATTTACATTCGCACCAACAGTGTAGGAGGGTTCCCTTTTCTCCACACTCTCTCCAGCATTTATTATTTGTAGACTTTTTACTGATGGACATTCTGACCAGTATTAGGTGATACCTCATTGTTGTTTTGATTTGTATTTCTCTAATAATTAGCGATGTTGAACATTTTTTCATGTGCCTATTGGCCATCTGTATGTCTTCTTTGAAGAAATGTCTATTTAGGTCTTCTGCCCATTTTTTGATTGGATTTTGTTGTTATTATTGAGTTGAATGAGTTGTTTGTATATTTTGGAGATTAACCCCTTGTTTGCATCACTTGCAAATATTTTCTCCCAGTCTATAGGTTGTCTTTTCATTTTGTTTACTGTTTCCTTTGATGTGCAAAAGCTTGTTTTATTAGGTCCCATTTGTTTATTTTTGCTTTTATTTCTATTGCCTTGGTAGACTGATCTAAGAAAACATTGGTATGATTTATGTCAGAGAATGTTTTGCTGTGTTCTCTTGTAGGAATTTTATGGTGTTATGACTTATATTTAAGTCTTCAAACCATTTTGAGTTTATTTTTATATATGGTGTGAGGGAGTGTTCTAATTTCATTGATTTACATGAGGCTGTCCAGCTTTCCCAACACCAGTTGCTGAAGAGACTGTCTTTTCTCCATTGTATATTCGTGCCTCCTTTGTTAATTGTCAAGATTAATTGACCGTAGGTGTGTGGGTTTATTTCTCGGCTCTCTATTCTATTTCATTGATCCATATGTCTTTTTTTCTGACAATACCATGCTGTTTTGATTACTGTAGCTAATTGTAGTATTGTCTGAAGTCTGGGAAAGGTATGCCTCTTGGTTTGTTCTTTTTCCTTAGGATTGCTTTGTCAATTCTGGTTCTTTTATGGTTCCATATAAATTTTAGGATTATTTGTTGTAGTTCTGTGAAAAATGTCATGGGTAATTTGATAGGGATGACATTAAATCTGTATATTGCTTTGGGTAGTATGGCCATTTTAACAATATTAATTCTTCCAAGAGCATGTGGGATCCTCCCGGACCGGGGCACGAACCCGTGTCCCCTGCATCAGCAGGCGGACTCTCAACCACTGAGCCACCAGGGAAGCCCAGTATTTTATTTTTTGATACCATTTAAAAAGGGATTTTTTTTTTACTTCCTCTTTCTGATATTTCATTGTAAAGAAATGCAACCAATTTTTGTATGTTAATCTTGTATCCTTCTACCTTGCTGAATTTGTTTATCAGTTCTAGTAGTTTTTATGTGGAGTCTTTAGGGTTTTCTATATATTAGTATCATATCATTTGCATATAATGATAATGTTACCTCTTCTCTTCCAATTTGGATACCTTTTATTTCTTTTTCTTGTCTGATTGCTGTGGCTAGGACTTCCAGTACTATGTTGAATAGAAGTGGGAAGGCCTTCAGCTTTTCACCATTGATTGTTAGGTTGGCTGTGGGCTTTTCATAAATAGTTTTTACTATGTTGAGATATGTTCCCACTATACCCACTTTGGTAAGAGTTTTTATCATGAATGGATGTTGAATTTTGTTAAATGCTTTTTCTGCGTCTGTTGAGATGCCCATGTGGTTTTTATCTCTTTTGTTTGTGTGGTGTATCATACTGATTGACTTGCATATGTTGAACCATCCTTGTGACCCTAGGATGAATCTAACTTGGTCATGATGTGTGATCTTTTTTATGTGTTGTTGGATTCAGTTTGCTAATATTTTGTTGAGGATTTTTGCATCTATATTCATCAAAGATATTGGCCTGTTATCTTCCTTTTTGGTAGTGTCTTTGTCTGGTTTTGGTATTAGGGTAATGGTGGCTTCATAGAATGACTTAGTTAGTATTCCCTCATATCCAGTCTTTTGGAAGAGTTTGAGAAGGATTGGTATAAGTTCTTCTTCGTATGTTTGGTAGAATTCCCCAGTGAAGCCATCTGGTCCTGGACTTTTGTTTGTGGGGATATATATATAAATATATATATTTTAAAATTACAATTAAGTTCAGGTTTGTCCTTACTGACTTCTTCCTGCTGTATATGTTCATTTCTAAGAGAGTGTTTGAAGTCTCCAACTATGATAGTGGATTCATCTATTTCTCCTTGCTGTTCTATCAGTTTTTGTCTCACCCAATTTGTGCTCTGTTGTTAGGTGTATACACATTAAAAATTGCTATGTCTTTTTGGAGTATTGACCCTTTTATCATTATGTAATGCCTTTCTTTATCCCTGATAACTTCCCTTACTTTGAAGTCTGCTTTGTTGCAAATTAGTATAACTTCTCCTGCTTTCTTTTGACTAGTGTTAGCATGATATATTTTTCTCCATCCACTTACTTTCAATCTATGTGAGTCTTTATATTTAAAGTGGGTTTCTTGTAGGTAAGTTTAGATAGTTGGGTTTTCACTGTGACAATCACTTGTCTTTGAATTGGTGCATTTAACTATTGAGCTGCAAAGTAATTGTTGATATATTTGGATTAATATTTACCATATTTGTTGCAGTTTTCTATTTGTTGCCTTTGTTCTTTGTTCCTATTTTTGTCTTCTACTCCTTTTCTGCCTTTTAGTTTTAATTGATCATTTTATTTGATTTAATTTTCTCTCCTTTCTTAGCATATCATTTATACTTTTTTTTTAAACATTTTTTAGTGGTTTCCCAGAGTTTGCAGTATACGTTGACAACTAATCTTAGTCCATTTTCAAATAACACTACACCATTTTGCTGTAGATTTAATATTTGTGCCCCTCCAAATTCATATGTTGAAACCTTATGGTATTTGGAGATGGCACTTTTGTGTGATGATAATGCCGTGAAGGTGAAGACCTCATGAATGGGACTAGTTCCCTTATAAAAGAGAACCCAGAGAGCTCCCTTGCCTCTTTTACCATGTGGAAGTGAGAAGACAGGCCGGCTCTGAACCAGGAAGCAGTTTCTCGCCAGCCACCAAATCTTCTTAGAACTTCTTTTAACATTTTTGCAAGGCATTTTTGTTTTCAAACTTTTTATTTTGAAATAATTTCAAACTTACAGAAAAGTTACAAAAGTGATAGAGAAATTTCTCTATCAGTGACTCCACTGTGTAGCCCCAGGTGTGCTGTGTACTCTCCAGGACCTGTGAGTAATAAACCTTGTTGTTTTTTTCAAAGTTTCCTGATGTTTATTGCTGAAGGCGTCTTGCAATCATAATAAGAACCACAAGGGCTGATCCAGCCACAGCAGTGGTTCTGAAAGGGGAAATGTCTGTGTGTGGGACTCACTGTGGGCCTGAGTGAATGCCCCGAGGCATTTCTAGCCCATAGCATCACTATTGATATGCTGATACTGGTGCAAAACACACATATGTTTTATATCACAGGTTACTAACAAACAACAAAGAAGCATCCAAAAGCAGCCATTTCTGCTCCTCAGGTGCATCCATCTTCAATTCATTTAACACCTTATTTTTGTATATTTTACCTTATTACTAAATAACATGCTTATGTTCTTTGTTGATTTTTTAGTTTTAGATTTAAATCTATTTTCTATTGTAGATGAGGGATTATGTATTTAGTTGTTTTTACTTTCATCCTTCTCTGTCCTCCCTTCATCTAATCTCATCCTCCAAATGTAGTTACCTCATAATTTTTGTTTATCACAATATTCAGTTTATATTATAATTAAGTAAATATTACTAACTTCCAGCTGAGACATAAAATCATTTTTCCTTTATTTATGTAACTTTTGGGTTTCCCTACAGTTAAAAAGAATGTGAAACAATGCTAGTACCCTGAACAATGCAAAGAATAGTGGTGTATAGCTCTGAGGAAGCTATTTTAAGAACATCTCTCCTTTAAACTTTTTCAGTGATGTATGTCAATTATTTCTCAGTAAAACTGGGGAAAAATATCTAATTTCTTAGGACAATTAGTTTCCCTCTGAGGTAGCCCAAGTCAAAAGATAAGAGTACTTTATTACAACAGTCTATTGGCTATATATAGTAGTTACGAATAAATGTGAGGATTGAAGGGAAGCTTCATTTTCTACCTTCTGTAGCCTATAATTTTTGAAATATTTATGTTGAACATAATTCCCTCTCTCACTCTCTCTGTCTGTCTCTCTCTTTAACCAAGGGCTGGGTTCTCAGGGTAAATGCTCCTAGATGAAATAAATGTCCTCGAGTGGCTTACCTATGTGTCTCTGTCCATGGGTGACTTTGAAGTGTGTGTGCTTTTTCAAGGAGGATCATGCTGTATTTTATGAGACTAACTTTTTTCTTTGTGGTCTGTGGCTTAGTAACTGCTCTTATTCTATAGCAAATGATGAATGAGGACAGGCAAAAATGAGTTTTCATGGCTGCTTGTCTCAGGATGTGAACAGACTGTCTCCAGCAGCTGAAAACATTTGTGTCCATACAACAGGCCACCAGGCCTGGGTGCCGAATCTCCCTTACATGGCATCATTTGCCTCTAATCAGGATACATTTTACTCTTGTGGAGTGTTTGGTATAGAAAACTGGTATGGGCAAACTGACTTTCTCCACTGCTTATAATCAAATATTTCAGTTGACTTTATGAGGTGAAAACAGTTTTCATTTGGTGAGCTAATCAGTTAACAGCTACACCAAGTGTCTTTTTTGCAAAGGATATAGACACCTCAAACAGATTCATTGGAAAAAGATGCTGTCGTTGATTAGTTATATATGCCTAGGTATATGTAGAATGTAGCATATGTGCTAACTCTTATATAACACCCTTATACAGCTCTTATTATATTCTAAGTGTCTTACATACATTAACTAATCTGATCATCTCAATAACCATATGCAATAGTTATTATTTTACAGATGAGGAAACTAAGGCATACAGATGTCAAGCAACTTCACCAGGGTCACATAGCTAGTAAGTGGCCAATGCATGATTTGAATCCAGGGAGTCTAGGTTCAGAGTTTGGGTTCTGAGCCACTATGTCAAACTGCGTTTCTTTGTATTTATTATCCCATTTTGATCAAGACAGACTACCTGGGTCGGCCTGGTTCAGTAAAGGTGTCACATTTTTTCCTGGCCTAGAATGCAAGAAGCAGTCTTCTCCACTGTGATGCTTACTAAACATGAGCTTCATAGGTCTCTATCACCCTTCTTTCCCTCCAGGCTGATAAGAATTTAGGTTCCTTACCTCACAAAATGAGGTGACTTTTTCAAACAGAGAAAAGTAGCACCCAGAATGAATAGGTGCTCAGAGCGCACGATGGTGACAGTTCACCCCAGGTCTCTGAAATGCATTATGTCTGAAAGTGACAGGGAAAGTTGAAGACAATGCTATAGTGTAAAATGTTTCAAGCCCATTATTCACCCCAAGTTAGGTGACCCCTCTGTCTTTTTAGTGATCATTTATTAAGTGCTAAGTGCTTAACTGCATTATTTCATCTTATCCTCGCAACAGCCCTTGTAGGTTGTGGTTTATCTGCATTACACAGATGAAGAAACTAAGACTTAGGGAGATTAAGTAAATTTTGTTTGACTACAAAGTCCCTTTCAATGGTATCAGAAATTTTCAACTTCTTTTGTTTTTGTTGCTGCTGAATCCTAAGTTTAATGAAAATCCCAATAGCAAAACAGACAGTGGCAGTGGGGTCCCAGAAGTTCACCTGTTAGCCTCATAACTCTCCTTTCCCAGACTCTCTAGTCCTTCACAGACCACATTTGGGAAACCACTGAATGTCCCCTGCAGTTTAACAGCTGAAAATCCCATCCTGACTTGGTGTGGTTGACTGTGGTTGATGTCTCCTCTTGTAGGAAGATTTTCCAACCTGGGGCACTTTGGGGACATTCCCCAGCCACTTAAATGTAGACTCCCCTTTTGACTAAACAGGAAGATACAGAAGGAAGTACACCTTCCTTGTCTACAAGGTTTTCAGACTTCTCCAGCACCAGGTGGTTTTTTCAAATTTCATTTTAATTTGTATGTAATATACTATTATTTTGAAAATATTTGTTAAACTATTACTCTCTCTTAGGTAATCAATGTTAACTTTGAAATGGTTCCTTCCATACCTTGCTATTTTTGTACAAATATATACATATTTCCTGTTACTTATAGAAATGGGATCATTATATGTACTGCAATTTATATTTTTAAACTCCCAGTGTATCAAATTGATTTCCCAAGATCACCACAAATAAATTAAACTTATAATTTCCCATAGTATGGACATACCAAAAGCCTGATATTTTCATATAAGAACTTGTCACATTGGCTACTGGAAGTCTAAGGCCTTGTATTTTTGGTACCCCCTCCTTTTTTTTCCTGAGAGAATTCTGAGTGGGGCTTCTGAATATTCTTGGGGCTAAGCTGCTTACAACATAAAGCTGGTGACCCCAGGAATGGGGGACTGACCTACCTTCCATGGTGTAAAATGCAGGATACCTTCTTTTCAGGCACTTTCCAGTATCCCCTACATTGGAGGGACCCATTGTCCCCTCCATACCTATTCTTTTTTTCTTTTTAAAATTTTTGTTTAACCTATTTAAACTAAAAAAGAAAAAAAAAGCACCAAAAAACCCCCCAGTTCATCTATTTCTCCTACCCCCACCACCTGCCTCTTGGAACCACCAGTCTGTGTTCTGTATCTATGACCTTGTTTTTGTTCATTTGTTCATTTTTTGTTTAGATTCCACATATAAGAGAAATCCTGTGGTATTTGTCTTTCTCTCTCTGACTTACTGACTTGTTTTACTTAGCGTAATGTCTTTTGAGTCCATCATGTTATCAATTTGTGCAAGATTTTTTCTTTTTTATGGCCAAATAATATTATATATGTAAAATACTATATCTTCTTTATCTAATTATCTATCAGTGGACACTTAGGTTGTTTCCATATTTTGACTATTGTAAATAATACTGCAGTGAAACATAGGGGTGCATGTGTATTTTTGACTTAGTGTTTTTGTTTTATTTGGATAAATACCCAGAAATGGAATTGGTAGTTCTATTTTTAATCTTTTAAGGAAACACCATACTGTTTTCAATGGTGGTTGCACCAATTTACATTCCCACCATCAGTGCACACGTGTTCCCTTTTCTCTACATCCTTGCCAACACTGGCTATTCGTTGACTTTTTGATGACAGCCATTCTGACAGGTGTAAAGTGGTATCACATTGTGGTTTTGATTTGCATTTTCCTGATTAGTCATGATGAGCATCTTTTCATGTGCCTGTTGGCCATCTGTATGTCTTCTTTGGAAAACTCTTTTCAGACCTTCTACCCATTTTTCAATTGGGTTGTTTGTTTTCTGGTGTTGAGTTGTGTGAGTTCTTTCTATATTTTGGATATTAACCCCTTATCAGATATATGATTTGAAATTATTTTATCTCATTCAGTAGGTTGCCTTTTTGTTGATGGTTTTCTTTGCTGTGCAGAAGCTTTTTAGTTTGATGTTTTGCCATGTGTTTTTCTTTTCTTGGCTTTTGCTTTTGGTGTCAGATTTAAAAAATCATCACTAAAACCTATGTCAAGGAGTTTACCACCTATGTTTTCTAATAGGAATTTTATGGTTTCAAGCCTCGTGTTCAAGTCTTTAATCCATTTTGAGTTAATTTTTGTGTATGATGTTAGATAGTGGTATAGTCTCATTCTTTTGCATGTGATTGCCCAGTTTTTCCAACACCATTTATTGACAGATTGTCCTTTCCCCACTGTATATTCTTGACTACTTTATCATGAATCAGTAGATTGTATAGATGTGGGTTTATTTCTGGGTTCTTGATTCTGTCCCATTGATCTATGTGTCTTTTTTTTTTTTTTCCTGCACTGCTTAGCCTGTGGGATCTTAGTTCCCTGACTAGGGATTGAACCCAGGCCATGGCAGTGAAAGCGCCAAGTCCTAACCATCGGCCTGCCAGGGAACTACCTATGTGTCTTTTTAAAATCCCAGTGCCATACTGTTTTAATTACTATAGCTTTGCAACATAGTTTGAAATTAGGAATCATGATGCCTCCAATTTTCTTATTCTTTCTCAAGATTGCTTTGGCTATGTGGGTTCCTTTGTGATTCCATACAAATTTTAAGATTGTTCGGGAGCCGGAGGAAGATGGCGGAAGAGTAAGACGCGGAGATCACCTTCCTCCCCACAGATACATCAGAAATTCATCTACACGTGGAACAACGCCAACAGAACACCTACTGAACGCTGGCAGAAGACCTCAGACCCCCCAAAAGGCAAGAAACTCCCCACATACCTGGGTAGGTCAAAAGAAAAAAAGAATAAACAGAGACAATAGGATATGGACGGGACCTGCACCAGTGGGAGGGAGCTGTGAAGGAGGGAAGGTTTCTACACACTACAAGCCCCTTCGAGGGCGGAGACTGCAGGTGGCGGAGGGGGAAAGCTTCGGAGTAGCGGAGGAGAGCACAGCAACAGGGGTGTGGAGGGCAAAGCAGAGAGATTTTGGCACAGAGGATCGGTGCCCTCAGGCACACACCAGCCCGAGAGACTTGTCTGCTCGGCCGCCAGAGCGGGCGGGGCTGGGAGCTGAGGCTCGGGTATCGGCTTTCAGTCGGAGCGCAGGGAGAGGTCTGGGGCTGGCGGCAGGAAGAGACCCTGAAGGGGTTAGTGCTAGCCCGGAGGGAGTCCGGGGAAAGGGTCTGGAGCTACCGGAGAGGCAAGAGACTTTTTTCCCTTTTGTTGCCTGGTGCGCGAGGAGAGGGCATTCCCCTCCCTCCCCTCTGCCTGAGTGAGCCAGAGCCCCCGAATCAGCGGCTCCTTTAAACCCGTCCTGTCTGAGCGAAGAACGGACGCCCTCCGGCGACCTACGCGCAGAGGCGGGGCCAGGTCCAAGGCTGAGACCCGGGAGCTGTGAGAGCAGAGACAGGGAAATCTCTCTGTGCAGCCTCCGAGGCAGCGGATTAAAGCTCCACGGTCCATTTGATGTGCCCTGCGTCTGTGGAGTGCATGAATGGACAGTGAATCATCCCAAATTGAGGAAGTGGACCTTGAGGACAAGATTTAAGACTTTCCCCCCCTTTTTTTCCTCTTTTTACAACGAATTATCTCAAATTAAGGAGGTGGACTTAGCAAGATTTCAGACTTTTCGCCCTTTTCCTCTTTTTACAACGAATTATCCCAAATCGAGGAGGTGGACTTGGAGAGCAAGATTTTTGATTTTTCCCCCTGCTCTCTTTTTGTGAATGTGTATGTGTAATCTTCTGTGTAAGATTCTCTCTGTATAGCTTTGCTTCCACCATACGTCCCAGGGTTCTTTCGGTCCGTGTTTTTTTTTTCAATAATTACTTTTTAATTTTAATAACGCTACTATATATCATACTTTATTCTATTTTACTTTACCTGCTCTTTCTTTTTTTCCTCTCTTCCCTTCCTCCCTCCCTCCCTCCGCTCCTCCTTTCCTTCTTTCTTTTTCTTTCCTCCATCCCTCCCTCCCTCCCACCCTTCTTCTTTCCACTTTCTTTTTCTTTCCTTCCTCCCTCCCTCCCTCCCTCCTGTCTTTCTTTCTTTCTTTCCTTCCTCCCTCCCTCCCTCTCTTCTTCCATTCACTCTTCCTTTTGCTTTCATTCCACCCTCCCTCCCTCCTTTCTTTCCTTTCTTTCCATCCTTCCTCCCTCCCTCCTTTCTTTCTTTCTTCCTTCCTTCCTTCCTTACTTCCCTTCTTCCTTTCTTTCAATCTCTCTTTCTTTCTTCTACTAATTATTTCTTTCTACTTTTTCTCACTGTTATTCTGAGCCGGATGGATGAAAGGCTCTTGGTGCTGCAGCCAGGAGTTAGTGCTGTGCCTCTGAAGTGGGAGAGCCAACTTCAGGACACGGGTCCACAAGAGACCTCCCAGCTCCACATAATATAAAGCAGCGAAAATCTCCCAGGGATCTCCATCTCAACACCAGCACCCAGCTTCAGTCAACGACCAGGAAGCTACAGTGCTGGTCACCCTATGCCAAGCAACTAGCAAGGCAGGAACACAACCCCACCCATTAGCAGAGAGGATACCTAAAAACATAATAAGGCCACAGGCACCCCAAAACACACCACCAGACGTGGACCTGTCCACCAGAAAGACAAGATCGAGCTTCAACCACCAGAACACAGGCATTAGTCCCCCCCACCAGGAAGCCTACACAACCTACTGAAACAACCTTAGCCACGGGGGACAGACACCAAAAACAACGGGAACTACGAATCTGCAGCCTGCAAAAAGGAGACCCCAAACACAGTAACATAAGCAAAATGAGAAAGCAGAAAAACACACAGCAGGTGAAGGAACAAGATAAAAACCCACCACACCTAACAAATGAAGAGGTAATAGGCAGTCTACCTGAAAAAGAATTCAGAATAATGATAGTAAAGCTGATCCAAGATTCTATTTCCCAGATCCAAAATCTTGGAAATAGAATAGACAAAATGCAAGGAACAGTTAACAAGGACCTAGAAGAACTAAAGATGAATCAAGCATCGATTAAAAACACAATAAATGAAATGAAAAATACTCTAGATGGGATCAATAGCAGAATAACTGAGGCAGAAGAGCGGATAAGTGAGGTGGAAGATAAAATAGTGGAAATAACTGATGCAGAGAAAAATAAAGAAAAAAGAATGAAAAGAACAGAGGACAGTCTCAGAGACCTCTGGGACAACATTAAACGCACCAACATTCGAATTATAGGGGTTCCAGAAGAAGAAGAGAAAAAGAAAGGGACTGAGAAAATATTTGAAGAGATTATAGTTGAAAACTTCCCTAATATGGGAAAGGAAATAGTTAATCAAGTCCAGGAGGCACAGAGAGTCCCATACAGAATAAATCCAAGAAGAAATACGCCAAGACACATATTAATCAAACTGTCAAAAATTAAACACAAAGAAATCATATTAAAAGCAGCAAGGGAAAAACAACAAATAACACACAAGGGAATCCCCATCAGGTTAACAGCTGATCTCTCAGCAGAAACTCTACAAGCCAGAAGGGAGTGGCAGGACATAATTAAAGTGATGAAGGAGAGGAACCTGCAACCAAGATTACTCTACCCAGCAAGGATCTCATTCAGATTTGATGGAGAAATTAAAACCTTTACAGACAAGCAAAAGCTGAGAGAGTTCAGCACCACCAAACCAGCTTTACAACAAATGCTAAAGGAACTTCTCTAGGCAAGAAACACAACAGAAGGACTATACCTACAATAACGAACCCAAAGCCATTAAGGAAATGGGAATAGGAACATACATATCAATAATTACCTTAAATGTAAATGGACTAAATGCTCCCACCAAAAGACACAGAGTGGCTGAATGGATACAAAAACAAGACCCATATATATGCTGTCTACAAGAGACCCACTTCAGACCTAGAGACACATACAGATTGAAAGTAAGGGGATGGAAAAAGATATTCCATGCAAATGGAAA
Organism: Hyperoodon ampullatus; assembly: GCF_949752795.1. Classification (NCBI taxonomy): domain Eukaryota; kingdom Metazoa; phylum Chordata; class Mammalia; order Artiodactyla; family Ziphiidae; genus Hyperoodon; species Hyperoodon ampullatus. Next base: position 138,786,867 of record NC_136914.1, read on the forward strand.
TCAAAAGAAAGCTGGAGTAGCAATTCTTATATCAGACAAAATAGACTTTAAAATAAAGACTATTAGAAGAGACAAAGAAGAACACTACATAACGATAAAGGGATCGATCCAAGAAGAAGATATAACAATTGTAAATATTTATGCACCCAACATAGGAGCACCTCAATACATAAGGCAAATACTAACAGCCATAAAAGGGGAAATCGACAGTAACACAATCATAGTAGGGGACTTTAACACCCCACTTTCACCAATGGACAGATCATCCAAAATGAAAATAAATAAGGAAACACAAGCTTTAAATGATACATTAAACAAGATGGACTTAATTGATATTTATAGGACATTCCACCCAAAAACAACAGAATACACATTTTTCTCAAGTGCTCATGGAACATTCTCCAGGATAGATCATATCTTGGGTCACAAATCAAGCCTTGGTAAATTTAAGAAAATTGAAATTGTATCAAGTATCTTTTCCGACCACAATGCTATGAGACTAGATATCAATTACAGGAAAAGATCTGTAAAAAATACAAACACATGGAGGCTAAACAATACACTACTCAATAATGAAGTGATCACTGAAGAAATCAAAGAGGAAATTAAGAAATACTTAGAAACAAATGACAATGGAGACACGACGACCCAAAACCTATGGGACGCAGCAAAAGCAGTTCTAAGGGGGAAGTTTATAGCAATACAATCCCACCTTAAGAAACAGGAAACATTTCGAGTAAACAACCTGACCCTGCACCTAAAGCAATTAGAGAAAGAAGAACAAAAAACCCCCAAAGTTAGCAGAAGGAAAGAAATCATAAAGATCAGATCAGAAATAAATGAAAAAGAAATGAAGGAAACGATAGCAAAGATCAACCAAACTAAAAGCTGGTTCTTTGAGAAGATAAACAAAATTGACAAACCATTAGCCAGACTCATCAAGAAAAGAAGGGAGAAGACTCAAATCAGTAGAATTAGAAATGAAAAAGGAGAAGTAACAACTGACACTGCAGAAATACAAAAGATCATGAGAGATTACTATAAGCAACTCTATGCCAATAAAATGGACAACCTGGAAGAAATGGACAAATTCTTAGAAATGCACAACCTACCAAGACTGACTCAGGAAGAAATAGAAAATATGAATAGACCAATCACAAGCACTGAAATTGAAACTGTGATTAAAAATCTTCCATCAAACAAAAGCCCAGGACCAGATGGCTTCACAGGCGAATTCTATCAAACATTTAGAGAAGAGCTAACACCCATCCTTCTCAAACTCTTCCAAACAATATCAGAGGAAGGAACACTCCCAAACTCATTCTACGAGGCCACCATCACCTTGATACCAAAACCAGGCAAGGATGTCACAAAGAAAGAAAACTACAGGCCAATATCACTGATGAACATAGATGCAAAAATCCTCAACAAAATACTAGCAAACAGAATCCAACAGCACATTAAAAGGATCATACACCATGATCAAGTGGGGTTTATTCCAGGAATGCAAGGATTCTTCAATGTACGCAAATGAATCAATGTGATACACCATATTAACAAGTTGAAGGAGAAAAACCATATGATCATCTCAATAGATGCAGAGAAAGGTTTCGACAAAATTCAACACCCATTTATGATAAAAACCCTGCAGAAAGTAGGCATAGAGGGAACTTTCCTCAACATAATAAAGGCCATATATGACAAACCCACAGCCAACATTGTCCTCAATGGTGAAAAACTGAAACCATTTCCACTAAGATCAGGAACAAGACAAGGCTGCCCACTCTCACCACTCTTATTCAACCTAGTTTTGGAAGTTTTAGCCACAGCAATCAGAGAAGAAAAGGAAATAAAAGGAATCCAAATTGGAAAAGAAGAAGTAAAGCTGTCACTGTTTGCAGATGACATGACACTATACATAGAGAATCCTAAAGATGCTACCGAAAAACTACTAGAGCTAATCAATGAATTTGGTAAAGTAGCAGGATACAAAATGAATGCACAGAAATCTCTGGCATTCCTGTACACTAATGATGAAAAATCTGAAAATGAAATCAAGAAAACACTCCCATTTACCATTGCAACAAAAAGAATAAAATATCTAGGAATAAACCTACCTAAGGAGACAAAAGACCTGTATGCAGAAAATTATAAGACCCTGATGAAAGAAATTAAAGATGATATAAATAGATGGAGAGATATACCATGCTCCTGGATTGGAAGAATCAATATTGTGAAAATGACTCTACTACCCAAAGCAATCTACAGATTCAATGCAATCCCTATCAAACTACCACTGGCATTTTTCACAGAAGTAGAACAAAAAATTTCAAAATTTGTTTGGAAAAACAAAAGACCCCGAATAGCCAAAGCAATCTTGAGAACGAAAAACGGAGCTGGAGGAATCAGGCTGCCTGACTTCAGACTATACTACAAAGCTACAGTAATTAAGACAGTGTGGTACTGGCATAAAAACAGAAAGATAGATCAGTGGATCAGGATAGAAAGCCCAGAGATAAACCCACGCACATATGGCCAACTTATCTTTGATAAAGGAGGCAGGAATGTACAGTGGAGAAAGGACAGCCTCTTCAATAAGTGGTGCTGGGAAAACTGGACAGGGACATGTAAAAGTATGAGATTAGATCATTCCCTAACACCATACACAAAAATAAGCTCAAAATGGATTAAAGACCTAAATGTAAGGCCAGAAACTATCAAACTCTTAGAGGAAAACATAGGTAGAACACTCTATGACATAAATCACAGCAAGATCCTTTTGGACCCACCTCCTAGAGAAATGAAACTAAAAACAAAGATAAACAAATGGGACCTAATGAAACTTCAAAGCTTTTGCACAGCAAAGGAAACCATAAACAAGACCAAAAGACAACCCTCAGAATGGGAGAAAATATTTGCAAATGAAGCAACTGACAAAGGATTAATCTCCAAAATTTATAAACAGCTCATGCAGCTCAATAGCAAAAAAACAAACAACCCAATCCAAAAATGGGCAGAAGACTTAAATAGGCATTTCTCCAAAGAAGATATACAGACTGCCAACAAACACATGAAAGAATGCTCAACATCATTAATCATTAGAGAAATGCAAATCAAAACTACAATGAGATATCATCTCACACCAGTCAGAATGGCCATCATCAAGAAATCTAGAAACAATAAATGCTGGAGAGGGTGTGGAGAAAAGGGAACACTCTTGCACTGCTGGTGGGAATGTGAATTGGTACAGCCACTATGGAGAACAGTATGGAGGTTCCTTAAAAAACTAAAAATAGAACTACCATATGACCCAGCAATCCCACTACTAGGCATATACCCTGAGAAAACCATAATTCAAAAAGAGACATGTACCAAAATGTTCATTGCAGCTCTATTCACAATAGCCCGGAGCTGGAAACAACCTAAGTGTCCATCATCGGATGAATGGATAAAGAAGATGTGGCACATATATACAATGGAATATTACTCAGCCATAAAAAGAAACGAAACTGAGCTATTTGTAATGAGGTGGATAGACCTAGAGTCTGTCATACAGAGTGAAGTAAGTCAGAAAGAGAAAGACAAATACCGTATGCTGACACATATATATGGAATTAAAAAAAAAAAAATGTCATGAAGAACCTAGGGGTAAAACGGGAATAAAGACACAGACCTACTTGAGAATGGACTTGAGGATATGGGGAAGGGGAAGGGTAAGCTGTGACAAAGGGAAAGAGAGGCATGGACATATATACACTACCAAACGTAAGGTAGATAGATAGTGGGAAGCAGCCGCAGAGCACAGGGAGATCAGCTCGGTGCTTTGTGACCGCCTGGAGGGGTGGGATGGGGAGGGTGGGAGGGAGGGAGATGCATGAGGGAGGGGATGGGGGAACAGATGTATATGTATGACTGATTCACTTTGTTATAAAGCAGAAACTAATAAAAAAAAAAAAAAAAAACCACACAACGCTCTAAAAAAAAAAAAAAAAAAAAAAAGATTGTTCTATTTTTGTGAAAAATACCATTGGAATTTTGATGTTTTAACAATATTCTTCCAATCCATGAGCATGACATCTCTTTCCAGTTATTAGTGTCTTCAGTTTCTTTCATTAATATCTCATAGTTTTCAATATATAGATGTTAAATTTTTGGGTCAAATTTATTTCTAAGCATTTTATTCTTTTTGATGCAGTTGTAAGTGGGATTGTTAATTTCTTTTTCTGATAGTTTGTTATTAGTGTATAGAAATGCAACTGATTTTTGTGTATTGATTTTATATTCTGCAACTTTACTGAGTTCGTTTAGTTCTAACAGTTTTTTGAGGGAACCTCTACTGTTTTCTGTATATAATATTATGTCATCTGCAGATACTGACAGTTTTATTTCTTCCTTTACAATTTGGATGCCTTTTATTAATTTTTCTTGATTAATTGCTCTGGCTAGGACTTCATGTACTATGTTGAATAAAAGCAGCAAGACCGGGCATCTTTGTCTTGTTCGTGATCTTAGATGAAATGCTTTCAGCTTTTCCCCTTTGCGTATGGTGTTAGCTGTGGGCCTATCATATATAGCCTTTACTATGTTGGGATATGTTCCCACTGTACCTGCTTTGTTGAGAATTTTGTCATAAATATATGTTGAATTTTGTCAAATGCTTTTTCTGCATCAGTTGAGATGGTCATATGATAATCCTTCATTTTCTTAAAAAAGTTATCTGTATCACATTGACTCATTTGTGGATGTTGAAACATCCTTTCATCCCTGGAAGAAATCCCATTTAATGATGGTGTATGACCCTTTTAATGTATTTTTGGATTCAGTTTGCTAATACTTTATTGAGGATTTTTGCATCTCTTTTCATCAGGGTTACTGGCCTGCAATTTTCTTTTCCTTTGGCATCCTTGTCTGGTTTTGGTATCAGGGTTATGCTGACCTGTGAAATGTGTTTATAAGAGTACCCCCCTCTTTTATTTTTCAGAAGATTTAATTCTCCTTTTAATGTAAAAATTTATCAGATACTAAAAATTTTCAGATACCATAGAATAATAATGATTTCCAGTAGTCAACAAAAATTTTTAAATGTGTGGTGGAGTGAGTTTTTCTTTTTTACGGAGAAAAAGCTCAAAAATTCCCAAAGCTTTTGAAAGACATTATTAAGTATACATATTCAAGAAACTCTTTAGATCCTAAGCAGGAAAAAATACCATGAAAACCACACCTAGGCACATCGTAATCAAGCGTATGAAAACTAGAGAAAACGAGAAAACTTTGAATGCAGCTAGAGAAAGGCAATATATTGCTTCAGGGAAACAATGATGTAAGTGATGCTGACTTCTCATGAGAGATAATGGAACAAGAAGACAGGGAATTGACATATTTCAGTGCCCGGGCAGGGTTGGTGGGCAAACCCTGCCAACTCAATTCTGTACCTAACAAAATATTAATTCAGATGAATAGAAACAAAGAGAATTCATCATCTGCTAATGTGCACTACAAGAAATGCCAAAGGAACATTTTCAGGCTGAGTGGAAATGATACCAAATAGAAATTCAGATCGTCAGGAAGGAATAAAGAACACCAGAAATGGGAAATATATGGATAAATATAAATAAATATCACTTTTTCTTAATTTCTTTAAAGTTTACATCAGTAATTAAGGTAAAAATCAAAACCTTTTACTTTGAGTTTTATGCTGTATATAAATGTAATATATATGACATTTACAGAATAAATGGAAATTGGGTAAGTTAAGTATGTTTGGAAGGTTCTTTGAAGTGAAGTGGTACAAAAGTAACCCCCAAATAGACTATGAAAGTTAAGGATATATATTGCAATCCCTCGGGTGACTGCTAAAAACAAAAACAAAAAATAATGCGAAGAGGTGTGACTAGTAATGTCAGTGTAAATGGTGGAGTAGGAAACTCTGGGGTTTTGTACTTCCCTAGAAACACCCACAAAAAACTGGCAAATTGTCAGGATCAAATTTATTGGAATCCTGGAAGATAGTCAAAGGTTTATAGCAATGAAGTGAATGCTTTATTAGGAAAAGGGTGACTGAAGCACATAGGAGAGCTTTGTGGCATTTAAGTTACCTTTCCCACACTTTTCTGTTCCCAGGTTAGTCCTAGTTTTGAAGGCATCAACCTGTGTTCTTGGTGTGGGTTCCTAGTCCCAGAGGGAACAGAATAGACCTTGTTCTCAAAGAATTTTGATTGTCTGTTTCGATTTGTCTTCTGGCTCCTTGACATATAGATGTTTGCCTTTGTTTCACCCAATGTGGAACTCTCTGGGTGGAGAATTAGCTCCATGGAAGGCATCCCTTAAACACATTGAGAGACAAATGAACAAACCACTGCCACAAGTGAACAAGATGCTGTGGCAAAAGATAACAGTTGGGACAAGCAATAGTTGCACAGTAGTCACACAACCTCAGAGGACAAACTGGGAATAAGATACTTTGGGGCAATAGGAACTTTCAGAATTTCCTTTGTATACCAGGGAATCTAAAAGGTTATCCACATGAGCAGAGCAGAACACATACAAAATACTTGAGAAGACCCTAGCCTTTCAATATTGGTTGATCTTTAGTCTCAGCACAAGCAGGAAGTGAAGGCTAGATTAGAGTTTTATATGGCCCGGCTAAATGTTGAAGGAGTGCCCTCAAATATGAAAAAAGAGAAGAATCCTTTTTTATCTTGTTTCTTTTCTTGGCTCCAGCATCCAGAAATCTCTGTCAAAGCATTAGCTGAATACTAAGCTAAAGAAACATATACTTCTGAGAAAAAAGTATAGTCTTCACAAAAATAATTTAGAAAGTTTACTAAACAGTTACAACCCACCACGAGTAACAACAACAAATTCTGAGGAGTGGGTGGTGAGAGAATATTATTTCCAGAGATACCACATTATAATACTAACATGTCCAGTTTTCCACAAAGAATATGAGGAATGCAAAGAAACAAGATATGGCCCATTCACTGGGAAAAAAATTCACAGAAACTGCCCCAGTGTCTCAGGAAGCCCAGACATTCTACTTACTAGACAAAGACTTAAAATCAAATGTCTTAAATATGCCCAAAGTGCTAAAGAGAACCATACACCAAGAGCTAGAGAAAACCAGGAGAATGTTGAGAGTGTCTGAACAAATAAAGGATCTTAATAAAGAAATAGAAATTATAAAAAAGATTCAAATGAGAATTCAGTAAATAACTAAAATAAAATTTCACTAGAGTGTTTCAACAACAGATTTGAGCAGGGAGAAGAAAGAATCAATTAACTTGAATAGGTCAATTGAAATTATCCAGTTTGAGGAGCCGAAAGAAAAAAGCATGAAGAAAAATGAACAAAGGTTAAGAGACCTGTGGAACACTATCAAATATTCCAACATATACATAAAGAAAGTTCCAAAATTAGAGGAGAGAAAGGGACAGAAAGAATATTTGAAGAAATAATGGCTAAAAACTTCCCATATTTGATGAAAGACATGAACCTTCACATCCAAGAAAGTCAACAAAGTTCAAGAAGAATAAATTTAAAATGATCCACACTAAGACACGTTATAAACAAACTATTGAAAAACAAAAACAGAGAAAATCTTGAAAGCAGCAAGAGAGAAGTGAACACCACAAAGAAGGGATCCTCAATAAAATTATTTCTTATTAGAAACTGTGGAGACCAGAAGATAGTGTAGTGACATATTTAAAATACTGAGAAAAAAAAAGAAAACAAAAATGAAAACACTGTACACCAATACTTCCATATCTGGCAAAACTATTCTTCAAAAATGGAGAAAAATGGGCTTCCCTGGTGGTGCAGTGGGGGCTTCCCTGGTGGCGCAGTGGTTGAGAGTCCGCCTGCCGATGCAGGGGACGCGGGTTTGTGCCCCGATCCGGGAAGATCCCACATGCCGCAGAGCAGCTGGGCCCGTGAGCCATGGCCACTGAGCCTGCACATCCGGAACCTGTGCTCCACAACGGGAGAGGCCACAACAGTGAGAGGCCCGCATACCGCAAAAAAAAAAAAAAAAAAAAAAAAGGAGAAAACAAGACGTTCCCAGATAAACAAAATCTGAGGGAGTTTGTTGGTTATAGATCTGCCTAAAAGAAATGTTAAAGGGAATCCTTTGGTTAAAAAATGAAAGGACAGGGACTTCCCTGGTGGTCCAGTGGGTAAGACTCTGTGCTCCCAATGCAGAGGGCCTGGGTTCAATCCCTGGTCAGGGAACTAGATGCTGCATGCATGCTGCAACTAAGAAGTTTGCATGCCACAACTAAGACCCAACGCAACCAAAATAAATGAATAAATAATTTTTTATTTTTAAAATGAAAGGACATTAGACAGTAATTTGGAGCATATGAAGAAATAAATAATACTAGTATGGATAAATTACATAGTTAAGTATAAAAGATAATATTTTTTTGTTAGTAAATTTTTTCCTATGTAATTTAAAAGACATGAGTAAGTGATAATAATAAGCCTATATTAATGGACACACCATGTATAAAGGTATAATTTGTGACAGGAACAACATAAGAAGAGATGGAGCTATAAAAGAGTAGATTTTTTGTATACTGTTGAAGCTAAGTTGATAGTTATTGGAACTAGGTTGTTATAAGTGTAAGGTATTAATTGTAATCCTTAGGGTAACCACTAGAAAAATGACTTAAACTATATATATTGAAAGGAAATGAGAGGAAGTAAAAACAGCATGCTATATAAAAATTCATTAAACACAAAAGGAGGCAGTAATAGAGGATAAAAATGATATGACATACAGCAAACAAATAGCAAAATGACAGAAGTCCTTCCATATCGGTAATTGTTTTGAATGCAAATGAAGCTGAAAGGATTTTAAAAGATAATCAAGTATATACTGTCTATAAGAGACTCACTTTAGATTGAAGGACACAAATAGGTTAAAAGTGGAAATATGAGGATATTCCATGCAAACAGTAACCAAAAGAAAGGTGGGTGGCTATACTAATAGGAGATGACATAGACTTTAAGTCTATGTCTGTAGTTCTAGGAGGAGGGGGATCAAGATGGCACAGTAGGAGAATCTGGAGCTCACCTACCTCACAAACATCAAAAATACATATACATGTGACACAACTCTCACTGGAAACTGGCAGATCTCCTATACAACCAAAGTTGCAAGAAAGATCTCCATGTAACTGGGTAGGACAAAAGAAAAAAAAAAGGGCCTCAGGTTGGGACTGGTGCCCCTGGGAGGGGTCTGGAAGGAAAAGGAGGTCCACATGGATAGATCCTCACACTAGGGAGCTCCCTTGCCTACTGGTAAATCCACTGAGGCAGATAGAAGGGCTGGAGAAGCCTAGACTCTACTCAGGAGCAGTGTCACACGTGCTGGCTTGCTAACAATCAGAGTGGAAAGAGACTTACTGTTAGCTGCCGCCTTGCTGCATTTCCCAATCTGAAGGGGTGAACACCCCCAGCCCTCTCATTTCACACCACAACCTGGCACAGATCAGGGCAAAGATTCAGTCTCTCTGTGTAGAGACAGACCAGGTTGCCTGGGATGTGATCTCAGTGGAACCCCAGAGAACATTGTCAGTGCACCTAGCGGGGTGGCTGGGCAAGCCAGGCAGATGCTGTCAGTGTGCACATGGGGTGGTACCACAAGAACACACAGAAGCTAAGTGCCGAATCTCAGGCAGACAGGCCCTGGCAGAGGACTCATCTAGCCATGCAGAGACAGCCTGGAGGGCCTGGGGTGTGATTCAGGGGGAGCTGAGGAGCTCTTTGTCAGCCTGTGCATGATGGTGGGCCCAGCCACAGCACACATTGTCAGCACGTGCACTGAGCAGCACCACAAGAATGTGCAGCAGCTAGGTGCTGAATCTCTGGTAGTCAGGCCCTGTGCGGTAGCATGTGGCAATTTGTTTCCCAGCAGGAGTGCCCCAGTTCTGCCCACTCTATACCACAGCTTCATGCCAGACCTGGGGCAGATGGGTTTTGGGAGAGGTCGGCCAGAGGCAACCCAGGTTTCAGGTGGCAGCACAGCCACAGTGCCTCAATCCCCAGCCACAGCCTATTCCATGCCACAGCCTTTCACTACATCTGGGATGAACACAATGGAAAAAGAGATGCTACCTTGGGTTGCTGAGCAGAACCATGGATGCCTGCACAGGCAGCGCATAGGGTCACTGTGATCACACAGGCCTCATTTGCTTCAGCAATCACCTCATTTGGGGTAGGGCACACACTCAAGAGGATGGAGCCTGATTAAACCCAACCCTCAGGTCTTCTACTTCAACAACTGGGGAGTAGACCCTGCCCCCAACAGGGTGGTGACAGCCACAGAACAAAGAGGAGGCCCTGCCTCACATCCAGCGCAAGCTTTGAACACCACAGCAGCAGTCACACCCCCTCTCAAGGGGATAATGACCAGCACACATTGAAAAAGACATGGCTGGCATTCATACCAAAACCAGCCCTTGCACCAAAAATATTGGACACACACAGTCTACACAGGGACACTCCTACATAAAAACACCCCTTCAAAACCATAGTGGGTAACTGTTTCTTGTAAATTAATAGAGACAGAAAAAGTTAAGTAAAATGAAAAAACAGAGGAACTACTCCCAATTAAAGGACAAGAGAAATTCCCTGAAAGAGAAGATTCTAAAGGCAGCAGGAGAAAAACAAGGAGTTACAAGGAAACCCCCAGTTCCCCAATCAGTTGAATTTTTTGCAGAAACATTGCAGGCCAGAAGGGAGTGGTATGATGTATTCAAATTCCTGAAAGGGAAGAACATGCAACCTAGGATACTCTGCCCAGCAAGATTATCATTTAGAATAGAAGGAAAAATAATTTCTCAGACAAGCAAAAACAAAGAGTTCAACAATGCTAAACCTACCCTAAAAGAAATATTGAAAGATCTCTAAAAAAGAAACAAGAATTAAAGAAAAGGGGAAAATCCCAGTAGGAAAGGCAAATATATGGTTGAAGATCACTTAAGCCATTACATAGATTTAAAAAAATCAAATAATTTTTTTTTTTTTTTTTTTTGCGGTATGCGGGCCTCTCACTGTTGTGGCCTCTCCCGTTGCGGAGCACAGGCTCCGGATGCACAGGCTCAGAGTCCATAGCTGACGGGCCTAGCCGCTCCGCGGCATGTGGGATCTTCCCAGACCGGGGAACAAACCCGTGTCCCCTGCATCGGCAGGCGGACTCTCAACCACTGCACCACCAGGGAAGCCCTCAAATAATTTTTGTAAAACATTATAACTACAAGTAGCACTAAAAGATAATCATGAAAACGTAAAATAGGACATTAAAATAAAAAAATATGAGGGAGGGGAGTACAAAAATTTAGACATTTTAGAATGTGTTTAACTTGTAAAACTGTCAGCTTAAAGCAAGCAGATATAGTTATGGGTCGGCATTCTTGAAATCCAGAGTAATCACCAATCAAAACCTTACAATAGATTCCCAAAAACCAAAAAGAAAGGATCTTAAACATACTATTGGGCTGACCAAAAAGTTCCTTTGTTCTTTTTTTTTTTAAAATAAATTTATTTATTTTATTTTTGGCTGCATTGGGTCTTCGTTGCTGCACGCAGGCTTTCTCTAGCTGCGGCGAGTGGGGGCTACTCCTCATTGTGGTGCACAGGCTTCTCATCGCCATGGCCTCTCTTGCTGCGGAGCACAGGCTCCAGGCGCACGGGCTTCAGTAGCTGTGGCTCTTGGGCTCTAGAGCGCAGGCTCAGAAGTTGTGGCACATGGGCTTAGTTGCTCCAGGGCATGTGGGATCTTCCTGGACCAGGGACTGAACCCGTGTCTCCTGCATTGGCAGGCGGACTCCCAACCACTGTGCCACCAGGGAAGTCCCATTCCTTCAGTTTTTAAGTAAAAATAAAAGACATTTTTCATTTTCACCAAGAACTTTATTGAACAACATATTCACCATTTTGTTCTACTACCTTCTGCCATTTTTCACGCAACTTCATAATTCCATCTTCCCCAAATTTTTTATCTTTTTGAGCAAAGAGCTGTTCCAGGTGCCTTTTACAGTCTTCCAGAGAATTGAAATTTTTTCCATTAAGAGAATTTTGTAAAGACAGAAATAAATGGAAATCAGAAGTTGCAATGTCTGGTGAATATGGCGGTTGAATCAGAACTTCCCAGCCAAACTGTAACAGTTTTTGCCTGGTCATCAAAGAAACATGCAGTCTTGCATTATCCTGATGGAAGATTATGCATTTTCTGTTGACTTAATTCTGGATGCTTTTCGTTGAGTGCTGCCTTCAGTTGGTCTAATTGGGAGCAGTGCTTGTTGGAATTAATTGTTTGGTTTTCCAGAAGGAGCTTATAATAGAGGACTCCCTTCCATTCCCACAATATACAGGATGAAGACTGGCCTTTGGTGTGGTTGGTGGTGGTTCATTTCGCTTGCCCCACGATCTCTTCCATTCCACATTATTGTACAGTATCCACTTTTCATCGCCCATCACAATTTGTTTTAAAAATGGAACATTTTTGTTACGTTTAAGTAGAGACTCATGTGGAAATAAGGTCAAGCAGGTTTTTTTTGCTTAACTTACGTGGAACCCAAACATCAAAGCGATTCACATAACCAAGCTGGTGTAAATGATTTTCAGTGCTTGATTTAGATATTTTGAGTATGTTGGCTACCTCCCGCATGGTATAACATTGATTATTCTCAATTAATGTCTTGATTTGATCACTGTCAACTTCAACTGGTCTACCCGACTGTGGAGCATCGTCCAGCAGGAAATGTCCAGCACGAACCTTCGCAAACCACTTTGACATGTTCGATCAGTCACAGCACCTTTTCCATACACTGCAGAAATCTCTTTTTGTACGTTTCAGTTGCATTTTTACATTTCTGGAAATAAAGCATAATATGCCGAAAATGTTCTTTTTTTCTTCCATCTTCAATATTAAAATGGCTACACAAAAATTCACCAATTTTTAAAATATCTTTATTGGAGTATAATTGCTTTACAATGTTGTGTTAGTTTCTGCTGAACAACAAAGTGAATCAGCTATATGTATACATATATCCCCATATCCCCTCCCTCTTGAGCCTCCCTCCCACCCTCCCTATCCCACCCCTCTAGGTCATCACAAAGCATCAATCTGATCTCCCTGTGCTAAACAGCAGCTTCCCACTAGCCATCCATTTTACATTTGGTAGTGTGTATATGTCAATTGTACTCTCACTTCGTCCCAGCTTCCCCTTCCCCACCGTGTCCTCAAGTCCGTTCTCTACATCTGCATCTAGAGTCTGTCATACAGAGTGAAGTATGACAGAAAGAGAAAAACAAATACCATACGCTAACACACATATGTGGAATCTAAAAAAAACGGTACTGATGAATCTAGTGGCAGGGCAGGAGTAACTTCACCAATTTTGATAAGTTTTTTAAAAAATGGCCACTGATATGACAGCTGTCACAATACAATCTAACAAAATTGTTTCAAATGAAGTTAAAGTCAACTAAGTGCTACTAGGCCCATCTTACGGAAAAAACTGAACGAACTTTTGGGCCAACCCAGTGCAAAAGAAAACCATCAAACAACTAAAGGAAAAACATGAAGAAATGAACAAAGAAGAAATACAAAAACATCTGGAAAACAAGGTTAAAAATGGCAATAAGTATGTACCTATCAATAATTACTTTAAATACCATGGACTAAATACTCCGATCAAAAGACATAGAGTGGCAGATTGGATAAAAAAACAAGAACCTACAATATGCTTCCTGGAATAGTCTCACTTCAGGGCAAAAGACACATGTAGATCTAAAGTGAAGGGATGGAAAAAGATATTTAATACAAATGGAAATGAGAAGATAGTGGGGGTAACAATACTCATATCAGACAAAATACTTTAAAACAAAGTCCATAAAAAATACAAAGAATGGCATATAATGATAAAGGGACCAATACAAAGAGAGGATATTACATTTGTTAACATATATGCACCCAACATAGGAGTGCCTAAATATATAGAACAAATACTAGTAGGCACAATGGGATAAACTGATAGGAATACAATAATAGTAAGAGTCTTTAACACCTCATAGACATCAATAGACAGATCTTCCAGACAGAAAATCAATAAGGCAATAGAGGTCCTAAATGACACAGTAGACCAATTGGATTTAATTGATATCTATAAGATAGTGCATTCAAAAAACAAACAGAATACACATTCCTTTCAAGCACTCCTGGAACATTCTCTAGGATAGACCACATACTAGGTCACAAAAAGAGCCTCTACAAATTTAAAAGGATAGGAATTATTTCAGGCATCTTTTCTGACCACAATAGGAATCAACCACAGAGAGAAAACTGGAAAAAGATGAACATGTGGAGACTAAACAAAATGCTACTAAAATAATTTCAAAATGGGTCAAAGATGAAATCAAAGAAGGAATCAGAAAATACCTCAGAACAAATGAAAATGAAAACACATAACAAAATCTACGAGATGCAGCAAAAGCATTTCTAAGAGGGAGGTTCATGGCAATACAGGCCTTCCTCAAGAAACAAGAAAAATCTCAAACATCCTAACCTAAAAGTTAGAAAAAGAAGAACAAATAAAACCCAAAGTAAGCAGAAGGAAAGAAATAATAAAGCTCAGAGAAGTAAATAAAATAGAGTTTAAAAAAAAATATATATCAATATAAACAAGAGCTGGTTTTTTGAAAAGATCAAAAACAAAACAAAACAAAACAAAAAACCAAAAAGGCTGGCTGCTGGGTTCACGGGGGATCTGTTGGCGCGGCCAGGGAGGGTCTCGGGCACTGAGCCTCGCACTCCCAGAGCCCCTCTCTGACCACCCCTCAGCACCACCACAGCCGAGGCCAGTTGAAATATTTACAGGACAGAGCAATTTGATGACTAATGGACGTATTTAAAGGCCATCTGATACATCAGAAATTCATCTACACGTAGAACAACTCCTACAGAACACCTCCTGAACGCTGACAGAAGACCTCAGACACCCCAAAAGGCAAGAAACTCCCCACATACCTGGGTAGGGCAAAAGAATAAACAGAGGCAAAAGGATAGGGACGGGACCTGCACCAGTGGGAGGGAGCCATGAAGGAGGAAAGGTTTCCACACACTAGAAGCCCCTTCGCGGGCGGAGACTGCAGGTGGAGGAGGGGGAAAGCTTCGGAGTAGCGGAGGAGAGCACAGCAACAGGGGTGTGGAGGGCAAAGTGGATAGATTCCGTCACAGAGGATTGGTGCCCTCAGGCACACACCAGCCCGAGAGGCTTGTCTGCTCGGCCGCCAGGGCGGGCGGGGCTGGGAGCTGAGGCTCGGGTATCGGGTTTCAGTCGGAGCGCAGGGAGAGGACTAGGGCTGGCGGCAGGAAGAGAGCCTGAAAGGGTTAGTGCACCACGGCTAGCCCGGAGAGGGTCCAGGGAAAAAGTCTGGAGCTGCCGAAGAGGCAAGAGACTTTTTCTTCCCTTTTGTTTCCTGGTGCGCGAGGAGAGGGCATTAAGAGCGCTGCTTAAAGAAACTCCAGAGACGGGCACGAGCCGCGGCTAAAGGCGCGGACCCCGGAGACGGGCGTGGGACGCTGGGGCTGCTGCTGCCCCTGCCACAAGGCCTGTGTGCGAGCGCAGGTCACTGTCCACCCCCCCTTCCGGGGAGCCTGTGCAGCCCGCCACTGCCGGGGTCCCGGGACCCAGGGACGGCTTCCCCGGTAAAGCACATGGAGTGCCTCGGGCTGGTGCAACGTCATGCCGGCCTCTGCCGCCGCAGGCCCGCCCTGCACTGCGTGACCCTCCCTCCCCTCAGCCTGAGTGAGCCAGAGCCCCCGAATCAGCGGCTCCTTTAAACCCGTCCTGTCTGAGCGAAGAACGGACGCCCACCGGCGACCTACGCGCAGAGGCGGGGCCAGGTCCAAGGCTGAGACCCGGGAGCTGTGAGAGCAAAGAAGAGACAGGGAAATCTCTCTGTGCAGCCTCGGAAGCAGTGGATTAAAGCTCCACGGTCCGCTTCATGTGCCCTGCGTCTGTGGAGTGTATGAATTGACAGCAAATCATCCCAAATTGAGAAGGTGGACTTTGAGGACAAGATTTCAGACTTTTTCCCCTTTTCCTCTTTTTACAACGAATTATCCCAAATTGAGGAGGTGGAATTTGAGAGCAAGCTTTTCGATTCCCCCCTCCCCGTTCTCTTTTTGTGAATGTGTATGTGTATGCTTCTGTGTGAGATTTTCTCTGTATAGCTTTGCTTCCACCATATGTCCCAGGGTTCTATCTGTCTGTTTTTTTTTAATAATTACTTTTTAATTTTAATAACACTACTATATTTTATACTTTATTCTATTTTACTTTATCTTCTCTCTTTTTTTTCCTACCTTCTCTTCCTCCCTCCCTCCCTCCGCCCCTCCTTTCTTTCTTTCTCTCTTTCTTTCCTTCCTCCCTCCCTCCCTCCCTCCTGTCTTTCTCTCCTTTCTTTCTTTCTTTTTTTCTTTCTTCCTTTCTTTCCTTCCTTCCTCCCTCCCTCCCTCCCTCCTGTCTTTCCTTCCTTCCTCCCTCCGTCTCTCCCTTCTTCCTTTCACTCTTTCTTTTTCTTTCCTTCCTCCCTCCCTCCCCCCTTTCTTTCTTTCTTTCTTTCTTTCTTTCCGTCCTTCCTCCCTCCCTCCCTCCTGTCTGTCTTTCTTCCTTCCTTCCTTCCTTTCTTTCCTTCTTCCTTTCTTTCTCTCTCTCTTTCTTCTACTAATTCTTTCTTTCTACTTTTTCTCCCTTTTATTCTGAGCCGGGTAGATGAAAGGCCCTTGGTGCTGCAGCCAGGAGTCAGTGCTGTGCCTCTGAAGTGGGAGAGCCAACTTCAGGACACGGGTCCACAAGAGACCTCCCAGCTCCACATAATATCAAGCAGCGAAAATCTCCCAGAGATCTCCATCTCAACACCAGCACCCAGCTTCAGTCAACGACCGGCAAGCTACAGTGCTGGTCACCCTATGCCAAGCAACTAGCAAGAGAGGAACACAACCCCACCCATTAGCAGAGAGGCTGCCTAAAATCATAATAAGGCCACAGGCACCCCAAAACACACCACCAGACGTGGACCTGCCCATCAGAAAGACAAGATCGAGCCTCAACCACCAGAACACAGGCACTACTCCTCCCCACCAGGAAGCGTACACAACCTACTGAAACAACCTTAGCCACGGGGGACAGACACCAAAAACAACGGGAACTACGAATCTGCAGCCTGCAAAAAGGAGACCCCAAACACAGTAACATAAGCAAAATGAGAAGACAGAAAAACACACAGCAGGTGAAGGGGCAAGATAAAAACCTACCAGACCTAACAAATGAAGAGGTAATAGGCAGTCTACCTGAAAAAGAATTCAGAATAATGATAGTAAAGATGATCCAAGATTCTATTTCCAAGATCCAAAATCTTGGAAATAGAATAGACAAAATGCAAGGAACAGTTAATAAGGACCTAGAAGAACTAAAGATGAATCAAGCATCGATTAAAAACACAATAAATGAAATGAAAAATACTCTAGATGGGATCAATAGCAGAATAACTGAGGCAGAAGAACGGATAAGTGAGGTGGAAGATAAAATAGTGGAAATAACTGCTGCAGAGCAAAATAAAGAAAAAAGAATGAAAAGAACAGAGGACCGTCTCAGAGACCTCTGGCACAACATTAAATGCACCAACATTCGAATTATAGGGGTTCCAGAAGAAGAAGAGAAAAAGAAAGGGACTGAGAAAATATTTGAAGAGATTATAGTTGAAAACTTCCCTAAAATGGGAAAGGAAATAGTTAATTAAGTCGAGGAGGCACAGAGAGTCCCATACAGAATAAATCCAAGGAGAAATATGCCAAGACACATATTAATCAAACTGTCAAAAATTAAACACAAAGAAATCATATTAAAAGCAGCAAGGGAAAAACAACAAATAACACACAAGGGAATCCCCATCAGGTTCACAGCTGATCTCTCAGCAGAAACTCTACAAGCCAGAAGGGAGTGGCAGGACATACTTAAAGTGATGAAGGAGAAAAACCTGCAACCAAGACTACTCTACCCAGCAAGGGTCTCATTCAGATTTGATGGACAAATTAAAACCTTTACAGACAAGGAAAAGCTGAGAGAGTTCAGTACCACCAAACCAGCTTTACAACAAATGCTAAAGGAACTTCTCTAGGCAAGAAACACAACAGAAGGAAAAGACCTACAATAACGAACCCAAAACAATTAAGGAAATGGGAACAGGAACATACATATCAATAATTACCTTAAATGTAAATGGACTAAATGCTCCCACCAAAAGACACAGATTGGCTGAATGGATACAAAAACAAGACCCATATATATGCTGTCTACAAGAGACCCACTTCAGACCTAGAGACACATACAGATTGAAAGTAAGGGGATGGAAAAACATATTCCATGCAAATGGAAATCAAAAGAAAGCTGGAGTAGCAATTCTTATATCAGACAAAATAGACTTTAAAATAATGACTATTAGAAGAGACAAAGAAGGACACTACATAATGATCAAGGGATCGATCCAAGAAGAAGATATAACAATTGTAAATATTTATGCACCCAACATAGGAGCACCTCAATACATAAGGCAAATACTAACAGCCATAAAAGGGGAAATCGACAGTAACACACTCATAGTAGGGGACTTTAACACCCCACTTCCACCAATGGACAGATCATCCAAAATGAAAATAAATAAGGAAACACAAGCTTTAAATGATACATTAAACAAGATGGACTTAATTGATATTTATAGGACATTCCATCCAAAAACAACAGAATACACATTTTTCTCAAGTGCTCATGGTACATTCTCCAGGATAGATCATATCTTGGGTCACAAATCAAGCCTTGGTAAATTTAAGAATATTGAAATTGTATCAAGTATCTTTTCCGACCACAATGCTATGAGACTAGACATCAATTACAGGAAAAGATCTATAAAAAATACAAACACATGGAGGCTAAACAATACACTACTCAAAAATGAAGTGATCACTGAAGAAATCAAAGAGGAAATAAAGAAATACCTAGAAACAAATGACAATGGAGACACGACGACCCAAAACCCATGGGATGCAGCAAAAGCAGTTCTAAGGGGGAAGTTTATAGCAATACAATCCCACCTTACGAAACAGGAAACATCTCGAGGAAACAACCTGACCCTGCACCTAAAGCAATTAGAGAAAGAAGAACAAAAAAACCCCCAAAGTTAGCAGAAGGAAAGAAATCATTAAGAGCAGATCAGAAATAAATGAAAAAGAAATGAAGGAAACGATAGCAAAGATCAATAAACCTAAAAGCTGGTTCTTTGAGAAGATAAACAAACTTGATAAACCATTAGCCAGACTCATCATGAAAAAAAGGGAGAAGACTGAAATCCATAGAATTAGAAATGAAAAAGGAGAAGTAACAAATGACACTGCAGAAATACAAAAGATCATGAGAGATTACTAAAAGCAACTCTATGCCAATAAAATGGACAACCTGGAAGAAATGGACAAATCCTTAGAAATGCACAACCTGCCAAGACTGAATCAGGAAGAAATAGGAAATATGAATAGATCAATCACAAGCACTGAAATTGAAACTGTGATTAAAAATCTTCCAACAAACAAAAGCCCTGGACCAGATGGCTTCACAGGCGAATTCTATCAAACATTTAGAGAAGAGCTAACACCTATCCTTCTCAAACTCTTCCAAAATATAGCAGAGGGAGGAACACTCCCAAACTCATTCTACGAGGCCACCATCACCTTGATACCAAAACCAGGCAAGGATGTCACAAAGAAAGAAAATTACAGGCCAATATCACTGATGAATATAGATGCAAAAATCCTCAACAAAATACTAGCAAACAGAATCCAACAGCACATTAAAAGGATCATACACCATGATCAAGTGGGGTTTATTCCAGGAATGCAAGGATTCTTCAATATATGCAAATCAATCAATGTGATACACCATATTAACAAATTGAAGAAGAAAAACCATATGATCATATCAATAGATGCAGAGAAAGCTTTTGACAAAATTCAACACCCATTTATGATAAAAACCCTCCAGAAAGTAGGCATAGAGGGAACATACCTCAACATAATAAAGGCCATATATGACAATGCCACAGCCAATATCATCCTCAATGGTGAAAAACTGAAACCATTACCACTAAGATCAGGAACAAGACAAGGCTGCCCACTCTCACCACCCTTATTGAACTTAGTTTTGGAAGTTTTAGCCACAGCAATCAGAGAAGAAAAGGAAATAAAAGGAATCCAAATTGGAAAAGAAGAAGTAAAGCTGTCACTGTTTGCAGATGACATGATACTATACATAGAGAATCCTAAAGATGCTACCAGAAAACTACTAGAGCTAATCAATGAATTTGGTAAAGTAGCAGGATACAAAATTAATGCACAGAAATCTCTAGCATTCCTGTACACTAATGATGAAAAATCTGAAAGTGAAATCAAGAAAACACTCCCATTTACCATTGCAACAAAAAGAATAAAATATCTAGGAATAAACCTACCTAAGGAGACAAAAGACCTGTATGCAGAAAATTATAAGACACTGATGAAAGAAATTAAAGATGATACAAATAGATGGAGAGATATACCATGCTTCTGAATTGGAAGAATCAATATTGTGAACATGACTCTACTACTGAAAGCAATCTACAGATTCAATGCAATCCCTATCAAACTAGCACTGGCATTTTTCACAGAACTAGAACAAAAAATTTCACAATTTGTTTGGAAAAACAAAAGACCCCGAATAGCCAAAGCAATCTTGAGAACGAAAAACGGAGCTGGAGGAATCAGGCTCCCTGACTTCAGACTATACTACAAAGCTACAGTAATCAAGACAGTGTGGTACTGGCACAAAAACAAAAAGATAGATCAATGGAACAGGATAGAAAGCCCAGAGATAAACCCACGCACATATGGTCAACTTATCTTTGATAAAGGAGGCAGGAATGTACAGTGGAGAAAGGACAGCCTCTTCAATAAGTGGTGCTGGGAAAACTGGACAGGGACATGTAAAAGTATGAGATTAGATCACTCCCTAACACCATACACAAAAATAAGCTCAAAATGGATTAAAGACCTAAATTCAAGGCCAGAAACTATCAAACTCTTAGAGGAAAACATAGGCAGAACACTCTATGACATAAATCACAGCAAGATCCTTTTGGACCCACCTCCTAGAGAAATGGAAATAAAAACAAAGATAAACACATGGGACCTAATGAAACTTCATAGCTTTTGCACAGCAAAGGAAACCATAAACAAGACCAAAAGACAACCCTCAGAATGGGAGAAAATATTTGCAAATGAAGCAACTGACAAAGGATTAATCTCCAAAATTTATAAGCAGCTCATGCAGCTCAATAGCAAAAAAACAAACAACCCAATCCGAAAATGGGCAGAAGACTTAAATAGGCATTTCTCCAAAGAAGATATAGAGTTCCAACAAACACATGAAAGAATGCTCAACATCATTAATCATTAGAGAAATGCAAATCAAAACTACAATGAGATATGATCTCACACCGGTCAGAATGGCCATCATTAAGAAATCTAGAAACAATAAATGCTGGAGAGGGTGTGGCAAAAAGGGAACACTCTTGCACTGCTGGTGGGAATGTGAATTGGTACAGCCACTATGGAGAACAGTATGGAGGTTCCTTAAAAAACTAAAAATAGAACTACCATATGACCCAGCAGTCCCACTACTGGGCATATACCCTGAGAAAACCATAATTCAAAAGAGACATATACCAAAATGTTCATTGCAGCTCTATTCGCAATAGCCCAGAAATGGAAACAACCTAAGTGTCCATCATCGGATGAATGGATAAAGAAGATGTGGCACATATATACAATGGAATATTACTCAGCCATAAAAAGAAACGAAACTGAGCTATTTGTAATGAGGTGGATAGACCTAGAGTCTGTCATCCAGAGTGAAGTAAGTCAGAAAGAGAAAGACAAATACCGTATTCTAACACATATATATGGAATTTAAGAAAAAAAATGTCATGAAGAACCTAGGGGTAAAACAGGAATAAAGACACAGACCTACTTGAGAATGGACTTGAGGATATGGGGAGGGGGAAGGGTAAGCTGTGACAAAGTGAAAGAGAGGCATGGACATATATACAGTACCAAACGTAAGGTAGGTAGATAGTGGGAAGCAGCCGCATAGCACTGGGAGATCAGCTCGGTGCTTTGTGACCGCCTGGAGGGGTGGGATAGGGAGGGTGGGAGGGAGGGAGACGCCAGAGGGAAGGGATGTGGGATCAGATGTATATGTATGACTGATTCACTTTGTTATAAAGCAGAAACTAATATAAATAAATAAATAAATAAATAAAAATCGAAAAGGACAAACATCTTTCCAAGCTCGCCAAGAAGAGATAGCACCCAAATAAAATAAGAAATGAAACAGGAGAAATAACAGCTGAGACTACAGAGTTAAAAAAAAATCATAAGATAATACTGTGAAGAATTACATGACATCAAATTGGACAACCTAGAAAAAATGGACACGTTTCTAGAAATATACAGCCTATCAAAACTGAGTCAATTAGAGGGACTTCCCTGGTTGCACAGTGGTTAAGAATCCACCTGCCAATGCTGGGGTCATGGGTTCGAGCCCTGGTCTGGGAAGGTCCCACATGCCGTGGAGTACCTAAGCCTGTGTACCACAACTACTGAGTCTGTGCTCTAGAGCCTACAAGCCACAACTAGTGAAACCCGTGTGCCTAGAGGCAATGCTCCGCAACAAGAGAAGCCACTGCAATGGGTAGCCAGCACACCACAACTAGGAGTAACATCCACTTGTTGCATATAGAGAAAGCCTGTGCACAGCAACAAAGACCCAACACAGCCATAAATAAATATATATATTTTTAAATTTAAAAAAACTGAGTCAAGTAGAAACATAATTTGAACAGACTGATCACTAGAAGGGAAATAGAATCTGTAATTGAAAAAAAAAAAAAACTCCCTGCAAACAAATCTCCAGAAACAAATGGGTTCACTGGGGAATTCTACCAAACATACAAAAAACAATTTATACCTATCCTACTCAAACTATTACAAAAAATTGAACAGGAGTGTACACTTCCAAATTTATTTTATGAGGCCACCATTGCTGTCATACCAAAACCATAGACACTACAAAAAATATTACTGACGAATATCTTTGATGAATATAGATGCAGAAATCCTCAAGAAAATATTAGCAAACTGAATCCAAAAATACGTAAGATCTATACCGTGATTAAGTTGGATTCATTCCAGGGTCATAAGAATTGTTCAACATACATACATCAATCAATGTGATACACCACACTAACAAAAGGAAAGACAAAAACCACATGGTAAACAGACACAGAAAAGGTAGTTTACAAAATTCAACATCCATTCATGATAAAAACTCTTACCAAAGTGGGTATAGACGGAATATATCTCAACATAATAAAAGCTATTTATGACAAACCCACAGCCAACATAACACTCAACGGTGAAAAACTGAAAGCCTTCCTTCTAAATTCTGGAACAAGACAGGGATGCCCACTCTCACCACTTCTATTGAACATAGTATTGGCAATCCTAGCCACAGCAATCAGACAAGAAAAAGAAATAAAATATATCCAAATCAGAAGGAAAGAGGTATAATTGTCATTATATGCAAATGACATGATACTATATATAGAAAACCCTAAAGACTCCACACAAAAACTACTAGAACTGATGAACAAATTCAGCAAGGTAGCAGGGTACAGATTAATATATAGAAATCTGTTACATTTCTTTACACTAACAGTGAAATACCTGAATAAGAAATTAAAAATTAAAAATCCCATTTAAAATCACATCAAAAAAAAGAAAACACCAAAAAACCTAGGAATAAACCTAATCAATGAGATGAAAGACTTACACACTGGGAACTATAAAACACTGATAAAGGAAATCAAATATGATTCCAGGAACTGAATTTATGGTTACCAAACGGGAGGGGGTTATAAATTAGGAGTATGGGATTAACAGATACATCTGCAGTCACCCTATTTCTAAATAAGGTCACAATGTGAGGTACTAGAGGTTGGGACTTGAACACATCATTTTGGTGGAACACAGTTCAACCATAACACACACTTAACAATACTACAAAATATATGAAGCAAAAATGGAGAATTCAAGGGAGAAATCGTTCTATCAAATATTTGGAGTCTTCAGTACCCCTCTTTCAATAGTAAATAGCTCAACTAGACAGAAGATTAAGAAGTAAATAGAGAACGTGCACAATAAATTACTGATATACACAGTAAGTTGGATCAACCTCAAAATAATCATGCAAGTGAAAGAAGGCAAAAGAGAATAGACTGTAATATTCTATTTATACAAAATTCTAGAATGAGATAAACTATTCTGATAAGAAATTCAAAACAATGGTTGCCTATAGTGGTATCAGTATTAATATACAGAGCATAAAGAAAATTCCTGGGATAACTGAAATGTTCTAATCCTTGAGAGGGCTTTATTACACAGGTGTATGCATTTGGGAAATCACATCAAATGTTAAGATTTGTGCATTTCACTTCATGTAAATTTTACCTTAAAAATGTAAAGAAATATCAGTACCTCTACTTAGCAATATGGGTGTTTAAGTGTTTAGGGATGAAGTTTACTGATAGCTACATCTTAGAAGTTTGAAATGCATAAAAAACAAGATATATTGATGAATTGATTGGTAAGATAGTTATGTGATAGAGCAAATATAGCAATCAGAATGTTTGTGGTGAAGGTGAATTATGGATGCTCCCTACACAGTTCTTCCAACGTTTTGCTATGTTTGACGTTTTCAAAACAAACTATTATAAAAATATTTAAAGCAGTGTGCTTCATTTTCATCTTCATCTGGCATTTTTTTCCTGCTTAACAATATTACATTTATTTTCTGCTTAACAAAACCAAAGATCAAGGAATAAATCGTTGCTATTTTAAGCCATTTAGTTTTGTGGTAGTTATGTAGCAATTATTGAAGTAATTGCTGACTAATAGAGAACACAGTTATTTTTACATTATCTCAGTTATCACAATTTGTAGTTTTTTAAATTAAAATACTGCTTGAACAAAAATAATCAATAAGCTCTTAAGAAATGTAAACTGAATAGGATTAAAAGCTTTAGAACATATCATTGGGTGTCTTGTGGATTCCTAGAGGTATATCTATTTCATATTTGGGTGACCTTGAAAAAGTGTTTGAATTTTAGTAATAGATTTCTCTATACTTGTAGTTTCTATAAATGCAGTTAATTTCCAGAGAACAGCTGATTTTTATATACTAATAGTCTCATTATAGGAAGACAGCCATGTGAAAATAGCTCCCAGGGAGAATATAGTTATCTGAAGATGGAAGCAGAAGTTGGAGTTATGCTGATTTTTATATACTAATAAGATCTTTTTCTTTGTGAAACTAGGACACAACATGCAATACAAGAGTATGGTAACATAATCACTACTTCCAGTCCACATGGAAAATTTTGTTGAGACAGTTGTTTTAAAGTTGTCTTTGAGTTTCTTTGAAAGTAAGAGCCATTTTATTTTAATACTTTTTATGTTGTAAAATATAGTATACATGCTGAAAATTACATTTCAACACTTCTGAACAGTTTGATAAATAAAGTGAACACCCATATTACAAAGTTCAAGAAATAGAATGTTGCCCGCACCTTGGAAGTTCCTTTCTCTTCCTGATCACAACCTTTTCCGTTTCTCCAAAGTTAACCACTATCCTGACTTTAATTGTAATAATCTTTGCTTCCTTATAGATTTATGCTTGTATATGCATCTCTAAAAAGTGTAGTTTCATTTTGCCTGGTTTAACACTTTATGTAAATGGAATTAACATAATATGTATTTCATGTATGTGTATTTCTCATTCAACATCATGTAAGAATCATCCATGTTGCATGTAGCTGTAGTTTATTATTTTCACTCCTGTATGGTATCAGAGTATTAGAGTATGACTATATCAACGTTTATTTATCCATTCTACTATTAATGGACATTTTGCTTGTTTCTTGCTTGGGACCAAAGCCAATTATACTGCTGTGTAAATGTATTACCAGCATGTATCCTGGTGTCCATATGCATGAATATCTTAAATATCTTGAACTGTAGTGTGTGTAGTATATTCAACTTTACTAGATAAATGCCAGCTGTTTTCTGAAGTGGTTTTACTAATTTATACTTACACCAACAACAGTGAGAGTTTCTGTTCCTCCATGCCCTTGTCAACACTTGATATTTTCAAACTTGGAAATTATTGCCAAGCTAGTGGGCATATAGTGTTATCTCACATTAATTTTAATTTGCATTTTTCCTGGTTACAAATAAGGTGATAACATTTTCATGTTTATTGATCATTCCTTTAGTGAATTGCTTATTCAAGGGTTTGCCCTTTTGTCCAATAGGCTGTCTTTTATTTTATTAATTTATTTTTATTATTATTTTTTTGGCTGCGTCAGGTCTAGCTGTGGCATGTAGGATCTTCATTGAGGCATGTGGGATCTGTCATTGCAGCACACGGGCTCTTAAGTGCGGCGTGTGGGCTTCTCTCGAGTTGTGGTGTGTGGGTTTTCTCTCTCTAGTTGTGGTGCAGGGGATCCAGGGCACGTGGGCTCTGTAATTGTGGCGCGTGGGCTCCAGAGTGCATGGGCTCTAGAGTTTGCGGTGAATGGGCTCTCTTGTTGAGGTGCATGGGCTCAGTAGTTGTGGTGCACAGGCTTAGTTGCCCCATGGCATGTGGGATCTTAGTTCCTGGACCAGGGATTGAACCCACGTCCCCTGCATTGTATGGCGGATTCTTTACCACTGGACCACCAGGGAAGTCCCTAGGCGGTCTTTTAAAAAATAGATTTGTAGGAATTTTTTGCTGGATTCTGGATACCAGCTATTTATCATTTATTTGTTTTTCAAATATCCTCTCCCACTTTGTGACTTATCACTCATTTTGCATCTTAATTGAATTTCTTAATTTCATGGCAGTTGAATTTTTCAGTCTTTTCATTTAGTATTGGACAAATCTTTTCCCACCTGGATGTCACGAGGTATTTTCTTCTAAAAAGTTTTGATACAAATATTGAATCATGAAGTTGTACACTGGAAACGAATACAATGTTGCATTTAATTATACCTCAGTTAAATGAACAAACCTGTAGTTTTGACTTTCACAGCTAAGTCTTTAGTCTACTTGGATTCGATTCTTCTTCTTCTTTTTTTTTTTTTTTTGCAGTACACAGGCCTCTCACTGTTGTGGCCTCTCCCGTTGCGGAGCACAGACTCTGGAAGCGCAGGCTCAGCGGCCATGTCTCACGGGCCCAGCCGCTCTGCGGCATGTTGGATCTTCCCAGACTAGGGCACGAACCCATGTCCCCTGCATTGGCAGGTGGACTCTCAACCACTGTGCCCCACCAGGGAAGCCCCTTGATTCTTCTTTATACTGTGACATAGTACTTAGTTATGTGTTTTCCCCCATGTGGATGACAACTTTCCCCTGTACCTTTTAGTGAGAGTCTGACCTTTGTCCAATGTTCTATACTGTCACCAAATGAATGGTCTTTTTGTGGGCCCTCTATTCTGTTCCACTGCATTCCTGCACCAATATTACGCTACTTTAACTAAAGCTTCATAGCTTTATATGTATAATGCTGTAGCTGATACCCTGTTTTTATTTTTCTTTAAGAGTGTCTGCAGTTCTTGGCCTTTTGCATTTCAATATAAATATTAGCTTGTCATTCTCCAAAAGACACCTGCTGAGATTTTGACTAGACTTGCATTGCATTGAAATTGGAAGTGTATTGAGTGTATGTAGCAATTTTGGGAGAACTGTCATTAACAAGATCAAGTCTTCCAATCTTTGAACATGGTATTTTTCTTCATTTAGGTCTACTATAATGTCTCAGTGATGTTTTATAATTTTTTCTATCTATGTAGATTATATAGAGACCTCTCACAGAGGTCTTTTTTTTTCCTGAAATGTTATCTTTTAATCTTTGTGTTTTCCTGTTTTTACAGTATTTTTACAATGAGTATGTTACCTTTTAAAATTTTTATTTATTTGAGGTATAGTTGCTGTCCAATATTATATGTTTGAGATATACAACAGTGATTCATAATTTTAAATGTTATACTCCATTTATAGTTATTATAAAACATTGGCTATATTTCCTGTGTTATACAATATGTCCCT
The DNA here is from genome assembly GCF_949752795.1 of Hyperoodon ampullatus. Taxonomy (NCBI): domain Eukaryota; kingdom Metazoa; phylum Chordata; class Mammalia; order Artiodactyla; family Ziphiidae; genus Hyperoodon; species Hyperoodon ampullatus. The sequence goes on from NC_136914.1 coordinate 138,815,165, forward strand.
GTAGCTTATTTATTTTATACATAGTGGTTAGCTTGTACCTTTTAATCCCCAACCCATAACTTGCCCCTCCCCCCTTCAGTCTCTTCATGATAACTACTAGGTTGTTCTCTATATTTGTGAGTCTGTTTCTTTTTTGTTACATTCACTAGTTTATTTTTTAGATTCTACTTATAAGTGATATCATACAGTATTTGTCTTTTTCTGAGTTATTTCACTTAGCGTAATACCCTCCAAGTCCACCCACGTTGTTGCAAATGCAACATTTCTTTTTTATGGCTGAGTAGTTTTCCATTGTATATATACACCACATCTTCTTTATCCATTCATCTGTTAATGGACATTCAGGTTGTTTCCATATCTTGGCAATTGTAAATAATGCTGTTATGAACATTGTGGTGCCTGTATCTGTTCAAATTAGTGTTTTCATATTTTTCATTTATATACCCAGTGTGGCATTGCTGGATTATATGGTAACTCTAAGTTTTTTAAGGAACCTCTATACTGTTCTCCATAGTGGCTATACCAATTTACATTCCTACCAACAGTGCAAGAGGGTTCCCTGTTCTCCACACCCTCTCTGGCATTTGTTATTTGTAGAGTTTTTTATGATGGCCATTCTGACTGGTGTGAGGTGGTACCTTATTGTAGTTTTGATTTGCATTTTTCTAATAATTTGTGATGTTGAGCATCTTTTCATGTGCCTATTGGCCATCTGTATGTCTCCTTTGGAAAAATGTGTATTTAGATCTTCTGCCCATTTTTTGATTGGGTTTTTTTTTTATGTTGAGCTGTATGAGCTGTTTCTATGTTTTGGAGATTAATCCCTTGTCAGTTGCTTCGTTTGCAAATATTTTCTCCCATTCTGAAGGTTCTCCCATTCTGAGGGTTGTCTGTCTTGTTCATGGTTTCCTTTGCTGTGCAAAAGCTTTTAAGTTTCATTAGGTCCCACTTGTTTACTTTTGTTATTTTCATTACTCTAGGAGGTGGGTCAAAAAAGATCTTGCTGCTATTTATGTCAAAGAGTGTTCCGCCTATATTTTCCTCTAAGGGCTTTATAGTGTCTGGCCTTACATTTAGGTCTTTAATCCATTTTGAGTTTATTTTTGTATATGGCGTTAGGGAGTATTCTGATTTCATTCTTTTACATGTAGCTATCCAGTTTTCCCAGCACCACTTATTGAAGAAACTTTTCTCCATTGTATATTCTTGCCTCCTTTGTTATAGATTAGGTGACCATAGGTGCATGGGTTTATCTCTGGGCTTTCTATCCTGTTCCATTGATCTATATTTGTTTTTGTACCAGTACTGTACTGTCTTGATTACTGTAGCTTTGTAATATAGCCTGAAGTCAGGGAGCCTGATTCCTCCAGCTCCGTTTTTCTTTCTCAAGACTGCTTTGGCTCTTTGGGGTCTTCTTTCCATACAAATTGTAAAATTTTTTGTTCTAATTCTGTGAAAAATGCCATTGGTAATTTGATAGGGATTGCACTGAATCTGTAGATTGCTTTGGGTAGTATAGTCATTTTTACAATATTGGTTCTTTCCTGGGCTCTCTACTCTGTTCCACTGATTACTGTAGCTTTGTGGTACAGTTTGAAATCAGTGACTGTGCTACCTCCAACTTTGTTCTTCTTTCTCAAGATTGCTTTGACTATTCGGGGTCTTTTGTGTTTCCATATAAATTTGAAAAGTATGTGTTCTAGTTCTGTGAAAAATGCCCTTGCTATTTGATACAGATGGCATTGAATCTGTAGATTACCCTGAGTAGTATGGTCACTTACACTGTATTAATTCTTCCAGTCCATGAACACATTATCCCTTTCCATCTGTTTGTTTTGTCCTCAGTTTATTTCATCAGTGTGGTATAGTTTTCTGAGTTCGGGTCTTTTACTACCTTAGGTAGGTTTTATTCCTAGGTATTGTATTCTTTCTGATGGGATTGTAAATGGGATTATGGGTAGATTTTTAACTCAAAATCAATCTCTTTAATGCTTATGTTTGTTTTCCTTGATTAACTTTGGTAGAGGCTTGTCTGTTTTTAAAAATATTATTTTCAGATACAGGTTTTGATTCTTTATTCCATTTACTATTGATTTCAGCTCATTTCCTTCTTTACCTTTAATTTCTTTAGGTTCATTTTGCTGTTGTCTACCTTTTTACTGGTATTTTTAGGTCATTACATCTTTTACATCATTTTAAGTATATGCATTAAAGCATACAGGCATACCTCAGAGATGTTGCAGGTTCAGTTCCACATGGTAATAAAGTGAATATGACAAAGTGAGTTTCACACATTTTTTGATTTTCCAGTGCCTGTAAGTTATCTTTGGGACTTCCCCGGCAGTCCAGTGGTTAAGACTCATGCATCCACTGCAGGGGGCACGGGTTTGATCCCTGGTCGGGGAACTAAGATTCTGAATGCCATGCTTGGTGCAGAAATAAAATAAATAAATTAAATAAATGAATAAATAAAAATAGTTACGTTTACCCCATACTGTAGTCTATTAAGTGTACAATACCATTAAGTCGAAAAAATACGTACATACCTTACGTAAAAAATACTTGATTGCTAAAAAACACCTACCATCGTGTGACAACACACGGTTGCCATAAAGCTTCAATTTGTAAAAAAACAGTGTCTGTAAAGCACAGTAAAATGAGGTATGCCTGTATAAAATTCTAAATTATTGCTTCAGCCGCATGTTACCAAGTTGCATTTTGTATGCAGGTTCATTTACTTAAAGATTGCTGAGTGCTTATTATGTGCATGCTAATGTACTGCAATGAGAGAAAGAGTAGGTCCAAGAGATTGAGGTTTAAGGGGTACAGCTGCCATTTAAAGCAAGTTTATATTGTCGTTCAAGTAGAAGTATGTTCTGATTTTCAACGGGATTTGACTTTTCTATAAGTTCATATGGAGTTTCTTTTGGCTATGGTGTCATGTTTACTAAATATTGCATATTTATGTAAAATACTTTTACCTAATAGCTGAGTGACAGTTCATATAATTATATTAGATCTAGGTTTTAAAGTTCTATTCATTTCTCTTTATACTTATAGCCTACTACCAGTTATCATTGTTACTGTGGGCCTAAACTTCTTTTCGTAGTTGTCAAATCACTTTATATATTTAGAGGCTGTTGTTTCAGAGTTATGTTTCTGGTGAATTGGTCTACCATTATTAAAGCTCTGTATACCAATACTCCCCCCTTTTTTTCCCCACTGTAAAGGAAACAATCTGATTAATAAGTTTCTTTTGATTGGCATTTTCTTATATTTTTTCATTAATTTACTTTCAACTATTACATCATCATGTTTAAGAAGTGTATTTGTAAACACTACACATAGTTCTTAAACTGCTAAGTTTATGGTACTTACGTTGCCATAACTACTGATATTTGGATTTGTTATTTTATTTCTCTTGTTCTTTGCTTCTCTTTGCCTTCAATAGGGTTAATATTCTTTACTACCAATTCCTAGTTATTTGTTCTTAATTTAACGTGAATCTTGTTATGTCTGAAACCAATGCACAAATCCTTTTCAGTGAGGTTAAACAGGAGACCAAATGTAATTGTGAAGAAAAGTAAGGAAATGCTGCTCAACAGAACTGCTTCAAATTGCCTTTTGGCATTTGCAGGATGCATGAACCATCCTGAAACGATTTCTTTACCTTTCAGCAGAGGGGAGAGCTTGAGGATAAAGTATTAGGAGGTACTTACAGTCAATGGACATTCCTTCTTCACCTCAGGAAGGTTATCAACTCTTTGCTGTTTAATCACTAGGGATTGTGGGTTAAAAAAAAAAAAAGAGCAAAATCCTCTCCAGTTCTCCCCCAAATCAGGATAAGATGAACAGGAATGAACTGCCAATTGTTCAGCCTTCTAGACTTTGAAAGTATTCATTTCCATTTCATTGGAAAAGTAAATGGGGGTATAAATATTTTTCTGAGTTGAGGATTTATTATTCTTCTTATTCTCACAAATTGTTCAAGCACTAGAAGATTAAGCACCAAATGCTGTAATCTAGACCAGGGGACCTCAGTTGTTTTCTTATCCCAACATGCTATTTGGCACATTTTCAACTGGAATAGCAATTCTCAAAAAGAGGTTAGGAGAAACTTGAGCAGGGAGCTCCTCTTTGTGTACTGAAAATTTCTGAAGTCTAGTTCATTTACCGCTAGATTTTCTCTTCTAATATAAAGTTAAGTTATTCGCTGACAACACAGTATCAGCAAACTACTATTGTAGTTTTCAGAATCGATATCATTTGATGGTTTAAAAAGTTTGCCAATTTACTCAGAACCCTCACTGCCAAGCAAATTTATGTAAATGACTCTGATGACCTGTCCACAAACCACTAAGTCAGTGAAGTTCACTATGTGAACATTAAGCCTCAGGTGTGTAAAACTCATGGTTCAAAGCGTAAGTAGATAAATATATTTATAATTACATAACTTCTTGACAATGTGCACTTGCCATCCAAAAATGAAATGCATTTATCAATTGCTATTTGTTCACTTGTATGAAGATGCCATTTTATATACATGTAAAATGTTTTATATACTTTGATTCTGTGAAATGTAAACATTTTATAAATGTTTGTGAGCCAAAATTGTATGCCACATATATATTAGTGTCGTATATAACATTACCGACTTAACATCACAAACCATTCTCATGTCTGCTTATTGAAACTGTTATATGCAGTTTATAGACACATCACACTTGATTATGATTTTCTGCATTGCACTGGTCACTCTGTGCTAAAAACAAACTGGGAAATTGAGAAATCAAATGCAGTAGTTTTCTTAAAAAAAAAAAATTAGCTAGTAGGTACTAAACTGCCAGAAGGTATTTTATACTAATGACTGGAGTCAGAGTCACTATGTGTATAAATTATTTTAATAATGGTTGGAGAAAGGAAAAATGACTTGGATGCCATTTTAGTACTAAACAATTCAGTAACTTCATTAAAAATCTGCTTCTGTATTAAACAACAATGGCTTCATCCTGCCAAATATAACATTTTTTACTTTTAATATGAGTCTCCTTCCAAGAGACTAAGCCATAAAAGTATTATTTCAGGGGAAGAAACCACAACACTTTAAAGTTTCCTTTGCTTAGCTCTCCATTTCTAATTACATTTTTACATCTACATTCTGGGTGGGTCCATATGATTTCAAGAGCATGTTAACTCAAGGTCTTGGAAGCAAAAAAATTAAGAAATTCTGAAAAAAAAAAACAAGGAGGATGCACAACACATGTATGTAGTCAGAAAGCAGCAAAGAATTGAAGTTGTCTGATCTTTAACAACTATTTTGAATTTCTGACCCATTTTGTTACATTGATATCTGGATTAAAAATGAGGGACGTTGGTTACTTAATACACAGTACTCACAAAATTGACCTCTTTTGGTCTAGAACTACTTAAAAGTATTCAAAGGCCAGAATATGAAAAATCTATTAAGCCACTATTAAATTTTAGAGAAATTACATATGGAAACTTATAAGATGGCTTTTCAAGTATAAATTTAAGAGTCAAAAAATTCTTAACAGTAAGATATGGTTTTAAAGTAAAAAGAAGACAGGTAATAAAATTAGCTATCAAAGTGATCGTAAAAGTATTTTTTTAAATCCATGAAATAAAAGACTTAAAGAATAATCCAAAAGAAAACAAAATATAATTGAGAGAAATATAATGATTATTTAAGAGTCCAGAACTGAGAGATAAAACAAGATAACAGGAAAGACTAAGATAATTTCCATTTATAGTGTATATACTATAATGCAATTAAACTATCTAAAACATGTTGAAGTTCACTAATCTCTTTATAGGATGGGTAATCAATACATTTCCCTAATACTCATCATGTGACCTAGGACATGACAGTAAATTAGAGATTCCAAAGCAAAGATCATTACCATTTATTTTTGTTTTTGTTGTTGATATGGATTTTGACACCTGCCTGACAGACTAAGTCAAATGTTCCTGATTCAATTATTAGTTTTCTTTCTTTGACTTGAAAGCTTCAAGTTATTTAATAATGTATCTTAACAGACATGCCTTTTCTCTTAATCCTTACTCCAACAATATGCTAGAGGTACCCCTAGAGATCTGGAAGGTGAAAGAGCCATTACCACCTATAGGTACTGACTACTGCCATAGACATTTAGGGGTTTTTCTTCTAAGCAGTTTGTTAATACTCTAAAACAGGTACCTGTTATTGTATGAAACAATTACCCTTGAATTTAACAAGGGAAAAAAAACTTAAGACATCTGGCTATATTATAAACCCAGAGCTGTTTGGTTAGGAAACATGAGTATATGGAAGAATATTAATTTTAGTTTACTGTGTATTAGAGATGTGAAAGTAAAATAACTAAAGCTTTTGGTTGTTTTGGTTAAAGACCTGGTCTTGATCTGCATTAAATTTTATTACTTTTTATCAAAAGAAAAGATTATGTGCTTCCTGGAAGTTGTTTTAAAATTATACTTTGGCTTAACCTTGACCAAAAAAAAAGGTACTTTTAAAACTGTTTTCTCTTTTTTGATCAAAAAGTCTGTCTCTTCTGAAATTGACTAAGAAGATTAGTTTGGTAAATGACTGATAGTTATAAAACATACTGTAGTTAAGAGGATAATAAAACATTAGAATCAGACTTTATAAGCATCCTTACACCTGTGTCATTTGAAAAGTCATCAGTCGCTGACTTTAATCAATGCCATCAGATTTTAAATACTGATATATCAATACAATTAGATATGCCTCTCATTAAGTTTTACAGAATCCACTATCACAAAACCAGATTCCACTTAGAAGTTCTGAAGTCTAACCACAAAATAACATCTACTTTAGAACTGAAGTTTTTTTGTTGTCAGATTCTAAAAGTTGAGAAACATGAAGTTATATTTTTCTATCACTTCTAAACCTATGATATATGTAAAGTTAATGCCAAGACTTTAATTGTTGTGGACTACCAAATACCAGCTATTAAAAACAAAACAAAATCCTAAGGGGAATGTTTGTAGGCTTAGTATTACAATTCAAATTTATGAAAACGGAGGGATGGTTAAATCTGTTTTGGGTCAACTGATCACTGTATTCAAATGTCTATTATCTTTAAATACAGTCTTTCAAAACAGTTGAAGCTGTGCTAATTTGGATAAACTGTTTTAACATATCACTTTATTATATTGACAATTGATCCCCCAAATTCACTTTAAAGACTTCTAGCTAGGAAATATAATCATAAGTATACTAAAAATTGACCCCCCAAAGTCTAAGACATCTTTATTTCTTCTTAAAGTCTAATTTTTACCTTTTTAAAATTGAGATTATCTGTTATTCCTATAGCCTCATTCTTTGGTGTGCTGTTTGTATCAATAGTTGTTTTAAAACTTAAGTATTCTGTATATTGCTAAGGAATTAAAACATCACAGACTTTCTTTTGTTATATTATTTAGCGATCTTTGTTTTTAAAATCACCATGTGATTGGCTATCAGGAGTTGATTTCTAAAACCAAATAATTTACACTTTTCCAGAGTCGTAGTGTATTAGATTAATACATTGGATTAATCATTTCCTATTAATCCTATTAATCATTTCCTACATACTTAGTTCTTATTTGCTTACTACAGGAAAGCATCCTATTTTGCAATGTATTTTTAAAAATAACTTCTAAAATAGTGGCTTTTTATTTTGAAAAAAGATCTTTTTCATCTAAGCACTGCATATTTCATACAGATTAAAATTAAACTGAACCCATGCCTTCTACCCAAAACTAAATTAAGGAGAACATTTTTATTACTGTATTCAATAAATAATTATAAGGTTAAGGGCTTTTGAAAATCATTTAAGTTGAATAAATGGGTAGGAAAAGTATACATATTATCTTTGGATATAATTAACTTATTAAATGAAGTGCTACATGACTGCAGGAATTGGAATGTTATAATTCTGACTAAAACACAGAACTATATAAACTGACTTATGGAACTGGAAAATGTCAGGATGTACTACACAATTCAGATGCAGAAAGGTTTGCTCCCACATATTCCCAATTAGTTTTGGAAGTACAGCTCCTAACAAAATGGGTGGAGATTTTCTTCTTAAGAAAAAGCTGTGAACTCCCTATGTGTACTGTTATATATTCCCTTTCATAACTTTTATGCTCTTACTGAAGTGAACCTATATATTCAACATACAAACGAAAAGTAACAAACATGCTTTTAAAAAAATGTACTTCATCATTACTAATGGATATAATTACTTCATTAGTTTGAAAACATTAAAAAATATATTGGGTCTATATGATTTTTTAATGCAAAAAAGGGATATCTCCCTCAAAAAGGATGAATAAAAATCCCTGCAAAATGCACTGCTCCATACTTTCCTTTCAGTGCAGACTACATTGTAGAAACAGAATCTCTCTTAGAGAACTAGTTGTGAGAAGTAACGACTATCCCTAAAGATATTAAACTCTCAATTTTTATTAAGAAAAGTCCATATTAATTTTTTTTTAATTCTTAATATAAAGATGATGTAGCTTTGGGGAAGACTGAGCCTTTCAAAATTTTAACCTATGTCAATCTAGTTGGTTGGCATTAAGAACACAAGTGCCCATGCATTGTCTATGCTTCTTTTTCTTGTAGGTTGAAAAGTCATTTCATTCTGCTCCCATATCAAGCTTCTGCACAGAACTGAACAGTGTGAACAAGTCTGGTGATGAAGCACAGATTAAATCTTTAAAATATCTTAATTTCACAGCCCCTCAACCCATATAATTTATATATGAAGCACCAAAACTGGAGCCAAGGTCTGAACAGGTAACGTAACAGCAGGAACTATAATTTAATCACATCATATCATATTACACTATGTAACATTCTATATTTTGCCTGTTGATGTGTAACACAGTTAAGTTTATTACAAGCAGTATTTCCTAAGACCTATGTTATAAGTGCTTCTTTTCAAGTATTACTGCTTATTTAGTGTTTATATGTTAACATTAAGTAAATCAGTGATAAATGTATATAATGCAATACACATTGTGCCGTTTCTCCCTGCCCTCTGTTAACATATTAACAAAATCAATTAAGAAGACCAAAACAACTATTAAACCTAAAACAAGGTTATCAACATCACAGATGCATGTCTGAGTAGGTCAACAGCATTTCCCCCTTAACATGAAGGTATTTTCATCAAAAATGCTTCATCATTTTGGGGCCAGCATCACTTTAGCAGCAGCTGGTCTTCAGGACAAGTAGATCAGAAGTTTCAAGTGCTAAAGACACTGAATTACTCTGAGAAACATCAATCCACATGACTAATGAAGCTAACTGCTGGTGTCATCTTAACATAAAATTGTGCATTTTCCATTTCAATGTGTGATTTAGTTCATTTATATGATGAAAACAAAGTTTTGAAGTTCTCATGGCACACCAACGAGATGGACTAATTTGTCAAGGAACCTCTTGTTTTAATATTTAAATTATAACAATACCATAACTAGAAAAAGGTCAGTGACTTGGTGGCTTTAAACCACATCAGTTTCAATATTTGTTTTTCAAAATAATGATGCAATTAAATCTATGCTTCTTCAACAGTAGCACAATATATTATCCTTTCCTGAATAAAGGAACTGAGGTTTATCCAAGTAGAAGCTTTAAATAAGGTTGCCAACTACTTATCAATCTTGCATGTTTGACATAAAATATATTAGGAAAGCTTAAACTGACTTGTTAATGTATATTCAGCTAAAGCTTCACATTAAGCAGCAATGGAAATGAACAGAGGTGCACTCAATATAAAACACTTTTCAAAACTACTCCAAAAAACAAATGACAAAAAGTGGTTAAGAACAACTTAACATCTGTTGTGTGTACCAGATGTAAAAGAAGAAAAATGGACCCTGTGGTTACTTGCACTGTTTGAATTACGTGAAGGTGAAATTAAGACTTAGTCCACTTCCATCTCTCCAGAAGATTTAGTATGCTGTGTGCTGCCTTTTGTTGTATCTGGTTTAGTTTCAGTCCCACTCTGTCCATCCACTGGTCCGTTGTGTTCACTATTAGCTTTTGCCTTGTCTTCAGCAACCTCTACTTTTGGTTTGGGCTTATAAATTATGGGGTTACAGAAATGATCCAGTTCCTAAAGACATGAAGAAAATTGATTATATTAAAAATATTATGTAACAAGTTACGATTAACATTCTAAAGTCCACATTAACCTTCTAAATTTCCACATAATTCCACATTCCTGAATAGCTGTTGGCTCAGCTAGATAACCAACTAATTCTTAAACTACCTTAATGAAGGATTTACCTTCTCGGCTAGTGTTTGTCAGGGGTGATAAGAAACTATTCAGTCTTTAATAATACATTCTGTATTTACTGTTCCTAAAATCTTTTCCTCATAATTTGAATACAGTTTATTTTGGCAGGAATGGTTTTTATTTTATTTATTTTTTTGGCTGCGCTATGCAGCATGTGACATCTTAGCTCCCCGACCAGGGATTGAACCTGGGCTCTTGGCAGTGAGAGCACGGAGTCCTCACCACTGGTCCGCCAGGGAATTCCCAGGAATAAATTTTAATTCATTCCTTTAAATTATGCTGAGAGCTCTGTTATGAAAATTACATCACGTAATACCTATTGCATAAATTAAAGTTTCTCAACATTTACATAAAAACAATTTTAATAAATGGAATTACATAAATATACACACTGACTTTATTTACTTTCTGAAAACAGCTCAGTAGCCTTTTCTGTTCAAGGAAAAATAAGCCATGAAAGTAAATTCAACTTAATAATTTAAAAGAGATATATTTTCCATATCCTTGCTTTTTCTACACAGAAATAAAAGACCATTTCAGATAAAGCTACTGAAACACTTTAAGTTCTTTCAAGACCAGTGTCACAGATATTGGGATAGGGACGAAAACATAGAAAGTAACATCCTTGGGGAGTGTTTTAGTGCAAACTGTTCTTATCACACTCTGCATCTCATCTGATTCGGAGTAAATTACTATAGATTCTTTGCCAAACTTTCTCAAAAGGAAAATACTCTTATTGTTTTATGATTTTAAAAAATACCCGTTTTGGTACAGGAAAAGTTGCTCAACATCACTAATCATCAGAAAAATGCAAATCACAATGACATATCTCACACCTGTCAGAATGGCTATCATCAAAAAGAATACAAATAACAAATTTTGGCAAGGATATGGAGAAAAGGGAACCCTAGGTACACGTTTGGTGGAAATGTAAATTGGTACAGCCATTATAGAAAACAGTATGGAGGTTCCTCAAAAAGCTAAAAATAGAATTACCATATGATCCAGCAATTCTACCTCTGGGTAAATATCCAGAAAAAATGAAAATACTAATTTGAAAAGATACATGCACCCCAATGTTCCTAGCAGCATTATTTACAGTAGCCAAGATACAGAAGCAACCTAAGTGTCCATCAACAGATGACTGGACAAAGAAGATGTGGCACATATATACAATGGAATATTACTACTCAGCCATAAAAAAAGAATGACAATTTGCCCTTGAAACAACATGGAGGGTATTATGCTTATAGAGAAAGACAAATACTGTATGTTATTACTTACATGTGGAATTTTAAAAATAGAGCAAATGAGTGAATATAACAAAAAAGAAATAGATTCACAGATATAAACAAACTAAAGGTTACCAGCGGGGAGAGGGAACTGGAGAGGGGAAAGATAGGGGTAGAGGATTAAGAGGTACAAACTAATATGTATAAAATAAATAAGCTACAAGGATACATTGTACAGCATAGGGAATACAGCCAATATTTTATAATAACTTTGAAGTATAATCTATAAAAACATTAATCACTGTGTGTACACTTGAAACTGATCTTGTAAATCAAATATACTCCAATTAAAAACACCCTAAAACCCGTTTTTGTTTTAAAAATGAATCAAATACCTACAGACATACTGAACTAGATTAAAAAGAATCACCTGAAATTCCATCTCCTATAGATTAACATAACTAATCTTTTGGTGAACATCCTAGATGTATGTCCATGCACACACATATCTCCAAACATACAAATCTATGAACATGCTAATTGATACAGTAAGATTACAGAATCTAAATAAAGTTATCTTTCCTTTTTCACTCAATATGTTGTATAAATCTATATATCTAAATAGATTTACCTCTGGTATCTTAAATACTATATTTAATTGTTGAAATGTGTTGTAATATTGAAATATGCATCAAATTATTTATCTAGTTTCTTACTGATAGGTATTTAGGTTGTTGCCAGTTTTTTGCTATCATAAGCAAGGGTATTTATCTGCATATACTTATTGCAACAGTCAAATTAAGATGAATTCCTAGAATTGTGATTTCTGCATTAAAGGGTAAACTCATTTTAAATTTCTATACATATTCTGAAATGATGTCCCAGAAAAATGGTAACAAATTTAACCAAGTTGCTCAGGAAGAGCGTCCATTTCTTCACACCCTTGGCAATTATGGCAAAGATTGTGAATGTAAACACACAACCAAATCAGAGAGAAGAGATTTGCATTTCTTAGATTAGTAATGAAGATGAACACCTTTTCATATGTTTATTGGATATGTATTTCTTTCTTTGTCAGTTGTTTTACCGATGTCTTTACTCATTTTTCCACTTAGATGCTGATCTTTATTATCAAGTTTGTCCCCGTGTTTTTCATAGTGTTTTCTATAACCTTTGACATTTTCAGTAGTAATGTTTTTTAAACTGGAAAGTTTATCTCATAAGTAAGATTTTACCATGGAATTTTACACATTTCAAACTATGTCAAAGACAAACATATATTGCAGTTTTACAATGGAGGCTCAGAAGTATTATACAGCCTAGAAAAATCGGACATATTTGGAGTTGTCACATTGCTTTACCTCATTCTGTATTACACTTAAAATCTAAAAAACAGCTTTGTGTATATGACTAATTAAATCAAGGAACAGAGATGTCCCACCTAGAATTTTTTTTTCCCCAAAATTAAAGATTAGCCTCAAATTCCTGTTTTTCTATATTATATTCATCTGCCAAGTTGATTATTTCTCAAAGTATGGCTCCCATTAAAAAAGTTTAGTGACTGAACCCACGAAAAAGCGAAGTTTATAGTTTCTTACCTTTGACTTTGCAACTATTTCTGAAACTTTCACTACAGGATCTTGAGTGAGACTTAATTTGTTCTGTGCATTCATCTTACTGTTCAGCCAACTCATGGCTTCACTGATATATTTTTCAACTTTTTCCATTTCAGCAGGATCCAAATGATCATACCTTTCATCCTATTAGGAAAAAAAAACCTTTACTTAATGTAACAGGTTTTTCAATAAGCACCAATTTATTGATAATTTCTGCTTAAAAGAGTTAGACTCTTATCGACTGTATACCTCACACATACCCATGTGAAGAAGCCATTTACAGACTACACAGAACTGAAGAAACTGGGAGAAAGAAAAATCAGTATGGAGTTTTAAAAGGAAAGGCCTTCTGAAGAAGTCAGGTTTGGAAAAGAATGGTGAAGAGTATTAGAGGAAAAAGTAGTACTTGGCCAAGAAAGAAGCCGCATGGACTTAAATTTGTCAGGGAGTAAAGAAAAATAAGTTAAGCAGGCACATAGCAAGCTAGACAGAAAATTCTGACTGTACAACAGAATATGTTTAAGTTGTTGACAAGAATTACCGGGTTGGCCAAAAAGTGCCTTGGGTTTTTAAGTAAAAATAAAAGACACATTTTCTATGTTCACCAAGAGCTTCACTGAACAACGCATTCACCCTTTTGTTCCACTACCTTCTGCCATTTTTCAGGCAATGTCATAATTCCATCTTCCCCAGACTTTTTATCTTCTTGAGCAAAGAACTGTTCCAGGTGCCTTTTACAGTCCTCCAGGGAATTGAAATTTTTTCTATTAAGAGAATTTTGTAAAGACCAAAATAAGTGGAAATCCGAAGGTGCAATATCTGGTGAATATGGCAGATGAATCAGAACCTCCCAGCCAAGCTGTAACAGTTTTTGCCTGGTCATCAAAGAAACACGTGGTTATCCTGATGGAAGATTATGCGTTTTGTGTAGACTAATTCCGGATGCTTTCTATCGAGTGCTGCTTTCAGTTGGTCTAACTGGGGGCAGTACTTGTTGGAATTAATCGTTTGGTTTTCCAGAAGGAGCTCATAATAGAGGACTCCCTCCCAATCCCACCATATATGCAACATCACTTTCTTTGGATGAAGCCCGGCCTTTGGTGGTGTTGGTGGTGGTTCATTTCGCTTGCCCCATGATCTCTTCTGTTCCACATTATTGTACAGTATCAACTTTTCTTTGCCCCTCACAATTTGTTTTAAAAACGAAACATCTGCATTACACTTAAGTAGAGAATCATGTGCGGAAATATGGTCAAGAAGGTTTTTCTCGCTTAACCTATGTGGAACCCAAACATCAAAGTGATTAACATAACCAAGCTGGTGCAAATGATTTTCAACACTTGATTTGTATATTTTGAGTATGTCGGCTATCTCCCACGTGGTATAATATTGATTGTTCTCAATGTCTCGATTTGATCGCTATCAACTTCAACTGGTCTACCTGACTGTGGAGCATCATCCAGTGAGAAATGTCCATCATGAAACTTCACAAACCACTATTGACAGGTCTGTTCAGTCATAGCACGTTCTCCATACACTGCACAAATCTTTTTTTGTTTTTCAGTTGCGTTTTTACTTTGCTTGAAATAATAAAGCATAGTATGCCGAAAATGTTGTTTTCTTCCATCTTCATTATTAAAATGGCTACCCAAAATTCACCAATTTTGATGTTGTTTTTAAAATGCACGCTGATATGACAGCTGTCAAAATACAATCTAATAAAATTGTTTTGAATGAAGTTTAAGACAACTAAGCGCTAGTAGAGCCATCTTACAGAAAAAACCGAATGAACCTTTTGGCCAACCCAATACATAATAAAATTTTGTCTGAAAGACAACTGCAGCTGTCACATGTAGGCAACGATCTAAGATGGGATGATTTAGACTGGCAGCCTCGAAACCAGAAAGAAATGACAATGCAACATATAGAAAGAGGATCTCCTCCCCATTCATCCCTCTATCTGCATGCTTTATTTATTTATTTATTTATTTATTTTATTTTTTGCGGTACGCGGGCCTTTCACTGTTGTGGCCTCTCCTGTTGCAGAGCACAGGCTCCGGATGCGCAGGCTCAGCGGCCATGGCTCACGGGCCCAGCCGCTCCACGGCATGTGGGATCTTCCCGGACCGGGGCACGAACCCGTGTCCCCTGCATCGGCAGGGGGACTCTCAACCACTACGCCACCAGGGAAGCCCCCTGCATGCTTTTAAAAAAATCTCTAGCCTGAACCTCTTCCCTGAACTCCCTACTCTATCCAACTTCCAACTTGAATTCTTATTTGTAATGTTTGAAACGATTTACCTCTGTTTCAAACTCATGATTACCTCCCCACCTACTCTTCCAAGTTCTCCCCATCTCAGTAAATGGCAATTTCACCCTTGCAGGCCAAAAATCCTTGGAGTCATTTGACTCCTCTTTCTGTTATATTTACATAAAATCTATCAGTGAATCTTATTAGCTCTGCCTTCAAAATATATGCAGCAGAAATCCAGCCACTTCTTCCCCCTCCGCTCTCCGGGTTCAGGGATCCGTCACTTCTTGCTTGTGTTATTCTAATGTTTTAATGCTTGTGTTATTCTAATGTTTTAACTAGTCTCTCTGCTTCCGTAGCCTTTAAAAGATAAGTCAAAATTTAAAATTCTATGCTCAAAAGCCTCCAGTGGATTCCTATCTCAGTGTAAAAGCCAAACTTTTATAATGGCCCACTAGGCCCTTCATGATCTGGCAACTGATAATCCCACCCTGCACTGTTCTGAGCCACACTGGCTTCCTTACTGTTACTCCAACACATTCTCCCCTTTGCAACTGCTATTCTCCCTTTGTTAAGGACATTCTTTTTATAGTTATCATACATCTTGAACCCTCACCTCCTTTAATTCTCCCCTCACATGATGTCATCTTATTAGTCTGCATTTCTGACAAATCTCCTCCACCTATGGCAGTCCCTTACTTTTCCCATAGCCCTTATCACCATCTGACTACTTCATAGTAACTCATTTATTGTCTATCTCTTCCCACTGAAGCATATTAGAAACAAGTTCAGTGTTTTGTTTGATGCTGTAGTTCCAGCACCTTGAAGAGAGCCTGGAACATAGTAACTCAAAATTCTTGAGCATAAGTGAAATCTTGCCTGCTTTGAATAATATTTTAAACCTGCATCCTCAAGAAGACTGCTACAGCTTGGCAAACACTAGGTTATAGTAGTTATATACAGATCTTCCAATACCAGATGTGAAATATTCTTGGTGTTTTTATTTGTCTGCTTGTTCCTTCTGACTTTTCCATTATCCTTACATTCTATTTGTACTTATATGGACATTGACATTGGCAGGCACATTCACAATCAGTACCTGGATTATTCTTTTAGGTTGGCTGGATTGCACTCTTTATTTTACAGAATTTACAAATCTTTTATTTCTAATAAGTAATCACCCTCCACATTGTGTAGTGAAAAGCAGTATAGTTGTTAAGGGTCTGTATGTTTCAGATTGCTTAGGTTTTATCTTGACTGCATCTCTTAAACTACCTGTGTAATCCTTGACAAGTTTGCTTAAGCACTGCAATTCTCTTACATAATACATTCTTGTGAGAATAAAGTGAGATAATTCATGCAAAGTGCCTAAAATTTAGTAAGTGCTTGATAAATGTAAGCTATGATAATACCCTGCCTAAATCTTTCTGGTGCTGGCCTCTCCAGCCCACTGATGCAATTTTAACATCAGTGGTAAAACCTGAGGGAATTATAGTGAATATCTATTTAAAACAGGAGTCAGCAAACTTGTCCTGCAGGCCAAATCCAACCTGCTGAATTTTTAAATAAAGCTATTTTGGAACACAGCCATGCCCATTCGTTTACACATTGTGTGTTTGCTCTTGCACTACAATGGCAAAATTGGATAGTTGTATAGAGATGGTAGGCCTACAGAGCCTAAAATATTTATTATTTGTCCATTTAAAGAAAAAGTCTGCTAACCTCTGATTTAGAGGGAAAAAATCATCAGCTTAATTTTGTCAAATCTTACTGTTACATCCAAATGGAGATATTATCTATATAACTAAACATTTCAGGCTGAAAAACAGTGGAAAGGTTAAGGGTAGTAAGATAGATTTGGGCACATATGTAAAACAATAAATGATACGGGAGTTACAGATGACTGAAAGACTGGAAGACAAAGTGCAACCAAAAGAAAAAGAGGCCAAGGGACAAAATGAATGCTAGCAGAGTCCATTTTCAAAGAGGCCTGTAAATTAAAAAAGGTCCAAAAAAACCTTTTGCACTATAATGAAACCCCTAAGAAGAAAACAATGAATTTGGTCACTGGATTAATTTATAGTATAGTTTTAGGGAATTTTAAAAGATTAAAGCCATATATCTGCACTGTATTTGAAATTATCAGTATCCTTTACTGATAATTTTACAATAAAGAAAAAATGTTTTAAGTTTGGTGCACAATGTCTCTGGAATTTGGTAGCAACAACTGCTATAGCTTTGTAGTTGAGAATTTTTAGATTTACCCCACCCTCTCTGCATAATACACACATTATCATAATCACCAGTTTACTTTATGAATTCAATACCTTGTTTCTGTATGCTTCTATAACTTTCATGACAAGTTGGATCTTTTTTCCCAAGTCGTTTAAAGCTTTTGGTCTCTCTTCATGTTCCATGTACCTCATTTGAATTGGCTGGCCATATTTCTGTTAACGTAAGTTTTTTAAAAAGAAAAAGTTATTAACAGAAAACAACTTTTATTGGGCTCTTACAGAATGATGAATAGGAAAGAAAGCTGGTCAGATTAAAATATGTCCCCTCTTGTTTTCCTACATGGAGATGAGTTCCAGTGGTTATTTGCTTACTGAATCCTACACGGGAATGCCTATCTTTTCTCATTCATTAAGATTACCTCTTGATTCCTCTCAAATCCAAAGAAAAGCTTTAATTACTTTAAAGTTACGTGTTAAAAGTCTATAAAACCATTAAGAAAACCATAAGGACTATATACTGCATGCAGAATTCATGTATTTGAAACTTGGTTTCAAATATTTATAATGCATATAACTCTCTAAAAGCAACATGATTACTGGGATTTCCTGATATTTAATACCTATTGAATATTATTTGTTATATTTATTCATTAGATTAGGATGTGTATTTTAAGTATAGTGCTTAAAAACAAAAAAACCCATTCAGCCCCTTGCCCCAGGTGCCTGGTAGGAGGGAGTTTCTAAATTTTAAAACAGCCTCCTATAACTTTGAGGAGGGGAATGCATTAGAAAAACAAATATTTTCTTTCAAATCCTTTACATATTTAAATAAAAATCAGCTTATTTTAGAGCAATTTTAGGTTTTCAGAAAAGTTACAAAGGAAACAATAAAGAGCCAAGCACCTTTTCTCTAATGTTAACATCTTATACCTCGTGGTACATTTGTCAAAACTAAGAAACCGGGCTTCCCTGGTGGCGCAGTGGTTGAGAGTCCGCCTGCCGATGCAGGGGACACGGGTTCGTGCCCCGGTCCGGGAAGATCCCGCATGCCGCGGAGCGGCTGGGCCCGTAAGCCATGGTCGCTGGGCCTGCGCGTCCGGAGCCTGTGCTCCGCAACGGGAGAGGCCACAGCAGTGAGAGGCCCGCATACCGCAAAAAAAACCAAAAAACAAAAAACTAAGAAACCAACACTGGTGTATTACTATTAACTGAACTCCAGATTATGTGGATTTCATCTTTTTCTGTTCCAGGATACCATATTGCATTTAGTCTCTTTACACATTATACTTTTTATTGTTAATGTTTTTGAAAGCATTTTAATTCCTAAAAGCTATCTCAAAAAAACAGTAAAGCCTGTGAAAACATCTATAACATTGATTTCTATGGTTACTTATATATTTGAAGCGAAATAATCCATTCTGGGGGGTGCTGGGCTTTTCAGTTATTTCTATTAGCCTCAGCTGCCTGGTTTGCTCCTCCAGCCCCAAGTATATATATTTTAGGGAGATGGGGAGTAAAAACCACCAAGATAAAATAAAGCTAGTAAAGCTAGTTTTGCATTCATAAGCTTAGGTTTTCAAATTGCTTTTTAATTATTCCCTTTGAAAGTAATTTATTGGCATGAAGGTAATTTTTGCAAGGTATTAACTTCTTTTGCTTTTAAGTAACTTATTTTGCACACACAGCCGCCGCCAATCCCTAAAGGGCTTCCTTTTCCCGTATGCTAGAGGTCCTTATTAATGTCATCACTTAGCATCTGTGTATTCACTTGCTACTCAAAGAATGGTTCAGGGACTAGCAGCATCAGAATCTCCCAGAAGCTTATTAAAAAGTGCAGAATCATGGGCCCAACTCAGATATACTGAACCATAATTTGCTTTTCAGTAAGGGCCCCTGGTAATTCATGTGCACATTAAAGCATTGCTCTGATTCACACTAAGAAGGAAAGACTAAAATTTCCTGTCATCCTTCCAATCTGAACTTCTAATCTTTTAAAGCATTTTTTTTTTCTGTGTGGGGGGAGCGCTGGGTAGCAAGCAGGAGGAAAAGAGTAATAGTGGTCCTTTCTTAAAGTCAGACCACTGACCTAGTAGAAAAAGGGCAGCTGGTGGACACATCTCCTTATTTCTTTGTAACCTTATTTCTTTGTAAAAGGACACTGAAGAGCAGGGGTACTATTTCTGAAGTTCTTTGCTGGCCTGGTGTCCCACTAATTTCACATTAGTTACAATGTGAAAATACGAAAGGGCAGTGTATTACTCCTCAAACTCAGAGCAGTCAAGGGGGAAAGAAGCAGAGCAAGGGTAACTCCTTTAATGGATAAGGGGTCAGGTTGACAAATCACTTCTTGATGACATCTCAGAAACATACGGCTTGTATGAAAGTAATATTAACACTCTGGTAATCTGCTAAATTTTTATATCTGAGTATCATGATAGGCAAATATGATTATACATTATTTAATTTCAGTTATCATGTAGCATTACTCACCTCTCAAATTCAGAGAACACTTCCTCTTACACATACCTGCCTTAGTAATTTCTTATATATTTATTAAACACATAACTGTGCCCTTACACCATAATTTTTAGGACAACTTAATGTTCTGTTCAACACTAACATGGACTTTAAAAAGTTTACCTTTAGTTCTTGAAGCTTATCCACATAAATCTGTTTAGCTTGGTCCTCTCCTTCTTCATAAAGCCAATTTTCTGTGCCTTCCAATATTGCAGACAGTTTTCTCAAGTCCTAGTTACACATTTAAGAGATACTGATTGAAAATGCTCTCCTTAGAAATAAAAGTGATCAAGGAAGGACAAAATGTTTTTCAAGTGTAAAAAATTATTTTTTTCTGACTTTTTATTTATAAACATCTTTCTCACCAGCCTTCTGTAATTTGGAAAAATAACTAAGAACCATTCCTAAATGTGCTCAAAAAGACTGACAACAATCACACATTTGGTACATTTATTTACATAATTCGTATTAGCATTCTCAAGCAAACATTTAAATAGTTCTCATAAAAAACTACGAAACTTAGACTTACTTCTTGAGCGATGAATTTTTCATAGACAGTGCCAAGCTTGTCCCTAAAATCATATACATATTCTTCAACAGCATTCTTCGCATCATTTCTTTCTTTCTCTAATTTGTCCTGCATTATCATCTTCCCCTATTCAAAAAGTTTCAGATTAGCTGCCATGAAAACACTAGGGAAATACAAACCAAAACTGCAATGAAATACCACTTCACACCTACTAGGATGACTATAATCGAAGAAATGGAACATAAGTGTTGGTGATGATTTGGAGAATTTGAAACCCTTGTACGTTGCTGTTGGGAATGTAAAATACTGCAGCTTAGGAAAAAACAGTTTGGTGGCTCCTAAAGAAGCTAAACAAAGAATTACAATATGGGGCTTCCCTGGTGGCCTAGTGGTTGCGAGTTTGCCTGCCAATGCAGGGGACACGGGTTCAAGCCTTGGTCTGGGAAGATCCCACACACCGTGGAGCAGCTGGGCCCATGTGCCACAACTACTGGGCCTGCGGTCTAGAGCCCCCGAGCCACAACTACTGAGTCCATGTGCCACAACTGCTGAAGCCTGCACACCTGGAGCCCGTGCTTCGCAGCAGGAGAAGCCACTGCAGTGAGGGGCCCCTGCACCGTGGCAAGGAGGGGCCCCCACTCACCGCAACTGGAGAAGGCCTGTGCACACCAACAAAGACCCAACAGAGCCAAAAATAAATAAATAAATTCTTAAAAAAAAAAAGAATTACACTATGACCCAGCAATTTCACTCCTAGGTATATAACCAAAAAATTGAAAGCAGGAACTCAAACAGTTATTTGTATGCCGATGTTCACTGCAGCATTATTCACAATAGCCAAAAGGTGGAAACAACTCACTTGATCTGTAACAGATGAATGGATAAATAAAATGTATATATACAAAATGGAATATTACTCTACTATAAAAAGAAATAAAGCTCTGATACATGTTACAAAGTGGATAAACCTTGAAAACATTATGCTGAGTGAAATAAGCCAGACACAAAAGGACAAATATTCTATGATTACATTTATATGAGTTATCTACCAAATTCATAAAGACAGAAAGTATTGATAGATTGGTTTACTGGGGGTTGAGGGAAGGGAGGAATGAGAGTTATTACTTAACGGTTACAGTTTCGGTTTGGGGTGATGAAAAGGTTTTGGAAAAGATAGTGGCAATGGTGGGACTCCCCTGGTGGTCCAGTGGTAAAGAATCTGCCTTAGAATGCAGGGGACATGGGTTTGATCCCTGGTCAGGGAATTAAGATCCCATGTATCACCACTATTGAGCTCGCGTGCCTCAACTAGAGCCTTCATGCTGCAAACTACAGAGCCCACACGCTCTGGAACCCACATGCCGCAACTACAGAGCCCACGCACCACAACTAGAGAAGAGAAAACCCGCACACCACAACTAGAGAGAAGCCCGCGCGCTGCAATGAAAGATCCTGCATGCCTCAACGAAGACCCTGTGTGCCGCAACTAAGACTCAATGCAGCCAAAAATAAATAAAATAAATGAATAATAAATAAATCTTTAAAAAAGATAGTGGCAATGGTTATATAACTGTGAATATAATTAATGTCACTGAATTGTTGTACACTTAAAAATGGTCAAAATGGCAAATTTCACATTATATATATTTTACAATTAAAAAAATTAATAATGTAATACCAAAAGCCACTGAACTGTACACTTTAAATTAGTGAATTGTATGGTATGTGAATTATACCTCAATAAAAGCTTTTTAAAAAAAAACCATAGGGCTTCCCTGGTGGTGCAGTGGTTGAGAGTCCACCTGCCGATGCAGGGGACACAGGTTCATGCCCCGGTCTGGGAAGATCCCACATGCCACGGAGTGGCTAGGCCTGTGAGCCATGGCCGCTGAGCCTGTGCGTCCGGAGCCTGTGCTCCGCAACCTGTGCTCCACAATGGGAGAGGCCACAACAGTGAGAGGCCTGCATACCACAAAAGAAAACAAAAAAAAAACCCCATAGACTACGTCATTGTACATATTGTTGTTCAAATCCCAGGTTTCCCACTTACTACCTTTGAAATTGCAGCAAAGTCACCTAACCTAAGCCTCAGTTTTCTTATCCTAGAGCACTTACTTCTATCTGTCTCATATGGCTGTTAATAAGATTGATGTAATTCACATAAAATATTTAGTACAGTGCCTGACACATAACTGGTACTGAATAAATGTTGGCTTTGGTAAGTGACACAGTATAGCGGTTGTGATCTTGAGCTTTGGAGACAGCCTACCTGGCTCCAAAACAAAAGGTTACTCTCTGAACTTCGGTGATTCAGTCTACCTCTGCCTGTTTCCTTGTCTATTAAATGTAGATCTCTAACAGTTCTTACACTTCATAGGTTTGAGGATTAAATAAGATCAAAGTATTTAAAGATGTTAGCAAAAATCATTATTGTCAAATCAAAAGCAAAGAAAGAATCTGAAGACTAATAAACAAAATTTGCACTTTAACAAAAAACATAGTATTTTAAACATAATACTACAATGCACTGGTATTTGTGAATTTAAAATAGTGAGACAGGAAATCTAAAAAAGAGTGGATATATGTATAGGTATAACTGATTCACTCTGCTGTACAGCAGAAACTAACACAACATTGTAAAGTAAAATATCCCTGTTCTGGGAAGATCTCACATGCCCCAGAGCAACTAAGCCATGCGCCATAACTACTGAGCCTGTGCTCCAGAGCCCGCGAGCCACAACTACTGAGCCCCCATGCTGCAACTAGTGAAGCCCGCGCACCTAGAGTCCATGCTCCACGAGAAGCCACCGCTATGAGAAGCCCGCGCACTGCAATGAAGAGTAGCCCCCGCTCACCACAGCAACAAAGACCCAACGCAGCCAAAAATAAATAAATAAAATTTTATTTAAAAAATAATTTAAAAAATAGTGAGCCGTTTAAAAATTTAAGAAAAAATCTTATACACAAAATTTATCATTAGCTGCACTTCCCCACAATTCATTCCTTTGAGAAAATTAGTCTCAAATCATACAAATTCAGAATTATTCAGGATCTCTAGAAATGCTTCACATAAAGTGTAGCCTTTAATAATTAATGAATAGGTGATATACTTAGGTACTAGAAAGAGCAGCATCGTAAAGTCAAAAATCTCTTGAGGAAGTTCCCAGAATAACATGCAGCAATTGGAGAATATGTGGCACTTCAAAGAAAACTGACCTTCTTTAATGCCAGTCAAGCCTGTAGAAATTAGTAACTACCACTTAAGTGTAAATTTTAATATAAAAAAATTACTTTTTACACACAACTATTGGCAAAGAAACCACACTCTTTTCCTCAAGAAACTGTAAAATGAAACATGCAAATATGTAAAGAAAATTTCAAGAATGACAACAGATTCTAAAAAGTATTAAATAGAAGTCAGAAAACATTCTGAATTGAACCTTAATCTTTAAGGACAACACATTAGAAGAGGGGAGCTGGTAATACTTTCCTATACAATGTCTGCTGGGTGTGCTACTGTTAAGACACAATAAAAGGGGGTAAGAATTACTAGTATTGGAAAGGCCTTTCTCTATAGTGGAGACAATCCATGTTTTTCATGTAACTAAGGTGAAAGTTACACTGTACATGACACAAATACAGCTCAGCATTTTGTCCAAAATAAAGTAGTTCAATAATCTATTTAATAATTCCTTATGAGTTATAGCCTGGTTCCACAAATTTGAGGGATAATCATTTACTTCTACAAAAATTTCAGAACACACTACCACCTATTTCAACATCAATTCTGATTTATATACCTCATTTTTAATGTAGATGTTGAGAAGATCTTGGCCCAATTGCCTACACAGGCTACTCTGGATAGGTAGATCAATACTCTTGACTCTTCCTTTTTTAATGGTCTGGTTTAATCGCTCTTGTTTATCTGAGGGTACAGACTGCAAAAGAAATGCAAGAAAAGTGTAAATTTCTAAAACTAGCTTAAAAATATATTTAAGAGACTGATTTCTGATGAAACAAAGTAAAATCAAACAAAACTATTATCATCTACTATACTTTAATTTAAAACATTATTTTAATATTGATAGTATTTTACACCCTGTATACACTAAATCTTTCTACATAAAAAATATTGTTCTGGAAATGCAAATTAAAACCACAATGAGGGCTTCCCTGGTGGTACAGTGGTTAAGAATCCTCCTGCCAATGCAGGGGACACAGGTTCGAGCCCCGGTCCAGGAAGATCCCACAAGCAGCGGAGCAACTAAGCCCGTGCGCCACAACTACTGAGCCTGCACTCTAGAGCCTGCATGCCACAACTACTGAAGCCCACATGCCTAGAGCCCATGCTCCACAACAAGAGAATCCACCACAATGAGAAGCCTGTGCACCACAATGAAGACCCAACCCAGCCAAAAATAAATAAAATAAAAACCACAATGAGATGCCATTTCATACCCACTAGGATGACTATAATAAAAAAAAAAAAGAGGAAGAGTTGGTGAGGATATAGAGAAATGGGAACCCTCATACATTTTTGACAACATAGTAAAATATTGCAGCCATTTTGGAAAACAGTTGGGCAGTTCCTCAAATTGTTAAACACAGAGATACCATATGACCCAGCAATTCCATTCCTAGGTATGCACCCAAGAAAAATGAAAATATCCATCCACACAAAATCTGTATATGATTGTTCATAATAGCATTATTCATAATAGTCAAAAAGTAGAAACAATCTAAGTGTCCATCAGCTGATGAATGAATACATGTGGTATGCATCTGTATGATACAATATTACTCAGCCATAAAAGGGAATGAAGTACTGATATATCCTACAACCTGGATGAATCTTGAAAACATGCTTAGTGAAAGAAGCCAGTCATTAAAGGACTATATATTGTATGACTGTGTTTATATGAAATGTCCAGAACAGGCAAGTCAATGAGACAAAAAGATTAGTGGGTGCCTAGAGCTGGCAAGAGGAGGGTTGGGAGGAAAACAAAGAGTTACTGCTAATGGGTACAGGGCTTCTTTTTGGAGTGATGAAAACGTTGTTAAATTGTGATAATGCTTGCATAACTCTGTGAGTATATTAAAAACCTTTGAATTGTACTTTTAAATGGGAGAATTGCATGGTATGTAAATTATATCTCAATAGAGCTGTTGAATAATTAAAGGCAAACATATTGAATAAAATAAAAAATTTAGAAAAATGGGTTTCAGGTTTTATATTACTTGAGCAACTAGGATTTATAACTGAATCTTTATAGCATTTGGAAAAAATCTATACAGCTAACCATCACAGATTAACTTCTGTTCAGGTTAGAAAAATCTGTCAAAGATGATAGTTTAGAGTTGTAGCCACATTCATCTGGGTGACTGGGGCAGGGTGTTTCTCCCTTCTATCAGCAATCATTTTCTTAATAAAATAATGACTTAATAATAGAGTCATTTATCCTTTAAAATTTTACTTCCAAAAATATTATTTTGCACAAAAAAATGCTTTATGATATGCAGCAAAATGCTTAGAGTGGTTAATATTCAGATGCAGCATTATTGCTAATTTAATTTTTCTTCATTTGTCCTATTCCAGTTTCTATTTTCTGAGATTACATGATTTTTAATGAGAAAAAAAAATTAACGAAAAACATCTTTTTTCCCACCAAAAAAATAATTTTACTCATATTAGAGTTCATTCTTTAAAAAATCTTCTATAGTGAATCACTGAAGTGTATTTATTCTGTTATATACTTTCATAATACGAAATTAAAAACACCAGGTGTATTAAAAGCATGAATTACACAGAAAATGTATTAACTCAAAATATCAATCTCAAAAAGACACAACCACAGTAATAGTATAACAAACCTTTGTTTTGGTTCCTGTATGATCAATTTCTTCTTCTGGAGTGTGTTCAGCATGACATTTTTGATGACCCTCTTCTTCCTGGTCAACCTGCATTTTATCCTGCAAAGAAAATATGTAATTGACAATATCTGGAGTCTTTCTTTCTTTCTTTTTTCTATTTGTTTGGTAATGAACAGGATCTTAGAGTTCAAGCCTGTTTTCAAATATGTGAACACAGTGAAGTAGAAGCTGTTTTTGAGAGTAACTATAAATAACTAGATTAACAGGTAGTAAGTAAAATGAAAAGATCTATTTGATGCTATGTGAATAAATCTTGTTTCATTCACCTGTGGCCAAATAACTGCAAAATAAATGGAAAATTGTTCTCAAGTCAAATTCACAAACCAAGATTCACAAAAAAAGAGAACATTAAACTTGACATGAAAAATGTTTATAAAGAACTTAATGTGGGAAAATAAAGAGAAAAAGATACAAAATTTAAGTATTACACATAAATTCAATTATATTTTTTAAATGTAGGAAAATACTCAAATGAAATGTATCAAAACTGTCAAAGTAGATGTCTCTGAATTATTACAATGTAAACTTTTAATATTTTTTTTAATGTCTAAAAGACAAATTTTCAACCCATAAGATTGCCAAGATGGACTCTCCACTTGGCAAACAATCACAAGTATTAAGTTTTTCTGGTCTTTCTTAATCTTACCCACCACCATCCTCCTAAAAAGGAGAAAGCCTGGAATTCAAGAATCAGGATAATTTAGGTCTTCATATATATATATATACATATATATATATATATATATATATATATATGGAGTTAAGTATACATTTAATGTCCAGAAGGCTATCTTGAATAAATGCTTATTTGTGCCAAAGAGAAAAACAAGTTAGAAGATAATTTACACCACTGTTCTTTGTAGTTAAAAGGTCAGCTACTGAAATTCCACCCCCCATCCTCCCTGCCCTACCACCTTCCAACTCTACAATTTTCCCAACCCTATGATGGAAAAGCGGTGGAAAATGTGTTATAGTGGTGAGTTGGGGTAATGCAGAAAGACACAAATACATTAATAACTCTATTTCATGTAATACTAAGAAAACAATGCTGCCAATTAAGGTCAAAATACTTTATCACTTAGCATTTTTATTTTATACTTATTGAAAGAGCTCTTCTATTGTGTATATATTCATATCTCTAAAAGAAATAAACCAAATAATATGGTTAAGGTATTTCTAAAACTACTTCACATTAAGAATCCAACTCTTCTAAATCACTTAATTCAGTTGTTGATATCTGAATTTTTCTACACAATATTGTCCTCTGTGTCATCAAGAGCATTAGTGACCCATCCATTTGTTTAAAAATTGCTCCAGTATGGTCTCTAATGTTTTCTTATAAGCCACTGACACCTCTTCTACAAGTTTTTTTTTTTTTTTTCTTTTTACTTTTTGGCCACACCATGTGGCAGGCAGGATCTTAGTTCCCCGACCAGGTATTGAACCCGTGCCCCCTGCAGTGGAGTCTTAACCACTGGACCGCCAAAGGAAGTCCCCTATTCTACAAGTTTTATGATGTTTTTTTCTCTATCTTACCAGAAGGAGTCAATAGATTATTTTCGGACAAAAACCAGGACTGATATTCCTTCCTTGAATGGTCCTTAAGTTGTTTAATGTCAAGGGGTTGCAATTGCCTACTCGTGCCATTAGGAATAACAACCAAGTTCACACATGTACAGACAGATGATGAGAACTTCTCATGATTACTGCCATAGGCAACAGTGAATATAAGATATTATCATTTGAATGACCCATCCCAATTTCAGATATATTAAGTGGAAAACTGTACATCTTACAATTGATATGAGAGTAATTTGTTAGTCTTTAAAAATAATTTTAAGAAGGTTCATAGGAATATTATCACTAGTGGGTAAGTTAATGGACGTGCCTCTAGACTTTGGCTTCTCTAATTGATTTTAAACTCCACGAGGGCTGAGACTGTCTTTTTATTCACTGCTATATCCAAACACAATTTAGGTAGTTCTAGTTATTTGCTGAATAAATGAAAAAGCACTTAAGAATAAAATCCAGAATAATTATCTAATCTGTCCCTTGACCTACCTTCTCAATTTCTTTTTTTTTTTTTTTTTGTCACTCTCCCCTTTTCTGTATTTTATATTATCAGCTACCTTAGTATCTGTAACAATAAAAAAGGATATCCTGCTGTCAGGGCCTTTGTTATTCTCTTTGTCTGGACAACTACCTACCTGCTCCTTACTCTCAAACTGCCTTTTCATCTTTCAGGCTAGCTTTCCTTTTCCTTCCTCACAGGTGGCTTTCCTCATCACTTAATTTCCACTATGCATCCCCTGCTGTTAATTTCCTTTATATTTATATGGTATCTTGTTGCTTCTAGCCTATCCTCTTCCATTAGAATGTAAGTTACAGATGTGTGGGGACCTTCTTTATCTTGCTTATTACCACTGTATCCTCAGTGCCTAGAACAGTACCTGGTACATATAAGTAATCAGATATTTTGAATTAAAAAATTGATAAACAACCTAAATTGTCAACAACTGGGGAATAAATTGTGGTACATTAGTACGATAAATAGTCTCTTTGATCCTTCACTGTGCCATGAAGCCTAAGTTGTAATACCTTCCTAATATGTCCAGATATTAATAAATACCTAGAAGAAAAGTGTCCATTTTCTGAGACATCCTTATACTGTATTGAAGAAAAGTTGGCAATCTATGTTATGGTTTTTCAGGAAAATCGAAGCCATCTTAATTTTTAATGAAAAAATGAGGCCCATAAAATAATCTCTCATAAATTGACTCTCATGCAAAGAAAGAAAAAAACAAAGAACTCCTACAGTTGCTCACTGATATATGTCTGGGTTTCATTGACCACAGAGCCAGCAATGTCAGCAACTAGGGAACAGTAAAAAGAACTTATTATTCTCTTACCTTCTGCTGTAAAGCTTAAAACAATTAGCTTCCAGAGTCTACTTTGAATTTGTTCACATTTTGGGAGGGAGGAAGGGAGAGACTGCTTTATAATGGTATTTAAGCCTTAAGCTTTCTTTCTTTTTTTTTTTTTTTTTTTTTGCGGTACGCGGGCCTCTCCCTGTTGTGGCCTCTCCCGTTGCAGAGCACAGGCTCCGGACGCGCAGGCTCAGCGGCCATGGCTCACGGGCCTAGCCACTCCGCGGCATGTGGGATCTTCCCAGACCGGGGCACGAACCCGTGTCCCCTGCATCGGCAGGTGGACTCTCAACCACTGCACCACCAGGGAAGCCCAAGCCTTAAGCTTTTAAACTTCTGGATACAGAATTAAAGGGAAAAGTCCTAGAGAGAACCGTTAAGCAATACAGTACACAGGATATTTTCTATACAGTAGGGTACTCAACATCACCCCTTATGTTAAAAGCAACGATAAGGAAATAATTTACGTTATTAGCAAGAATAAGAAAATAAACTATAATTTATTCAACACCTATTGTATCAACTAAGGTAGGGATTTAAAAGGAGATTAATATATGTGAACGTGCTCACCAACAATGCTAAGTATATGATCCATAACGTTAGTTACCTTTTTTTTGGCTCTTGCTTATATAAATTATAAAGGAAATACTCAGGAACATCTCACTTAAGAAGAAGAAATACCTTATATGGAACACCAACTACCTGGGTTCTAGTAAGCTGAAGACACTCTTGTAAGCAAATCAATCTCTGAATGGCCAAAGCAGATGTTATAAATGCATACATTTTATTCACAAGTGAGTTTTTTAAGTCCACATTCAAAGGATCATCCTAAAGGACTGGCTAACTGGATTTCAAGCCCACAGACAAATAGAAGCAGCAAATAAGAAATGCCAGGAGACGTAGAAAATGGGTGCCATACTCTCCTTGTTTTTAGTGCCCAGGATTCACTAACATTACACAGAGAAAACTAAAGGTCTAAAACATTACACAGAGACTTTGAAGAAAAAGAGGTGAAGAAAGTGAAATAGCTTTAAAAGAACTCACTCTAAAAGGCACTGTTGGTGGGAATGTAAATTGATACAGCCACTATGGAGAACAGTATGGAGGTTCCTTAAAAAGCTAAAAACAGAACTATCATACGATCCAGCAATCCCACTACTGGGCATATACCCTGAGAAAACCATAGTTCAGAAAGAGTCATGTACCACAATGTTCATTGCAGCTCTATTTACAATAGCCAGGACATGGAAGTAACCTAAGTGTCCATCGACAGATGAATGGATAAAGAAGATGTGGCACATATATACAATGGAATATTACTCAGCCATAAAAAGAAATGAAATTGAGTTATCTGTAGTGAGGTGGACGGACCTAGAGTCTGCCATACAGAGTGAAGTAAGTCAGAAGGAGGAAAACAAATACCATGTGCTAACAAATATATAAGGAATCTAAAAAAAAAAAAAAAAAAATGGTTCTGAGGAACCTAGGGGCAGGACAAGAATAAAGACGCAGACATAGATAATGGCCTTGAGGACACGGGGAGGGAGAAGCGTAAGCTGGGCCAAAGTGAGAGAGTGGCATGGACATATATACACTACCAAATGTAAAATAGATAGCTAGTGGGAGGCAGCCACATAGCACAGGGAGAGCAGCTCGGTGCTTTGTGACCACCTAGAGGGGTGGGATAGGGAGGGTGGGAGGGATACACAAGAGGGAGGGGATATGGGGATATATGTATACGTATAGCTGATTCACTTTGTTATAAAGCAGAAACTAACACACCATTGTAAAGCAATTATACTCCAATAAGGATGTTAAAAACAAAATAAAAGGCATACAGAATGCTTTCAATTTTAGCAAAAAATAAATCTTAAATGGATTAAATGTCTGCCATACATTGTTGTGAACTACAATTAAGAAAATTAACTTTTCACCTATTACTCTTATGTTTATTTATGAAAAATTGACTGTATCTTCACTAACATATTAGGACAGTATTTCCTTCTCCTCAATTCAAGGAAGGGAGGATGTAATAGGAAAATAACACACGGGAAGAAGAATGAAAGAAAATGCCATGGTCCTTAAACAAAGTACTTTAAGGAGTAGTGGTAGAATTCTGATCAATCCAGAAGAAAATATTTTATAGTAGCTGTTAGTAAAAACAGACAAAAAGACAACTTTCACAAAAGGGAGAAACTGTCTTGAAATTTAAAATCTTAAAATCCATTCTTAACATGCAGAAATATATGAAAAATCTAGGGCAGACCTCCAATTATGATTTGAAAAAAATCCAACAAAAGCCATTAAAATAACTTATAAATAGTATACATAAAAAGATGAAAACTTTCTGTAATGGAATATAATAATTTTCTCCTAAGATTCCTTCATTCATAGTATGCCAAGAGTAAATACAATGTTAGAGTCATATAACTCTTTCATAAAGAAACTGTCAAAAATCTGTTTTAATGTTACTGAACCTACAGCACATTCTTCTGCTCAACTGCCACAGATATCTCCTAACTAAGCTCTGAAAATTTCTTAAGCATGTATTCTCAATCTAAAAACACATATGTATACAGTTCAGAATTTATCAGTCTGAATTGGATTTATCAGTAAGCTAGAAAGCTAGCTATAATAAATGTTTTTAATAGAAATAAAGAATTTAGGAAAGATGACTCCAGACACACATATGCATATTTTCCATACAATGCTATGAAAAATACACAAGCCTCCGAAAAGCACGTTACAATGTGAAAAGATGTAGAGCATTTAAAATAGAATTATTCTTTAATGATTTTATTTTTAAAAGTTTATATACTTATTCCTATAGCAGAACTTCAGAGCAAAACCTCAGATATTAATATTTTCAGCTATTAAAAGTACCAGGTAGAATTAAGATACTGCATATATTAGAGGAACCTTTTTGAAACAGAATTTCTACATACCACATCATCTTTGTTTTCATTCTTAAAAGAAGTTTCTGTCTCCATAGGAACATCACTGTGATCCCCTTCTATATTCTGCTTCTCAATTACTGATGCACTAGCCACACTGAAGATTCCATGGATGTTAATACGAACTTTAACCTTAACTTTGGAACTATCACCATCAGACTGTGGGAAAACATTCTGAATAGTGAAGCTCCCTTAAGGAAAAAAGAGCTTTGATCAGTACATGGGCCTCAGATTAACTCATTCAATTCATTCATTCAATAGTTTTACTATCATCTTTCAGATGCTGGCAAAAGAAAATCACAAATTATCATATGCTGATTAATTTCTGTGGGACATGCATTTCCCCCAGATTACCTTTTTAATATACTAATAAACCTGGTATAAACACTCAGACAGGTTAAGCAACCTGCCCAAAATCATCAACAATAGGAAAAAGGAGAGTTGGGATCTTAACCAAGGACAATCTGACTGAAGGCAATATCACTTTTAAGTTTTACAATGTTGCTACACTAAAACCAAAATAACAAAACTCAATTTCTGAGTTTGAAAACCAAATAGATATTACCTTTTTGCTATAAACTTTGCAAATCATAATCATCTTGGTAATTCATAAATAAAGCAATTTAAAATTTTTTCTGGATTTTTCCTATAGCAAAACTGCTAAGTTATCCAGTCACTACTACCTACTGAGGTCACATCAATTTTTCACTTTAAGAAATCTGATGTTTTATTCTTCAGAAAAAAAAATCTCAAATATATAATGTTATCCATAGTAAAGAGACACTACCAGGCAGAAAAACTGTACATAAAAAATCTGGCCGACCTATGTTAGAGGTTGAATTGTGACCTCCCTCTGGCCCCAATTCATATGTTGAAGCCCTACTCTCCAGTAACCTCAGAAGATGACCTTATTTGGAGATAGGGTCTTTACAGGTAATCAAGTTAAAGTGAAGTCATCAGGTGGGTTCTAATCCAATGACTTGGCGTCCTTATTTGGAGACAAATACATACACAAGGAGAACGTCATGAGAACATGAAGACAGCCATCTATGAACCAAGAACAAACGCCTGGAATGGATCCTTCCCTCACAGCCCTCAGAAGGAACCAATCCTGCCAACAACTTAATTTTGAACTTCTAGACTCCAGAACTGTGAGACGATAAATGAAACCACCTAGTTTGTGGTACTTTGTTCCAGAAGCCCTCGAAAACTAATACCATTTTCAATAATTTACTTCTACTGCTTTAAATAATGTACATGAAAAATTAATATTGTCCCCTTTTTAGTCTATCAATAAAAGTAGCACATATAGAAAAATTTTTAATATTCCTTCTCTTTTAAATGATGTAAATCATACTTTGTTTTATATCTTCTAAAAGATTACTCAGCTACAATGGATATTACAGTCTCCTATTTCCACTTCTGTATTAATCCAATGATTAACTGGATTCTAGTTGTTGCCAGTGAACATAAGTTTAAAATCAGAATATGTAGTCAGTCTGGCAGCACAATTTCAGTTTACCGATTAAAGAGTTCTTCCATTAAAAAATAACCCTCACCCAAACTTTTCAGGTCAATTACAGAGCATTTTAAATACGCATTTCAAAATGAATTAAAAAGATTCAAACTTGCTGTTATTCCAGAAATAAACTCTGAGCACTAAAAAGTGCACGTTTAGAAAAAAGTATGATTATCTTTCTTTAAAAATCCAGTGCTGGCTTAGCTGAAATGTTACTTTGTTTCCTTGATTCCAGTATTAACATATTTGTTAGAGGCTAAAATTTATGAAAAAAAGTTTTGGAGTTCTCTTACCAATTCTTGGATCTGGATAAGGCACTTCATGTAAATTAGTATAAAATGCTTCTAGTTCAAATGGTTCTTTCTTGTGGAAAGTAATGACTTTTGAGAATGGGGCAGGATGGTTCTTACAGAATACTTCACATTCCCTAAAATGGAGTGGGAAAACAGTTAAAAACAAATAGAAAGTTGCCTATGAACCTAATTACAGAATCCATCTCATTTTTAATTCATGATAAGCAGCAATTTTAAAGACCTCTGTGCACAAATGTTAAGAAAAAGAATTACTGGTTTTGCTATAAATAAACATGCCTTTTGACAGGTTTAGGGCTCAAAGTTTTAGAACGTCTGACACAGTAACAGACAATTCTATCCTACTGAGAAAAATTATCTGAGAATAGGTATATTTTAAGGCCATATATAAGGATGTTTTTGCTCACATCTGAGGACCAAATTCTATCGATATTTTTGAAATTTGTGCAAAAATTTCAATTTCTTGGGGGTGCAGATGTATAGAACACAGAACAAAATCTTAAAAGCAACTTCAAAACCTAAATACAGGTTTATTTTATTATACAAACTA
The DNA here is from genome assembly GCF_949752795.1 of Hyperoodon ampullatus. Classification (NCBI taxonomy): domain Eukaryota; kingdom Metazoa; phylum Chordata; class Mammalia; order Artiodactyla; family Ziphiidae; genus Hyperoodon; species Hyperoodon ampullatus. Next base: position 138,850,070 of record NC_136914.1, read on the forward strand.
TACTCCTGAAAAGCAGTCAAATATAATATTTGAAATACAGATTTTTATTTTGGTAGGAAAGTAAACAATTTATATCCTGGGCAGTTCATGGAAAAGGAAATGTTAATGTCAAAGCATGAAAAGACTTGCAGCTCACAACAGTCAGAAATGCAAATTTAATAATAAAGTACGATTTAAAAGTGATGCTTTTATTTGGATATTCAAAGAAAATGACTGGATAGATATATACCCAGCTGTTAACAATAGTTACCTCAATAAAATGGGCTAAGGGAGTTGGGGTATGGCAAATGCCAGTTTTTAAGTTTTTATATTTCTATACTGTGATTTTTATTTGAAAATGAGAATGTTTTACTTTCATGATAAAATACTAATTAAAAAATATGCCATAATGGTTTACAGATTATATATCATTTTTATATTCTCCTTGTTTCTAAGATAGTATTCTAAAGTGTTTGACAAGTTTAAGAAGTATAAATTCCTCTAATTTAGAATAGTAGGTTCAATTGATTATTTATGACAAGCTCTAACCAAGGCTTTAGAAGTAACTTACCCAGTCCCATCTTCAAAAGAGGTCTTCCATCTTAATGTGACTGAATAGGGAACAAGGTCTATTATGGAAAATTCACGCACTTTAAATGCTGGTGAGAGAATCGCACACTGAAAATAAGATGTATACCATATTTAAATCAACAAACACCAAACATATTCTAGGTTACCATGATTGAACTGCTTAATAAAGTTCTATAATAAAATTGTTATATTTAAAAAATTTCTGGGTTTTTGGTAATAACTAGTTAAAATTTTAAAGTGTCAGAGCACTCTTTCTGTGACTTTACAAAAACTGATGTAAAATATGTTTAAATCTCAAAAAAAGAATTTTAAATAGGAATAATTATAAGAATTCATAAAATAAATGCTTTTTCAGTATAATTACAGACATACTGTCCTATGATAGTTTAAAAACAAATGGGACAGACACAACCCTTATATTTCAGGAATAATTTCAATTTAATTTTAGCTTATTGATAACTGGTTGGACAAGATAATATTAAAAATTTCTTTGAGGCCTATCACCATATTTCTGGCAAAATATACATTCTAAAATTAAAAAAAGACTAATAATCATACCTGTAATGCACACCCTCTTGCAACAGCTTCATCAGCATTTAATGTGGTACTTATGTCTTTAAGAAAGAATTTAGTGATTTGTTCCTTCACAGCAGGAATTCGTGTTGCTCCACCTACAATTTCTATACTACTTATGTCTTCACATTGTAAGTCTGGAAAATGAAGGGTTTAATTGAGAAAAATAAGACAGTCTTTATAAAAATGTGAACAGTAGACCCCGGAAAGTACTTTTTTAAAAAAATGTATTTTTTTATTTGCTCAAAACAAGGTAAAATGGAAAGAAGATAAAAATAAATTTTGGAAAAAAGCAAAATTTAATAGATATTAATTATCTACGTATCAGGCACTGTACTTGGTCTAGATGATGAAGTGACCACAAGGACAGACAAGCACCTCATGGACTTCAGAGTCCTTCAGTTTTAACTTCTACCTCACAAATCGCCACAGAAGGTAATTTTAATTGATTACAAAAAACTTTAACAAAAAGCAGTCATGTCCTCATTTCCACTTTCAATCAATCTTTAAAATCTTACATATAGACACCTTCAAATATAACTAGCATTAGTTTTATGATGTAAACAATATGAATCAGAAGGAGTTCTCAGAAACTCTGATTTCTAGTGGCCCGGCTCTTATGAATAAACAATGAGTTATAATCTCCTTCTCTAAAACAAGAAATACAAGTCTTCAAAAAGCACATGAATTTTTTATTGCTTTTACCATTTTCTACCCCATTCAAGTAACACCATGGTACAGTTTTTTTTTTTTTTTTTTTTTTTGTGGTACGCGGGCCTCTCACTGCTGTGGCCTCCTCCGCCACAGAGCACAGGCTCCGGACGCGCAGGCCCAGCGGCCATGGCCCACGGGCCCAGCCGCTCCGCGGCACATGGGATCCTCCCAGACCGGGGCACGAACCCGCGTCCCCTGCATCGGCAGGCAGACTCCCAACCACTGCGCCACCAGGGAAGCCTCATGGTACAGTTTTGATGGTTAGTTCAGTAACTTCCACTTACTAGCTTGTTCCATTACTGCTTTTAATGGTGGGTCAACTCTGGCTAAGAGGGAAGCACATAATTGTTCAAACTGAGCCCTGTGGGAAAATGAAACAAAATTCATTATTTGGGGATATAAAAATTGAGCATATCTTCTAAAATAACAGAACAAAGAAAAATCAGACATGAACTAAACATAAAATAAGGAAACACTTTTCAAACCGAAAGCATGCATGGTACCTGTTCATTTTACTAGAAACATCAAGGTCATTCATGAAACACTCAATGTTCAGTGGAAGGTCTGATGCATTTGCACTCATTAGCTTCTTTAGTTTTTCACATTCCTGATATAAGCGCAACAAGGCCCGAGAGTTTTCTTTTACATTTATCTTATATTTTGTCTTGAACTCATCACAGAAGTAGTCTACTAAAACCTCATCAAAGTTCCTGCCACCCAAATATGGATCAAAGGTAGTAGCCAAGACCTGTTTAATTGAAAAACCAGAACTGAATTTTCAGAAATATTAGATGTTTTCAGCTCCCCCTCCAAAATACCTTTTAAAATTAAAATCAAAACCAAAGAGCTTGACAAAAATCACAGGGGTACCAAATTTGGAACCACTTATATTAATTATCACTTATATTTAGCCAACATATCTATCCACTCTGAATTATCTGCTTTAAGTTATAGATCTATATACCTACATGAAAGAATAATTCTAATTCTGAAATAACTGAGTTACAATGGACTAAAACTTCATTATCTCACAACCCATGGTTCTATAACAACACTGAACAGGTGGGCCAAAAACCAGTTTAAGAGAGCAAAGAAAGGGTCCTAAGTATGTAACCAAAAACAAAAGAGCAAAGAAGAGCCAATCCAAAGACTAAATCTAAAATATTGTAATTGGTCAACTTACAAATCAGGAATTAGTGCCCCCATCCCACATAAATATATAGAAGGAACAAAAAAGCACGTGAGGGAACAAAAAAGAAAACAAAAAAAGTGAGGAGACACAAAAATTTAATATAATAAGCTTGTTGAGCAATAGGCCCCAGTAAGCAGTCGAGTGGAAAAGGAATAGACGAGTCACAGCACTTCAACGATATAGTTCTTGAAAACATAGGACCAAGACATCTAGTCTCTCTCCCTGAGGTAGAGGGCAAAAATAACTACTTATAACAGTCACGACTAAAAAAGTAGAATCCCACTGTTGGTGTGGTTCATCAACTTTTTTTCACAAGGATGGGTGGTGGAATAGTGGTAAACATCACAGTAGGATGTGAGCACAGCCTGATTGGGATGTTATCCCAGATTAGCATGAAGAATCCATGGACAGACTTCTCATGAGGTCCAGTATTACCCAAAATTAGATGTAAAATTGTGTAGGTATGTGACTAGTACAAATGTGCATCTTTCTGAGAGAAGGGCCATAGCTTTTATCAAACTTCCAAAGGGGCCTGTGATCTTAAAAATTATAGCTCTATACTCTAAGGTATTCACTAAAAAGGAAGAAAGGAAAATGTTCTTTTTTAATTAAGTTAAAATTCAACACTGAATACCAAGGATTAAATCAATTTGCAAAACACTATTCTATATTCACTATGAGTCATTTCCCTTTAATTTTCTGATTACAAGGATGTTAATATAGTACTATAAACGGCAAGACGAAAGGCTCTAAAAGGTGCTGGATAACCCAAAGCATTTACTCTTCTGAGCTAATCTATACATGTGTGTAATGGGGGGAGAGAGAGAGTGTGTGTTAAGTCTGGTTAAGATAATCAATGTAGAAATGAATACAAAACCAAACAAAGGCTGTAAGAAGATAAGCATATAGAGGTAAATAATACCACGCTGTAGAAAATTTTGATTAGGACTCCAGGATAGAAAGGTTTCTAAAGACAATGGGAATCATTTTAGAAATGTTTCCTATGTACATTTATAAATATGTAATTTACGCTCCCCGATAGGTGACTGAAAACCTTTAAAATAGCTGACACATAATATCTACTATATGGCATTCCAAGCATCTTATAATCATTAACTCATTTTATCCTCAAAAATTCTATGAGGTACTTACTGATAATATCCTCAGGTGAGGAACCTGAGATTTGGGGAGGTTAAGTAACTTGCTCAAGGTCACAGTTTTTAAGTGGCAGAGCCAGGATTTAAACCCAAGCATTAATGTTCTCTATATAGTCTCATATGCTCTTAGACATTAAAATTAAATATAGCAAATCATTTATTTACTTACTTTAAGTTTTCCTTTGTTAAAAGCACAAACTGAGATCTGGTAGGCAGAATGTCCCATATCAATAAATATTACATTTCTTGGTTTCTCATCTAACGGAGGAAGATCCTGTTTATAAATTCCATATGCCAGTGCAACTATGTAAGAACAAAGAATTAGGTTAATTCCAGCCTAGCAATCACTTGGAAAACAATAGGTAAGTCACGTTGATACTACATTTTAACACGCAGTAGAGTAATACAAATTATTAGTTTCAAAGTAAATTCACTTTTCATAAATTGGCTAATGTTTTTTTCTCTACCCATCTATAACCCTACAATATTAATGACTCTTATAGCCAATGAAAGACATGTTTAAACTCTGCCATAATGTTGTGCTCCACAACGACAAGCTTAAATCAGTACATAATAGAGTTAAAAAATAAATGCTTTGTATAATTAGAAAAAAAACTATAATAATATTTTTCTGACAGTGATTTTCAAACTGCAAACTGCTCACCTGCAGTAGTTTCATTCATTAGCCTTAAACAATTTAAGCCTGCAACCTGGGCTGCAGCCATCACAGATCTTCTCTCAGCATCAGTGAAAAAGCTCGGAATCTGGTGTTGCAAAACAATAATTAAGTGTTATTAGTTCAATGTAATAGATTTTACTTAAACATTTCATCAATTGAAAAATGAACTTATGTACAGCTTAAGGCAAAGACTGGTGTTCTAATTAAATAAATGAGGAAAAAATACTAGTTTTTTTTTTAAGGTTGGCAATTTCTACATCATAAAGTTTTGACCTAAAGTATGAACACAAATTTAAAGCAATTAGTAAAATAAAATTAATATTGTAGGATTTCAAAAATATGTTAAATACTTCTCATGTTGGTCTATAAAAATACTTATTTGTTAATCTTTAATAATGAAACATTAAAAAACCAAGAGTCTATTAAAATGAGATTGGTTAAATATGTTATATCCACATAATGGAATCCTATATAGATGTTAGAATCAGATCGATCTGAACTGTCATGGAATAGTATCTTTATTACATTAAAAAAAAGGGGGCATGTAGAGCATGCTTTCACTTTTGTGTATGTATGTACTACTAGAAGAATATATTCCCAAATGTTTACAATGGTTGTATTTCAAAGGGAGGGGGAACTGTATTGCAGGGGACTTATGATGATCATGTGTTTCTTTATAAATCACAAAAAAACCATTAAATATATTTCTATTAAAAATAAGCTCTTAATTTTAAACTAATAATTAAGATTACATATACTTATTACTGTCAAACTAAGAAGCACTTTCATTTGGTCTACAGACAAATTTCTAAAAAGCTAATTAAGTATATCCATGTACAAAACTTGGGGCTCTTCCAATTTTAAGTAGTCTCCTCCAATCTTAGTGCTTTTTGAATTTAGAAATTTCATTTAATAGATAATAACACAAAAAGAATTTGAATTTTGGTAAGTTTGTATATCCTGATTTTGGTATTATCCTTCAGACAAAAATCTAAATTATAAGGTATGGTTCACTTAATTTTCACTAAGCACTTATGTACCAGTACTTTTCTAGCCATTAGGGATATGACAGTGTATAGAGCAGAAAATACTTCCCTTTGTACAGCTCACATGGGTCTACTGCACTGATTACAAAGTTAATAATGCCCAAGAACTTCACAATGCCATGTTCTGATACTAATTTCTGACATGAAAGTAAAATCAAGTATGGCTAAATAAATAGGGATGGATTTGAATTTAAGATACATTTTTAAAATGTGCACCATTCTGACATATACTTTCAAGTAGCAGTATAATGGAAGAGTTATGACCACAAGTTATTTAACTTCTCTGTGTCTCAGTTTTTTCATCTGTGAAATTAAGGTTAATAATATCCTACCTACAGAGTGGTTCTGAGGATTAAATGGGTTAATACACGTTAAATGCCTTTAATAGGCCCTGGACAATGATAAACTCTATCATTTACTATTACAAAATGACTGGAAAACAAAATACTAAGCTAATATTTTTCTCTCATTAAAAAATTCTATATACACCTGACAGGGACTTCCCTGGTGGCGCAGTGGTTAAGACTCCATGTTCCCAATGCAGGGGGCCCAGGTTTGATCCCTGGTCAAGGCTAGATCCCACATGCATGCCGGAACTAAGGAGCCCGCCTGTCGTAACTAAGACCCAGCACAACCAAATAAATAAATATTAAAAAAATAAATAAATACACCTGACAAATTTTAATTACTAAATTCACTGAAGAGTTCATAATACGATTCTATTTTTCTGATGACATGAGATTCCTGAACTTACGTAGTCAAGTTTAACAGTACTAAGAATATATTCACATTTAGGTGACAACATATAACTTAAAAACTAGTTATCAATATATAATGGAATCTCAAGAGATAAGACAGGGGGTAAAAGATTAAACGCTTTGTTAAGAATCTTTAAAAGACAGATCTTTTCTTTCTGAAAAGTACTGCATGATCTCACCCATATGTGGAATCTAAAAACGTCTAATTCATATGATAGTGTAGAATGGTGGTTAACAGGGGCAGGGAGTGGGGGAAATGGGGAGACAGTGGCCAAAGGTTACAAAATTTCAGTTATGTAGAATGAATAAGTTCTAGAAATCTAATGTACAGCATGGTGACTACACTTAACAATACACTATTATATACTGGAAATGTGCTAAGAAAGTAGATCTCAGGTATTCTCACCACACAAACACAAAAAAAGTAACCACAGGAGATGGATACATTAATATGCTTGACTGTAGTGATCATTTCACTATGTATATCAAAGCGTCATATTGTTCATCTTATATACAAACAATCTTTATCTTAAACGCTCAAGTGGATTTTGAGGGGTGATAAATGTGTTTATTATACTGATTGTGATGATGATGGTATCACGGGTGTATGCGTATGTCAAAACTTCTGGAAGTATACACATTAAATACATCTAATTTATCATTTTAAAAAAAGGATCTTTTATTTCTGATACAGAATATACAGAATCTCAAATTCCCAACTGGGCACTTTCAACCTTTGACATAAATGTTAATAAGGTCCGTTCCTAGAGGTGGGATGTTAAGTGCTACCTGGAAAGATTCTTAGGGATAAGTGGCAGGTACAGCGGTCACCAACTAATCACATACATTAGTTTTTATTTTAAGATTCACTGATTATCACAGTTAACTTTATGGGAAACTCAATCCTGAACTTTATCAAATAAAATAATTTTTTAACATAAAAGTAAAAATGGATTTAGGTTATTTACTGGATAAGGGCAGAAGGAATAAAGAAAAGGGAAGAAAAATATTTCAATACAACATTAATACACTGGAAAATATGATTCAAGAGTGTTCATTACTGAGGTAAAACTTACTGAAATCACACAGTCAGCCACTGGTTTCTTCAAAGCATTTTCTGAAGTCTCTTTAAGCTTAGCCAACAGCATTCCAGTAACTTGCTCGATTGCAAAAGGTCTCTCTTCTTCTAGGTATCGCACCTAAAGCCAAAAGTGGAGATATTTATCAAGAGTCATTTATTCATCTAGTATTTTATGAGTACCTACCTTATACATGACCGATACACAACAGTGAAAAAGGCTAAGTCCTTGCTCAATGAAGTTATATACCAAAAGGATTGCTCTAGTATCATTATGTCTCATCTCTGAAGTTCCAGTGCCTTACACATAGTATTACAACCAAATAAATTATCTATTAGAGTGTCTTTACATGCTCCAGATCCCCATCTCCCAGAAAAGCAAGTTTTATCATTCACTACTCTTATAAACAAATAAGGGGAAAAAGATCAAATAATCTTTCTTTTGGAAGTTAGAACTTTTCTTGGGTTTAAAATGAAAACTTTAGTAATAGTTTTGTGAAAAGGAAATGAGAACACAGCCAAAAGAAAAAATTCCTCATTTAAAAAAAAAGAAATTTAATATATATTACTGTATATAGATGTATACATGGAATTTTAAAATTATTTTTTAAAATAACCACTTCATCTCATACACAGGTTTAAGACTAGGTTGAATTTAAGCACCTAAAATGAAACTTTACAGTGCTTCTTGACCAAGGAATACACTGCTTTATTCAAGTAATCAAACCCTTTCATAATGACAACCACAATATTTATAAGCAATACAAAGTTACCTTAGAACCCATACAATAACTACATTTAATTTACAGAAGAAAAGGCCATGTCTTTTACCTTTGTACTCCAATGGAGTGAATACTAAACTTTGGAAGAGCTTTAAAGAACTTCTCAAGCACCACAGTGCATGTTTGTATATAAGTGTATAAGTATGTATAAATAAGTATACAAAATTTACTTTGAAACAGACTTCAAATTGATAGCCATTTGTTTCCAAATCAATTTACAAGTAAGTTCAAAACCAAGCATTACATGAAATTACTGTCTTTAAACATGGGAAGAAATCAAGCACGCTGAAACAAGGGAAAATGAATCAAGTACCCATGTGTCTTAGTCTGATTATAGGAGGCACAACAATATAGTATTTTTTAAAATAATATAGGGCTTCCCTGGTGGTGCAGTGGTTGAGAGTCTGCCTGCCGATGCAGGGGACGCAGGTTCGTGCCCCGGTCTGGGATGATCCCACATGCCACGGAGTGGCTGGGCCCGTGAGCCATGGCCACTGAGCCAGTGCGTCCAGAGCCTGTGCTCCGCAACAGGAGAGGCCACAACAGTGAGAGGCCCGCGTTCCGCAAAAAATAAATAAATAAAATAATAATAATAATATAAAAGTTAGATGAAATAAACATCAAAGTTTATTCAAACAAATGTCAGAAAAAATAAGTGGATAAAATGCTTGAGAAGTTGAATGCTAAAGATCTTCAGTCTTCAAAAGATGAAGAAACTTAGTTTGACACAGGACTGATTAAAGTTTTCAAAGCCTCTTCAACTAGCTTACATGCACTCACTATGACTGTATAAAAATTGTATCACTTAAAAATTAGGTTTTGGCCTAGTGGTCCGGTAGTTAGGACTTGGCGCTTTCACTGCTGTGGGCCTTGGTTCAATCCCTGATCGGGGAACTAAGATCCTGCAAGCTGCACGGCCTGGCCAAAAAAAAAAAAAAAAAAGATATACAAGGTGTTAAAAAACTTTACTTCAGACTACTCTGGTGGCATAGTGGTTAAGAATCTGCCTGCCAATGCAGGGGACACGGGTTCGAGCCCTGGTCCGGGAAGATCCCACATGCTGCGGAGCAACTAAGCCCGTGTGCCACAACTACTGAGGCTGTGTGCCACAACTACTGAAGCCCGCATGCCTCGAGCCCGTGCTCTGCAACAAGAGAAGACTTTACTTCTAATGCACTCTTTCATAAGACATGGCCACCAAAACTAGAGGGCAAAAAAAGATAGAGAAGGTTATGGAGTAGATGGTAAAAGTTCTCATCACAAGGGAAAAAAATTGTGCAGTGATGGATGTTAACTAGACTTACTGTAATCATTTTAAATGTATACATATATTGAATCATTATGTTGTATACCTGAATTAATACAATGTTATATGTCAAAAAAAATTAGGTTTTGGCTTTCTGTAAAAATTATTTTGTTTCTATCAAACTACTCACAAAGCATAACTTTTAATTTTCTTTTGAAAGAATAAAAGCAAAAGAATTTAAGTAGTTTAGAATAAAACTGCTCCACAAAGTCATTAACCAGAAGTTATCATATCTAAAGGACATGTGAATATTATTCTTTATCTCATTTACTGCTCTCATGACCCATCCAGCTTCCTAGTCAGCAACTCCTGATCCACAAATTTCACCATTTTTCAACTTGTCCTTAATCTCTCATGGTGTCTTTTTTGAACTACTGTAAGTTTCATGTCTCCTTACTATAACTCATCATCCATCCTGTAGTCAGAACCCTCTTCTAAACATGGAAATATATATCAAGTTTAAAATCAGCTATTAAAATTTTTAACTTTGAGATATAATTCATATCATATAAAGTTTATCCTTCTGAAGTACATAATTCAGTGGTTTTTAGTCTATTCAAAGCTCTACACTGATTACCATTAACTGTAGTACATTTTCATCACCCTAAAAAGAGTGACCCATTAGCAGTAGTAGTAGTAGATTCACCCATTCCCCCTTACCCTTAACTCCGAGAAACCACACATCTGTTTTCCATGTCTATTGATTTGCCTGATTCTGGATAGCCATAAAAATGGAATCATACAATATGTGGCCTTTTATATCTGCCTTATTTCCAGTTAGCATGTTTTCAAGGTTCATCCATGTTGTAGCACATATCAGTACTTCACTCCTTTTTATGGCCAAATAATATATTCCATTGAATAGCTATACCACATTTTGTTTATCCACTCATCAGCTGATGGATGCTTGGGTTGTTTCCACTTTCTGGCCCTTATAAATAATGCTATTATGAACATTAGTGTACAAATTTTTGTGTGCACATATGGTTCAATTCTCTTGTGTATATACCTAAGAGTAGAATTGCTGAGCCATGTAATAACTCTGTGGTTTGGGGTATTCTGTTAGTTTTTGTTAACCAATCTATAACTTTCTGTCTCAGGATGTAGAAGTAAAAATCCAGAATCCATCTCTTACTTGGAAGAAGAGTTTGCTTTAATACTTCTATAATATGTTATAAGATTCTTCTAAATTAGAGAAAGCTCATTATAGAAATTAACATACTTTTGGGGTCTATTTTTCTAAATCACATATATTTCTGCCTTTATTTCTTAAAAGTGGTTCACCTCTAAAAGTTCTCCAAATAATAATCTTTTTTTCTTGACAATAAAAGTATTTGGATTAAAAAGATTATTATTCTAAATCAGATTTTTTTTTTGCATTCACTAAAGCATATTACAAAAACTCTCTGTATTTTTGGTATATAGGTACTGCATCCAGAGGAAAGGAGTTAAATTAAAAATTTTTTAAGTATTTAAAAACAGGCAATATTATCATATTTGGTTTCTTTAATTTGAACATATGTTTGCATTCTGGGAATATACACTTACCTTAACTCCTGCACTTCCATTAGACATCTTCTGCAGCTCATAGGGAAGCCTGATCCTTTCAGTTTGCACAACAGGATCATCAAATGATCGCCCATGAAGCTTTTTGAAACCATGAACTGTATTTCTTACATTCGTGACTATCTGTTGGCAGTAAACACTTCTATTTATCAATTACTTAATTAATGCAAAATAAACACTATGCTAATACTTGAGAATCACCGAGTCTCCTTATCCTATATATCCAAGTTCAGAATCACACACTATCATTCATTCTTCTGGTTTCTAATTGATAGAAAAATTACACTATTGCCCCTCCAACTCTGCTCCTACCTTAGGAATGTTAGATTCAAAAAAGAACAAAAACTTTAAAACTTTTCAAATAATACAATGAAAATCTATCTACAACTCATTTCTGGCTTTCTTCAACACTTTTGGGCTAATAAATTAGTATCTTTGATTTCTTTCTTTCCACTTTCATTTGTGTTTTTATTTAAACTATGTTTTTTATTGCCATGTTTTTCTTTTACTCTCAATATCTTATTCTTTGTGTTACTATGTTGCTTCCACTGCTGAAAACTGCTCCTAGGCTAGTAAATTAAAACTCCTTCCATGTAACATGATGCTAAGTTAAAGTGTCTTAATTTGTAAATAGCTTGTATTTTGGCAAAGTAATTTTTTTCTTTAACTAGAACATGTAGTTCAAACTATAGAATATTATTGAGATCCAGTTGTTGCCCTCTTAGTGATCTTTAAAGCCAAGTAGATCTTGATCTTCAATTATGAGATGAAAACTACTGGGATGTTGAATTACCATGTTGATCTCTTTAAGCTTTTTTGGAGAAGTAACTCATAGTTTGCTTTCTTCAGAGAGTCTGAGGTCTACGATACACTTAGAACATCAGCCAGGGGACTTCCCTGGTGGTCCAGTGGTTAAAGAATCCGCCTTCCAATGCAGGGGACACCAGTTCGATCCCTGGTCAGGAAACTAAGATCCCACATACCGCGGGGCAACTAAGCCTACACACCACAACTGTTGAACTTGCGCGCCTCAATGAGAGAGCCCATGTGCCGCAAACTACAGAGCCCAGACGCTCTGGAGCCAGAGAGCCCATGCGCCACAACTAGAGAGAGAAAGCCGGCATGCCACAACTAGAGAGAAGCCCGCAAGCTGCAAGTAGAGAGAAGCCCGAGCACTGCAACGAAAAGATCCCACATGCCTCATCGAAGATCCTGTGTGCCGCAACTAAGACCCAACGCAGCCCAAAAAAATGAGAATTTAAAAAAAAAAAAGAAGAAGAGGAAGATCAGCCAGAATACGAGATGTAAACTTTAGTGAAGGGGTCCTTTTGGCACAAACAACATTTGTTTATATGTAATATGAAAATGGAAAAGAAAGAAAAAAACACATTCATACACAGGCTAACTGTAAGACAATCTTGATAAAAAAAAATCTTAAGCAAAAATTCGTGGATAAATGAGTCAATTGAATAATTGAGTACAAAAAGTCATGAGGAAAAATGCCCCATTAAACAGACTTATTTTGTAATAAAGAAGACTCAGGTATATATTAAAATGTAAGAAATAATTGTTAAGGGTTTTGGTTCATGGTAATAAAGTCCAAGGAAAATGAACCTATAGCATGGAATGTTAAAAGTGAATGTTTTATGCAAACGGATTTCAGAAGCCTAGAAATATAAATACTTAAACAGATTCCATGTAAAGTAGTAGTAAAATAGTAGCCACAGAGGATTACTCTGGATATTAGTTTCTCCATTTTTCCACCTTCTTTTGCAAAGACATCATTCACTTGTTGTAGAAGTATATATTCTAGATAGGAGGATATCCCTCATAGAAAGTGACCATACAAGGAAAAACTGACGCCATTTGGTAGCATACTCTGACTTCACAACTAAGATTTTTTTAAAAATAAAATTCAAGAAATATTGTACAACCCAAAGCAAAACATATCTAATAAGATACAAAGATATTAGGACCAGTCATCTTCTTTATTCTCTTTTTTCACTCTCAAGTACATAAAATGGGAGCTTAGTTACCAATATGAAGTTAACTCTGCCTGTAAGTCAAAACATCTACAGGAACAATTTACCTGGCTCTTAGCTGCATTTCCAATGGCTCGCGTTCTTGATCCCAAAGATATACAGGCTCTAAACAGGAAAAAAACAAAAAGTTTGTTCTCAAGGTATTTTTATACTAATGTGCTATTACTCTGCTTCTCTTTATACAAAAATGAATTAAAGGAATGAATATAATTATGTATTACTCAAAACACAGGTTATTGAAATCAGAATTTTACATATTTTTTAACTTTCTTAAGTAATAGAATAGTGGTCAGAATAAACGTTAGAATTTTTCTTAATGTGCTAATACTTGGCAACACTGTATTGGTCCCAAAATTGTTTTTCAAATTCTACTGGTCTATGACTTACTAAACAAAACTAACTATTTAGTAAGGCCAGGCTCCTTGGATCTAAATCCCGGGTCTGCCGATTAACAGCTGAGTAACCTTGTAGAAATTACCTAACCATTATTTGCCTCAGCTTCCCATCAAGAAGATAGTGTTGATAATAATACCTACTCACAGAGTTGTGTGAAGATTAAGTGAGTGAATATAGGTAAATGCCTTGAACTATATGATTGTTGCTTTTATTACTGCAAATGTAATTCTGTTTATAAAAACAAGTGTAGAGTAACATTTTTATCAAAAAAACTTACAAAAAAAATTTCATGTTGTGATTCGAGAAAATGTTTTCATGGTTTCAGTTGTAATTACAGGTAATTATTCATTCAATCAAAAAATATTTACAGGCATTGTGTGTATACTAGCTACAATCACTGTGCTTGGAGAATTTAGTCTATCAAAAAAATCAACATATAAAATAAAATTATGAATGATACTAGCAAAAAAAGAGAATAATCACTTCTAGATAATAAGGCTTAGGAAAAGCAGGTGGAAGATGTGATTTCTGAATTAAGACTTGAAAGAAAAGAAAGCATTTTAATATGTATCTGTTTTGTGGAAAAGGACATTCCCAGTATATGTCTATTCTCAATATGACAGCCTGAGTGATCCTCTTAAAAGACAAACTCCTCTGCTACTTCAATCTAGGTACACAGGTCTCCTTGCTTCTGGAATAGGGCAAGCACATTTCTGCAACAGGGGCTTTGTACACGCTGTTCTCTCTTTCTGGAACACATGCCATGAGCTCTCACTTCTTTCATGTCTCTGGCTCAAATGTCAGCTTATCCGAGATACCTCCTCTATCTTATATAAATAACATTCTTGCTCCTCCCCAATACATACATCTCCTGTTTCCCCAATTTTATTCTCTCCATAATGTATCACCATCTGATACAATTTATTTTTTTACTGACTATCTCCACACTAGGATGTGAACGCCATGTAGGCAGATAATGTATGTCCCATTGCCTTGATCTGCACTATCCAATATGGTAGCCACTAGCCACATGTAGCTAGTAAAATTTAAATTGACTAAAATTAAAAATTCAGTTCCTCAGCACTAGTCACATTTCAAGGGTTCAAGAGCCAAGTGCTTAACAGCTACATATGGCTACTGGATATGCAGAGAACAGAAAATACATAGAACATACACTGTAGAATAGAAAGTTCTGGATAGCACTGGTCTAGATATCTGGCACATAACCAAGGTACTTACCGAAAGAAAGGGAAGATGGCTCCTAAGGTTAATGCTCACTTGGAGGCTAGGAAGAATACACCTTTGCTAGTTTCATAGGACATTTTGGTAGATACATCAGAGGGCCAGATTATACAGTGTCTCAAATGATATATTATAAATTTGAAATATATTTCAGTAGGTTATGAGAGTTCATTAAAGGTTTTTGAATAATAGAATGAACACTCCATGCTTACATATAATACAAAGTGAAAAAAAAAAAAAAGATCCCAAAACAGTGCTTTTCAAGGGCTGAACAAGATATTGTTATACTGGGGACACAGGATTTTTCAGGGAAGGGCAAGCAGTTAAGTTCATTCAGTCAATTTAACAGATGAATGCTGAGTAACTACTACATGTCTGGCACTCTGTTGGGTACTAAAGCTATAATAATAAGGGGAAAAAAGTCAGACATCGTTTTGGCTCCCTTGGAACTTATATTGCTATAGAGTCACAAATGAAAGTAAACTAGGTGGTACAAAAACGGGTACACATGGTGCAATGAGAGTAGACAACAACACGAATTGACCTAAAAGAGGATCAGGAATGGCTTATCGGAGAAAGTGATGAGATTTGAAGGAAGAGTAAATGATGATGGATTCAATTAGGGGAGTGTTTGGTGGAGATCATTTGGACTACAGGAATGGGAGGAGGGCTAGAAGTTATCAATAATCTCTATCAGTATAGTAGCAGCTGAGACAGAAGGAAAAGGAATTAAGAGATTTTAGGAGCTAAAACTCAAAGGACTTGGTGATGAACTAGGTCTTCGCGGTGCAATCCGGCAGCCACCAGACACACGTGGCTATCAGGCACATGAAATGCAGCAAGGCTGTATAAGTACCTCACACTAACCAAGTGTGCCACTGGAGCTCCAGCGCAGTTAGTCTGAATTGGATGTATTTATTTTAAGTGTGAAATACACTCTGGATTTTGAAGATTTAAAATTTTAAAAGAAATGTTACAGTATCTCATTAATTTTAAAACACTGATTAAATGTTGAAATAAGATTTTGAGTATACTGATTTAATCAAGTGTATTAAAATTAACTTTGCCTGTTTCTTACCTTTTTAATGTAACTACTTAGAACATTTAAAATTATGTATGTGGCTCACATACATTATATTTATTTTTATTGAACAGTGCTGGAATAGATAATAGGAAGAGGTAAGTGTCAAGAATAATGTCTAGGTTTCCAGTTTGCATAAGAGGGTAGATAGTGGTGCCATGCAATGGGACAGAAAACACTGTAAGAGAGACACGTTTGGGGATGGACCTTCACAAGTTCTATTTTGGACATGTTGAGATTGAGGTACCTTTGAGACATCCAAGCAGATATGTATTTAGGACTAAAATGTTAAATGTGATGAACAGATGAACGAAATGGAAGTTACTTTTAATTATGATCTGGCCAAAACAGGATATAGTTAAGAATCAGTGGTTCAGGTGACATCTTCATTTCTCTTGCAAATAACTCCTTGATTCAACACAGTCTTTGCCAGAGTAGATATCTGCATACCTGATACAGCAATCAACACAGATGGTTGGCATTCCACCCTAAAACTCATCAGAGAAAACATGGACTTGCCATCTCTTAGCCTGTTTATAGTCCATCTTACTCTCAACTCCATTATTTGGATACATTTCTGAATACTTTTTTCAATACGAGGCTACCAACATTTCAATGAACAGAAAATCTTATTCTTAGGTTGATTCTCAAGAGTTTAACTTCTGTTAGAACACTTACTTCCAAATAAGATTGATTCAACTATCTATCATTTATTAAGTGCTGTATTCACTGAAATATGTTTTGCACCTGTATCGCTTCACAAGGAAAGCTAAACAGTTATCATTATCAGATATTCTCTTAGGTTAAAAGCAGACAACTTTTAAAGTTTAAAAATTTAATGTTATAACTTGGAAATACCCAGTTTCAATACAGAGAAAATTCTCCTCACATACTAAAGTTCTTCAAATTCTTTCCTTCAATTTTTTTTCAAAAAGATTCTAGAACACAGCCATTAAATAAATATCTGCCAAGGATTCTCAGAAAAATCAAAATAAGTTAAATACCTATTCTCTTTCAACACTTTTACCTGACCTTTAGTAATACCAAGGAAAATACACACATATTACGTTGATATAAAAGTTCTTATAGAAAAGGATATTCAAGTTTATCCAACTATGTATCACATAATTCAATTATATTATACTTTTTATAATATTTCAACTACTATTTAGAAATTCCATTTTATACCTAAAAGAAAAAAAAAAGGAGAGTTCACAATGCAGCTTAAATCTATTATATCCAGTCTGATGTTGCCACCACAGTGGTAGTCCTAGATTCTCAAAGAATGCCACAAAACTCTAAACAAATAAGAAAAGCTTCTGAATGTCCTATATCACTTTTAGTAGAGGAGGGGCATAAAAATCAAATGACAGGATGTTACTTTAAGAAAGTTGTACTTGTATTGTCCCTTAAAATCTAAGATTAATTTTCTGTCTCTCTTATAAAGCCTATTTTTATAAAGCCAAGCATGGTTAGGTTGGAGAAAACACATACTGCCAACAGACTATGAAACTTCTCACCTAAGAGGGCAACACTAAATTTGTTTGCTTCTTTATAAAGCAAAGGATTCAAAACCTCTTGGTTTTACCAACCATTTACACTTTAAAAATAGCCCTATTTTTAGAAATCTCTGCTTTCCCTTGCCAGTCCCATGAGACCATAATTACTATTTATAGCCTCTTTGGCTATCATTGAGTGGATGCTAAGAAATACAATAGCTGAATTAATGATATGAGAGGACAATCAATTGGTTTAAATCAAAAGGTCCTCTCTTTGCATGACCAATTTGGCTCTGAATCAAATTGTCAACCGCTGATATGGTTGCCAAGATGTCTATAGAGCAGGGTTTCTCAACCTTGGTACTGCTGACATTTTGGGCTAATTTTTTTTGAGAGAGTGGGCCTATTTTGTGCACTAGAGGATTTCAGGAGCATCTCTGGCCTCTACCTGCTGGAAGCCAGTAGCACTCCTCCTTTCCCCCTCCCCGTGTGACAACCAATATCTTCAGATATTGTCAGATACGCCCTAGGGGACAAAATCTCCTCCAGCTGAGAATACTGCATCATTTCCCAAATAGTGTTCTGTACAAAATGATTCCTTAGTGGTTCAAGTAAGTTGGAGACAACATTCTTAGAGTGTTTCAATGCCTATAAACAAATTAAGGGATCTGAGAGTTTGACAGTAAAGAAAACATCTAGTTATTATTTCTCAAAATTAACTATATGGAAAAAAGTTGCCCTAGAAGGGGTGGGGGAGGAATGTTCTCAAAAGGACTGATTGTTGCCATTTCCTTTTTAGCTTTCTACTTAAAAGTATAAAACTTCTAGGCATCTATGATTTAGTAATAATATAAACTTTCAAATCTTTCAATATGGACAATGCATAAAACATTTTAACAGATAAAAATAATAAAAATTCCTTTAATAGTTTCCAAATGCTTCTAGTAAGCGTAATTCACAAATTAGTTTATAACTTGAACCCATTAACAGAAATCACACATTTATATCGGTAGACACAATATGATTAGATACATTAAATGAGACATATTGTTTAAGTATTTAGATTAATTATTAGATTAGATACATTATTTTAAAAGCTGACTATCTTACTTAAAATTCATCAGTTCAAAGACAAATAGCCATGCACAGTAATTTTAAGTCTTTTTTGTTTTGTTTCGTTTTGTTTTTGTTTGTTTGTTTTGTTTTTGCAGTATGCGGGCCTCTCACTGCTGTGGCCTCTCCCGTTGCGGAGCATAGGCTCCGGACGCGCAGGCTCAGTGGCCATGGCTCACGGGCCCAGCCGCTCCGCGGCATGTGGGATCTTCCCGGACCGGGGCACGAACCCGTGTCCCCTGCATCGTCAGGCGGACTCTCAACGGCTGTGCCACCAGGGAAGCCCTTAAGTCTTGATTATGACTGCCTAGAACAGAGGTTTGCAAATTATCCCTTGCCACTTATTTTTGCAAATAAAGTTTTATTAGAACATGGCTATGGTCATTAATTTGTATTTTAGTGACCACATACTAAAAAAACTACCAATGACATGAAACACCTTCAACTCGTAATAGATATTATGTAATTTGTACCTATCAGTCCTTGCCTTCTAGAAACTTTTCAGAATTTTTCACCCACAAATTCAAGGCAATGACTGGAGATTTTGTTTCGTGCATAATATTCATACTAAAAGATTTTATAGTTCTAGCTTTGGCCATGCTAAAGTGTGAGATACCTGCCCACCCGCTCCTTTAGGCATAATTTCATTTTTTAAAAAAAGGAGGGTGTGGGGAAGCTGTTCATTGAATTTTTGTTTGTCAACAGCAAAATATTTTGAAATGTACGCTAATGGTAGTGTATAGATAAACGGAATGCTGTACAACCATTAAAAAGATGAGATAAATTAGAGTCATATGATCAAGTCTGAGATGTCCACAGTATATTTTGAAAAAAGCAATTGCAAAATATGTATAATGTAATTCTACGTTAAAAAAAATCCCAGTTATATACATACACTTGCAAATGTATAGAAACACACTAAAGTTTAGGAGGTGTCTGGGAAGAGAAAAAGGAGATTTACTTTATGTAATTCTTCAGTATTTAAAATATTTTAAATCAAAGTTAATGTAAGCTAATAGTAAAACATACAAACAAAACCATTTCATATAGTACAAAGAATATTTAATTAAAAAACTGTAAAAATATTCTCCTACTCCAAACTGCTATTATCATAAAAAGTCCTCCTACCCAACTAGCCACTGTTAACGTCTGTAGTTTTGTCATTTTCTGTGTACAAAAATTTTTATTTTCAATACCCCAAGGTAAGTGATTTCTACTTTTGTGCACTGAAGAGGACATCTCACATATTTCAGGTGTAGTGTATAAATAATATTTTCACATATCTTCAGATTATACATACACTGGGAAAGAAATAGGGAAAAAATAATGAAGACAGAAAAACAGAGAATTGAACAGTAAGTCGGATCCTACAGAATGTTGATGACAAAACAAATACGTACACCTAACAAAAATGTCTTGAAATAATAGTTTGATTGAAAGATCCATTTTCCTTATTGTAAAATAAGTTCATAAAAATTCAAAACATTACAGACTATGTATTAAAAGCACACTCTATAATTCTACTGTCAAGAAATATCCATTGTTAATAGTTTATAGCCTTTCCACACTACTTTCCTCCATAGGTTTACACTAACTCATTTTGTGTACATATTTTTTAATGAATTTCTAAATTGAAACAAGGTTTTTACATGTTCTTAAAATAACTTAAAAGCATATTAAAACATTTTAAAACAAGATAATACTTCTTAAAAAATAGCCAAAAATAGATGACTTGACTGATATTAAAGATCCTTCTCTCTACAGTAACTGCCCAGACAATTTGTCCCATTACACCCCCATGAACCCAATATATAGATACCATCCATATGCCAATGGATAATGTAAGGACATTGGGGTTCAGGGGTCAAAGCAGCCTGAAACTGAATCCATTTCACTGCTTACTAGTTCTTGGCCAAGATACTTAACTTTGCTTAAGGCTTCTTATGGAAAAAGATAGCTAGTATTATCAAACTCATAGAACTGGTGTGATATGTGTGACAGCGCAAACACAACGCTTAGCACATAGAAATCACTATTATCAGTACAGGCAGGCAGCATGTTTTAGCTGACCACATGCTTTAATCTGATACTGAATGAGGATTTCTGGCTGCAGTTTTCTTTTCCCATGTGTGAAACTAATCACTTTGATATAACTGAGTCTAGCATGGAAATTCCAATCCCTACATCTATACTTAACTGAGCAATACAAACATATCTAAGGCCTTAAGAATGTGCACACTCAGTAATTCTACTTCTAGGAACTTATTTGAAGGAATTAAGGGTCAAAAATTTAGTTATAAAGATAGTTATCGCAGCACTGTTTATAAAAAGAAAATATAAACAACCTGAATATCCAATAAGGGATGCCTTAAATTAAGGAAATTATTATACAGACACTAAAACTAATAGTATAGAAATATATTTTATATATAAAGAGGACACCAAATAGAATATAAAATATAATCTACCCTTGAAATACACACAGAGAAAACCATCTGGAAGCTTTATTTCTGGATGGAAAAATTATAATTTTTATTTTCATCTTTTAACATGCCTATACTTCTACAATGAACATGTACTATTTGCATAATAATTTTAAATAAAATATTCAGAAAAAATAAGTTAATATTTTATTCGATTTATGCATGTTAATTTCTTTCTTCCTCTTCAACTTATGCATGAGATAAGAGAGGCTAGTACAAGCACTTCCAACTTTACAGAAGGTGAATCTGAAGAACAGGTTTAACTACTTGCCCTTGGTCCCTTAATTGTAGACCAAACTTAAGCAATTATCTTTTTCATTAAATTGTTCTTCATTTATACGTGGGATTCTCCCATGAATCCATAATCAAGTACGTTAATGAAACAAATGTGAAAAAGTATGGATGTTGAAACCAACTAAATCAAACATTTCCTACATCTTTTCCACAGGATCCTTTTATCAATATTTTATCCTATTTTAATCTATTCTATTCTATTCACCTCAGGTCATGTGGGATATTAGTTCCCTGACCAGGGATCAAACCCGTGCCCCAAGAAGTGGAAGCTCGGAGTCCTAAACACTGGACCACCCAGGAAGTCCTCACAGGATCTTTTTATAATGTATTTGCATCTCAGAAATACCTGTGTCATATTACCTTGATGTCAGCAACTGGAATATGGAAAAAAATTTTTTTAAAAGCTACTTTATGTGTATTATTAAACACTGTGGTGTATTAGAAAAGTTACAGGTCCTCTAATAGTTATGCTTTTTGCAAGACAGGCATTTAACGAATAAATGTCTAGGGATCAGAAAGGGCTATGTTTTCACTCAAAAATGTAAGCCCTGCAAAGCAAATATACAGTATAAGAACACTGGATTACAGTGAAGTATTAGTTCAGTAACAATAAAAGATATATTGCTGAGATAAATGACAGTACACAGCCACAGAAAGAAGGGAAGAGTTGCTGATACAAGCTAGGAATAGTCCTTCCACCTTTAGAACTTTCTACTTTGGATTAGGCTCATTAAATCTAGATATTAGAAGTGACTCTCTTACAATCAGAAAGATCATTAAATCTCAGCCACACAGAATTTGCCAATGTGCTTAAGAATATTAAGAGAGAGACTTCTAGAAGACTTAAATAAGCAGCCTAATTTCTAAATAACTCTCTTTGAAAGTTTGGCCAGGCTCTTTAAATTTAAAGAGTCATGGACCCACTACTAAGATTTCTGAGCCTGGAAATGCAGTATCTGTTTTACAATTCTGGTTTATGATCTTTTAGGATAAGGCTTTAAAAGGGGAACGTCCATCCTACCTCTCACTTTTTCTCCATAGGCTAAGTCCCTGAAGCCAAAGACTGCCCCCATTAACCTTTACTCTGCTGAAAGAGGAGAGTGGAATTTCATAGTCCTTTTCTGGCAGAAGCCCATATCTGCTGTGGCTTAAAACAAAACGTTGTAGAGATGAAGTCATAAATAGTTCACAATTACTACTTCACCTTCTCATTGTGCATAAAAGCCAGAAAAAGATGTAAAAAGAAGAGTTCTAACAGTATGAAAATTTCTAACTATGAAAATTAACTGACCTATACTCACACTTGAGAATACAAAGATCCAAAATTTCAGTAAAAGAAATGTAATGCATATAATCTAGAAAAACATGGTATAAAACCTTATAGAATATTCTTGGAAAGAAACCAAAGCACAAACTGATTCAAGTAAGCTATCGTCAACATCTCCTTGACATAATTTAAATTACTCATAAAAGTGTAGTGATATAATTATTTAAAGGCTTAGCTTAACACTGACAAGATTAGTCTTATATTTAAAGTATTGTATTTTGGACCATTCAGAAGGGTCAAATTAACATGTTCAGTTGCCTCTCCATAGGAAATAAGATATGGACAGTTGGTTTCCTCATAAAATTACCGGTAACAGGAGTCTACAATAAGAAGCTAGTTTTTCGTACCCTGTCTTACTTAATTCTATTCTTTGCTAACTTCCCAGATCAGAGAAACAATGGAACGTATGGAAACATGTTTCCATGACATAATGCCACTCCTCCTAAGTGTTTCGTTAAGTGTTCGTAATGGAATCACTTCACAGTCATGCTTATACAGGGCAGCGGCCTCTGACTCTCCAACGGTTCATTCTGTAGAAATATACTTCTGGTAGGTTCTAACTCCCCCACTTTCCTTTAATGGATGAACATTACCAATACTTGAGGCCAACGACTCCCATCCCTGATTCTCTCCCTATTAATGTACCATTAACCTACGCCCCTGGAAACCGATCCGATTACCTCGAATTCTCAAGGACACTGAGGTAAAAACCTGAATATCTCAATCTCTTCTTTAAAAACAAACTCTTCTTTAAAAACAAACAAAAAAGGTTTTCTGGGTCAGATGAACTTGCAACTCATCTTCTGATATTTGCAGTCTAAGCTTTCATTTCCTACTTTTTTGAGGGAAAGCTGTCACGCTGACAGATGGGGAAAGGAGGAAGGGCAGAAAGAATAAACAGTTTTTCTACTGAGCGAGCGGGGATGCCCGCCCGCGGCCAATAATCCCACACAAGCCCCACTAGGGGTAACCAAAGATCCTTCTCCAGTGTTCCGGACATCGTGGTGGTCCCACTCCAATCCCTTTCCCGAAAACTAAAGCAGGGCCGCCGGCGGACAGAGGCGTGGTGGGCAGCGTGGTGGGGCGGTGGGGGGGTGGAGAGGGGGCGTGGGTACAGAAAGGAGAGATGGGCCAGCTATCCGAGTTAAGTCCCTTGTCCTTGAAGGAAAAGCAGCTGTGCGGAGCGAGTACGCCCGACTCCCACCTGGGCGCGCCAACCCGCGGTCCCTAGAGATCGCAGTTGATGCACTGCACCTGTCATCTCAGAATTCCGCGCATCAGAAGAAACCAGCGGGCGGGACAAGCGTTAAGGGTCGGGAGGAGACGTTTCCTAGGGTTATGACCAGACAAGGCACTTACGGGGTACACCTGTCGCTGTACTCATTGGCGATGGTTTCGATGCCGCCACTTCTCGCTACCGCGATGTAGCAGTTGAGAAAGCCGAGGTCAATGCCGACCACAGACATCCCGCTGCCTAATGGTCGGGGGGATGGTGCTGAAGCCTCTGTGCGGGGACCGCGTCCTCTTCTAGGCTGTTGCTCCTGGAACTGCGACTCCTACGAGAAGCAAAGGAGAGATGACCCGAAGTCGCTGCGCATTAAAACGAGGGCAGCGCGTCGGGGAACCCTGGAGGAGGTGGAGGCCGCCCGCGCCGCAGCCTCCGCCACCCAGGTCTCTCTCCACTGCGGCTCGGCCGCCTCCAACCGGCAGTTACTTGGGTCTGCGCCTGCGCGTTCGGTCGCTGGGGAGGCGCGCCAGCTCCCCCTCCGCGCCCGAGGCTGCTCCCGGCCTCGACTTCGGCCGCTTCCGTTAGCACTCGGGCAACGGCTGCCCTAGGAGCTGCGGGTTCGAGAAAGATCTGGAAAATGGAGGCGGCTGAGGCAGCCGGGAGTGGGAGGGAGGAGAAGGGGGAGCGGGGAGGATCGGGCAGGAGAGGAGGAGGGGAAGCAGAACTGGCTAGCTCGGTCGCCACCGCGCGGTAGCGGGGCGCACTGCTGCTGGGCTAGGTGAGAGCGGCCGCCGGCGGTTTGCCCACGTGTTCGGAAGGACCCCTTACGATTGTTTTGGCAACCGGGAGCGGCCGGTCGCAGGGGCAGGACGCTGCCCAGGCCTGCCCGGAGTCGGGCGCGCAGCCTGGCGGTTGATGACCCGGCAACCACCTCCTCGCTCTTTCCCCCCCGAGGGCCCGCCCGCAGCCTTGGCTCCCCCCCAACCCCCGCCGGCCTCGCCGCCCCGAGGCGCCCACGTGCCGCCGGCCGGCGCGTCCGCAGTCCTGCCGCGCCGCGCCCGCCCCTGTGAGGTGGCTCCCATTGTGCGGCCGGCAGCGGCCTCGCCTCGCCCTACGGGGCGCCGCCGATCCCGGGCGGGGGGGTGGGGTGGGGGAAAGAGTCCTTTTCTCCTCACAAGTGACAGTGTCTCGTGTGAAAGCCAACGGGACTTTTTTTTTCCGCCTCACCAGGGCTTTAAGTACCAAAAAAAAACTTATGTCAAGAAACAACACACTGACAACTTTCCCTTCGCGTAACTTCCCTCATAGTCTCCTCCACTAACCCTTACCTCTGAAAACCAGTTTTACAGGAAAGCAACCTTACGTCTGTGTGTCGCTGTGACACCAAGCAAGCCTGTGCATGGCCTCCAGCCTCTGCCCTTTGGTCCGCAGAAAAGGAGCCTCCGCTGCCCCAGCTGTCTGCTTTCTTCATTTGATCAGCATCTGTCCTCTGCCTGAAGTTTAACCAAGATGTACTTTACACTTACGAAGTTTGGCTGTCCTGTTGCTTCTCATTCGTTTCTTTGTGAGTTTCTTCTCCCTTCTTGTTCCCTTCTTCCTGGGTTTCCTGTTCCTTGTCATTCGGTGCTTCGTGGTCCTGTCCCTTGTCGTTCAGTTCTTCCCGGGTTTCTTGTTCATTCTCGTCCAATTCCTTGTGATTCCTGTTGCTTCTCGCCCGATTCCTCAGGTCTTTCCTGTTTCCCATTGGTTGGTCTCATGAAAGAGACTTTTTTACGAGGTTTTTTCGTACGCTCATTGTCCTTATTTGTCCACTTTCTAAAAGAACTTAGACTTCTTACCACTATCAATGCTGCAACAGCCGCAGCAGCAAGGGTGGCTATAGCTCCTGCTGCTGTTGCTATGAGGAACGTGAAATCCATTTTCAAGGGCGGTACTGTGGAAACCGCAATGTAATGTTTTGGCTCTGGTCTTTCTACGTTAAAGAATCACACCGCTCTTCCGTCTCACAAGCACACCGGAGAAAATGGTGACACCCGTCGACGCCATCCTCTGCCCTCTCCGAAGCGGCGGGTGTCGCGGCCTCGCCTCGCAGCAGGCAGTGCGTGAGCAGCGCGGGGACTGGGTGCTGCTGCTCAAAACAGACCCCGGGCCCCAGTGCTGCTGGGTGGCTCCCAGCTTCTCCCCGCTCTCCTCAGTTGCCCCTGTGGCCACCATCCTTTTAGGCCCGCCACCGTCTGGATTTAGTCCAGAATATCCTTAAATTCTCCTAGGACCATTTATTTCTCCATGTTGTGTGTACAACTTGAGGGTGTGAGAATAATTTTCCTATTAAAAAAACACAAAGGGCTTCCCTGGTGGCGCAGTGTTTGAGAGTCCGCCTGCCGATGCAGGGGACACGGGTTCGTGCCCCGGTCCAGGAGGATCCCACATGCCGCGGAGCGGCTGGGCCCGTGAGCCATGGCCGCTGAGCCTGCGCGTCCGGAGCCTGTGCTCCGCAATGGGAGAGGCCACAGCGGTGAGAGGCCCGTGTACCACACAAAAAAACAAACAAACAAACAAAAAACCCAAAAAACCCCCCACAAAATATCAGAGTAAAAAGAAAGAGTTGGGGTCAGGAGCAAGGGATTATTATCATTACATTCTCTACATTTACTGGGAGGAAATGAGAGTACCTCCTGGCTAGGTTTGGGGTCACAGACTTGGGCTGTAGTCCCAGCCTCACGTAAGTTACTAGCGGTAGGACCTTCGGCAAGTTACTTAACTATCCAAGTCCCAGGTTCAAAACCTGTTAAAATGAAGATGACAAATACACCTATGAGGCTGTTTTTATTATTAAATAATGTGAGCATAGCCACAATGCCTGGAACCGAAAAGGCCAATACATGGTAGGTATGCCCAGCTGCTGCTACAACATAGGAATTACATTGATTTATGTATATTGATCAATGTATCCATCAATCCTGCTGTATTCTCATAAATTCTAATATTTGTAGAGTTTCTTGGATTTTCTGTATATAAAACCATATGGCCTGGGAAATAACCAAATTTTTTCTTCATTTTTAATCCTACTTCTTGTTTTTTCTTAATTATGTTGCCTAAGCTCTTCAGTACAATGGTGAATATAAGCTATAACGGTGAGCATCCTTGTCTTGTGCTTAATGTTAAAGAAAATACTTCTGCATTGATATAAAAAAGCTAAAATTATCCTCTTTTCCTTGCTAAGAGTTTTTTCTCATAAGTGGATACTGAAACTTAACAAACGCTATTCATCATCTATTGAAATGATCTTTTTTTCTCCCTAAATCAGTTAATGCAGTGAGTAATACTAATAGATTTTCTAATATCCCTGTATTCCTCGGATAAACCTGTTAGGCCACCCATGATGGTTCTGTTTTTAGATATATTGGATTTAGCTTGAGATTATTTTATTTAGAATGTTTGTATCTATAAGGTTTAATTTTCCTTTCTTTACTCTTCTTGCTAATATCAAGATTATACTAGCTTCATAGAAGAAGTTGAGGAGGTTTCCCCTTTTTCTTTTCTCTGGCAAAGTTTTGGTAAGACAAGCCTGAAAACCATCTTGGCCTGGAACTTACAAGTAGATTTATGACCATGGGTTAAGTTTCTTTAGGGGATATAGTCTTTGTTTTCTATTATTTCTTGTATCAATATTGATTAATATTTTTATTGAAAATTGACCATTTCATGTAAGCCTTCACGTTTGTTGGCATAAAGCTGATTATTCATTTATTTAAAAAATCTTTTCTATATGTCCAATATTCTCATACTTAATATTATTTGTCTTTTCTTGGCTCCTATCACTAGTGGTTTCTTAAAGTGCTTCTGGGTTTCTTGCCTTTTTATTATGTCTTTGTTTTCTATTTCATCTGCTCTTTATTATCTCCTTCTATATTTGTTTACATTGTTCTTTTTCTAACACCCAGCTCATTAATTTTGTCTTTCTTGTTTTCTAATACATATATTTGCAGCCATAAATTTCCTTCTAGCTGAATCTCTACCTGAATTTTCAAACAGTTGAGCTAGAAGAGTGGGCAATGGAGATAGAAAAAAAATCAGCTTTACTGATATTACAGAAATGTGTCTATGGGCTTATAATTATTGCACTCCAGAATTAAGCAGACTTACCTGCCTATAGTAATATACCTAGTTTTACATTGGGGCCTGCCCCTGAAAAAATGCGAGACCAAAATGTGTGTAGGCTCCCAAGAAAACTGAGAAAGAGACTAAATTATTCCCCAATTCACCACGTTACATTACTTCTCCCACCAAAAAGTCTTTTACAGCCAGTGTTTATCTTGGTTTACCAATATGTTTACCAATTTGCTTACTTCATTGCTTCTTGCATACCTCTTTCCTTCTGGGTTTTCTTTCAGTAAAGGTCTCTGAATGGTGAGTTTTTTGTTTCTGTCTAAAAATCTTTCTTTACCTTAACTTTGAATAATATTTGGTTGACAATTCTTGATTGACAGTAACTGTCCCTTATCTTCTGGCATCCATTATTATTGATGAGTCTAAATAGTGTTCCTGGGCTTCCTTGGTGGCGCAGTGGTTGAGAGTCCGCCTGCCGAGGCAGGGGACGCGGGTTTGTGCCCTGGTCCGGGAAGATCCCACATGCCGTGGAGCAGCTAGGCCCGTGAGCCATGGCCGCTGAACCTGCGCGTCCGGAGCCTGTGTTCTGCAACAGGAGAGGCCACAGCAGTGAGAGGCCCGCGTACCGCAAAAAAAAAAAAAAAAAAAAAAAAATAGTGTTCCTTTGAAAGTCATGAGTTTTCTTTGATATTTTGTAGTTTCATTAGGATATGTCTAATGTGGATTTTAAAAAATATACGTATAGCAGACTCACTTTGCTGTACAGCAGAAACTAACACAACACTGTAAAGCAACTACACTCCAATAAAAATGAACCAAAAAAATGATTTCCCAAAGTTATACAGCCAATAAGAGCTGAGTAGGGATTTGATTCCAGAGCAGGTGTACCCAACCTTTACCTGACCCTGTTTCCTGAAAAGAGGACTACTGCAAGAACCAGATGCTGACCCGATTCCAATGATGGAATGAACAACAACTACCTGTGCCTCTCTGGGCAGGCCACAGAATCTCTGGGGTGTAGTTCCTTCTTCTGTAAAATGAAGATGGTGGATTCTGCATTCTACAAGGCCAGCTGTGAGCTCTCAGGTTATATTATCCTAAAATATACTAATTGTATAGTATTAGTAAAAAGAACTTTAAATTAGATATAGGGAGTCCAAGATTTACCACTAACTTTTGTAATTTGGGGCAAATCATTTAACCTCCCCAGTTATTATCTACCTTTATTATCTGCCTCACTTCAAGGGTTATTTCTAATATGTATGTCAGTGCTTTAGAAATATGTTTGTGTAATACAGCACAAATATAAAGTACATCCCAACATCTTCAATCAAATTTATAGCATTAAAATTTTTAAAAATTTACTGGGAATTTTTTATTAACCTTAGGATGGATGGGTATTTTAGGTTCTGGAGAAGTCTCAGACATTGTCCTTTGATCACAGCCTCTCACCCCTTCTTTTCAGTTTCTTCTAGATCTCCTATTAGAATGTGTAGGGTCTCTTTATTCTAACTTCTATGACTCTTAGCCTCTTTTTGTCATGTTTTTAATTTCAAGCACTCTACCATTTCTAGATGTTCTTTCAAACTTGCCTGTTCTTTCATACTGTACTATTTGTTTTATTTTGCTTCCTTTAAAAAAATCTATTGGGCTTCCCTGGTGGCACAGTGGTTGAGAGTCCACCTGCCGATGCAGGAGACACGGGTTCGTGCCCCAGTCCGGGAAGATCCCACATACCGTGGAGCGGCTGGGCCCGTGAGCCATGGCCGCTGAGCCTGCGCGTCTGGAGCCTGTGCTCTGCAACGGGAGAGGCTGCAACAGTGAGAGGCCCACGTACCGCAAAAAAAAAAAAAAAAAAATTTACTTTTCTTAATCACAAAAGAAAAAGATTTTAAACTAATAAAAATAACATGTACCACTTTAGTAAAATTCCTCATTAAAGTGAGTTTGAGTCTAAGTAGGAAAGAAACCACATTTATTTGATTTTTTAGTATTTAAATCCTTGAAAAAAGCCTATGCTTCACTGCAGAAGTAGCACTTTAAGAAAATACTGATGGTAATAACACACTATCAAAATGTACACAAATGGCAGCTATGTAATTTGTATCTTTAATAAGTTAACTATATCCATTTTTCAATTTAATCTCCTGATGAACTACCTCCAATATCAATATTAAGGAGGTCTTTAATTTTATCATATAATACCAACACCAAAGCACCCCCTGTACCATGAAGGATATTGGAGAAGGCACCACGAAAAAATGCGCCGATTCCCTCGTGTTGGTATATCTTCACAAAGCAGTCTAAAGTTCCTTTATATTGCCGTTCAGCCTCACCACTCTGTACAAAGAAAGACAAAGAGTTTGCCATTATCTTAACATCTTTTATCATAAGACAGATTTAATTTAGCAACAGGGATAGATTAAAATTAACACTGTTGAGTAAGTATGTTGAGTTAATGGTCATATATTGAGTATTGTTCCCACTGACTGCAGAATACTCATGCTTTTCAGGCACACTTGAAAAATGGCCACATATTAGGCTTAACAAATTTTAAAAGATTGGCATCACATACCATGATTTATCCTCTCACCAAATTGCAATTAAGAGAGAAATCAAGAACAAAAAAGGTAACTAGAAAAATATCACGTTTGGGTATTAAGAAAAACACATCTTAGAAAATATTTAAAACCTAACTAACAACCACAAAACTCCTCAACTAAATTTGTAAGATGCAGCTTGAGTGGTAACTTTAACCACCGGAAATAAAGGAAATAATAAATGCAAGAGAAAGTATAAAAAGTCAAAAGTTAGTTATCTGAAATACTTCGACAAATTTCTAGAAACACTGTTTCAGGAAAAACAAGAAAAGGCTCTCAAATTATTAGAAGTGGCAAAGGTAACATCATTGCAGATGACCCAGAAATTAAGAAAGAGCAAGGTGATATTATGAACAACTTTATGACAATTATTTTGAAAACACAGAGGAAATAAATTCCTAAAAAGTGTAATTTACCAACAGAATAGGAAAAAACTTTAGAATATACTAAATTCGTTAAAGAAATTCAATCAGTTGTTGTAAATCTTCTCATAAATTAGAAAACCACGTGTCCAGATGGCTTTATATGTGAGTTCTACAAAACATTCAATGGAAATTTAATTCCAATCTCACAGAAATTATTCCAAAGAAGAGAAAAAGTGGGGAGACTCCCTAACATATTTTATGAGGCTTGCATAGGCCTGATACCAAAATTAGACTAGGATAACACAAGAAGGAAAAAAATGACAAGCTTAAGTCACAGAAACCACGGAAACAAAAATCCTGAACAAAACCCAGCAAATCAAACCCAGCAAGGGGTACAAAATTCAATATATCATGATGGAGCTGGATTGATCCCAGGCATATAAGAAAAATGATCATCTCAATATAGAAAAAAACATGACCACCATTCATGATTAAAAATTACTGGAACCCAAAACAGAAAGGACCAGTCATAATATAATAAAGGATAACTACGAAAAATCCACAGCAAACATTAAACTTTGTAATCTGTAACACTGAAGGCATTCCCGGTAAGACTAGGACCAAAATAAGGTTGCCAGTTATTACTTCTTTAATGTAACACTGAATCAGAGGTCTCAACCAGTGCAGAAAGGCAAGAAAAGGAATAAAAGGCATAAGAATTGATAAGGAAGGGAAAAAAGCCTGCTATTATTTGCAGATTATATCACTGTGTGTAAAAACAAAAAAAAACTTCAAAGGGTGTACACATAGATTAGTGTTTATAATATGGCTTAACAAAGTTGTGGGATATAAAATCAAAATGCAAAAATTAAAGAATACTGTTATGAATGGTGTCCCCCAGAAATTCATATATTGAAGACCTAACCCCAGAACCTCAAACTGTGACGAAATTTGGAGACCGGGTCTTTATAAAAATAATTATGGTTAAATGAGCTCATTAGAGCGGGCCCTAATCCATTATGATAAGCCTTATAAGAAAAGAAACAGAAAAAGGACCATGAGAAGACACAGGGAGAAGAAGGCCATCTACAAGCCAAGGAGAGAGGCCCTCAGAAGACACCAACCCTGCTGGACACCTTGACTGTCTTTTAACCTCCCGAAGTGTTAGAAAATAAATTTCTGTTGCTTAAGCCACCCAGTCTTTGGCACTATGTTATGGCAGTGGTATGGTTTTATACATACAGCAATGCACACATATATATATATATAAATCCACACCCACAATTATTTTTCTGAATTATTTTGACATTAAGTTGCAGCTATCATTGCCCCTTATTTTTAAACATTTCAGTGTGCATTTTCTAAGAATATTTTCTTACATACCCAAAGTACAGTTATCAAAATCAGATAATTTAACATTGATACAGTACCATTTACTTAATCCACAGTCTATTCGCAAATTAATTTTCAAAAGTGTTTCAGTTTATTAAACTAGAGCTAGACACAGATCAAGAGGAAACACAGATATAAAAGGAACAACTTTAAGGATAGTCCATAAATGAAGCAATAGGTTAGATATGCTTTACCCTTTCAGGTGTCCCACTGGGTTCTTCCAGGACCATTTTGTAGAGGATAATGAGGATAACTACACCTCACAGCATTGTTTTGAGAATTAAATGAGTTAAAGTGTAAAATGCTTAGGACAGTTCTGGCACATAATAAACACAGCTTTCTGGCCTCATTATTTTCACTTGTCCTCATGAAACCTATCATATGGGTATACTGAAATTCTTCTCAAGCCATACCTCTAGGTATGTTTTTTCCCCCATGCTGAGAACGTATTCTTCACTGTCTGGAGAAAAAGCCTATTTACTGAGAGTTAGCTCTCTAAGAGGCCATATCTGATCACTTTAAGCATTTGGGTACCCCCTCCCCTATTGCATTCCTGGAACCTATGCACATTTCTACTTAAACCATTAACAGTATGCCTTCAATACTATGCTATGAATTTGGATGCAGGTTCTGCCTTATTTTATTTGTGTCACCAGAGCTTGGTGAATAGGCACTCAATTATTTGTTGAATGAATGAATGTATAACAAGTAATAGCAATGGAGATTGACTTTATCAAAATTTTGGTTTGGGTATTTACATTTAGAACATACATCATTATAAACAAGTCTTCATCCTTGGAGTTAAAATTATTTACTTTTATTAAAATATACTACAACAGGGCTTCCCTGGTGGCGCAGTGGTTGAGAGTCCGCCTGCCGATGCAGGGGACACGGGTTCGTGCCCCGGTCTGGGAAGATCCCACATGCCGCGAAGCGGCTGGGCCCGTGAGCCATGGCCGCTGAGCTTGCGCGTCCGGAGCCTGTGCTCTGCAACGGGAGAGGCCACAATGGTGAGAGGCCCGTGTACGGTAAAAAAAAAAAAAAAAAAAAAAAAAAAAACTACAACAAATGATTACATATGTCAGTGGCCTATGACTGGGCTTATTCTACTTAATCTAATAATATTCAGTTAAGATAGACACATGCTCATCTAATCCTTGCCATGCCCCTCCACTCTCCAAACAACAATACATGCTATAGGAGTAAAAGACATTTCTGTTCTGATAGCAGACATGGAAGAAACTTTGCTGGATGATGGCTGCTTTGGGATAGGAAAGAATACAAGACAGAACACATCATGTATTTATTTTAGTAAGTAAAACAAATGGCCTATGCCTTTCAGCCAAAATGTCTCTAAAATTTTAATAAATTACATCTGAATATCAAATACTGGAAAACTCAATTAAGCTTACAAATAATATAAAATACCTGCATCATCATACATCTTCCAACTGTGTCAAAGGGATAAGAGAGTATGCCAGAGCACGTAGTCACAACTTGAGCAATGAAAAAGGAGACAAGAAAAGGAGTTTCCTTTGGTTTTGGTAATAAGCCCCAGAAAAGAAAAATTATCAAGTAACCATCTAAATTTCCAAAGTATCTTACATCATTAAGTCAAAGGATAATTCTTATAAATATATGAAAGAGGGCTCAGTTATACTTAAAATGCAGTAAAAAAAACAGTTGGATTTAATGTGGAAAGATAAAAATAATAGCAGGAGATCAATAAGAAATGAGAATCCCACACATGGCTATACTTTAAAAGCATATTTGAAAAAGAATAGCATATCTGCTATTACAGGAGATTTGTTATTAATAGCACTGAAAACTAGAGATGGCAGCCAGTGACCAAAAAAGTTCCTCCCTGGTTCTTCCTCATAGAGTTGGAAAAGATGAAAGAATGCCTGTTATTATTAACAGGTGATGTTTGATAAGCAGCTTTAAAGCTCTAAGCTAGTGAAGAAACATTCCTAAATCTTACAACTACTACAGGTGATAACAGAGGAAAGCAGAGGGTGATTAAACATAAATTTTTCTGTGATTAAATAAACATATATAAGATCCTGTAATTTCCATTAATCTATTTATCTGTCTAAAAAATACACTATAAACTAAAAGTATTATGTCCAGACCACAATAAAAATAACATTCAACTATGGATACATTTATACTAATGAGGGAGGGCAGAGATAATATATAAAACTATTATAAAATTTCCCTCAAGTTTTAATCTTATTTAGTAAATAATACTGGGATTCATCTCATTGCTTCTTTTTAGAAGCATTATGATGTAGTGATTAAGAGCACGGGGCCTGTGCTTGCCACATAAATAAATTACTTAGCCATTCCTAGGTTATTTATCTTTAAAATGGGATATATTAAAAGCTATCCTAGAACACTGTGAGGATATAAAGTCCTTAACAAGGTTCTCAAAACTACGTAATACCTCAAAAAATGGTAGCCATTATTACAATCTTTCTCTTTCCTACCTTATGAAGTGCTATTTACATCTGAACTGAAAAGGCAAATTGCAGAACAACCTGGAGAATACAATACAAAATCTAACAGTACCCAATAGATCACTGAGCTACAGTAGCATTTATCATATTTAACTAATTAATTATGCCTTGCCTGCTTTCCATTGATGAGAGTAAACTGATAATATGCATGTAAAAAAGTGATAATAAGGGGCTTCCCTGGTGGCACAGTGGTTGGGAATCTGCCTGCCAGTGCAGGGGACACGGGTTCGAGCCCTGGTCCGGGAGGATCCCACATGCTGCGGAGCGGCTAGGCCTGTGTGCCACAACTTCTGAGCCTGCGCCCTAGAGCCTGCAAGCCACAACTACTGAAGCCGACGCGCCTACGGCCTGTGCTCCGCAATAGGAGAGGCCACCGCAATGGGAGGCCCGCCCACCGCGGCGAGGGGTGGCCCCTACTCGCCGCAACTAGAGAAAGCCCACATGCCACAGCGAAGACCCAACGCAGCCAAAAATAAATAAAATAAATTAATTTAAAAAAAAAAAAAAAAAAGTGATAATAAAATGAATGTAAAATCAGAAAAACTCTGTTAGAAGATGCCCTCCTATATATCAAAGATCTAATTATGATATAACCTAATCAGCATGTTTTCTATTTGAGTCTTTCAGTGCAAACAGCACAAAAATCAAACGTTTATATTTATGCTTTATATCCAAAGTCAGATCCATAATACAGTTATAATTTAATTAGGTTATGGCAAAGTCATGATTAAACAGAATGCTATAATATCTCTTATGTCATCATTTATTTTGATTTCTATAATTAAAAGTAAACATACCTGCTGAACATATTACTAATTAGAATAAAAAGAAACAAACAATTTATTTAATATATACTAGTTAAAGTACCAAATTACCTTAATTGTGTCATAAGTTCCAAAATAAGAGGCTCGGTACACAATGATGCCCTGAACTGAAACACCAAACCCTTGGTATAAACCAACAATTCCATCTGATTTTGCTATTTTCATAATACAGTCACCTAAACCCTTGAATTGTCGCTCTTCAGGACCTAAAATAAAGCCATTTAAAATTTATTAGTAACATTATATCAGATAAGTACTTTAATCAAAGTAAATTAAACATTTTACAGATTTAAATTATCTGGAACTAACATTTAGAAATCTTTATAACAAAAAAAGGCACAAGTCTTTGTGCCGTTCCATTCATTTAAAGATAATTAAGATGTCAAGTAGTATCTTAAGATATTTTAACTGAAAATATTAATCTCTTATAAAAGCAATCTAATTCAAGCAATCTGACTGGCTTAAAACATTTCAATAAAATTATGAGAAGTTACTAGTCAGCATTCAGAAAATACTTAGGCATGCAAAACTTGCTTCAGCTGAAGAGCAGAAGGACGGATGAAGCAAAAAGACAAAGCTAAAAACTAGTAACTTTAAGGATCACTGGCATTTTAGATGAGGTGTCATATTTTTCTAGTGTTTGCTGGTTTTGTTTTTATTTTCCCTTGACCTAGAACTCCTCGATATTTTACAAATATTATATATAGAATACAATCTTTCAAAATAAACTAAGTTCTCCCAATTTTGAGAGAAAACAAAACTATAGAATTGAAATTAAACCAAGGTACATATGTTATTTTCAGTTTCTTAACAATAACAAAAAAATTTGGAATGCCAGTTAAACATCATAGATGAAACTCCTATTCTCATCTTTGTTCAAACTGCCACCCCTTCTGAGGCATTTTCTCTAATCACTTAACTAAATTGATGTCACTCTCGTCTCCTAAATTTTTTTCATGGCACTTTTTTGCTGACAGTATATTTTAGTTATTTATTCTTTTTTTTTTTTTACTACTCGTGATCTCCACTAGACTGTAAGGTACATGAACCAGGAGCTCCATGTTTAATATGGTGTGTGTGTATGTGTGTGTATATTACACATACACAACCTGTATCTCAAGCAGGGCCTGGTTCACCTCACGCACTCAATAATACTCGTTGAAAGAATCTCTGCTCCCTTAAGAAATTCTATTAAAATAATAATAAAGAAAAAACAGGTTTAAAGCCAAATAAGCAAAAAAGAGTACATGACGAGAATAAAATCCACAAATTTTAGCAAGATGGAAAGGAGGTGGAGGATGGTAACTCACTAAGTGGAACAGAGAAAGTTGAAACATAATTTCTTGCAGAGGGAGATATTGTTGAGAAGCGAGCCATTTGATTCCAATAACCACAGAAATACTTAAAATTAGAGTAAGTAAGTACTATTGTGGTGAGAACAAATTAGCATCTGGATGCTCAAAATCCACAACCTCACCCTGAGTAGCCAAGTGACTTACTCCTCTGTCATCCTCAGAACTCAACACAAGGCTCCAACTTGTGTTGCAGTCACATGGAGCCAACTGAGTGACCTCCACAATTACTGAAAATGACTCACACAAAGATACATCATTGTGAACGTCAGATCATCAGAGATATACGGTAATTAAAAAGAAAAAAAGCCACATAAAAAGGATCAGCAGTAAGAGAGTGATTTCTTAAGAGCAGTATTAGAAACTAGAATCCAGATTAATGCTTTCAAAATTGTGAAAGAAAATAATTTTAAATCCAGAATTTTACATATGGCCAAACATTAAGAGGGTGAAACACAGACATTTTCAGATATGCAAGATCTCAATTTATCTCCTATTCAACCTTCTCAGAAAGCTATCAAAGAACATATCTACCAAAACAAGGGTATAACAAAAACACAGAAAGATGTGATAAATAAGTAAGGACAGAGGAAAAGGGAATCTCTAGGATGAGAGTTATACACCTAATGTAGAGAGGAGCCACAGTCAAGACAGGAAACTAAGTGCATGAAGGGATCTAGGAGATGGCTCTCTAAACAAACAAACAAACAAACAAACTGGAAATAAGTTATAAGCAGTCTCTGTGCTTACTCTTTTTGTTACTACAGTATTGGCCTTCCCCTTCTCTCTTTTAAGAGAAAAGAAAAAAGTAGTAATCTTTAGGCTCTATAACTTTATCATTTGGTTGTGAATAAAATTTTTAGATGGAATACAACACTTGTTATAAGCATAACTAAAATAGATAATACAGTGTTCAAAAACACAAAGAAGAAAGAGTTAGTATTTCTAAAAATCCCATACCTTTCCCAATATCAACACCTAATCGGGTTCGGGCAAAATCTAGCGGATATACTACACATAAGGATGTTGCCCCAGCAGCTCCACCAGAAGCCAGGTTTGCCAAAAACCACCTCCAGAACTGAAATATATTAATTAAAACATGGTTATTAAACTATAGAATCTGATTTTTAAACATCCTTGTTTTTATAAGGTTAAAAAGCCAGATTTACAAACTGCTTTTATAAAGTGAACACCTATAATAACGCATATATTATCATGCAAAATACTTCCCTTCATGTCCATGCAGCCTTTATTTCTTACCAGGCGGTCTGGGAGATACAGCTTAGATGCTGACATACTGAAATTCCAAGATATTTTAATGTCCTCCAGCAAAAGTAGCCCAAGTTATCAAAAGAGGCCACATAAGATATTCTGCTCTTTAGACTGTATAAAGTTTTTTGTTAATAATATATTTTAGTTATGACTAAAATGTTAGGCATCTGTGGAGGCTTTAGTGGTTCCCCTTCTTGGCGGCAGTGGAGAGGGACAGTAATACATCATAATGCCACAATTTCACTTTGTAGTTTTAGTAGAAATAAATTTAAGTAGCTCAAAAATATAGATTATGTTCAAATGCCAACATGTAAATTGGCAGAAATCAATTATAATGTGGTTGAGTGGCATGTAAGACCTTATTGATCTACTAGTTCATGTGGGCTGTTGAAGTTCTTTTTGATAAACATTTGAAATGTGCCCTGCTTAAGTCCAATAAACTGCTTTTCAACATTAGAGCTCACTGGAGAAGAAAGGAATATTTGAATTGGAACTGTCATAGAAAATCTAGGGTACAAGGCCACAGTAACCATTCTAGCTAGTCAAGCTCAGTTTCTCACTTCTCTAGCTCTTATTTCTAACAATTTTAAGTCTCAGATGCTTTGGAACTCTCAATTTTCTCTTGGCCTGGAATGCCCTTCTTGTTTTTAAATTTTCTTCCTATCTTTTTAAAACAAAAAGTTATCAAGTTATGTTCTAACTCAAATTCTATTTCTTCCACGAATTCTCTGATCCCCATAAAAACCCACCCAAAACTGCATGTAATCATACCCTCTCCCCATAAATACTTCATCTCTCAGAGAATTAAAGGTGAATCATGTGATCAATATGTAAAATGTGTCAACATGTTCCAGATTCTCATTTTTTAAATAGTATTTACAATAACTTTCTACTTTCAATTGATAATTATTTGTGTACCTGTCTTGTCTTATCTTCTACTGACTATAAATTTCTTCAGGCCAGAATTATTATTTTTATTTTTACTTGTTGAGATACATTTACACACCATACAGCTCACCCACGTCAAGTATTCAGTTCAATGGACTGTTTGCATATTCACAGAGCTGTGCGACCATTACCAGTTTCAGAACATTTTCTTCACCCCGAAAGGAACCCTGTACCCACCAGCAGTCACTCCCCATCTTCCCAATCCCCCTGAGCCCTACATAACCATTAAGCTACTTTCTGTCTCTACAGATTTGCCTATTCTGGACATTTCCTATACATGAAATAACACAATATGCAGTCTTTTGTGACTGCCTTCTTTCATATAACATGTTTACAAGGTTCATCTGTGTTGTAGCATGTGTTAGCACTTCATTCCGTTTCACTGGCAAATAATATTTCACGACCACATTTTATTTATCCATTCCTCAGTTCACGGACATTTAGGTTGTCTACATTTTTTTGAGGCCTAGATTCTTAATTCATTTGCTTATTTCAGAAAGCAAGTCATGGGGCCTTGTCCAGAGTAAGAGTAATGCATTCAATAAATATTTGTTTAATGAAGGGTACTCAGACTCCCATTGTGCCTTTTAAGTGAAACTCATAAGTTCTATTGTATTGGTAGCCACGGTTCATAATCACACAGAGATTAGACCAGAAGGTTGAATCTCACCCCAGGGCAGCTAATCCATAGTCCAGAAGATGATCTGTAACCTGGTAGAAAAAGTAGAGCTGGGCCATAGTTTAAGTCTTAGGAATTTGACTCCAGAATGTCTATGCCAGTTACCAGTAAGGACAGAAATGGAAAAGATATTAAATAATTTTTTTTAGGTTTCAGTCTACTTTGAGACTGTTGAAACCTATAGATACTTTTCCAATAAAAATCACATATATATAAACATATACTTTTAGTGTAAGTTATTCCTCAAGCATGCATGGATCTCAGGTAAAGAACCTCTCACCATCTGAAAGGTTAGAAGGAATCACTATGATATTAACACTGAACTTAAAAGAAACAAAGAAAATATAGGTAAGTAAAAAAGGGCAATAATGAGAAAACACAGAGCAAACACACACAAAAAGCAGATCATTAGAGACAGAGATAGACTAAGTGACCTGGGAGACAAAGATAAAGAATACAGTTTGATCCCTAGAGCTGTCTTTGGTTCAAATTCCAGTGCCAGTGTATCATTGCAAGAAATACCCATTTTTCTTGAAGTAATTTAAGTCTCTGTTTCTTACAAGCAAATAAACCAAACCAAATATGATATGCAGCACAAAGATTTATAAAGTACATCTTAAATTCTATTTAACCTTTTTTTTCCTTCCTAGATAAGAGAAAGAAAACAGATCCATGACTTTCTGGGTGAATGATCATATAATTTATTATTCAAATGAGGACCCCTCTGCTAGTGAAAGTGGGGCCTATGAAAAAGCAGGCAGGCACAACATGTATAAATAGTATGGCCAAACTACTAATGGAAGGAAGGAAGGGCAGAAGGGGGAGGGTGGAAGGGAGGAAGGAGAGGGAGATAAGAAGTAAGAATCTATGCTGAATGATAATCCTGCAAGTGTTTGTGTAACAAGTCTGTCCCTCCACAATTAAGCCTGAAAATAAAACAGACCCAGGAGAGGTTGTATATCAGCATAAATGAGTTTTTAATTATAAGTTAGTAATTTCAGATACCACTATACTGTAAAAGGAGAGGGCATCAAAAAGAGTCAGGCAAGGAGAGGAGAACAAAAGAGTCTAGGGGGTTTGGAGGAAAATAATCCTGTTTATTTTCAACTGTTGACAGATGATAAACAGACTTGATGCCTCCAAGAACAAATACCCTGAGACCAAAGTTCTTTCTAACAGTTTGTCTGGGCATGGAAGACAGCTGGAAGTTCTAGTCTTCTCTGCTGAGGGTTGTGCTGGTAGCTGCTAAGGAGTGGCAGAGGCATATTTTATGCCCAGTTCAGCTAAGACTCATCTAGTCTAGTCACCTCAGCTGAGAGAGGAATAGAGTGCAATAGAAAGAACTAAATTTGGGAGTTAGAAAGACATGAACACATGACTAGGGTAAGTGCTTTAAGCTCTGTCTTGCTTTCCTTATCTGTACATTAAGGATAAAAATAACTACCTCAAAGGATGAGGTAAAAATTCAGTGAAACAGTATATAGTAGGCACACACTTCCCTACCATGGTTATTTTTTTTAAACCTTTTACTTTGAGATAATTGCAGATTCACATGCATCCTAATACACATGGAGTTTATAAACTTTTCAACCAATTTCCCCCAATGGTAATATCTAGCATAACTATAGCAGAGTAAATTAACACTGATAAAAATCTACCTGATTCATATTTCACCAGTTACACACACTTATTTGTGTGTATATTTAGTTTTATGCCATTTTATCATGTGTGCAGATTCATGTAACCACCAATCACCACGGTGAACAGTTCCA
Source organism: Hyperoodon ampullatus (assembly GCF_949752795.1). Lineage (NCBI taxonomy): Eukaryota > Metazoa > Chordata > Mammalia > Artiodactyla > Ziphiidae > Hyperoodon > Hyperoodon ampullatus. Next base: position 138,892,029 of record NC_136914.1, read on the forward strand.
TGATAAAGACCCCTCATTGCTACCCTTTTATAGCCACCTCCTTCTCTCCTAGCAACCACTATTATAATTTCCATCTCTATAATCTTCTCACCTTACTAATGCTATATACATGAAATCAGAAAGCAAATATAATTTTTGAGATTGGCTTCTTTTCACTTAGCATTCAAAGTTTCTGTAGGTATCAAAAGTCTGTTTTTAAAACTGTGGTAAAATATACGTAAAATTTACTGTTTTAGCCATGTTTAAGTATATAATTCAGCAGCATTAAGTACAATACGGTATAAGCGGCATTATTATCTACTTCCAGAACTTTTCATCATGCTATATATAAACTGTGTGTCTATTAAATAATCTCCATCCCCCCCAGCTCCTGGTAACCTCTATTCTACTTTCTGTCTCTATGAACTTGCCTTTTCTAGGTCCCTAAGGGGATTATACAGTATTTGTTTTATCAAAGGGTTGTTCCTCTTTATTGCTGAGTAATCTTCCATGGTGTGATGTACCATAGTTTGTTTAAGCATTCACCTGTTGAAGGAAATCTGGGTTATTCCCAAATTTTTGTCTATAATGAAACAATCTTCTATGAACATTGTATACATTGCTTTTTTTGTGAACAGAAGTTTTTATTCTCTGGGATAAGTGCCCTAGAGTTGGACTGTATGATAAGCATATGTTTAGTTTGTAAGAAACTGTCATACTCTTTTCTAGAGTGGCAGTATCATTTTACATTCCCACCAGCAATGTAAGAATGATTCAGCTCCTCTGCATCCGTGCCAACATCTGGTGTTGTCACCATTTTAGCCATTCTGGTAAGTGTGCAGAGATACCTCACTGTGGTAGATCAACCACTTTTAAATCACATACACTGTATTTGTTTTTTCTACCTTCTCTGCTTCTTTTTTTTTTTTTTTTTTTTGCGGTAGGCGGGCCTCTCACTGTTGTGGCCTCTCCCCTTGCGGAGCACAGGCTCCGGAGCACAGGCTCAGTGGCCATGGCTCACGGGCCCAGCCGCTCCGCGGCATGTGGGATCTTCCCAGACCGGGGCACGAACCCGTGTCCCCTGCATCGGCAGGCGGACTCTCAACCACTGCGCCACCAGGGAAGCCCCTCTGCTTCTTTTAAGACTAGGTAAGAAACCAAAAATATTGACTTTTCTTTTTCAGTCCTTTTTTTTTCCCCCCACTTTTCTTGGCAGGGGGTTGGGGGCAGAGATAGGATACAATTTTGATGTCCAAGGGGAGAAATAAAAGGGTCATTGGTATCCAGATTTAGTAAATAATATATATTTAAACATTACACTATTACTTGTGACTGAATACCTTTACATTCTAAATAAGATAGCATGCTCTTTATAGGTATACTAAAAATGTTTTTACCTCAGGCTCTACTAATTTGAAATTTATTACAGAATTTTAGCACGGATCAAAGTTAACTTCAAAACTTTTAGAGCCATGTTATTTACACCGTTAGGGATAGATGTTAGTAACATAAATTTTCTGGTTAATTCTGGAGTTAATTGCTCCATTTGGCTTAGTCTTATAGGAATTATCTTTTGGGGGAGATGGGGTGGAAAATGTTCAATAAAGAGTTAACTCAGCAGGCCTGTGTTGCCCAAACCCTATACACACTGAAAAGATCTTCAGGACCACCCTTGCTCAAACTCAAAGGTTCCTTTGAGATAACCGTCTGAGCCCTTGGAATATCCTACCTAATTAGAGTGTCTTTATATGCCTGAAGCTTTGGGTAACACCAGATGGTTCATACTAACCTTGATTTATGGTGAACACCCCTTTGTATGCTTTGGGCTAAACTATATCAGTATGACCTCTTGAGTGGGTGGGGGCAGTGGCTGGAGACTGAGTAGCTAAGGTCAGTCACATTACACATGCCTATGAAACTGACTCCCCAAAAAGCCTGGCCATCATGGCTCAAGTGAGCAACCCTATTTGGCAACACATTATATGTGTTGTCATACATTATTGCTGGGAGAATTAAGTGCTGTCCAGGTGAATCTACGAGGAGAGGACAGCTAGAAGCTTGCACCTAGCTTCTCCTGGATTTTGTCCTATGTGCCTTTTCCCTTTGTTGATTTTAATCTATATCCTTTTGTTGTAATAAACCATGAGTATAACAGCTTTTCTGAGTTCTCTGAGGCCTAGTGAACCGCTGAACGTGAAGATGGTCTTGAGGACCCTCTGACATAGGTTCTTAGTCAAGAGAAGTTCCAACTATTAGAATTGTTACGTAAAGATGACAGAAACATTTTTCTGAGTGCCTACCATAAAAGCACAGCACTGGGACTTCCCTGGTGGCGCAGTGGTTAAGAATCTGCCTGCCAATGCACGGGACATAGGTTCGAGCCCTGGTCCGGGAAGATCCCACATGCCACGGAGCAACTAAGCCCGTGCACCACAACTACTGAGCCTGTGCTCTAGAGCCCGTGTGCCACAACTACTGAAGCCCGCGCACCTAGAGCCTACGCTCCGCAACGAGAACCCACCGCAATGAGAAGCCTGCGCACCGCAATGAAGAGTAGCCCCCACTCACGGCAACTAGAGAAAGCCCACACGCAGCAACAAAGACCCAACACATCCAAAAATAAATAAATTAAAAAAAAATACCAATTACTTAAAAAAAAGCACAGCACTACTGTAAGCACTTTATGTGCCTTTACATGTTTAGTCTCATCTAAACCTCATGAGGTAGGTATTCTTATGTCCAATTTTCAGATGAGGAAACTAAAGATCAGAGAGGTGATATTCAAAAATTCACACAGCTAAATAAGCTGAGTGCCAGGACCTAAATCCAGATTTTCTGAATCTAAGCATAAAGAATTTTCTTTGTTACCTTTATACCTTCAACTACATGATAGCGCAAAGCACTCAATAAAGGAAATAAGGGGTCTAAAAGGAAATTAATGGAAATAGCAACAAAGAAATGTTCCATAAATAGTTGCTTTTAAAGAATCTGCTAGGACAGCTTGGTTGGTTGGCTGGAGGAAAAGAAAAAGACAAAGGATGAGGGGGTAGAGAGACATTATAAGGGCGGGTGAGGGGAAGATCTTGACAGTAATGTAGGTGGTCTAGTGTATATGGAGGTAACAAAACAAATAGAGACCAGGACAAATGACACATAGTTCATACGAGTAGGAAATTTTGAAAATGAGATTTTATAACCAAGGGAGTGATTACTTGAAAAGAAAAAGCACCTTTGTAATTAAAAAAAGAGAATTCTCTAACTTTTTTAAAATTAATTTTTATTGGAATATAGTTGCTTTACAAGAGAATTCTCTAAGTTGAATTTATCATTTTCCTGTGTTTGACTTGATCTTCCTACACACTTTAATCTCAGCCAAATAGAGCCTCAGTCATAAAGAAGAAACAATTTGCCTCTTTAGGAAATAAATTACTTCAGTATTAGGAAATACACATTTGTTGACTGCTTTTTTTGCTTATCAAAACCAGATTAAATGCTGAATTTTTCTAGTGCAGCAGAATAGGGATTATAAAATGAAAATTATATTAAAATTAATATTTATTCAGAGAAATATTGCATTGAGACAAAACATCTCTTAGTTATTAAAACTATGTTAAGAGGTTTAGAGAAACTGGTAAAAGTTAATACAATTCTATGTTTTCCATATGTCATTTCTATAACTTAATACATATTATAGTATGCTAACAGTTCCTATGTTTTTTCTCAGGTATTATTAATCTTTTTTAAAGGTACTTATTTATTTATTATTTTTATTTCTTTATTTTGGTGCGCTGGGTCTTCGCTGCGGTGCATGGACTCTTTGTTGCGGTGTGCAGACTTCTCTAGTTGTGGTACACGGGGTCTAGAGCACATGAGCTCAGTAGCTGCAGCTTGTGGACTTCTCTAGTTTTGGCGCACGGGCTCCAGAGTGTGTGGGCTCAGCAGCTGCAGTGCATGGGCTCCAGAGCAGGTGGGCTCAGTAGTTGTGGCATGTGGGCTTCTCTCTAGTTGTGTTGCATGGGCTCAGTTGCCCTGTGGCATGTGGGATCTTAGTTCCCCAACCAGGCATCGAACCCATGTCCCCAACATTGGAAGGCAGATTCTTAACCACTGGACCACCAGGGAAGTCCCTAACAGTTACTATGCTTTAACTATTATTTTTTTCCACCATTTGAGCACCTCCTCTCCAAATAAAACCCCACAGGTAATGAATGGATAAAGAAGATGTGGTACATATATAAAGTGGAATACTATTCAGTCATAAAAAAGAATGAAATAATGCCATTTGCAGGAAGATGGACTAGAGATCATCATACTAAGTGAAGTAAATCAGAAAGAGAAAGACAAATACCATATGATATCACTTATATGTGGAATCTAAAATATGACAGAAATGGACCTATCTATGAAACAGAAACAGACTCACAAACATAGAGAATGGACTTGTGGTTGCCAAGGGGGATGGCGGTGGGGGAGGAAGGTGGGAGAGGCTGGGGTTAGCAGATGTAAGCTGTTTTATAGAAAACAGATAAACAACAAGGTCCTACTGTATAGCACAGGGAACTACATTCAATATCCTGGAATAACCATAATGGAAAAGTATATAAAAAAGAATGTATATATATACATATATGTATAACTGAATTGCTTTGTCATACAGCAGAAATTAACCAACACTGTATTGATAAATCAACTATACTTCAACTGAAAAAAACCCCTCAAGTAAGACAAATCCAACTACTTCTTAAAAAATTTTAGAGATATTAAAATATAATTACCTGTTTTTCCTAAAAATAAAACTACCATATGACCCAGCAATTCTACTCCTGGGTGTATACCCAAAAAAACACAAAAACACTAACTCTAAAAGATACATGCACCCCAATGTTCACAGCAGCATTATTTACAATTGCCAAGGTATGGAAGCAATCTAAGTGTCCATCAAAAGACGAATGGATAAAGAAGATGTGGTATACATAAACAATGGAATACTATTGTGCTATAAAAAAGAATGAAATTTTGCCATCTGCAGTAACATGGATGGACTTTGAGGGCATTATGCTAAGTGAAATAAGTCAGAGAAAGACAAATACTGTATGATATCACTTATATGTGGAATCTATAAAATACAACAAACTAATGAATAAAACAAAAAAGAAGCAACTCACAGATATAGAGAACAAACTAGTGGTTACCAGTGGGGAGAAGGAAGGGGGAGGGGTAGACAGGGATGGCAGAAAAAAGGGATTACTATGAGACAATATGAAATCATGTGTGTAAAACTTTTGAAAATTGCAAAGTACTATATAATTTAAAGAATCTTTCATTCAATTAAAAAATAACAAAATAAAATAAACAATAATTACCTGTTTTTCTTTATTAACTCCAGACATGAACAGTTGTTTGTACTTGTCTTTGAAAGCAAAGTTTAGAGCTTGTGTTGGAAAATACCGGATAACATTTGCGAAATTGCCACGCCAATAACTGAAGAAACCTACAAAAGAAAATATACTAAATATAAACTTATATTTTATTATTATTAAATAATGTGCATACTTTTAACAAACTTAGCTGTTTGAACTATCTAAAACATCTTTTCTCATGAGAAAAAAAATAAAGTTTACATGTGTCTCCAACTGAAGAAAAAAGGCAGTGTTAATTCCACCTACCCCATTTCAATTTTGTTAATTTCCAAAAGGAAGCCGTGAATGCCTAAAAACCTATGGAAAGCATTACCAGTTGAATATAGGGGTCTTTAGTAGTAGAAAAACAGCTTACTAGTGTTTGTCAGAGAAGCTAGTAATCCTTAGCCTCATTTCCAAATCATAAAATACAATTCCTATGGTAACAAGGCTGTTGGAACAAAACTGTTTTGTGTCTACACTCCTGAGAATGAGAAAGGGATAAAAGAATCGTATCTTTATATTTTAAAATCTAGCCAAAAAAGAATCAATTTACAATTCAAGGCAGTCTCCAGAGGCTTGATGGAGAGATAGTAGGAAACTTTCAAGGTCAATAATCTTCCCACTTCAAATCTCCATGGAATGACCAAACTTTATAATTCAGTCACTGTGTTACCCTGATAATTCAGAACTGCCTTTATAATCCATAGCTGCCCTGGAATACAACAGGCTAGCCCTTCATGACCCATAGTTGTTTTTACAGATGGTTTGACCCTGCTACTCTGAATAGGATACCTTTAGTCCCAGCTGGGAGAATAGGATACCCAGAATCAGTCTTCTAAAGATAAAAATGCAAATGAAGATAATCTCAGTTGACTGGGCCCAGTGCTCAGAAACTGAAAGTTAGATTAGATAAACACACAAAGGGAAATACATTTATTTGTTAAATAACTATACTTTGTGGGAAAAAACACTGAATATTGGTGATCCCAAGCTAAATATAAAGCAGTTGCACAAAGACAATTAAGAAGTTTATTAATAGCCAAGAAATCTTCTCAGTCCTCACAGCTGATTCAGTTACAAGGCATTCAGTTGTAGGCATAAATTACTAGGGCATTTAACACATAATGGTAATAGCTACAAATTCTTGAGCATTTAATAAGTGCCAGGCACTGGCAAAAGCTTTATATATTTCATTTAATCATCACACTATGCTTATGACATACGTTCTCCTATAATACCCATTTTATACATGCATAAGTTGAAACTTTTATAAGTTTAGAAACTATAACCAGGATTTTGAATCAAGTCTTCTGTCTCCAAAGCTCTATTTCAGCTTTGGGTTTCTGCAGAAACAAAACTTAGAGAAGCCCTAAAATTATTAAACTATGGTAAATAAAGCTCTATTTTTTAAAAAATGGAAAATGATTACTGTAAATTTTTTTGAGGCAATATAAACAAAACAATAATACTAATTTCTAGGAACTGCTTTTTATTCATTTAATTCTCATAATCACCCATGATGTAGGTACTATTAGTTTCTCCATTTTAAATATGAAGAAATGAGTTAAAAACAACTTCTATGGCAGAGAGAAGTTAGTTAAGTAACTTGCCCAGTGTCACTTAGTCAGAAAACTGTAGACCTGGATTCAAACCGAAGCAATCTGGCTCAGTAAATCAGTCCCTTAACACTTTTCCATAAATAATTTAATCATACAAATATTTTCTGTACTAAGAAAGCTCAACAATTTTTCTTTAATGGAAGCAAAATAAAAATCTTAAAACATGAGAAATATAAGCAAATTATAAAGGAATATTTCTTGCTAGTTATGGCCATGTTGAATTACTGAGGGAAGTTGGTGAATCTAACTTTTGGAGGTATTTTTAGAGCTTTTTAAGTTCTTCATAGTTAATAAAAAACATTTGATAACATAGCTAAGCATTTTTATTTTCTGAGGTCAGACCTGTGGAAGAGAAATGTTGAAAGTAAAATGTGACGGTGTAAATGATACTGAAGAATAAGATTTGATTTTCTAGACCATGTTTTATAGTAACACAACAACAGACTACTTGCAGAGGATCTTTTTTTTTTTTTTTACCAGTTAAGTTTAACTTTATTTTTTTTCTGCTTTATAACAAATTTAATCAGTTATACATATATATATGTTTCCATATCCCCTCCCTTTTGCGTCTCCCTCCCACCCTCCCTATCCCACCCCTCCAGGCGGTCACAAAGCACCGAGCTGATCTCCCTGTGCTAGGCGGCTGCTTCCCACTAGCTATCTACCTTACGTTTGGTAGTGTATATATGTCCATGTCTCTCTTTCGCTTTTTCACAGCTTACCCTTCCCCCTCCCCATATCCTCAAGTCCATTCTCTAGTAGGTCTGTGTCTTTATTCCTCTCTTACCCCTATGTTCTTCATGACATTTTTTTCCCTTAAATTCCATATATATGTGTCAGCATACAGTATTTGTCCTTCTCCTTCTGACTTACTTCACTCTGTATGACAGACTCTAGGTCCATCCACCTCATTACAAATAGCTCAATTTCATTTTTTTATGGCTGAGTAAGATTCCATTGTATATATGTGCCACATCTTCTTTATCCATTCATCCGATGATGGACACTTAGGTTGTTTCCATCTCCGGGCTATTGTAAATAGGGCTGCTATGAACATTTAGGTACATGACTATTTTTGAATTATGGTTTTCTGAGGGTATATGCCCAGTAGTGGGATTGCTGGGTCATATGGTAGTTCTATTTGTAGTTTTTTAAGGAACCTCCATACTGTTCTCCATAGTGGCTGTACCAATTCACATTCCCACCAGCAGTGCAAGAGTGTTCCCTTTTCTCCACACCCTCTCCAGCATTTATTGTTTCTAGATTTTTTGATGATGGCCATTCTGACTGGTGTGAGATGATATCTCATTGCAGTTTTGATTTGCATTTCTCTAATGAGTAAAGATGTTGAGCATCCTTTCATGTGTTTGTTGGCAGTCTGTATATCTTCTGTGGAGAAATGTCTATTTAGGTCTCCTGCCCATTTTTGGATTGGGTTGTTTGTTTTTTTGTTATTGAGCTGCATGAGCTGCTTATAAATTTTGGAGATGAATCCTTTGTCAGTTGCTTCATTTGAAAATATTTTCTCCCATTCTGAGGGTTGTCTTTTGGTCTTGTTCATGGTTTCCTTTGCTGTGCAGAAGCTTTTAAGTTTCATTAGGTCCCATGTGTTTTTGTCTTTATTTCCATCTCTCTAGGAGGTGGGTCCAAAAGGATCTTGCTGTGATTTATATCATAGAGTGTTCTGCCTATGTTTTCCTCTAAGAGTTTGATACTGTCTCGCCTTACATTTAGGTCTTTAATCCATTTTGAGCTTATTATTGTGTATGGTGTTAGGGAGTGATCTAATCTCATACTTTTACATGTCCCTGTCCAGTTTTCCCAGCACCACTTATTGAAGAGACTGTCCTTTCTCCACTGTACATTCCTGCCTCCTTTATCAAAGATAAGGTGACCATATGTGCGTGGGTGTATCTCTGAGCTTTCTATCCTGTTCCATTGATCTATCTTTCTGTTTTTGTGCCAGTACCATACTGTCTTGATTACTGTAGCTTTGTAGTATAGTCTGAAGTCAGGGAGCCTGATTCCTCCAGCTCCATTTTTCGTTCTCAAGATTGCTTTGGCTATTCGGGGTCTTTTGTGTTTCCATGCAAATTGTGAAATTTTTTGTTCTAGTTCTGTGAAAATTGCCAGTGGTAGTTTGATAGGGATTGCATTGAATCTGTAGATTGCTTTGGGTAGTAGAGTCATTTTCACAATGTTGATTCTTCCAATCCAAGAACATGGTACATCTCTCCATCTATTTGTATCATCTTTAATTTCTTTCATCAGTGTCTTATAATTTTCTGCATACAGGTCTTTTGTCTCCTTAGGTAGGTTTATTCCTAGATATTTTATTCTTTTTGTTGCAATGGTAAATGGGAGTGTTTTCTTGATTTCACTTTCAGATTTTTCATCATTAGTATATAGGAATGCCAGAGATTTCTGTGCATTCATTTTGTATCCTGCTACTTTACCAAATTCATTGATTAGCTCTAGTAGTTTTCTGGTAGCATCTTTAGGATTCTCTATGTATAGTATCATGTCAGCTGCAAACAGTGACAGCTTTACTTCTTCTTTTCCGATTTGGATTCCTTTTATTTCCTTTTCTTCTCTGATTGCTGTGGCTAAAACTTCCAAAACTATGTTGAATAAGGGTGGTGAGAGTGGGCAGCCTTGTCTTGTTCCTGATCTTAGTGGAAATGGTTTCAGTTTTTCACCATTGAGGATGATATTGGCTGTGGGTTTGTCATATATGGCCTCTATTATGTTGAGGAAAGTTCCCTCTATGCCTACTTTCTGCAGGGTTTTTATCATAAATGGGTGTTGAATTTTGTCGAAAGCTTTCTCTGCATCTATTGAGATGATCATATGGTTTCTCTCCTTCAATTTGTTAATATGGTGTATCACGTTGATTGATTTGCATATATTGAAGAATCCTTGCATTCCTGGAATAAACCCCACTTGATCATGGTGTATGATCCTTTTAATGTGCTGTTGGATTCTGTTTGCTAGTATTTTGTTGAGGATTTTTGCATCTATGTTCATCAGTGATATTGGCCTGTAGTTTTCTTTCTTTGTGACATCCTTGCCTGGTTTTGGTATCAAGGTGATGGTGGCCTCGTAGAATGAGTTTGGGAGTGTTCCTCCCTCTGCTATATTTTGGAAGAGTTTGAGAAGGATAGGTGTTAGCTCTTCTCTAAATGCTTGATAGAATTCGCCTGTGAAGGCATCTGGTCCTGGGCTTTTGTTTGTTGGAAGATTTTTTATCACAGTTTGAATTTCAGTGCTTGTGATTGGTCTGTTCATATTTTCTATTTCTTTCTGATTCAGTCTTGGCAGGTTGTGCATTTCTAAGAATTTGTCCATTTCTTCCAGGTTGTCCATTTTATTGCCATAGAGTTGCTTGTAGTAATCTCTCATGATCTTTTGTATTTCTGCAGTGTCAGTTGTTACTTCTCCTTTTTCATTTCTAATTCTATTGATTTGAGTCTTCTCCCTTTTTTTCTTGATGAGTCTGGCTAATGGTTTATCAATTTTGTTTATCTTCTCAAAGAACCAGCTTTTAATTTTATTGATCTTTGCTGTCATTTCCTTCATTTCTTTTTATTTCTGATCTGATGTTTATGATTTCTTTCCTTCTGCTAACTTTGGGATGTTTTTGTTCTTCTTTCTCTAATTGCTTTAGGTGCAAGGTTAGGTTGTTTATTCGAGATGTTTCCTGTTTCTTAAGGTAGGATTGTATTGCTATAAACTTCCCTCTTAGAACTGCTTTTGCTGCATCCCATAGGTTTTGGGTCGTCGTGTCTCCATTGTCATTTGTTTCTAGGTATTTTTTAATTTCCTCTTTGATTTCTTCAGTGATCCCTTCGTTATTAAGTAGTGTTTTGTTTAGCCTCCATGTGTTTGTATTTTTTACAGATCTTTTCCTGTAATTGATATCTAGTCTCATAGCATTGTGGTCAGAAAAGATACTCGACACAATTTCAATTTTCTTAAATTTACCAAGGCTTGATTTGTGACCCAAGATATGATCCTGGAGAATGTTCCATGAGCACTTGAGAAAAATGTGTATTCTGTTGTTTTTGGATGGAATGTCCTATAAATATCAATTAAGTCCATCTTGTTTAATGTATCATTTGAAACTTGTGTTTCCTTATTTATTTTCATTTTGGATGATCTGTCCATTGGTGAAAGTGGGGTGTTAAAGTCCCCTACTATGGAAGTGTTACTGTCGATTTCTCCTTTTATGGCTGTTAGTATTTGCCTTATGTATTGACGTGCTCCTATGTTGGGTGCATAAATATTTACAATTGTTATATCTTCTTCTTGGATCGATCCCTTGATCATTATGTAGTGTCCTTCTTTGTCTCTTCTAGTAGTCTTTATTTTAAAGTCTATTTTGTCTGATATGAGAATTGCTACTCCAGCTTTCTTTTGATTTCCATTTGCATGGAATATCTTTTTCCTTCCCCTTTCAGTCTGTATGTGTCTCTAGGTCTAAAGTGGGTCTCTTGTAGACAGCATATATATGGGTCTTGTTTTTGTATCCATTCAGCCAATCTGTGTCTTTTGGTGGGAGCATTTAGTCCATTTACATTTAAGGTAATTATTGATATGTATGTTCGTATTCCCATTTCCTTAATTGTTTTGGGTTCGTTATTGTAGGTCTTTTCCTTCTGTTGTGTTTCTTGCCTAGAGAAGTTCCTTTAGCATTTGTTGTAAAGCTGGTTTGGTGGTGCTGAACTCTCTCAGTTTTTGCTTGTCTGTAAACGTTTTAATTTCTCCATCAAATCTGAATGAGATCCTTGCTGGGTAATCTTGGTTTCAGGTTTTTCTCCTTCAACACTTTAATTATGTCCTGCCACTCCCTTCTGGCTTGTAGAGTTTCTGCTGAGAGATCAGCTGTTAACCTGATGGGGATTCCCTTGTGTGTTATTTGTTGTTTTTCCCTTGCTGCTTTTAATATGATTTGTGTTTAATTTTTGACAGTTTGATTGATATGTGTCTTGGCGTATTTCTCCTTGGATTTATTCTGTATGGGACTCTCTGTGCCTCCTGGACTTGATTAACTATTTCCTTTCCCATATTAGGGAAGTTTTCAACTATAATCTCTTCAAATATTTTCTCAGTCCCTTTCTTTTTCTCTTCTTCTTCTGGAACCCCTATAATTCGAATGTTGGTGCGTTTCATGTTGTCCCAGAGGTCTCTGAGACTGTCCTCTGTTCTTTTCATTCTTTTTTCTTTATTTTGCTCTGCAGCAGTTATTTCCACTATTTTATCTTCCACCTCACTTATCCGTTCTTCTGCCTCAGTTATTCTGCTATTGATCCCATCTAGAGTATTTTTTATTTCATTTATTGTGTTTTTAATCGATGCTTGATTCATCTTTAGTTCTTCTAGGTCCTTGTTAACTGTTTCTTGCATTTTGTCTATTCTATTTCCAAGATTTTGGATCATGGAAATAGAATCTTGGATCATCGTTACTATCATTATTGTGAATTCTTTTTCAGATAGACTGCCTAGTACCTCTTCATTTGTTAAGTCTAGTGGGTTTTTATCTTGCTCCTTCTCCTGCTGTGTGTTTTTCTGTCTTCTCATTTTGCTTATGTTACTGTGTTTGGGGTCTCCCTTTTGCAGGCTGCAGGTTCGTAGTTCCCGTTGTTTTTGGTGTCTGTCTCCAGTGGCTAAGGTTGGTTTAGTGGGTTGTGTAGGCTTCCTGGTGGAGGGGACTAGTGCCTGTGTTCTGGTGGATGAGGCTGGATATTGTCTTTGTGGTGGGCAGGTACACATCTGGTGGTGTGTTTTGGGGTGTCTGCGGACTTTTTATGATTTTAGGCAGCCTCTCTGCTAATGGGTGGCATTGTGTTCCTGTCTTGCTAGTTGTTTGTCATAGGGTGTCCAGCACTGTAGCTTGCTGGTCGTTGAGTGAAGCTGGGTGTTGGTTTTGAGATGGAGATCTCTGTAAGATTTTCGCCGTTTGATATTATGTGGAGCTGGGAGGTCTCTTTTGGACTAGTGTCCTGAAATTGCCTCTCCCACCTCAGAGGCACAGCACTGACTCCTGGCTCCTCAATTTGGGATGATTTGTTGTCTATTCATGTATTCCACAGATGCAGGGTACATCAAGTTGATTGTGGAGCTTTAATCCGCTGCTTCTGAGGCTGCTGGGAGAGATTTCCCTTTCTCGTCTTTGTTCTCACAGCTCCCGGGTCTCAGCTTTGGATTTGGCCCCGCCTCTGCGTGTAGGTCGCCGGAAGGCGTCTGTTTTTCGCTCAGACAGGACAGGGTTAAAGGAGCAGCCTCTTCGGGGACTCTGGCTCACTCAGGCCGGGAGGGAGGGAGGGGCACGGAGTGCGGGGCGAGCCTGCGGCGGCAGAGTCCAGCATGTCGTTGCACCAGCCCGAGGCGCGCCCTGCGTTCTCCTAGGGAAGCCTTCCCTGGAACCCGGGACCCCGGCAATGATGGGCTGCACAGGCTCCCGGATGGCGGCGTGGACAGTGACCTGCGCTCGCACACAGGCCTCTTGGCGGCGGCAGCAGCAGCCCCAGCGTCCCACGCCCGTCTCTGGGGTCCGTGCTTTTAGCCCGGCTCGCGCCCGTCTCTGGAGCTCCTTTAAGCAGCGCTCTTAATCCCCTCTCCTCGCGCACCAGGAAATCAAGAGGGAAGAAAAAGTCTCTTGCCTCTTCGGCTGCTCCAGAGTTTTCCCGGGCTCCCTCCCGGGTAGCTGTGGCGCATTAGCCCCCTTCAGGCTGAGTTCTCGCCGCCAGCCCCAGTCCTCTCCCTGCTTTCTGACCGAAGCCCGAGCCTCAGCTTCCAGCACCGCCCGCCCCAGCAGGCAAGCAGACAAGCCTCTCGGGCTGGTGAGTGCCGCTCGGCACCGATCCTCTGTGCGGGAATCTCTCCGCTTTGCCCTACCCAGGTATGTGGGGAGTTTCTTACCTTTTGGGAGGTCTGAGGTCTTCTGCCAGCGTTCAGTAGGTGTTCTGTAGGAGTTGTTCCACGTGTAGCTGTATTTCTGGTGTATCTGTGGGGAGGAAGGTGATCTCCGCGTCTTACTCTTCCGCCATCTTCCCCGGAAGTTCGCAGAGGATCTTAAAAGGATAAAGAACATACTGGCTAAAGAACTGCCAATCTGATCAAATGGGATTTAAGTTGAAATCATCATTCGTTTAAAAAAAAACCCAAAGTAATAAACTGAGTTTTAAAAAGTGTCATGTATCACGAATTCTAATACATGTATCATGTATTAGAATTCCCATTTTATACATGGCTCTTATTTATTAATAGTCATTTTGGAAATGGTTGATTCAGCTAGATGGTATTGAGATATTACAGGTTTCAGATTATGAGTTATTAGTTATAATTATATAATTATGATTATAGTACTGAATTAATATTTATTTCACAAAAGTGTGTCATATAAATATAAGAATAGTATAAAGGTTTGTAACTTTGGCTAATGTACTGAATATAAATGGAAGATTTTGATGAGAAAGACATCTGCAAATTAACGAGACCATGACAGAGTGACAGATTTAATGACTAAAGGGGTTTGCTAGCATTGACAGAAGAACGTATTCCTGTTAGCAAAAGTGTATTTGCATGAAAAAACCTAGAGGATTCATCAAAACAACTGTCATTGTCTCAGTGAAAAATCTAGAAATAAAAAAATCCCTAGCAGTATAACAGTGGCAGCTCTTAATGAGTTATATATGAAAAAGTATCTCACACACATAAAATACTTTTGCATGTATTTCTCAGGATTCATGGATTCCCTGGAGCTACAGATATCAGGTTAAAAACCCCTGCTTTAGCCTCTTTTTCCACAGATCATACTTAAAAAACTTATTCCCTTCTTTGCATCTCACTGCTGTACCATGCTTTTAGGAGTTCCAATGTCCTTAGTAAGAGTACAAAGAGGAGGAACCTCAAAGTGGAACTCTGAATGCATCTTCTATAGAAATATTATTTCTGGGGGCCAGGTTTCAAGGTTTTACTCAAATGTACTTTAAGTACACTGTGTACTATGTAGGTTCTTTAGATAGATTACAAAAATCTATATGTAATGCAAATTTATCCCAAATACACTCATTTACAAATGAACATGAGGAATACATGTTTCTAAATTTAGGAATGTATTCAAAATGATTAAAGAGTTAAAATTTATTGAGCACTAACTATGCAATAGATACATGGCTGAGTATTTTACAGGCATTATCTTGTTTAACCGTCACAACTTCCATATGAGGTAGGTAATATTATTATACCTTGTATAGAACTGAGAAAACTGAGGTTGAGAGAGGTTAAATAAAAACTGTTCAAGGTTACAAGGTAAGGGAAAGGTTGGGACTTCAGAATTTTCTAGATCTATCTGACTCCAGACCTAGAGCTATTAAATCTCTATTGCCTCTAGGTAAAAATCCATTTTGGATAAAAACAGTAGTACTTTGTGGTCAGAATAAAACAAGGGAAAAGCAAGTGTGATGCAAATGTAGCAGTATTTGACTCTAGTCACACAGAACAAAAGGAGAGTTTCCTAATATATAATCACAAAATTGATAGAGACAAACATAGGGGCTGTGGTATATTTCTCTGCTAATAGCAGAACATCTAAGTTTTTTTTTTACTTAATTGCTAAGTAAAAATAATCTCTTCAAAATTTAAGGGTGAGAAAAACCTACTCTGAACTTAATTCTGAGAAAATAATTAAGAATTAATACAGAACTGATGGGAAAATGGGAAAAAGTTACTGGGCCATTTACTGGTCCACTTACTAGCCAAGAATGGAAATGCTAGGCATGTTTGGGTATACAGTTGACCCTTGAACAACGTAAGGGTTAGAGATGCTGATTATCCATGCACTCAAAAATCCAAGTAATAACTTGTAGTCAGCTCTCCCTATATGTGGTTCTTCCATATCCACGGTTCTGCAATCATGGATTCAACCAACCAGGGATCAAGTACTGTAGTATTTGCTACTGGGGGAAAAATAAATTCATGTGTAAGCAGACCCACACAGTTCAAACCCTTGTTGTTCAAGGGTCAACTGTATATTCTAGACTAGCAGGCTCCAACATGCTTTGACAGTCTGCCTATCAGTTAAAAAAATGTAATCATGACTCTCAAATATGTACATACTTAAAAATGTAAATAATATACCTTTGCTACTATACTACCCTGTTACGTACATTTGTAAAACATATCCAAAAGAGAAATTAAAGAATGAGATAAAGATTCTTCATTTACACAGCACTATAAATCAACTATACTCCAATAAAAATTTTTAAAAAAAGATTCTTCATTTAAAAACCTTTTATTTGGTACCAAGTGCATAGGAACAAAGTTCTTGGTCTTATGGAGCTTACATTTTGAGAAAGACAGACAATGAACAAATAAATATGTCAAGTGGCCACAAGAAAAAAATAGTATATGTAGTTGGAGAATGAGGAAGGGCTATTTAGATAGGATGGTCAGGGAAAACTTTTAGATATTAGGGCACAACTGAGCATTTGTTTTAATAGTTAAAAAACAGTATTTTCAGATATCTTGCTAATCATGATGTTTTCATACTATCATCTGCTATTATCTCAAGGCACCCTTAGGGTGAGGTTCATTCTTAAAAATAGTGTATGTGAATCTATATTTCAAATAGTATTCTTGACAATTTCAAATATTCAAATAGTCTTCTTATCTCTATAAATCCATTTAACTGAGCCAACATAAACTATAATATGTTCAGTATACAATAATTGAGTAAGGGTACCTGTTATCCCCTTTACCCTGTGTAACTCCTACTCTTTTTTTCAGGATACCTTAGCATCCTGTGATATATAACTGACATTTGGCCAACCACAGGTGCCAGTGCCAATTCATTTACTAAATATCAGTAAAGTTTATATTCCCATTTTATTTAGATAACACATATACCTAACATTTTCTTTCCATACCCCAAAATATCTTCTTCAAGATATAAAAACCTCCCTGCTTTAGCCTTCAGGAAAATATGTTTGGAAAAGTTCAGATTAAAGACAGCTGATGAATTCATGGCCAGGAATACCTAAAAGAGAAAAGAGTTCTGGTAGGGTCTTAAAAATGAGATTTAGAAATAATATCTTTAAAAGCCTATGTTACAGTATATTAAATAAAACAATTATATTAATTAAAATATATTTACTGATGCATAGCTTGCTCAGTGAAAAAAAAATCACAGCACAGGCACCAAAATGTTAACTGTGGTGATGTTAGCAGTGCTCTAAAAAAACTTTTTGTTTCTCTATGTTTTTCAATTTTCTATAGTAAACATGCATTATTTGTGTAATACAGGTTTAAAAAGTACTAAATAAAAGTACACATACAAAGTTGGAAGGTCATAATACCAACTAAAGAATAGAATAAATTTTTTAAAAAGCATTAGTCAGGATAAATCCAGAAGCTTTCATAAGCCAAGGAAAGCTTATAAAAAGTATCAAAGACACCCAAGGAGATGTTTAAAGCTATGTTCAGAGGAAGAATGAAGAGCTCTCTCCTTGAGGTGTAAAGAAAGAGATAAGGTAAGAAGATAGTGCGAGAGCATCTTGTTGTACCTTCTGAATTCATTGTCTCTTATGCTTATTCCATATTGCCTAAAGAAAGGAAAAGTTATCAGTAAAACTCGAGCAAATAGGAAAAACAAGAGAAACTTCAGAACACTGAGACTGCAATGTATTTGACTTTCACAAAAGAGACAGAAGGTAAATTCCAGAAAATAACAGCCTCAGAATATGATTGCCTAGTAAAGTTCCATAATGATTTAGCAGTGATTCTCAGCGCTACCAGGTTCAAGTCTTCTATACATAATAAATATTTTACAATGCTTCCTTTACTATCTAGAAATAGAATTCAAAGACAATGACCTCTTCACTAGTTCTAAAAAAATCAATATAATGCCCTTTCTGCTATATACAAAGAAAAAATAAAAGAGTTTATAATAAAACATATATATTACTTAGTAAATTGGTGAGGCGTGATCACACCATAGATGTAACAGTCCGATGCTTGCTTCTATTTATAATGAATCAGTTGTGCTTAAGACACACGTTGACATTTGGAAAAATATATTTATTTATATTTAATAAATATATCTATACAATCATCATGAATTCAATAGTTAAAAATGCAGATGGGCTTCCCTGGTGGCACAGTGGTTGAGAGTCCACCTGCTGATGCAGGGGACACGGGTTCGTGCCCCGGTCCGGGAAGATCCCACATGCCGCGGACTGGCTAGGCCCGTGAGCCATGGCCGCTGAGCCAGCGTGTCGGGAGCCTGTGCTCTGCGACGGGAGAGGCCACAGCAGTGAGAGGCTCGCGTACCGCAAAAAAAAAAAAAAAAAATGCAGATGATATAAGTGGTGACCAAATATCACACACAGAACTGCTAACATGAGTTTTCACAATGATGAATAACTCTCAGTAAAATTCTGAATAAAACAAAGTACAATCTTTCCTCTACTTACAAGATAGCTGCATTACTGGAATCACTGTGTACTAGAATTCTGCCCCAGACAGTTTGTGTTTATAGGTAAATAAGAGTTAGTTTCTAGGCTTAGATAATCATAAACAGGTTTTACTGCTACGTGAATGTCCAGTGGGAGATCTGAGTCATGAGGTTGCAGGGCAAGTCTTTGTTGTGTAGGACTGGCCGGGTACAGCAGCAGCAGCGGGATGTTTAGCAGCCCTGGATTTTGCCTTTCATATCATTGCAGTTAAGGATTATTCCCCTCTATCTTTGTGTTAAACAAAAAATTCCTTACGAGTTTCCAAAAATGCCCCTAGATGGCAATATTATCCCTGTTGTGTATTACTAATCTTCTAGCATAGCATATACCATGGTGTACTCATAACAAGGCCTTGTATATACTAGAAAACATTTTCTTAAAATTCTGCTTAAAGAAAGCTGGAACCAGAATACTATTCATAATGGTATCAATTTACAAGAGCCATACGGAATAAATTTAGGTTTAAATACTACAAAAAACTTTAAAATATAAAACGATTTAGCACTGGTCAGCACAATCTATCCAGAATATTTAACTTTACCTGACTGAATATTTAAAGCAGATTAGCAAATAATAAAGAGGCTCCTACTTCTCTGAAGAGAAATGGGAAGCTTGCTCTGATAAAATAAATGGGAGTGAGAGGATGTGAACCACTCACTTACCATTAAAGATCTAAACTCAGCTCCCAGATGGGCACTTTAAATCCACAGTTTAGATGATGCCTTAACAGTCTACTCTCAACCTGAAATACTCTGCTTGCGCGATCCTAGCTCCCTGACCAGGGACTGAACCCGTGCCCCCTGCAGTGGAAGTGAGGAGTCCTAACCAATGGACCACCAGGGAGTTCCCAGGAATCCTTTTTTATGGGAGGAAGAGTAACCTGCCCTAGACTTAGGAGTGAAAGAAAGGACTGCACTGGAGTTGAAGCCACTACACTTCTTGTTCAGAATACACAATAAATAGACCTCTTTCCTTTTTAGAGTTCATATAGAGGTTTCAATTGAATCCAACTATATCAGAAAATTTCTGATCAATTTATCCTCTTATCCACTTAGCTAACTTAAGGAGCCATTCAGTAAGAGGAGGGCACTGAATGATTCATAAAGCATTTTCATTATCTATTCCTTGAAATCATTTCAGTATTAATGGAAAAAAACTCCACAAGGGACCAAAATATCAAAACTTTAAGTAAAAACAGAGCCTGATGCAAAAAAATAAAAATTAATACTGATCCCGTCTTTACTTAAAATTTTTATATATTGCTCATCATGGGTTTTTCGCATTAATTTCGATTTTTAAAAATACTGCATTAAAATGTTATTTGTTTCTACTACTGAGTTTTTTTTTTTTTGGCATCCCCCTAAAATTTGGGCAGATCTGAGTGCCTCCTTGGTCTCAGCCCTGGTCTTCAGTAGTTCTTGAGAATAAACAGAACCTCTTTTCACTGAATACATACTAGATACTGAGAGGCCCCAATGCTTCCATATTTGGAATACTTCTCTTAAACGTATTATTTCAACAAATATTTAAGCAACTTAAAGCACCTATTAACATACAGCCAAGGGCCTGATGGCATCTACCCCAATACGGGGAGGTCAACCATTTTCCTCCTGAGCCAGACACAGGTGCACAGAGGTGCAGAGCCTCCTGCGAAGGAAAAAAATAGAGAAAGAGAAGGTGGTGGTCTCCCTTGACCCAGGACTGGTCACGTGTAGGCCTTCTTGGCCCTGGGAAAGCAGAGCCTCTTAGACCGGTTAAGAAATTGAATTATCGAAGGCAAAGAAAACAAACTCATCACCGACAAACATGGCCGTGGCGCCCGCAAGCATCCCCGCCCGGCCCACCCACCCGCTTTTCTGGCAAGCTGACCCGGCGCGGGGAGAGGCTGGCGTGGCGGCCTCGTGTACACACCCTGCTCACGGGGAATCCGGACCAGGCAGTCCACGAGGCCTTTGTACTGGGCCTCTGGGCTGATCTGCTTGGACGACGCCTGCACCTGCAACAGCAGCTTTACCCGCTCCATGGGAGCCACCGTCGTCTTGGATACGGCCGCCGCCACCCTGCCCGCCAGCAGGTCCTTCCTGAAGGACGCGGCGTCAAAGAGCTGCTTCTCCACCTTCTTCTCCAGCTTCTTCTTCGGAGGTACACGCTGCATGGTGGGACGATAGACGTGAAATCGGGCAGCAGAAGCTCAAAACGAAAGCGGGAGAGATGGACGAAGGGAAGCCAAAAACTGCTTCAGCGTCGTCCCGACTGGAAAGCGGCACTCAGCACGCCGGGAAACCAGTGCGCCGGGGTCGCGGAGTTGCGCAGGCGCCTCCAACCGCCTTCCGCCACCCGGCGCCGGCCACGTGACTCCCGACACGTGGCTACTCCGCGTGGTGCAAGTCTCTAAAAGTGTCTTGGCAAGTGTTGGTGTGGGGCTGTCCTTGCGGCAGGCAGGGCTAGGAGGCCAGTGGGTTCTGACCCAGGAAGGTGCGGGAACGGTCGCGGGAGAACCAGTTCTGTATAAGGAAATTTAGTAGCCCAAACCAGGACAGAGCAGTAAACCAACTGTGTGGGATTAACCGAGTTTAGTTTTAGTCCCCAGGGTAACCCTTAGGCCAGGTACTAGGACGCCGCCTGTTAAGAACCCTGCGGCAGAGCAGGGGGTGAGCAGCGGGCCATCCAGTGAAACTTCATCTGCCCCTCCCCATCGATGGCCTTACTGCCTGAACCATCCCCAGCTTCCCTGTCCTTGGAAAAATTGTCTTGCACGAAACTGGGCCTTGGTACCAAAAGGGTTGAGGACCACTGCCTTACACCTTCTGTTAGAAATTGCTTTAATTTCTGCTCGTCTAATTTAGCAGGGGTCGTTTGTCTACTCACTGTCTGGTTTTACTGACTGCACCCCGTAACACAAGATGTTCCTCTTTCTCCTGTATTTTATTTAAATTGGTAATTCTGTATAGAGCAGTGGTGCTCAAGCCAGACTGCACACTCAGAGGTGGGGAGTGGGGGAGTGTTTAGTCTAACTGATGATTGGCTTAGGTCCTGACTGTTAAATCAGGATATCTAGAAGTGAGCCTTGGTGTCTGTATTTGAATTTGAATTCCCCAGGTAATTCTTTTTTTTTTTTTTTTAGATTTTTTTATTTTAAGCCTTGTATTTTCTTTTCTTCCTTTTTTAGAAATAATTAATTAATTAAATTTTGGCTGCGTTGGGTCTTCATTGCTGCCCCTGTGCTTCCTCTTGTTGTGGAGCATGGGCTCTAGGCACCTGGGCTTCAGTAGTTGTGGCACTCAGGCTCAGTAGTTGTGGCTCACGGGCTCTCGAGCACAGGCTCAGTAGTTGTGGTACACAGGCTTAGTTGCTCCACTGCATGTGGGATCTTCCCAGACCAGGGCTTGAACCTGTGTTCCCCTGCATTGGCAGGCGGATTCTTAACCACTGCGCAGCCAGGGAAGTCCTCCTCAGGTAATTCTAATGTGCAGGGTTGAGAATCAATGACCTGTTCGAGAACAGTGGTTCACAAACTTTGATTTTAGGATCTCTTTTCACTCTTCTTTGAAGACCACAAAGAAGCTTCTGTTTTGGTGATATGTGTTGACATTAACCATTTCAGAAATTGAAACAGAAAAATTTAAAAATCAACTCATTTAAAGTAACAATAGTAAACCCCTACATAAGAAATATTTTAAAATAAAAAATAACTATTTTCAAACAAAAAAAAACCGTAGTGGGAACAGCCTTGTTTTATATTTTTGAAAGTCTTTTTAAATGTCTGGCTTAATAAAAGACAGCTGGATTTACATAGCTGCTTTTGCACTCCATTTGCTGCAATATCACACAACATGTAGCTGGTGGAGAACTCCACTGTATGCTAATGAGTGAAAGAGGCAAATAATGTCTTAGTATTATTAATAAAAGAATATATTCCTGATTCCTGTTTACAGCTTGTTTGATGGTTTCTAATAAAGGAAGATTCCATCTTATCATCTCTTACTCTGTAGGACTTGCAGTCTTGAAACACATCTATAAAATGTGAGATAAGTTACTGGCTTTTTTGAACTTGTTACATTTGTTTCTTTATTATCTTAAGTGTGTCCGAACACTTTTAATAGTACTTGTCACTAATAAAAAAACAAATATTTAGGCCAGAAGGATTCCAGAGCAGGAATTCTGTTAATATTTTGATTACCTCACATAAAGCTAGTTGGCAAGTCCTACTGGTACCATGTTTGGTGCTACCTTCCTTTCCATAGTGGCTTATTTGACTCAACTGGTTTTTCAGCCGGAGTCTCTCTACATTTTACATGCTGCTGCCAGATTAATCTTAATGAAGCAATTGCATTAATCATTATTCCTAGCTTGAAAAATTTAAAGTCTTCTCATTGTGTTGACTTCAAAATCCTTTGTGAAACCCATTGCAAATTCAAGAAATGGTGGGCATTTTATCTGCAAAAATCTGAAAAATGGAATGTTTCATTCTTTTAAGGTAATTCAGAGGACTTAGGGAGAGATTTAAAGGGTGAATTGCCTGAATCACACTCCAAGCCAGACTGTCTTTTTAAGGTGCCAAGAGAGGTCAACGGAACCATCTCTGGTCACAGGGAAAGTAAGTATCTCGGAGGCCGCAAAAGCAAGTCTTCTGCTGCTTCCCAGGGCAATTTTCTGTCCCTTCCTTTCTTGCCTCCCTTGCCCCTCTCCCCTGACATTTGACCCCATAGTTGGCATGTTCATAGCATATTCCTTTATGATATCCTCTAGCTTACTTTTGACATGTATTCATGTGAAAGTACTTAGAAGTGAAAGTGAAAGTACTTAGAAGTGTAGCTTTTTTTATAACCCTATTAAGAGCTCTGAATCAGCTCTTTTCAATAGATAAAGCTGAAAATGTTTAATTTGCTGCATTGTATTTTATTTACTGATTTAGGGAATGAAAAAAGTCCTGGTGATTTATATGTTGAAAGTATAGAGTCTCAGGGCCTTTGCACTGTTCACTCTTCTTTCCTTGGCAATCAGCTTGGTTAGTTTCCTCACTTACTTGAGATGTGGGATCACCTCAGCACCACTTTCCCTGGCCACCCTGTCTCCCACACTTCATATCTCATTTTCTTGCTTCACTTTTTTTTTCTCTTAGCTTTTGTCAACATAGTTATTTGTGTTACTTGTGGCCTACCTCTCCCACGGGAACATAAGCTCTACGGGGGTAGGGATTTTTAGCTGTTTTGTTCACTGCTGTATCTCTGGAATCCAGAACAGTGCGTGGTACAGAGCAGAAATGTAATAAATGTTTGTAGGGTAGGATGAACGGACAAAAAGGCAACACAACTGCAAACAAACCTCTAAACCATCTTTATTAAAAACTATCAATATAGTATAAAAATATCTTCAATTATATAGAATATAGAAGTACAACTCTACAAAATTAAATTATTTCCACACAGTTTAGTATACAGATTAAAGTTTTAGTAACATTCAATAATATATTTTAAAATATCCAAAGTATAAGTCATCATTTTAGAAGTGTTTAGTGCAGAATACTTTTTCTTAGCTTTCCAAAATTTTGTACAGTAGAAGGTATGATTTAGCTGACTCCATGGTTTTCAACCAATGGATATTTAATAATAATAATAATAAATGGTGGTGGTAGTAGTAGTAGTAGTAGCAGCTAACACTTTTATAGCACATAGCATATGCCAGGCACTATTTAGAGGGAAATCACACAGACAACACATGATTATTCACAATATTATTTTCAAGAATGTTCAGAGTGGACAAACCTAGTAAATTGATTTCATAGCTTTTCCCATTTGTATTAGAAATATAAAAAAGCAGGCACTGCAAATTTACTATCTTGCCAGCATGCATCACCATCAAGGGTCCCTTGGCACAAATAAGAAACATTCTCTTCTCTAACCTGACCAAAAGAAACAAAGAGCGATAAAGAAAGAGAAAGGGGTTAGAAGCTAAAATGTAATTTTGTGGGGCTAAAAAATATATGATGGTGGTAAGACAGCACTTGACTTTTTTTTTTTTTTTTTTTAATGCTGGTTATATAGGCTTTTGCATTACAGTCTTTGGTAAACAAGAACTTTTGCAGGATGCTAATAAACTCCAACTCAAGAATGCTTCTATATCTGCCAAAGTATTCTTTGTCCCTCTTTATTTAATAAAATGGCAGATAGGCACTTCTTGTCTAATAACCAGACTGATCTACTTTCAGATGTGAATCTGAACATATATGGAAAAATGGGCAGCTAAGTTTACTTATAATGCTTATTTTGATATCCATTTAGAGATAAAAGCCAAGATAATATTTGGTTTTATTTCTTAAAAATGCAATGTCTCTGCAACGTGGTCATTACAGAGCACATCTACAATGTTGCAAATGACTTCGCCCTTATTACCATCAGTAGTCTGCTTTGTCTTTTTATTTCAGTTATTAAATGGTGGTCTCATGATTCTTTGACACCAGGAAAGCAGTTCAACAAGCCAAAATTTCATTAAATGAAACAAAAAGTTCCTGATGGTAAAATCCCAAGTCTTAGTTCAGTCTGTTTGAAAATCTGAGGTGATCAATAGCTGCATTTATGAATACTTCTCAGTATTAAAAATAGCTCATGGTGTTTTGGAGGACATATCAAGAAATTTAAGACATTTACTAAATACTTCTAAATAATACCTCAATACCTATATATGTACACAAGCAGTCCTAAGACAGTAGTAAAGAGTCTATCTACCATTTGACCAATATTATAATCTTAAGGGGGAGGATATTGAAAGCCATTTTCTACATTTCAAGAACCGGAGTTTCTTTCCCTGTTTTGAATGCCAAAATTAAGGCCCACAAGTCACTAATGGGACAAGTATAGTGGTTTGCATCTTAAACGCCTGGGTGAAAATCTCTTAAACTCATGACAGAGGGATAATAGTGTTTCTTCTAAGACCAAATCTTTCAAATGGTGCATCCACTACATTTTGCAGTTAATTCAGAGTAAGCTGGAGGTCTCACGTTTGAGGTAGGGGAAAGGCAGGGACTGGCTTTAGATGTGCCGACATAATTTGCCTTCCAAAGTTAAGTCCTGAAGAAGAAAGAACCCAGTATTTTAAAGTCTTGGGGGCATCTGAGACTTCAGTAGAATCCATTGGGTAAATGTCAATTAAGAATTGTCATGTTCTTCCATTCTTTCAATCCACCAAATTCTGAGAGCCAATGAAAATTCTCATCTTAGTACTTTTCTTTCTCTACTCAAAGTCAAGTAAACTATTGTTCATTAAAATGTCCCCCTTTGGGAAAACCCAATACATCATCATCCATACTTGTAAGGCAAAAATTTGTATCGAACAAAAAAAGTCACCATAGAATTTCTTTAGTCAGCTTTTTCAGTGTTTTCAACATGATTAGGTTTTTAAAAAAGGTTTACATACAACTTTCCCAAAATTCATGAACTTGCATAAAATTTGTGTGTATACCTGAATATATTTCAACAAAGAGAAAAACAATGAAAGTTTATGGACAAATAGTTAAAAAAAAAATATCCTAGTCAAAACAGAATTGACCTGGAAGAGTAAAGAAAATCAAATAAATAAAAAAAGAAGTTTAATTTTCACTCCTCTCTTCCCCCACTGTGAGGTATCTACTAAAACACCTAAACTAAAGAAAAGTATCTGATCTAAGAAGCAATCAGTACTTGGACATTACAAATTTAGGTACCAAACAATAGGCAAGAGGGAAAAAATTGCACATTTTATACTTAAGAGGGTCTATACTTAGACACCTCAAAGCAATCATTTCATATACTTAGACACCTCAAAGCAATCATTTCATTTGTACATGAAAACTCTGAGCTCACAGAGGTACAACAACTTGCTCATGGTCACAGCACTAATCAGTTACAGAACCTGGTCACCTCCTCCCAATTTCATGATTGTTTCACCAGATATCAATATTAGTCTTGAGAAAAATATACAACGAATTGGGTATTTTTCCCAGATAAACATTCCTATATTAATTTTACATAAAACACATCACATTATTTCAAACTAGTAAATAAATTAATGGTATATACCAAAATGGAAATAAGTTAACAATCCCTTCTTCATATTTTGATCAAGTATCTTCTTCAAAAGTCTCACAATAAGATTTAGTGCATCAAATCCAGCAGCATATCATCTCAGTCTTTAACAATCTTATGTTCAGTATTGAACAGTGGAAAGAAGTTAAACCTTATCTCTTTGTGAATGGATTTCAGCAGTTCTAACACTACTTTATGGTCTGTGCAGTGTTGCTGTACATCAAGAAAACACAGCTACAAGGTTAATCCAAAGAACAATTTAAAAGCCATTTCAATGGCAATTTCTGTGACTGAGTCATGAAAACAGACGTAAAGTTCTTGAAGTCTGGGATGAAGAAAGAGCCTCCTGTAGAGGAAAAGAACACACTCATTTCAGAAATTCCAAAAACAAAAAACAAAGGAAAAAGACTCCAACTCTTCAATTTATTTTACTTAATTTCTTTTGTTTCTGAAAGAATAAGTAGGAAATCCAAAACCACCAATCTAAATCTACAGTAGGGGGAAATGCAGCTGGATTTATTATAAAATAAATAATATATGCCTTAGGTCAATTATGTTTATTTTTCCAGAGTGTAAAAAGCCTATTATATCAATATGTATAATCATGTCCCTCAGTTTTAAAGTATTAAATGTAGTCATTATTATTACAATACAGCAATGGTGTACCATCATTCTAAGTACAATAGTTATTAGACATTGAATTGGGATTAACATTGAAACTTTGATTGTCTTAAAGAGTTAAAATTTTAGTCTATTTAATCAATACTAATGTATACAAATCAAGCCATTTAAATCAGGTGTAGTTCTGCCTGACTTCCTTAAATTTCTCTATTCTACATAGATCAGCATTGTCATAATTCAACACCTATTGATTTTTTTCAATTCCAATTGTGAATGTAGTTAAGGCTCCACTGTACACCTGCATGTGTGCCTAACTGGTCTTCTTATCTCTATTCTCTCCTGTGTCCACACTGTTTTCATTTGCTGCTCCCAGCTTGATCTTCCAATAGCACAGCTCTGATCACACTACACTGAGTTTTGATCATGCTGATGCTCCCAAGCTTGGTTGGTTACACATCAGAATCACAAGTGAGCTTACTAAACATACAGAGTCCCACTCCCATAGATTATGGTTCAGTAGGTCTGGGTTGGGGTGCAGGCATCTCTGATTTTAATAAGTGACTCAGGTGATTCTAAATCCCATGGACCAGCACATGGGAATTACTGCTTTGGATAACCTTTGTAAAGCATTTGTCATACAGCTTAGTACTATATGATGGTGTCCAGTAACATTAGTCCCACCTTACTCTGTGCTCCTTCCTCCACCAATTCTCTACCGCAACTCAAAGAACTGTCAGTGGCTCAATATTTTCCTCAAAATTCAATTCCTTAGTCAGGAATTGAAGGCTCTCTGCAGTGGTCCTAACTTAGCTTTCCAGCTTGATCTTTCACTTCATCTTTGCATATGCTATTCCCGTACCATTCTAGCAAACCAGTCTACTCACTGCCATGCCTTATGATTTCCCCTGTTTGGATCTTTATTCATCCCATCCTTTTCCTAGAATGCTCTATCCAAAATCCAATTAATTTTCTAAAGCAGATCAATGGAACCTCTAAGCCTTTCTTTATAATCTCAGCTTAGATTTCCCCCCCTTCCTTGGAATTCCCAGAGTGTTTGGTTGTATTACCTAATTTATTATATATAGCCAGCTATCTTTCTCTCTATCTCCATAGAATTTGCATCCATATATACATAGGTATTTAAGCATGTTTCATATTTCTTCTGCTAGATGTAAGACCATCAGATGCAATGACTGTGTTTTGCTTTGCATGTGCCAGTCCACCTACCCACCACCACATTTTGCCAAGCACAGCTCCATTTACTAAATCCTTACATATTTATCAAGTGACTGTGTGCCAGGTGCAGGTGCCAGTGGTGGACAAGACAGATCAATTCCTGACCTCATAAATCTGACATTCTAGTGACGGGGAGAAAGATCATAAACAAACAAGAAAATTAAGAATAAAGGGGTGATAGAACAGAGAATAACCAAGTAGCCACTTTAATGTGGGCAAGAGATCATGGCTTGTCTCTTTAACAGGGGATGGCACGCTAGCACTGGTCTGAATATCCAGGAGCCAGATATGCAAAGGTGAAGAAGTAGACCATCCCCCATCCAATGTGACTGTGCACAGTGGACGGAGGAAGAGAGTGACAGGAGGTGGAAACAGACAGGTGGGCAGGGGCCAGGGAGGGCAGGGTCTTGTAGTTAGTTGGGGGTAGGAGAAGGAGAGGGGAAGAGAAGAGGGAAAGAAAGGAGGAGAGAGGGAAGAAAAGAAGTAGGGACAGAGAGAAGGAAATAGCAGTGAAAGTGTAGACTCATTACCTTTTAGTGTATGACTAATACAATTTTGTAAGATAACTGAATAAGTTTTCTTCTTTTTTTTTAACAGAAAAAGAGTTGGGAGCAATTTAAAGGAGATACTTAGGAAATAAAATTCTAAAATACATTAAAATATTATAGTTAGATTAATAATTCCATGCCTATATCTGAACATGTTTATCTCCATTACCATTTTTCTGTCACTTTTTAATATTTTTTTCCACTTACCCTACTACCCAGTAAGCCATAACTGGTGGTGTTTTTCTCTGATCAGTCCAGTTTTCAGGTGAGCATTCAAACAATACACCATGTTCTTTCACAGGGTTAAGAGAAGACACTGAATTTGTAGAACCTGAATGATCTCCACCATTTAGTGCTTTCTTCTTCTGTAAATTAATAGGTATTATTAATATTAACTGGTATTAATAGTGTTACTTTAAAACGTTTTATATATAGATTTGAATTGGTTGATCGTAATACTTTAAGTGCCTGCAATGACATTCTTCTCTTTACCTGCAGGAAAATTTCTATTCTTCCTCATACTTACTTTATTATTATTTTTTATACATTTATTTATTTGTTTATTTATTTGTTTTTGGCTGTGTTGGGTGTTCGTTGCTGCACGCGGCGAGCAGGGGCTACTCTTTGTTGCGGTGCGCAGGTTTCTCATTGCTGTGGCTTCTCTTGTTGCAGAGCACGGGCTCCAGGCGTGCGGGCTTCAGTAGTTGTGGTGCACAGGCTCAGTAGTTATGGCTCGCAGGCTCCAGAGCACAGGCTCAGTAGTTGTGGCGCACGGGCTTAGCTGCTCCACGGCATGTGGGATCTTCTGGGACCAGGGCTTGAACCTGTGTTCCCTGCACTGGCAGGCCGATTCTTAACCACTGTGCCACCAGGGAAGTCCCCTCATACTTACTTGAAATACCATCTCCTAAAAGAGACTTCATGGATAAAGTCTCTCTTGACTCTCCAAGGGAACATTTTGTTCACAGCCCTACCTT
This sequence comes from Hyperoodon ampullatus, assembly GCF_949752795.1. Classification (NCBI taxonomy): domain Eukaryota; kingdom Metazoa; phylum Chordata; class Mammalia; order Artiodactyla; family Ziphiidae; genus Hyperoodon; species Hyperoodon ampullatus. The sequence goes on from NC_136914.1 coordinate 138,921,987, forward strand.
ATTAGTATTTACGCTATATTATATTATATTATATACGCTATATTATATAGCGTATATGTATATATATATACGCTATATTATATCATCAGTTTATAGGTTTGTTTTTCCCAGTACATTAAAATCTCTTTTCCAGGGCAGACAAAATATGCTATTCATCTTTGTATTCTTTGAAAGCAGCTGTGCTTGATACACAGTAATGTACAGATTACTAATGAGTTACTAAGTGAATAGATGATTTTGTAATATACTTAAAACACATATACTTAAAGCAGTATTGTCTCTTCCTCTGAAGCATACTCTAAATTTCCCACTGAGTAAATCATTAGCAAACCAGTGACTCATTTGGAATATAAAGACTTTTTGTAAAGCTCAGGCCAAAACAGTGGAGTGATCCTTGATTCTGCTCTTTCTCTCAAAATACTTATTTAAGACATCAGCAAATCCTTTTGGCTCATCCTCCAAAATATATTCAAGATCCAGAAGCCACTGACTTCTTGCTTTGAGAATTTCCACAGCTCCTAACTGGTCCCTGCCTCCACCCTCTCTACCCTACAAGCTCGTTCACAGTAGCATGAGTGATCCTTTCAAAACTAAGGATCATGTCCCTGCTCTGCTCAGAACTGCCCAAGAACCTCCCATCTTCTTCCAAACAAAGCCCAGACTCTCTAATCTATTGGACCATACATGACCTGGCCCTGCTACCTTTGCCATCTCAACTGCTACCACTCTTGTCCCTACTCAGCCCATTCCAGGGCTCTCTCAGCCACCCTACCTCTGTGGCTTTGTACTTGCTGTTCCTTCTGCCTGGAAGCTGTGCCTCCACATCTGCCACATGGCTTGGTCCCTCACTTTATTCAGGTCTCTGTTCAAATATTACTTGACATGATCAGAGGCATCTTTCAAAATAGTTACCCCCACCTCTCAACCTTACTTTGTTTTATTACTCCTCTTGAAACTTACCCTACCTGATATATTACACTGCTTGCTAATTTATTAGCCTCCCCTGTTAGAATACAGGCTTCATGAGGAAAGAGACTTTGTTTTGTTCACTGCTGTATCCCCAGCATCTTGAGTAGTATCTGGTGTGTAGTAGGTACCTCAATATTTAAATAATATGGGGAAGCCTAATTTATATTACCAAATATTACTAAGTAAGTTAATGAAATAAACCTTATAGAATCTATCAGTATGTTAAACAGGAAAGGAGGAGCCTAAGAATGCAAAGCACATAGAGATATATAGTCAAACATAACATTTTGTTGAATACCAATTTCTGATAGCTCGAAGAAGAAATCCTGTAAGACAAAGAATTTTACTGCTGAATGAGTCCTAAGAGATGATATAATTCAGCTCACTCACTTTATAGCTGAGAAGACAGGAAGAATTTATAAGGCTCAGTCCAGGATTCCTTACTCCCAGCCCAATGTTCTTCTACCTTTAAGCCTAAATTCTTCACAAATTTAGTATCCTTAGTACACGTATTGCTATGTACATTACAATCATTCTTCAGGGAGTTTTGTTTTTTTTTTTGGCAGTATGATGTTTGACCAGTCACAAGTAAACTTCTGTATGTTTATCCTTTTCAAGAAATCAATACTTATCTTTCCCTGCTATTAAAACTATCTACTTGATATTTTAATTGTATACAACATTACTGCTTATCCAGAGGTACAATATTAAATGAAACTTCATCCTGGATTGAAAAGCAAGCACGCAAGCAAGCAAGCAAGCAACCAACCAACCAGCCAAGTGGCTGAAACATAACAGTATTGCGCCTACTGCTATACTTTATTCCATTTTGTTCCAAAATACCTTATCCTGCTGGTTGAACACTTAAAGAATTATCAGTTACCAAGTGGTAAAGATAACTGTCCGAGAAATGGTTGGGTCAAATATGGGAGGCAAGTTTACATTACAAACTACTATGTTCTACTTTGCTATAGAAAACACACAGGTCCACCGTTTCCTGAAATAGTAATCCGGGACATCAAACTCAGAATTATGAAACAAAGTTTTAAAGTTAAGTACAGTGAATATAATCCTTTGGCATTCAAGGTAGATGGAATGACTGTTAAAAAAAATAAATCAAAACAGTCATTGCTGGACATATTGATTAAAGAGTTTTAGAGAGAATATTTAGAGGTCTGGAAATAAACTGGCAGAAAATTATATTTATAGCAGTGCCCTACCTCTTCAACCAATGTCTGTTGGAAAACTGCACGAATGGAGAGACAACACTGATGGAAATTTTTTATCAGCTGAGGATGGATAGAGCCACTTAGCTGTGCCACCTCTTCGTGGGTAGGAGTAATAAAGATCCCTTGCACTGTTTCTAAAGCGACATAGTGGAAAAGTGTGTTCTCAGGACCAGATGTCAATCTTGAAAAGAAAAAAAAAAGATATTAGAAGTAAACTTAAAAATGTTGCTTCATTTTGAATGCTGTAGACATCTAATAAGCTTTTAACTACAACAGAATATTTAGGAGTGTAATTAGGGAAGGGAAACTAGGCCAAACATTGAATTCCCTCTTCCTCCTTATCTGAAATACAGGCTAGGGTTATTATCAATTCCCTTAATGGAGGCAAACACTACATGTTATGCAAGGATAAATAAACACCAATTCGTTTGCAAGTAACTTAATCATCCCTTTGCTAAGCAACCCAAACTGGCTAAACTCCTCTTTTTCCATGGTTGGTAATGAATAACAGCCCATGTCTGGCCCAGATATCTACAAGCCATAAACAAGATATGTCTAGCGTGGACCACAAATAAAAACACCTTCCAATAAACTAAGCTTTTCAGTTAGTAGCATTAAAGTCTCTTACCACGATAGTCAAACTGATGATCCTGAAGAAAAATAAAATTATTATTACCAACTGCAAAGCTGAGTTAATATTCTAGAATACCATGGCAATTGCTAGAAGTATTCTACTACTTCTTATCATTACAGTTTTCCTTCTCTTCTATGTTCTCTTACTATTTTCACTTCTCCATTATTCTTCTCCATCCTTTCTTCCCCTACTGAGATCTCAGACAGGCCAGGAGAACCTATAAATACTGCTTATTTCTGCCAGCAGTATGAAGAGCTAAAGAGCAACAATAACAGCAACAATGAAATAATGGCAACAGTTATCATATACTGAATGTCTTCTATGTTCCAGGGTAGGTGCTTTAAAATACCTTAATTCTCATAATGACCCTGTAAGATATTAAACATTACTATCCTCATTTCAACCGTGAGGAAATCAATGTTCAGAGGACTTGGATTAACTTGTTTGAGGTCACATAGCTAAGTGTCAGAGCTTAACTGACTCTGCTCCACTATACCTTGCTTTTTCCTGATTGGCAATCTTTAACTATATGGACAGCAATTCCCCAGCTGCATCTCACTCAGGCTGCTCTATTCTCATTCTAATGTCTATTAAAAAAATTCATTTAGTTGATTTTTCTTCCAGCCATAGCACAGAGGCAAAGCAAAGGCATATTTCAGCTCTTAGCCTAAATACTGCCTCAGTCATCCATGATAACAAAATTCCTGTTAAACTACTAATTAGGCAGCAAGATCAGAATAACTTTTGATCACTAACTAATGCTCTTGGTTCTCTTTAGAGACGGGGGATAGGCAGGGAAGGAGATCATCTACAAATTTTTCTCATACTTTGCCATAGGGTGGTTGGCTCATTAATACTGGTGGCTGATATTTTTTCAATCAAGTAAAAAATAATCAAAATGAAAAAAATTATAATTATTCAAAAAGGAAAATAATTTAAAACATACATTTTAATCCTGAGGTCACCAAATTCAAGAAAAGGTATAGAACAGAAATGATTCTTAATAAGAATCATTAATTCTTTTTTTTTTTTTTTTTTTTTTTGCTGTACGCAGGCCTCTCACTGTCGTGGCCTCTCTCGTTGCGGAGCACAGGCTCCAGACGCGCAGGCTCAGAGGCCATGGCCCACGGGCCCAGCCGCTCCGTGGCATGTGGGATCTTCCCGGACCGGGGCACGAACCCGTATCCCCTGCATCAGCAGGCGGACTCTCAACCACTGCGCCACCAGGGAAGCCCAAGAATCATTAATTCTTAATAGGAATTATTAATTAATAAGATTCCTATTTAGGGAAGTTTAGAATTAACATTTGTGTTAACTTCTTTCATTTTCTCTGAAAACAAACCCATGACAAAATGAGCAGGTCTAGTGCTTGAAAACCATAAATCAACTCAGTGTATATTAACTCACTGAGTGTATAAACCGAAAGTTTAAAAATCATCAAACAAGCAATTACTCACTGGGAAGACAAATATTTGTTCAAAAAAATGTAGATTAAATCAGATTAGTTCTTCAGAAAGGTCACTCCTACAGCAGAGAATGGATTCAGGGTAGGCTGGGAGTTGGGAGCCCATTGCAATACAACCAGGTGAGAGAATAGGAGCTTGATCTAGGGTAGGATCATTAGGTGTTGGATCCATGCAGAATGGATAGGACTTGGTTACTGAATGAAATGTTTTCTGTATATTGTTGTTTTTAGTATGTTATATATTTTTATTTTACAAAAACAAATACAAATTAGGATAATATATTACACACTGGTTTATATCACACTTTTAAAATTAACTACATAGTTTGAAGATCTTTCCATGTTAATAAAGAGAATAAATATGCATCTGTAGCACCCTTTTAAATAGGAGAGCCTATGATTTACATCACATATTACTTTATGCTTAACATAATTATAAATTTATGTTGTTATAATATAAACTTAAGTTATAAACTTGGAAAAAGTTTCTTTTTACTAGAGATAAAGCCCAAATAACACACATACATATTTAAAAAATAAGATATGGAGGTAATAAAAATTCAGAGCAGTAGTTTTTGTTAAATGGAAGACTAGGGTTTGGGGAAGGTATTTCAGGATTCCAACAAAGGTTTGATTTAGATTTCTTTGATTAAAAAACATTTTTAACTATTAAAAAATTAAACATCATATTGGAAGGCATTAAATTCCAAATTTTAACACATTATATCAATATTTCCAGTGCATTATTTTATGTAGACAAATTATCTTGATTTTGCCCTGACTTGTGGAAAAAGGCTTTTCCTGACAACTCTGTGAGATATGTATTTGAACTTATTATAAAATGTTTCAACGATCAAGAAGGCGGTAGCTCTGAACTTCTTTTGTTTTTAATGGGAAGTCTATTTGTATATGTCTACTTGTTCAAATAAAAGTGTGCAATTGAGACCTACTTGAGAATGGACTTGAGGATATGGGGAGGGGGAAGGGTAAGCTGTGACAAAGGGAAAGAGAGGCATGGACATATATACACTACCAAACGTAAGGTAGATAGATAGTGGGAAGCAGCCGCAGAGCACAGGGAGATCAGCTCGGTGCTTTGTGACCGCCTGGAGGGGTGGGATGGGGAGGGTGGGAGGGAGGGAGATGCATGAGGGAAGGGATGTGGGAACAGATGTATATGTATGACTGATTCACTTTGTTATAAAGCAGAAACTAATAAAAAAAAAAAAAAGAAAAACATGAAGAGGCCAAGAAGCTAAAAAAAAAAAAAAAAAAAAAAAAAAGTGTGCAATTGAGGGAATGCCCTGGTGGTCCAGTGGTTAGGACTCTGCACTTCACTGCTGAGGGCGCGGGTTCAATCCCTGATTAAGGAACTAAGATCCCGCAAGCCGCGTGGTACGGCCAAAAAAAAAAAAAAAAAAAAAACAGAAAGTGTGCAATTGACTTTTTTACACAAGTTGATACCACGCATGACATTGTAATTAAATAGCAGATGAAGCTCAGGAAGACCAGCTTGTCACCACATAATAGTGTTCTTGTTCTTGCCCAACAAGAAGTAAATATGTAACATTTCATATTTTAATAATTAAGCTGTTAAACATGCTCCTCTCACTTAGTTCCTTTTACATCAGAATTCCCTACTTACTGTAAATTTGAGGTTTTACCTATTTTCTAAAGAGGGTGTCACAGGCTCAGTTCTCTGGCCCCAGACTCTGATCGGGAGATATGCAGGGAGGAAGTTTATCAGGGAGGATGCTTGGAAACACCTGTGGGGGTAAGACTGAAGGACTGAGCAGTGGGAGAAGTTGAACCGTGCCGCAGTTGTGACAGATGTCTCAACAGATACCACCGGGAATGCTGAAGCTTGGATGGCCTTTTAGAGTTGTCCTGAATTTAAGTAGGGGCCAAGCCTTTGTACTTACTTATCTATTAGTCATTAGATGTAGGCTACTCCTAGAGAGAGGTTGTAACCTTGGCGGAGTCAGTAAACTTCCAAATAGGACAAGGCCGGGGAGGGACTCAGCCATGTATGAGCCATTAGCAGCCATCACTCTCAAGCACTGGGAATGAGTACCCAGGGCTGAGCACTATCTGCAAAAACACAGCATCCACCAGAGTCTAAAAATAGTAAACTCTAATGTAAAAACTAGACACACAAAAGGGAGGTTACCTGTGGAAAAGACATAAGTGGGAACTTTCATATTTTGAAGTATTACTTTGTATGCTTTTTAATTTTTATAATCTGAGTATGTTTCCTATATGTATAATGAAAGATATTAAAGAAATAGCATAGCTATTACCTTTCATATGTAAGAGATATCATAATTACATTTGTTGAATAAAATCTCTATATGTTATGGAATAGCACTTTTTTGTTGTAACATTTCCTCGAAGACACAGAGTTAAGTGAAAAAGAATAAAACAAGGAAGTTTCTTACTTCATTGTATTATATATATCCAATTCTTTTTCTGAAAGGTCCTTTTTCAGGTTCCCCAAATGAAATGGATTTGGAAGAGTAGACTTCTTTTTAGTGACCTAAATAAAAAGTATTATTAAGTAGATCCGTTTATATCTAAGAATGGAATCAAACAGGAGAAATTACGTAAAACTAAAAATCCTTCTAAGAGAACTACTTACTATTTTTCAATGTTTCTTTTAAATATTTTTGATGCTAACTTGTACTTCTTGGCTTATCCTATGCTAACAGTGACCCAAGGGCCATGTCATGGGAAGACATGACAGTTCTCCCCGTAAACCTACTGGAGCCATAATGGAGCTATCACCAAATTTTGTTACAATTTATATGTATGCATACTTACCCCTCTCTCTAGACTCTGCACTCCTCGAAGGCAAGAGCTGCATCTTACTCATCTTTTTATCTCCTTTGTGTAGCATAGCACATAGTAGATGCTCCATCAATATTTGTTAAAAGTCTGAATCTTAGAGATTAATTCAATTTCTTTTAGGAGTTGTTCAGGGCTCTTTAAGTCTATCCAAATCCTATCTTATCCTCCTCCTATATTTCCTACCAATTTCACAGACTTGGATAATGAGTACCACCAATGTGAGTACTTCCTAAATATACCCACTTAGGGCTCCAAGAGTGCTCTATTGTTTGGAATTAGGAGATCGAATCTATCTATCTATCTATCTACCTATCTATCTATCTATATAATTTTTTAAAGTTTCTGATTCTTTTGTTTCTACTGAACACTTCCTAGGTTATTTAATTAGATCAGCCACCAAATGCCCCACAAGTAGGATGTTTTCTGTTATCACTGTGAATAGAAAAGAAAGAGTTGAACATGGAAAGCGGGATAAAAGAGTTTCCCTACTTGTAATTACTGTCAAATAGATGTCCTAGCTGTCAAGGGGCTAATGTTTTATTACTTGACATTTTCTTCTTTCTTTGGTCCTAAATCGTTGGTTTGCCAACAGTGACTAAAATCACTAGTACAAATGAGGAAGTATCTGCCATTAAAAATGCTCTTGCAGTTATAAGTAAGGACTGGAGAGACAGCTCCCAGAATGTACACACTTGAATGAACACACACCTTAAGCAAGGCCCCACTTTCTTCTGAACCATCAGAACCCTGAGATGCTGTAGTGCGGGGACTCAGGCCAACACCTTCTCCACCTTCACAACCAGTGTCAGATCCTCCACTTCTGGATGGACTGGGCTTACGTGTCTTTAGGGAATAGTCACCAAAAAGAGTTCTTCTGCATGTTGGAGAGGTTGCTACTTTGGAAGTACCTTGTAGCCTACTGAGGATAGGTGAGGTTGTTAAATTATCTAATTTTTCATGTGATCCAGCAAGAAACCAGTCAGCACAAGACAAACAGGGGGTTGCAGAAGAGGCTAGCCGTTCATTTATGCGGGAATCTACCCCTTCCAGCTGGTGAAGAGTTGTTTTGACCTGATCCACATATATACAGTCCGGTCCAGGATTCCCAACAGCTTTGGATGCACAGCCTCCAGCTTCTAATAGTACACACAACATATAATGTCTCTATAAGAAAAAAAATTAATATAGGTTTAGCTGCATGAAAATATTTGTATGTAACATGCATGTATAAATTTATGAATACTAAACAGATATGGGCATGTGGCATAATCGTGTGATGATTATTGAAAAATCCTCCCTTCCCTTCTTAGTTATCCTCAATGCTTCTTGATCACCCTTGAAAACGAATCTCACATTGCCTTATCCTGATATACCATCAACTGCCACTTTTGGCACATGAAATTCCCTAAGGTAGCTTTCAAAGAGCCTCAATAATTGGTAGTCCTTTCATTTACAATCACATATTTATTCTGTTTCTGGTTCTATATTCTTTTCATGTCTCTCTCTATTTCTCAAAACAAACTAGAAGATAAAACCTCTGTTTTTATAGAAATGGGAGCAAAAGATCTTAAGAACCTGCTAAAATCTTATCTTGAGTTTCATTAATATTTCTCCATGAGTATTAAATGGATACAAAAGAAATAAGGGCACATATTTTGTTTGAATACTACTATTTGACATGCTTATAATTTTAAACTATCATTTTTGTTTGTGTATTTATTTAGTCTGTAAATGGCAAAAAAAAAAAAAAAAAAAAAAAAAATCCCAAGAAAAACTAAGGTAAACTTACCAAGCCAACAATTAGCAAAAAATACCTCCCTTCAGGTTCCTGAAAGACTTCAGTGTTTGAGTCTGTAGAAGGTTGGAGGTGATGTCGAGGAAATACTTCTCTCCATATTACCAACTGACCAATTCTTTGTTTTGCTGCTAAAGGCAGTAGGCAATAGTGGCGACAGTATACAGCAATATCAATAAGATCATCCTTAGGCAAATGACTGCATATCAAATAACCCTTGAATTTAACCACAGAGAATAAAAGTCAACTAGTGACATAAAGCAATAATCCTATAATATAGTTCTAAGAGTTTTATAGGTATTTCTTCAGTTGGCTTAAAATATTCCAGTTTCAAATGGAATAAATGAAGACATAGTAAAAATAGATGTTTTTTTCAACTAGACATCAAGTATTTGGGATAACTTAAGTCTATAACAGGTACACTTTAGCATAAAGCAAGATCACCTCTAAGTAGCACTAGCCTGAGAATTTGGCAAAATTACCAAAGCACTGAATTCTGAAGATGAAAAGCAGAGAAGCAGGAGTCGAGGTGGGGAGAGACTTACTTTTCACTGCTTACAGTTCTGTATTGTTTGATTCTTCTTTAGATATGTTTTATATTGTGCTTAAAAATCTTTTTTAAAAATTAAAATACTTAAATTCATTTGATGTTTAACTTGCTTTACATGGAAGTCAACTACTTAATGTTAAAAAATTTACCAGAAAGATGCATAGTTACTTTCTGAAGATAAGGAAAAAAAAACACATGATTGCAAAAGGAAATCAACAAAGTAGTATTGCTCTTCTCTCATATACACTTGGTTCTTTGAGTACTGTTTCTCTCTTACACGTTTGTAAATGCTTTAAAATGTAATGAAACCAGAAATATTTATTGTATTTGTAAATATGTAGGTACAAGTCTTGTTTTAAGATCTAAATTTTATGGTATCTACATTCAGAGCAAAAGAGTTAAATGTATTTTTCATGTCTGTAACAATTTGAGAAAATTTACTTTAGGTCTGTTCATATAGCAGTATGACATACATAAAAATTTCAAGCTTCAACTTACCTTGTAAAATAGAGAAGAGCCCAAAATTGTATATAGCCGTCTCATGTCATAGTAATCTTCAGACTGGGGGAAAAACCACAGTGGATTATATATGTGTAAAATTTTATATATATATAACTATATATATATATATATATTTTATGATTTAAAAAAATCCTAGTTAAGCTACAACAGTTAAAATGGAAATTACATTCTTTAGTAACTTATCTCTTCTTCTTTTGGTATTTATTTATTTATTATGGAAGTATAGTTGATTTACAGTGTTTCAGTTGTACAGCAAGGTGATTCAGTTACACACACACACACACACACCCATTCTTTTTCAGATTCTTTTCCTTTATAGGTTATTACAAGATATTGAATATAGTTCCCTGAACAGCAGGTCCTTGTAGTAACTGAACTTTTCATAGTGCCTTCTTTAGAAATCAATATACTAGGCTATTAGGGTGAGACATAAGGTGCCTATATATTTATTTTTGACTGAGAACAATCTTATTTTTGATTCTTGTAAGATAATGTTGATTAGAGACATCTAAGAGTAGAACATAAGATTTGTTACCCCAAGAGGGATTGAAAGAAATCTACCAAGACAAAATGCTTCTACTGGACATCACCTAAAATATCCAATACTACCATATACTATTTTTGAAAGTACAAATTGGTACAACCTATTTGGGGGCAACTGAGCAGTACGTAAAGAAAAAAAATTAAATACATATACTCTTTGAGTAATTCCTCTTTTAGAAATCTACAGAAATACTTGAACAAGAGATTCAAGATGTTTGTATAAAAAGTTAAGAGTAGAATTTGTAATATGCAAACACTGGAGATAAAGTTCAACAATGGAAAATGGTTAAGGAAATAAGGTTATGTTCACATCACAAAATATCATACATCTGTTTAAAAAAATAAGGTTCATCTATATGAGCAAGCACAAAGGTTTTAGAATACATTGTTCAGCAAAGAATGCAAGCTGTGGAACAAAATATTCACTGTGATCTAAGTCTTGTTAAAAACAGCACCCCCAATTATATACATGTATGTATATACATATGCGCTAGTTTGTATGGGGGTATGTATGTGTATAGAGAAGGGTCTGGAAGAATATATTCCAAACTGTAAAAGCAGTTGTAACTGGGGATGGAACTGGGGGAGAGGGATGAGGAGGGAGGACATTTGTTTTTAATGGCCATGCTTGCATTTATTTTTAACCAATATGCATGCATTACTTTTGTAAGTTGAAAAAAAAAACAACACAACAAAACCTAAGGAAAACTGAAAACTGGAAAAAATCTAAATATCCCTCAGTTGGGGAATGGATAAACACTGTGATATCATCATACAATGGAATACTATCAGCAATAAAAAGGACTGAACTACTGATATAGACATGAATGAATCTCAAATGCATTATGCTAAGTGAAAGAAATCAGGCCCACCGTTTTTCATTTGTTTTGACTGCCTTTATGTCAAAGATATTTCTTGTGATGCTTTACTGTCCTCATATTTAAGAACAAGGTATTAAGTTCACTGGAAGCTTTTTGAGGGTCTGGAAGCTCTGATTGGCTTCATGGTAGTAAATGTGATTGGGGAAATAGCTGTGAATACCATTCTTTCTGTGCCCCAGAAATGTCATCCTTCTCTGGAATGCGATTAAGTGGGTGTTCAGTAATATTAAAAAAGCATGAAATAGAAATTAATTAATTAATTAAAAATTGTTTTAATTAAAATTTTGATCATGGTAAAATACACATAATATAAAATTTACCATCTTAATTTTTTTTTTTTTTTTTTTTTTTTTTTTTTTTTTTTTGCGGTACGCGGGCCTCTCACTGCTGTGGCCTCTCCCGTTGCGGAGCACAGGCTTTGGACGTGCAGGCTCAGCAGCCAAGGCTCACGGGCCTAGCTGCTCCGCGGCATGTGGGATCTTCCCGGACCGGGGCACGAACCCGTGTCCCCTGCATTGGCAGGTGGACTCTCAACCACTGCGCCACCAGGGAAGCCCATCTTAATCATTTTTAAGTGTACAGCTCAGTAGTGTTATGTACATTCACACTGTTGGGCAGCCAGATCTCCAGAACTCTTCCTCTTGCAAAACTAAAACACCGTATCCGTTAAACAACTCTCCATTCCCCGCCCCCCCCCCCCCCCCGCCTTCCTGCAGCCCCTGGCATCCACTCTTCTACTTTCTGTCTTTATGAGTTTGACTACTTTAGGCATCTCCTGTGGGTGGAATTGTGCACTACTTTGTCTTTTTTTTTTTTAAAAAAGATTTATTTATTATTTATTTTTGGCTGCATCGGGTCTTACTTGTGGCACACGGAATCTTTCTTGAGGTATGCGGGATCTTTCATTGCAGCGCAGGCTCTTCATTGTGGTGTGCGGGCTTCTCTCTAGTTGTGGCTCTTCTCTAGCTGTGGTGTACAGGCTCCAGGACATGTGGGCTCTGTAGTTTGAGGCACACAGGCTCTCTAGTTGAGGTGTGTGAGCTCAATAGTTGTGGCATGTGGACTTAGTTGCCCCTTGGCATGTGGGATATTAGTTCCCTGCCCAGGGGTCGAACCTGTGTCCCCTGAATTGCAAGGCGGATTCTTTACCACTGGACCACCAGGGAAGTCCCTACTTTGTCTTTTCATGATGGGCTTGGTTCACCTAGTGTGGTATCTGTCCTCTGGGTTCATCCACGTTGAGGCCTATGTCAGAATTTACTTCCTTTTTGGGGCTGAGTCATGTTCCATTGTATGTATTTTCCATGGATTTGTCTATTTGTTTGTTCATTCATCTGTTGGCGGACACTGGGGTTGCTTTCTCCTTTTGGCTGTTGCGAATGATGCTGCTGTGAATGTGGGTGTGCAAATGTCTCTTCAAGATTGTGCTTTTAATTCTTCTGAGTATATGGAATTGCTGGGTCATGTGGTAGTTCTGGTTTTGATTTTTTGGGGGGCCACCATGCTGTTTTCTATAGCATTTGCACTGTTTTGCATTCCCACTAACAGTGCACGGGGGTTCCAATTTTTCTACATCCTTGCCAACACTTGGTGTTTCTGGGGTGTTTGTTTGCTTGTTTTTAATGGTAGCCATCCCAACGGGTGTGGGCAAGCTGTTTTATGTGTATAGTTTTGGACCCTGCTTTTTCCTTAGAAAATGATCTTGAACATTTTTTCATATCAATAGACAGTTTTCTAAACATGATTTTATAGTCATACTTTATTTTTATTTATTTATTTATTTTTTTGTGGTACGCGGGCCTCTCACTGTTGTGGCCTCTCCCGTTGCTGAGCACAGGCTCCGGATGCGCAGGCTCAGCGGCCATGGCCCACGGGCCCAGCCGCTCCGCGGCACATGGGATCCTCCCGGACCGGGGCACGAACCCGTATCCCCTGCATCAGCAGGCGGACTCTCAACCACTGTGCCACCAAGGAGGCCCAACATGATTTTAATGGATGTATTATTTAACAGATTCCATAATGTGATATTTTAATTTGTTTCCAGTAATTTTTTCAGGGTATAGTGTTGTGCAGATAATTCCTATAAAGAAATTTTGTGTACATCCCTGATATCTTCCTTAGTTGATAAGGTCCTGGAGGTTGAATTCCGAGATCAGAGGATACATATTTTTAAAGTATTTTGCCAGATTGCGTTCCTGAAAGGTTGCATCAGTTTATATAGCTACTAGCAGTGTGAAAGCATCATCTATACTGAACATTATCAGACAAAATTACTTCAGTGTATGATCATAAACACAAGGTTACCAAGAATATATATCAACTGATAACAATGGTTAACTCTAAGAATAGGGCGGGTTTTGATGTATGAGTGGTCTAGCAAAATGCTAGATTTATGTTTGTTGTTTGTACTTCTCCCTAAAAATGTACTCATGTAATATTTGTATAAAAAGACATATTTTAACTTCCTACTTAAAAAAGAGTCAGACCCAAAATATTATCTATCATATGTGGTTCAACTTATATGACATTCCAGAAAAGGTAGAACCATGTGGACAGAAAACAGATCAGTGGTTGCCAGAGGGCAGGGGTAGGGAGAGGGACCGACTATAAAAGGGCACAGAAGAATGTACTGAATATAAATTATACCTTAATAATAATTTAAAACAACTAAAGAAAAGAATACAGAATTAAAATATAAGATTAAATCTTAAATCTAATTTCACAAAAAGTTTAGAATAATCCTTCTTTTTTTTTTTTGCGGTATGCGGGCCTCTCACTGTTGTGGCCTCTCCCGTTGCGGAGTGCAGGCTCAGCGGCCATGGCTCACGGGCCCAGCCGCTCTGTGGCATGTGGGATCTTCCCGGACCGGGGCACAAACCCGTGTCCCCTGAATCAGCAGGTGGACTCTCAACCACTGCGCCACCAGGGAAGCCCCCTTCTTTTTATTTAAATTAAGGTAAAACTCACTGTGAATTATTCTGCAAGTTCTGACAAATGTGTACAGCTGTGTGCCACCAAAATCAGGATAGAGAACAGTTCCATCAATACCCCCTGCCAATTTTTTTGCTGAATATTATTCCATTGCATGAATATACCACAATTTGTTTTGTCTATTCACCGGTTGATGGACACCTGAGTTATTTGAATAGTCTCTGGCTATTAAAAATGAAGCTGTTATGAACATTTGTTTACAGGTCTTTGTACTGACATAGCTTTCATTTCTCTTGGGTAATTAGATAGGAATAGAAAGGCAGAATTATGTGGTAGGTGTATGTTCAGGTTATTAAGAAACTGCCAAACTGTTTTCCAAAGTAAATGTATCACTTTACATTCTCAATTTATCAACTTTTTTCTTTTATGTACTGTGTCTTGACGTTGTATGCAAGGAATCCCAATAGATCTTTTTCTAGCCATAGTTAGTTCCACTGCTCATTAAAATGATGTTCCATAAAGGCAGGAATTAGAGTTTTAATTAAATCTATTGGATATAGGTTCCTAAAAACCCAGATATTTGAATATTTTAGATCTAAACTGCTCCTAATGATTAGTATCTAGCTAATTTTTTTTCCATTAGTGAAAAAAATTATGACCTATGAAGAGTTCACCTTGCTTAAATTTCCACTATTTTTGCAAACAAAATACACTTCCATTTGCTCAGGATCTTAGCTAAGACTAAGCCACCCCTTAAGCTAATATTCTCTCCCTACATTTACCAGCAATCTTATGAAGAATGATCCAGCCTCACTGCTTCTACTTCCTAACTTCCCATTTACTTTTTAAAGACTTTTATTACTGAAAATTTTAGCATATACAAAAAAGGAATAGTATAATTAGTTCCTATGTGCCCATCATCACCCAGCTTAAATAATGACCAGTACATAGCTAATTTTGTTTCATCTCTATCCCTCTCTCCTTCTTCCCTCTCCCTGGTAAATTATTTCAAAATAAATCCCAGATGTTATATCATTTCATCTGTAAATACTTTGGAATGCATCTCTAAAACAGAAGGACTTAAAAAAATACATAACCATAATATCATTACCACATCTAGAGAATTATTCCCACCTAATATCCAGTTAACAGTGTTTTCATTTCCTTGATTGTCTCATAGATGTTTTAAAAATTTTTGCTTGCTTGAATCAGGATCCAAGTAAGGTCCATACACTGAAACTGGTTGATATGTTTCTTGAGTCTCTTATGACTGATAGGTCTCTCTCAGCTTCTCCTAACCCCACGCCCACCCCCTCACCTTCTTCAACAAATTTATTTGTTGAAGAAACCGTCCTGTTGTGTCTAGTCTGAATTTTGCTGACTGCAATCCCCCTCCCCCAAATGGGGTCATTTAACATGTCCCTCTTCCCCTGTATTTCCTGTAAACTGGTAGTTAGACCTGGAGGCGTGATCAGGTATATTTCATAGGTGGTTTGTGTGCTTCCATCAGGAACCACATACTATCTGGCTGACTTTCTTTTTGTGATGTTAACAGCTACTGATGATCATTGCTTAGATCCTTTAACTCACTGAGGGGAATTGAAAAATGATGGTATTCCAATTCTCTCATTCTTTCTTGATATGTTAGCTAGACCACTTCCATAAAGAGAAACTCCCCCTCATCTCTATTTGGTAACCTTGAGGTATGGTTCAGATAGGAAAGGCAGATAAATGTTTGATTCTTTCTCCTTAATTACCAGTTTTCACAATAATGAATTAGTTCCTTACCATCCTCCAAAGTTGACCAAGAACTTTCTTTTTTTCTTTAGTACCATTATGAACTCATGGACTTAGACATATCTGATGTGCTTCAATCCAATGCAGTTACTGTCCTTATAGATGCTCAAGAGGGAGCCTCTTCAAGGTCTCTCCTGATTACTTGAACCCTAAATTAACCCTAGTACTTTTTGAAAGCCTCCTGGATGTCTGATATAACAAGATGTTGCCAGGCTTATCTTGTACACTGTCAGCCCTAAATCTGGAATCAGTCATTTCTCATAGGAGTCTTGGTTCCCTTTAGCGAGAAATATTATTTATACACCATGGCCTGGGTGATAGTGGTGCTCTAGTGGACAGAGCTAGGAAATATATCAATAGTTTTTTAAAAAAGATTAAAAACCATACTACCAGCCAATATTACATGTGTATCCTTTCTCTCAAAGCCCGGTTCCAAACAGTACTAATGTAATTAATCATTACGTATACATTACGTAACAAATATTTTTAACTGAACAGAAAATCTTAAGGCAAGCAAAATAGATTTTGTCCATTTCAATATAGAAACCTAATGTTATGTATTCCAAGATTATTACATGCCCCCTTGGAAAATACTTAGAATAATGACTGATTTATTACAAAACAAGAAATCAACAATGAACCTTTCCTAAAATCCACTGCTTCTCTTACCAGTTCTGCAAAATCTGCAGCCTCCAAGTCACTCAATGCTGTGTCTAATTCCACCTATGTGAGAAAAAAAAAAGAGTAACACAAACATTTAACTCATATTACTTACTTTTTAGTAATGACCATATAAAATTGCTTAATAATTACTTGAAGAATTGAATAAATATATCTCTCTCCTTTGTGTTATTTAAGAAATGTACCCAAATGGAACATCTTGCTTTTAAGCTTTGCGATTACAAAAAAAAAAATTAATGTATTTTAACCTATAGGCATTTTTCAATTAAATCTCAATTATTGAAAAATGGGCTTCACTCTGTACTCAATGCAAACTAATTCATGAGGTTAAAAAGCTGCTTTACAGTTCTGTTAGAAAAATTTTTAACATTTTAAAAATCTTAAGAGGAAAAAAAATCAATCTGAATGTAGCCAGTCTATTATGAATTGTTTTAATTTTTCTATTTCCTACATATTTTTCAACAGTTGGATTCTTGGAAAATCCAAGAATCCAACATTCTTCCCTGTCTCCCTCCTATGTTCTGTATAAAAAGACTGTTCATCTTTATTCACGGATTAAATCATGAAGGCAAGTGTCCCCCTGGAATCTGGCACAGTTTAACCACCCTACAGAGTTATTAGAAAAATCTCTTAGGATTTAGCTTTTGTTTCTATGGAATTTGCCTGAACTCTTTCATGTATTTGTCCCTCGCTGAAGCCTTCAAAATGTAAAAACAGAATAAATTTAATCTGCAGTTTAATCTGTAATGCATATATATAAATTGGAAACTATTGACAGTTGAAGCTTGTAGCATATACAGTATTTGTGAAAAATAATCCTTGTTTTGTTTTTTAAGGCCAAGGCACTTTCTGCAGGACTGTTTCACAAATGTGTCTTACTGAGACTACAAAAGCTGTGGAAACATTAGTCACGCCTTTCAATGCTTTTCATATGGTATGACTTATTACTCATTTGTGACCTACTTTTTTCTGCATCTAGCAAATACTTCATGTTCTCCTTTTTGTGGCTATAGTTTCTCTTGTGAAAGACTACAGGACAAAAAGAAAATTACCTACTTGTGATTTTTGATCTCAGAGACATTAATGTTTAACAGGTTGCTATTCCTGCTACTGAACTCTACAGGCTAATATACAAAGTTACTATAATTGCTTCTTCATATTTCTTAAGAGAAGAAGTAAAATATCTTTTCTCTTTATTACTCCAGTGTATCTTAGGAAAAATTATTTTTTAAAAACCTGACAAACAAACAAACAAAATAAGGAAGTTCTCTGGGAAAGAAAACAGAAGTGTGACTTCATCATATACTAAACTCAGAACAAGTACATTTTTTTCCAAGTTAAAAACAACTATTTCCACCTAAAATTTACCAGGCACAAATTACCTTACACACACATATGCTTTTAACTAAATTTCTCAAGGCATAAAATTCCTTAATATTTTCCATTAGAATATATATAGTCAATAAACCCTACTATTTTTCACACAGTAAGAAATCTCAAAGGCAAAAGGAAAGTGTATGAGTTCTTTGAGTTTGCTGGTAAAACAAAACAAAAACTTTAAGGGTTATTATGTATTTTAAACTTTACATTCATCAGAGACTTTTAGATCACTTTATCAGAAGATATCTATCTCTTTGCAAAAATATTGTTCTTAATTCTCTTAACCAGAATACAAAATATAGAAAATGTCTAAGCTATATCCTCATTGTTTCCCATGTATTAATTCCACCTACCCAACTAAACTGTGAGTATCCAGAGGACTTTTCTGGATTCCCAAAGCACAGCACAAATCTGAGTACCTGGCACAATGAAGGCTGATCTGCATACAGTAGTGTCCAACTCAACAAGGACAAAGACAACCAGAGCTTTGGTGAGATAAGCAACAGGTACGATTTAAGTCAAAAGATTAAAAAATATATACAGTAGAATTCACACAGTGATTTCTCAGATTGATATTCTTTTAGGTTGAAATAAAAGCATACAGTCCTTTTAATCAAATATATGTCAAATTAAGGGAAAAAAACGCCAATAAAAAAGAAATTTGAATACAGAAGGTAGCCTTCATATGGAATTTATAAGACCAAAATAGGCTATATTTTAAATGTCTTAAACAAGAACTCTTAGAAGGAAAATAATATTTAATCTTAATATATCCAAAGTCTAAAGACTTTACCACTAAAAACATTAAGTACCTCTAATCTCACAGAAGAGACTATATATTTTGAGGGAAGAGATTTCTTTAGTGAAGAGATTCTGAGACAGGAGAAAGAACTTGGGCAAGACCAGACCGACAGGCCTCATGAGATGGCAACTCTGACTCACGAAAAGCAGCCTTGTGTCTTTCAGAAGAAAAAGACTCCAGAATGGGCATGAGACAGACTGTGGAAACAGTGTCTTTCTATCTTAAATGTAAGGTTATCTAGTTAAATTCTGTCTATTTTGAACACTTATGGTTTCTTATGAAAACACTGATGGGAGTAGAATTATATATCTCATACTTTTAGTTTTTTTTTTTTTGCGGTACACGGGCCTCTCACTGCTGTGGCCTCTCCCGTTGTGGAGCACAGTTTTATCTCATACTTTTTAGTTTTTATATGATTTAGGAAAATGATAATCATTGGCCTGAGATACAAAATGCAGCAGGGGGCAGTTGACAAAGGCAAGGACAAAAAAAGAATACAAGAAGGTAAAGTTTCCTTTAAATATGCTTTAAGCCCTCAACTCCCTCCAAATAATCATTATATAATAGTACTCTCACAGCTATAATTACAACTACAAAGTGCCAGGCATGATTCTAAGCATTTCATGTGAGATAACTCATAACTTCTTTATGAAGTAGGTAGTATTATTGTTCCCATTTTACAGATGAGGAAACTGAGCAAAGGGACTGATATATCTGTTTAAATTATTACTAAACTTCAAAAGGCATTTGTTTGATCATATATTGTAGAATTCCATGAAGAGCAGAATCTTGAATTGGGATATTACTACAACATAACCTGGGTTTCTTCATGGGCAGGGAACTGCTATGGCATAGTGCCTCATTAATACTATTACAAATGCTGTGGCTAAATACATTATTGTTGATGAAAATGTCTGAAATGAGCTTTTCAATCATTCAACAGTAAAGTTATTTTGGATGTACAGAAATGACTAAAGTCACATTGATAATGTTTAACCATCATGAACCTTACCTTTAGTGATCTATCTCTGGCACAGGGCAAAAGCTAATTACAAATGTTCATGTAAACAAAGATTTTGCTATTATTAATTTGTTAGCCAGTCATTTCATCTACCTGACTCGATGACCCTGCATTATAAAATCTAAATCACAAAATTCAAAAGTAAGACACACCACATAATTACGATTTCTGAAAAGTATTCCAAGTTTGAACAAAGCTTAAATGTTAAAGTAAGATGAAAGAGCTAATTTCTATTTAGAAAGAAAAAGTTCACTGCACTGAAC
This sequence comes from Hyperoodon ampullatus, assembly GCF_949752795.1. Classification (NCBI taxonomy): domain Eukaryota; kingdom Metazoa; phylum Chordata; class Mammalia; order Artiodactyla; family Ziphiidae; genus Hyperoodon; species Hyperoodon ampullatus. Next base: position 138,942,297 of record NC_136914.1, read on the forward strand.
CTCCTACCTTATCAACCAATTGCCCCTTTAACTCTTACCCATAACCCTGAAAATAACAAAAAGCCTAAGAAAAGAAAAAGAGAGAGAGAAGATAAAGAATATAAGGCGGGCTTCCCTGGTGGCGCAGTGGTTGAGAGTCTGCCTGCCGATGCAGGGGACACGGGTTCGTGCCCCGGTCTGGGAGGATTCCACGTGCTGCGCAGTGGCTGGGCCCGTGAGCCATGGCCGCTGAGCCTGCGCGTCCGGAGCCTGTGCTCCGCAACGGGAGAGGCCACAACAGTGAGAGGCCCGCGTACCGCAAAGAAAAAAAAAAAAAAGAATATAAGGCAACTGGCTCTGATTCTTATTTATGACACCTAAGATTACCTTAATATCCTGTGGAAGTGTGAGCCACCGAACTCCAGGGAGATTGTCTAAAAGTACTGCACTGGAAGCATCATATTGTTGTGTACTGGGACTGGCACTGGAATGTAGTTTAGCAGGCTGAAGTGCTCTTTGAAAGAACAAGCTGAAAAAATGATCCAAACGAGGAACATTCTCAACCTGGCAAAAGGCACTGAAAAAACAAGAGCTGTAAAGTTAGAACAACATACAGAAATGGTCGTCATTGCTTGTAAGCTCCTAAGGGGACTGGATCTTTCCTAACTACATAGGTTCTCTTCCTTACTTCTCCTCCCTTAATAAGAATTACTGCTATGTTACTGATGGAGTGTGTTAAGAAATTCACCCTGTCAGTATTTTTTACCCTAAAGCCTATTCTCAAATACATAGGGCAGGTGGTACTACGGGAAAACCAAAGGGCTAACACAAGTGGTATATCTATAACAGAATGGGCTGAAGTTCCCTTTTTGCAAAAAATGTAATTTGCTTTTACCTCTGACTATCTCTCAACCATTTACAAGTCCCAGTATCTTTCCGGCAACATGGGATAACAAAGAGATTTTGAGCTTTGTAATAGAACAGATCTGACTTTGAATCTTATCACTGCTTTTACTAGGTAAATCTCACAGGGAAATCATTTAACCTTTCTCTGAACTTTGGTCCCAACTCTGTAAAAATGGGGATAATACAATCTAACTCTCATGCAAAGTACCAGTACACAGTAAGTACTTATTATGCTTATTACTTACTGGTATACAGTAAATACATAATTAGCCTATTTCCTCCCCTCTTCAGTAATGAAGGCATAACTATTTAAAAACTCTTGAAAAAAAAAGACAACTTGGTTTTAGCCATGTAAAAGTAGCATATAGTATTACCTACAACCATTCACTGGTATAAAGTACTGGATAACATAATAACTGGTATATATACCATTAATATATCAGAATAATATTCACTGATTCATTCAACTAATTACTTGAGTGCCTACTATGTTTCAGGAACTATTCTCATTGATGGAAGTACAGCAGTAAAAATATCAAGACAAAAGAGAAGGTTTCTGCTCCCACGGAGCTCACATTCTACTGAAGAATGACAACAAATGAACAAAAAGTAAAAACATGAACTTGTACAAAGGCCTAAGCAGAGAACAGACCATCTAAATGGGTGAGGTGACTGGTTGGCTGTTTTGGATCAAATGGTTAGGGAAGGGTCTCTTGAGAACAGGGCATTTAAGCTGAGATCCCGATGTCAAGAAGGTCTAATGAGAGGGAAGAGTGCAAAAGCCCAGAGTGGGAACAAGTTTGTTCAGGGTGCCTGCAGAACAATACAGAGGGGTGGTGTGGATTGAGATCTGAAATCAGAAAGGTATGTGGGAGCCAGATAATAATGTAGAAAGGTCACTGTAACTTTGGAAATTAAAGAGGCAAGAATGGAGGCAAGGAAATCAGGAAGTTACTGTAGTAGTGAGAGATGGCGGTGGACAGGGTAATAGTGAAGATGGGGAGAAATGGATGGATTTGAGATGTGTTTTGGAGACAGACTGGTTCGGATTTGCTGATGGATTGGCTGGGAATGATGAAGGATACTTATATCTTTAATTTGATCACAACACTAATCTTTATTAATGTATAATCAGTTTTCTGTGGCTCACAGGGAACTAACCAGCTCACAACTTGAAGAAGATAATTTAAGTTTTTGGACATTTTAGTCTTTTCATAATTTTTCACAATGGCCTTTAATATCTTTCATAATCAGAAAAAAACCTTGTGATTAAAAAAATATTGCAAAATGACTATTAACAATATCTTGGATCCATACTGCTTCTTGGTTTTAAGAACTCAGTGGATCTTTACATTTATTATCTTAGTTTGCCTTTCAAATTCCCACCTAGGCAAGAAGAAACTACTTAAATTTGCTGTCAACGTGGAGATACTTCCAAATCAATGGAAGCTAAATTTCAAAATGAAATTCAGAGAAATTAAGAGTCCCTCTGCCCCCAACCTACTCCATTGGAATTTGCAGAACAACTCCAATTGCTTTATCTTCATATACAGAATTCATTGCAGGAACTTAATCTTTGATTATCTCTAGTTTTATGAAAATAGAAAGCTTCAATTAGGGCAAAACATAGCAAGGTTTGTTCATCTAGTATAAATTTAAGGAGGTAGTTTATAACCACCTTAAGCGTTTATACTCTTTATTGGTTAAAATTTTTCTTATTAGTAAAAGGTAAAAGCACTGTATATGGCTGCCCAGTCTTTTGTAGTTCACACATTTGGAAAATGCTAATAAGTAATTGGGTTTGAGAGGGAGGTGTATGTATTTTCCTGGAGGAAAATACTGCAAATTAGACAATTTTCTCAGATGGCATCATCATAAAAAATTCCTTTAGGCGGCTTTGAGAACAGTGACAATAAAGATCCACTCTAGATAAACAGAGATCTGATACTACTATGGTTTGGAAAGATGTACAAACTGTCTTTGAATTTTTATATTGATATACTCTTAAAGCTTTGAAAGCAAAGGCATCATTTTAGCCCTCTGAAGTACTGAGACTTACAAACATCGATTTTCCATCCATAATTTTACATGTTCAAATATTAAACGGTTACCCCAAATTTCCTCTTTCAGATCAAGAAAGATACATCACATACTGCAAGGTTGAAAAAGCAAGAAGCAGGGCTTCCCTGGTGGTGCAGTGGTTAAGAATCCGCCTGCCAATGCAGGGGACACGGGTTTGAGCCCTGGCCCGGGAAGATCCCACATGCTGTGGAGCATCTAAGCCCATGAGCCACAACTACTGAGCCTGTGCTCTAGAGCCCGCAAGCCACAACTACTGAGCCTGCAAGCCACAGCTACTGAAGCCAGTGCACCTAGAGCCCATGATCTGCAACAAACAGAAGCCACCACAGTGAGAAGCTCGCGCATCGCAACGAAGAGGAGCCCCCGCTCGCTGCAACTAGAGAAAGCCCACGTGCAGCAACGAAGACCCAAGGCAGCCAAAAATAAAAATAAATAAATTTATATTAAAAAAAGTTATAAAAACAAAGCAAGAAGCAGAAAAATATGCATAATATGAGCCCACATGTGTAAAAAAAGAGTATGTATATTCATATTATATAGAAAATATATGGAAGAATATACATGAAACTAAATAGACATTTACCTTCTCTACCATGTCTTTTATTTATTTTAATAGCACATACATTTTTTTTACTAAAAATTTTTTTAAGGAAAAAGTATCACATTTTAGGATAGTGAATTTGACAATGTTATAATCAGAGGAAAACACAAAAAACTTCTTACTCTTTTCTGTACCTGTTCTGAAGAAATGCTCTTACATTTGCCCCTACAAAAATACATCAAATCAGAATATAATTGTGGTTACATCACTATTTCACAAAAGTAACATATGAGACCAAAAAAGAAAAAGCAATGGATCCAATGAAAAACTGCCTAGAGCTGTAAAATAAAAGCCAGTCATGAAGGATGAGAAAATAATAATAATCATAAGAAAAAACCCAAACAACTAACTTGACAATCAAGGAACACTATTTAGTGCAAAAAAGTGATTTAGAATCATATACTTAAAACTTGAGGTTCAATTCAAAGAAGTACTTACCTATCTAAAGAACCATACATAAATTTTAAGGTTTGGGCAACATCTTCAATCATATTCCTTAGCTGAGGAAGAGGAACTCTAAAAAGAAGCAAAAATACATCTGTTCATTTATAACGTAATCAATTGATTCATAATATAAAAGAAGCAGATCATCTTTACATTTTATACGTAAAGAATATGAAAAGCATGTGTGTTAACTGTGAGTATAGCTGTGTATAATGGTTGTTTCCTGCATTAGCAATTAAAGAGTTTGATGTCTATATCTGGGGTTCTACAAGTAGGCACTTTTATATCACCATCTATATGGAGATTAGTTAACACCCTTAGGGTTCAATTTCCTTTATGTGTAAAATGGGACCATAATCACTAAGCCTTCTCAGGTTCATTCTGAGGATTAAATAAAATTAATGCATATAAAGCAGCTGGTTCAGTATCTGGGCCTATAGAAAGAAATGTTAAAATTCTTGACACTTTCCAGTAATACTCGGATCTCAACTTAACCTCTAATTCTTGTAACAAAAAGACACCCCTAAATGAAAGAGAAAGGAAAGAAAGTAGGAGAAAGGAAAGAAATGAACTTAACATTTTCTCATTAAAGCCTTGTAAGAATTTTACAGAGCAGGTCTTTTATTCCCATTATACCAGTGGGTATAACTGAGGTTTAAGAAGTTAAGCAACTTCTGCAGGCACATCCAGGGAATAGAACCTGCTGGTGGGCATTCATTTCCTTAGCTCCAAGGTTACTCTCTCCACTACCTCACACTGTCTTCCTGGTTAGGTCCCCGCTATTGACTGCAGCTGTCACAGGAAGATGATCTCCCCCCGTGAAAACACATGTTCCTGGAGTATCTGCTCCACTGTATCCTGGGTGAGGCAACACTTTTCTCATCCTGCTTGTAAAAGGCACAGTGGTGAAGAAAGAAAGGACAGACTGTGGCATTAAGACAGACAAGGGAAAAACAATCCCAGGGCTGCCAGAGTTCAATTACAAACCACCTGTACGATGCTGGAGATACAGAGACATATAAATTGACACTGAGGAGGTGCTTGTGCATGACCTCTCAATACTCTGTTTCCCAGTCTAAATAAAGGAGAATAATAATAACTACCTTCCACAGTCATGTGAAACAAGATGCAATAAGGAAAGGAGTTTGGTATGGGGTGGTGGCTATGAGCAGTAAGAGAACTGGGTAAAGAGGTGGCTAGGGCTATTTCTGACCTGAAGCTCAGGATAGAGAAGGAGGAGGACCTTCGAATTCATTCCAACTTAACAAGCCAAGTTCTCTAGGATAGGGATGACATAAGTATTTAGGGAAGACCCCGCCTCCCCACTCCCACCCCGGGAAACAAAGGTTGAGAATTGGCTAAAGCATCCCCTAACCAGCACAACCTGGATCCAGAGCTCAGCAGTGACAGTCCTTTTTTGGCTTTCAGGGTAAAACCTCTCCTGGAAACTGTCTCTGTCTGCCTAACTAATCTGGCTGGTTGCATCAGAAAGTGCGGAAGCAGCCTCTGCTCAGTTCCTTAGCTGGGCCTTCCTCTCTGCTGTCTAACTGCCCACACTACCTTATCTCACCATTGTATTATCTGTGTCTTGTCTTTTGCCTTTTGGGCTACTATGAAAGTCCAAAGGCAGATGTTTCACCCTGCCACCACACCCTAAGGTATCTTATTCTGGATGTTCTCCGATTCTTGTTCTTTCAAAACAACTCAGTTTTTCACGATCCAACCCATTGGCATAGGGCAGTCTCTGAGCAGGGTTTTAGACAGAAAAATGCACATTAGCTGGTAAAAGAGAGCCATCATTTAACATATATAATGGCACCACTATCCCCTCATGTTAAAAGTTTTGAATCCCACATTTATGATAGATCATATCTCTTTCTGTCCAAAATTAAAGACCACTTTAAAACATAATAACTTTGATATTTTTCACTGAAGCCTCCTTTGGAATTCCTCTTTGTGGTGTTAAAACAAGTCCACAGCTGTTTGATACTCTTCCCCTTTGAGTGTGGGCTTGATTTAGTAACTCACTTCTACCAAATGTATAAATCGTCAGCCCTGCTCTTACCTCCAACTATTAAAATAAGACATTTTTCAAAATACTTGCAAAAAAGTTAAGAAGGAGACCATGATAATATAAGACATACCATTAGAGAAGTCACTTTAAAGATAAATATTCATTATTTGGTCAAAGGTGCTCAACATCGAGGCAAAACGCCTCTGCTGACCCTTAATTCTCTAAAATCATCAACAGTAAAAAACTGTAAACATGCAAAATCCAAACCACGATACTGTCAAAAGTTTGAGCAGAGGACAAGCTCATCTCTCAGCCACCTCTGTACTGGCCATATCTCAGAGGAAAGTGTATTGACGGCCTCCACCCTTACTAATTGGTCTAGCTGGGCCTTCCTGGTACCTTTCTATACTATTCATACCAAATGAACACAGGTAGCCATTATACTAGTGCAGCAAACCTTTAAATTGTAAAACTTCTTGAGTTTACCTTTGACAAAAATGTCATCATTTTAATGAAACAGACTTTGTTAGCAGTATTTTAGAAATGATTTTAAGGTAAACAAACATCTCAACTTACTCCTCAGCAGGCAGGCCAATTAACAACAGCTTGTCAGATTCTTTCCAATAAGCTACATGAATTTGTTTCCCATTTAAAAGAAGGGATGAGCTAAGAAGAAATAGAGTCAAAATGAAATTAGAACATCTTTAAATGTCATAAAATTATAAACAGTCATTCATAAAAGATTACATATGGTATGATTTAAGAACTGCATGCTTAATCAGCAAATTTCTTGGCATATACCTGCCACACAGAAAAGGCAAGGAATTGTACAACAAAAACATATTCTGAAATATAAAAACCCACAAAAAACTCTAGGTCAAACAAAAGTAGACCCATTACAGCAAAAATATGTTGAAATTCTTTTGCTAACATTAACTGACTATACGCAATTTTTTTTCAAAAGAAAGCTTCCAAGGAATCCCTGAAATAATAATTATTTTCATATTCTTTCACAAAAAAAGTTTTTCTCTTTATATTTACTGGTTTCCACATGGGGAAACTTAAACACATTTTCTTACTAATAAGATTAAAAATGAGTCCTGCACCTTAAAAACATTATGCTAAGTGAAAGAAGCTAGTCACAAATAACGACATATTTCAATTCCATTCTTAGGAAATGTCCACAATAGGGAAATCTATAGAGACAGCAAGTAGATTAAGGGTTGCTTAGGGCTTGGGGTGGAGTAGGTGCATTGATAGCTAAAAGGTACAGGGTTCCTCTTTGAGATAAAAAAATGTTCTAAAACTGACTCTGGTGATGGTTTCACATATCTTCGAATATACAAAAACCATTGAATTGTACATTTTAAGTGGGTGAATTGTATGATATATGAACTATATCTGTTTTTTTTTTTTTTTTTTTTTTTGCTGTACGCGGGCCTCTCACTGTTGTGGCCTCTCCTGTTGCGGAGCACAGGCTCCGGATGCGCAGGCTCAGCGGCCATGGCTCACGGGCCCAGCTGCTCCGCGGCATGTGGGATCTTCCCGGACCGGGGCACGAACCCGTGTTCTCTGCATCGGCAGGCGGACTCTCAACCACTGCGCCACCAGGGAAGCCCTGAACTATATCTCAATAAAGCAATTTTAAAAAATTTTAAAAGGCCTATCACATGCTTTTATAAATGTGAATTTATAGACTAAATGGAGCCTCGGTTACTAGTATTCTGAAATGAACTAATCTTTTCTATATACACTGTACTAAAAGTCCCAGAGTTAAACATCACTTTCATTTAGAAAAACAAGGAAATTCTTCCCGTCATCTTGCAGATCCCATCTATTAAAATCCTAGACAAGGACCTACTGTATAGCACAGGGAACTATACTCAATATTTTGTAATTACCTATTATAGAGGGAAAAGAATCTGAAAAAGAATATATATATATGTGTGTGTGTATAACTGAATCACTGTGCTGTACACCTGAAACTGACACGACACTGTAAGCCAACTATATACTTCAAAAAAAAAAAATCCTAGAGGTGTCATTTTAATCAGAAGATGGGAAAAGAAAAATTAAAGCCTAGAAAATCCAATTTGATATTCTGTCAATATTAAGGAGCTCTTAAAGTTTGAGATAAACTATTTTGGTAAAGTCTGAAATTGTTGAAATATTAACGAAGAAAAATGGTTTATAATCTATAGATCTATTTTATGAAATAAAGCAAAAACAAAACTCAAAAACTTTGAGCCTCCTTTTTCCATAAGTTAACTATAATATTTCAAAGTCAAGACTTGATAAATCAACATGGAATGGGATGTGTGGCTCTATAATCAACTTTCAAAAAGTTATTTCACACCAGTTTGTTTATCCATCACTGAGTGAACTTGCACAGATGATACTGCCTTCTGAATACTCTTCCTAAAGTGTATGTGTATTGTGTGTTTTCTATCATTGTTCTAAGAACAGAACAAAATATTTTGAACTATATGAAAAATTCAGTATTCAGTCATCCTTACCAACCACAAAGCTATTGTCAAGCAAGTTAATAATCAAGATAAAGTCATAAAAAAGCCCAAACTCATCATAATGCTGTGCTTAAGAGAGACTGCCTTCACGAAGAAATTCTAAAGTATAGTCATTAATCCAATTTTGTTAAAGTCCAAAACATCCAGATCTACAACTGTACTAGGAACTTACATTTTAAATAGATGATTAGTAGAAATAACCTAGGTGAGAAACAAAATATCTGCAGACAGCATATCTGCCATATAAATATTTACATTAGAGATACAAATATATTTGTATAATAGATACCTGTCTTAGTATTTTGTTTGTCAGAATTAAGGTAAAGAACTTGAGAGAAAGAGAATTAAAGCTAAATAAAAATCAATTATTACCTAGTAACTTGTGTCCCAGTTACATTTTCCAACATGTCACAGAGTGTGAGAAATATCCCTCTCACACTTTTAAGTTTCTGAGATGCATCAGATACTGGATAATGATATAGGATTTCCTGCTGTTAAATAAAAAGAAATAGAAATGTCAATTCCCCCAAATTTTCCAACCGTTATATTTTTCATGGCAAGTTCAGACTTCAAATTAAGGAAAAAAAAAAAAAAGATTCCTTTCAGCTTCAGTGGGAGGTTTATTCAAACATAAGGAGAGAAGTATGCCTGGAATTTTAACACATTACCTAGTATTTAAAATACCACATTTGAAAATAAGTTAGAGACTGTCAAAATTAGTCATGATACATATGCTGAGTAGGACAGTGATTAGTTGGAATAATTACAACTAATTGCAAACAATGTTTCAAACATTAATCTCCCTTTACAATATATTAAAATACTAATATTTATATTTCATTATATAGATATTCTTATCTCCTGTGGTTACATATGCACACAGACACCAAATGTAAATTTTAGGAGTCTTTAAGATAAGCTTCATCTTTGGTGAAACCATTAAACTTTATTGAAACACAAGACAAGACTGCAATTAAACTTACAGAGTGAGAATACAAAATTAAATTAAAGTCATGCAGATAGGAAGAAAGAAGTATTATGATATTATAAAATCTTCTGTTTAAATTTGAAAGCGTTTGCCCACCACAAATTAATCTGTATTCAAACTTTAAAAGAGAGACATTTTAAATTACGGAAAATACTAAATCCATAAGATTATTCACAAAATGCTTAATAGTCTTCTATTTTCAAGAAGAGCATATTCCCAGGAAACACACAGTTTTTTAAAAATTTCATTTTTATAAATTGCAAAATCAAGATATGCATTGCTAGTACTTTTACATGACGGATTGAATCATTCTGTGCCTCACTTTTTTGCTATTACTTAAAGCAACATGCTATTTTTCTCACAAGACAAATTAAAAGCAGGCAAAATTAAAATTTCTAGATAGAAACCATAGAGAATTCAGAGTAATTTCCAGTTATGCTACTTAATAACAATATCCATAAATATTAACATAGCCATTATTGAAAGCCCAAACTCTTAAAATACTGTATCTTTTTTTGGTTCTCTCTCTAAAGAGCATTCTACACTTTGCTTTGGTCTCTCTTTACAAGAAGTAATTATGCGACTTGGAGTCCATGCCTTCGCAACTTTTACATTAGGATAAAATATAAATAAACTGGACACAGCTGTTTTTTATACTTATTAAGCACATTCAGTACATGAAAATTGCTATGGAATTATGTGGGCCAAATACAGTCTGCCTAACAACTCAAAATTTCTGTAATAGTGTAAAACTATTGTAAAACATTTTATCTCTAGAAATTAACTCAAACACCAGTGAAGATCATCTGTTATGTCTACTTGATAAATTTAAACCTTAACTGGTAAATAAACTTACTGTATTTAGCCAAATACCAAATACCACTTTAAACAAATAACCATATAGTCTTTGATCCATTTTTTAAAAAATGTCCAAATCTTGTAACTTGAAGAAAACAAGCTGTTATTAAATATGTAACTCACATGAAAACAAAATGACCCTATGACATTTAATTGTAAAATAACTAATACCGGAGTACAAAGGTCATTTGAGAAAGTCTCTATTCCAACCTCTGCTGCGACCAGCCCAGAAAGCCTCACAATTCAAGAGCTGGCAAGCTCTACAGTTCCTAACCAATTTAATTAGCTGTATTTTCTTTTTCATCTTTATTGGAGTATAATTGCTTTACAGTGGTGTGTTAGTTTCTGCTTTATAACAAAGTGAATCAGTTATACATATACATATGTTCCCATATCTCTTCCCTAATTAGCTGTATTTTAAAGCACTCATTAATAGCATGCATTTGCAGCAGTTTCCACTCTGTTCAGTAAGAATAAAAAGCCTCTCCTAATTACAGTGTTGATACAGGGCTGTCGACAGACAGAAACCTGTTCATTAGAGAAACATCTACACACTTTCCCATGGAAAGAAAGGCAAGGATGACAAAAGGCCTCAGCACTATCCTACTCCAAGATGACCTAGAAAGATTCAGGATGCTACCATCCCAGAAATATGTTGTGTGTTCTATTTAATACATGGTTAAATTTCTTATTGTTCTAAAGATACAAAGGACTAGTAAAACGTGCAAGAAATTAGAATTATCAACTCTAGGTCTCCATGTATTTTTCAGAACACAGAAAATTATAAAAATATGTAGAAGTAAATCCCTTCCTTTCCAGTTCAATTATTGGCTAAATTTTGACATATGAAGAAGCAACACAAGGAAATACACCTTTTGGATAAAATGGGTTTGGCATTGAGAGTATAGGCTGCAAGGATTTCAAAAGGAAAGAAATGTAAACTAGGTAAAAACTTTTTAGATCTCACTTCTGCTCAAAGCATTATGGTAAACTAGATGCTCTGAGACCCTTGTGCTGTAAAACAACTGGATTCATGGCCAAAAAATACTTGTTAAACTGCTGGATATATAACAAGTGGAGAGGTTTCCAATGACA